>NC_090319.1:288910507-289526906 GCF_040869045.1 Eurosta solidaginis | reverse complement strand
TTCGTTTGAACACAAATATGACGAAAGTAACAAAACGTAACTTTTATTCAGCAGCTGCTAACGTTCTAAGGAATGGAGGTGCGAAACTCACTAATTGACCTTATGGCCACTTGAGAAAAAAAAAGTTGATTCCATGATCGTTTCGGAAAAGCAGGATAAATAATTTGGTTGAAGTTGTTACCATTTGAAATTTGCCATTGTGTCAACACTTTTACGTTGTAGGTTTAACTGCAATTAACTTTGTGGCCATTTGAAGTGGTTATAAGGTCAATTGGTGTTATGAGCGTTGACCTTATGTCACCACTTCCATATGACAGAGTAAATTAGCACCCTCCGTGTTCAATATTACAACTAACAAATTACCTTGAATATCTTAAGTAGTAGCTACAGACTGCTTACTAGAAGTCTGAAAATCTTATAATTTTAGTCTAATATCAATAACAAAAAGTAAGGAAGGCTAAGTTCGGGTGTAACCAAACATTACATACTCAACTGAGAGCTTTGGAGACAAAATAAAGGAAAATCACCATGTAGGAAAATGAATCTAGGGTAACCCTGGAATGTGTTTGTATGACATGGGTATCAAATGGATGGTAGAAAGGAGTATTTTAAAACGGAGTGGGCCATAGTTCTATAGGTGGATGCCTTTTCGGGATATCGCCATAAAGGTGGACCAGGGGTGACTCTAGAATGTGTTTGTACGATATGGGTATCAAATGATGGTCAAAATGATCAAAATGTGAAATAGGGTGCCCAGAACATTATTTGTCCGGTACCGCTAATTTATTTATATATGTTATACAACGTACAGTATTCCTGATAAAATTCCAAGGGCTTTTGATTTCGTCCTGCAGAACTTTTTCATTTTCTTCTACTTAATATGGTAGGTGCCACATCCATTTTACAAAGTTTTTTCTAAAGTTATATCTTGCGTCAATAAACCAACCCAATTAAAATGTTTCAACCCTTCTTCCATTTTTCGTAATTTTCAATATCGAAAAACTGGGTGTGGTCATTGTCGGATTTCGGCCATTTTTAAACCAATATAAAGTGAGTTCAGGTAAGTGCGTGAACTAAGTTTAGTAAAGATATATCGATTTTTTCTCAAGTTATCGTGTTAATGGCCGAGCGGAAGGACAGACGGTCGACTGTGTATAAAACTGGGCGTGGCTTCAACCGATTTCGTCCATTTTCACAGAAAACGGTTATCGTCACAGAATCTATACTCCTACCGATTGGTTAATTTCTGTTCGATTTATGGCATTAAAAGTATTCTAGGCAAATTATATGAAAAAGTGCGGAGCCACGCCCATTTTGAAGTTTTCTTTTTTTTTTTGTATTTTGCTGCGTATTTTGTTGAAGTTGAATGTTGACATAACTTACTTATATACTGTAGATATATTCTATTTTTTTTTATATTTTGACTTAAAAAAAAAATTTTTAAAGGTGGGTGTGTTCGTCATCCGATTTTGCTAATTTTTATTTACCACACATATAGGAATAGGAGTAACGCTATTGCCAAATTTCATCATAATATCTTCAACGACTGCCAAATTAATGTTTGCAAAACTGTCAAATTACCTTCTTTCAAAAGTTGGTGGTGCCACGACTATTGCCCAAAATTTTACCAATTTTCTGTTCTACGTCATAAGGGCAACCCACCTACCAAGTTACATCGCTTTATCCGTCTTTGGTAATGAATTATCGCACTATTTCTGTTTTTCGAAATTTTCGATATCGAAAAAGTAGGCGTGGTATAGTCCGATTTCGTTCATTTTAAATAGCGATCTGAGATGAGTGCTCAGAAACATAAACACCAAATTTCATGAATATACCTCAAAATTTACTCAAGTTATCGTGTTTACGGGCGGACGGACATAGCTAAATAAATTTATTTTTTCGCCCAGATCATTTTGATATATAGAAGTCTATATCTATCTCGATTAGTTTTATCTGCCCGATAAACAAAAAATGTGTTTGAAAATTTTTAAATTTACACGAGAATATTAGCCCTAAATCTGAATTCATCGTCCAGTTTCGAACAAACAAGAACGAGAAAAACGTAAAAAAAAAATTTGTTCTGAATTGAAAGATAAATCCAGCCTAAGAAAATTATTTATCTAATATCCTTTTTTATTTTCTTTCAGGAGTAAATACATATGTCTTTAAAAATTCATTTTCTTCACTCCCGTTTAAATTTTATCCCGCAAAATCTTTGCGACGAAAATGACGAGCATGGCGAAAGGTTTCACCAGCAAATGAAAATGATTGAAAGTCGGTATCAAGGATTCTGGGAAGTCGCTATAATGGGTCACTACTGTTGGTTTCTCATAAGAGAAACCGATCCTAATCTAAATAAGCGTCAAAACAAGACACATAACTTTTTCAATTATAAAATAAGATCGTAGAGTAGGGTACTTAAGTTTTACTATATGGATATATTTATTTGAATGCTTATAACTTTTGTATTAGTTCATCGATTTTGTTAAATGAAAGCTTCTTTTTTTTGTAATAAAACAGAACTTACAGAGAAAAAAAATCTGCAAAAAAAATAAAAAGTTTTCGAGATCTTTCCTCGCAAAGTACAATTTTTTTTATATTTTTACAAAAAAAAATTGTAAAAATCCGTAACGATTGTTCGTTATCTCTGAATCTGCTGCGCCTAGGAAAAAGTGTTGTATGCACAGTTTATAAAAAATTTTATTACCTTTCAAAAGCTTTAAACCGGTTTGGAGTTGCTCAATTCGTTCTTGATATATATATGTATAAGTGGACCCAATTTTTTTTTTTTTTTTTTTGAAAAACGGTTATTCGTAAATATCTCAAAAACGTTATCATAGAATTAAAAATAACCTTGATTTTCGGAATCAGGGGGTGATTCTACAAAGGAATTTCATAATGACGTCTCTGAGTCATTTTGGCAGTAAACCTGTGTAACATTTCGTGGATCTAATAAACAAGTAAAAATAATAAATGTAAGGCGCGATAACCTCTGAAGAGATTTTAGGCCGAGCTTCTCTTCCAATTTGCGTCGTGCTCCTTTTTAATTTTTCCTACAAATTGGCGGGACAGGACCTAATAGTTTTATGCCGACTCCGAACGGCACCTGCAAGGCAGATGAGTTTTCACTGGGAGCTTTTCATGGCAGAAATACACTCGGAGTGCCTGCCAAACACTGCCGAGGGGCGACCCCGCTTAGAAAAATTTTCTTCTAATTAAAAAAACTTGTTTCTAAAATTTTGATGTTCCCGCGGCGTGAACCCAGGATCTGCGGTGTGGATGGCAGAGCACACTACCATCACACCACGGCGGCCGAATAAACAAGTATTCTAGTAAATATTATGCACTCTTTTATCGCCACGCTCAAATGTGTGTTAGTCTTTTTTAAATTTTTAACCGAAGAGTGAATTCCCGTAAAAAACAGGCATTTGAGCGCGCTAATAAAATCAGAAACGGTTACGCTGTACTCCATCAAATAAATTAACGGAGCATGAGAATGGATTTACAGGCATCGTAAAGAGAATTGACGTTGACTGTGATGAGTGCATACGTATGTATGTGTATGTACATGCTCTTATGCATTGTAGGTTCGTGCTATAAATATAACAACCCTAAAAAATCTGCTTAGTCTAAGTGGAATCCGGGATGTGTCGCAAAGTAATATGCACTATTTCTTGTTTTAACACCTTTATGTGGGTTGGAATGATGTCATATGAGGGGACCAATTTTACCTGTTTGAACCTTAACGGGAAGTGTCGAGCAGGTCCTCTCTGTATCGCTACGGATAATGTCGAACACTGAACTTCGCACTATCGGACAAGTCTTCTTTGTTCGCTCATGAGTACCGTGAGACAAGCTTATTTTTTAACTCGATTACAAGACTGAACTTTTTTTTGTAATGGTAAATATAAATAAAAAAAAAAAATAAATGTAAGGCGCGATAACCTCCGAAGAGATTTTAGGCGAGCTTCTCTTCCAATTATCGTCGTGCTCCTTTTAAATTTTTCCTACAAATTGGCCTGATGGTACCTACTTGATTTACGCCGCCTCCGAACGGCCTCTACGAGGCAGATGAGTTTTCACTGATTTCACTTCTAATTGAAAAACCTTATTTCTAAAATATTGATGTTGCTTTGCCCAGGGTGCGAACCCAGAAAATTCGGTGTGGTGGGCGGAGCACGCTACCATCACAACACGGTGGCCGCCATAGGTAAATATAGTCCTATTATTTTAGGTTTAGGACTCCGCATTTTTCTTAAATAATTCCTTTAATAAAATTGTTTCATCGTACATATTTCATTAGCGTTTTTTTTTTTTAATTTTTGTTAAAATTGGCTGCGTAAATTTCAAACTGTCTTATCTCAACTGTACTCAAAAGGGACTACCCCAATGTAGACAAAAGAGATCAATCGCAGACCACTCCGTTTAGGGATTAATCGCACGATTTTTTTGCAAGGAGGTCATAGGAGGGGTGTTATCTATGAGCAAGTGTTAGATATTTGTATTTTTTAAACGCTTTTTAAGAACTTTTTTTTTAATGAAACATAAATTGACTTTTCATACGAAAGCTAGCACTGGAAATTTAGTGCCTGGCAAAAGCTAGCAATTTCCCTTTGTATCTGAAGAAAGTTAACACTTTTGTCCTATGGGTGACGAAAACTAACACTCAAACTGATTTTCTTGTTATTTACAGGGGATTCGATAATGATATAGATCCTATATATTATTGTAAATAAATTTCGCATTTTCCGAGGATATTCATCATGTGAGTTAAAATAAGCCTTGCGTTCGTAATAAAGCGTTCCGAAAATAACGTATTCAAATCTAACCATCCGGGTTTGATGTTCTTGTGCATTGATAGGGCAGGAATGAGTTCAACTAGGTGTAATGCTCTTCGAAAAATCTCGAGTCCTTAGTGTTTCTACTTTAAATGGCCGTGGGACAACAAAATACAAGAACGTTATAAGACTAATTTCAAAAGTTTTACGGCTGTAGGGATGGCCCTGTGATGTGTTTTTCCGGTAAGGAAAACCAACAAAAGGTGTTAAAGAGAGTTTTAATGTAGAGAAGATTTTACCACGATAGCTACCCTGTTTGGATGATATTAGTCAAAATGTAGTTGGCTGCTTCTTGAAAATATGAGCATTAAACGGCAGCTGCTTATGAGGATAAAGATTATAGATGTGTCTATATCTACAACTAATTTCGATGGTATCGGCCAAAATTTGAGTCGGTAATTAATCTGGAATCGTTAAATTGCGTTTAAATAAGTAGGTTTAATACTAGGATTTAAGCAGATGTGATAGTACAATTAATAAAAGTCCAAATGCTTCGTTAGCTAAGTCATGGTTTGTGAATGGTTAAAACCGATTGCCCATCCCAATGGGGTGGTAGCGATAGGTGGAGTAAGATTTGATTTCCTTCGGTGATACTAATTGGTGTCAGTTATTGCGAAACAAAACAACTAGCGTGACGTAAGATCAAAATTCTTTACAATTACCCAAAGTTCTTTAACAATTCTTCTGTTAACAACCATGAAAAAAATAAATAAATAAACTGCTAGATTTTGACAGTAGGAAAACGAGTGAATTTTCCAGTTTTCGTCAGCCAGAGGTGATTTGCATAGTGCTAGTATTCGCATGGTACGTCGAAATAAAAAAAAAAAACTGAGGGAAAAGCTTTTCAAAACTACTTGGTTGAACCTAAGACCCTTGGTTTTGCAAACGAGCGCGCTGCAGCCGGTTTTATCGCACGAGAATTTTTGGCCATTTTCAACAACTGCTTCAATGCTGTTCTTCTTGACAACTTACTCACGCGAGAAATATTTAAGCAAGCCAAATCTTTACCACCTCTATTCCATTAGCCAACAATAAAATAAATAAATAATATATAATAGAAAAAAATATCGCTTTTCCTTTTAAGTCACTGTCCTGTGGAACGGAGCTATCATTGAGTTGGGGCATATAATTTGTCACCAGCTATGTCAACTTAATCTGATCTACTTCACTTTTGCCTTTATGTGCACTCACACAAATACTATTCACAGATATAGCATGTATATGTAGTCTGTATGATTTTATGGGAATACATATATTACATTCATATATGTGTTTAGGGTGAACTGGGGTACATTTAATTTCTGAGGCACGTTCTACGTTTGACTTTTGTATATCAATCCAGGAGAAGTAATACAATTTATGGAAACATAAAGGGGTTTTGAAAGCGTTTGCAATTTTCCCCTTTCTACAGAAAATTGAGGTATTTTGTGGCTTTAAATTTCAAGCAACTTTGTGATTAATTTTGGGTGATATTTGAAGGTTTCAATTAAACTTTGGTGACTTTCATCTTCACTAAGAAAATTAATTTTGGTAGGATAAAGGAAATTTTTTATTTAACTAAAGGAATTGAAAAAACTAGTAACGAATAAAGGATTTACAACTTTATCATGCACGCTCAGTTTTTCTCGGGTTTTGGCACAATTATATGCTCATTTTCAATACCTTCAGTGAAACGAAAATTATCAGAATTAGTGGTCTTACTTGTTAAAATTCCCCATACGTTTTGACATTTTTTTAAATCCATCAAATGCGGCCACTTTACCCTAATACATACACGTATTTGTGTGTAAAATTGATACATGAGTTATTACAATTTTATGCTAATGCACCCACAGACATTGGCGAATTTACGTCAACAAACAAACACACAGACACACAAAATGGCAAATGATGCTTGCATTAAGAGCCACGCCGGAAATTTAAATGGCTATGCTAAGGATATTGAAATGAATTTTTCGTAGGCTGCGATAAAATGTCTTGAACTCAATGAGAGGAAATGAATGAAGATGAACAAAAATATTGCAACGAATTTTAAAGATTCTCAATATATATATTTGCCTTTTGTTATCTCTCAAGTCAATCAACTGTCGAATAAATAAACTCAATCTTACGTATGAAAAATGTTCCTTATTTACAGCACTACTATGTTGGTAAAAGTTCAGAATTAAATGAATTCGCGTACTTAATTTATAACGCCTATTTTTCACATGGTATAAACATTTCGTTAACGGCCTTCTCGATTAGTTGTTTACTTACTTCTTCCATCTCTTTATATCCCACACTCTATGCTGTATTTTATGCATATAGGCACGTTTTTTATTGAACAAGATCGCTACATACCAGAATCATAAAAAAAAATCATAGACTGACGACAATCGTAGCCAAGAACTACTTACTGAAGCTACTTAGTAACCTTGAACGCGGCAGCCACAAATATAAGTTATATCAAACAGTAGCGAAACAAATTTTAAAGGAATATTAATTATTTAAAAAAATACAAAATAAATCAGCTGTTATTAACTGTTCTTTACTTGTATTTTAGTTAACTTTGACAAAATCAAAAGGACGTAATTGGCTTGCCAAAGATAAAATTAGGTTAAATGTGGTGACAGCGGCTTTGGTGATTGATTGCGTGCTGCTATGTCGCCTTCACAAGAACATCATTAAAAAAAGTTTTTTTTGCTGCCATTGTGAATGTAATTAGGCCTTACGTGTATAGTTTACCAAATGCGGATATAAGCAAACCATTACACGCGTGTTAAAACTCTATTGAGCTATTTCACTTTCAGCCTCACACAGACATTATAAAAGCTCGTTTTCACCAAAGTAAATTTTGCTTCCTCGAAAAATATTTTACTCGACGTTCAGTGTGCCAGAAGGATGGTTGCTGCTGGTTAAATCGTTAAGTAGTTGTGTATCTGTGAGCGTAGCGGTGTTTTTGTCACCAACTTACGTATTTAGTCTAAAATTTTAAGATGCATTATTTTATTTAAATGCAAAACAGTAATACTTATCACAAATGTATAACAAGATACTTTTTTGAATGCTATGGTGTTCGTCTATAGCTAAAGTCTTTATGTCAAAAACCAAAACTTTTTGGTATTAAGTATTTTAAAGTTTTTCGGGTTTAACAAAGCTTTCATCACATTCGCATTTTGTAAATGTATATGTGTGCTCATCATACATGTGAGCGTAATATCCCCTGCAAAAAATGCGACTATTCGAGGATGAATCCAGGATGAGTCGCAAAGGAGTATGTTATTATAGCCAGTTCTGTTCTCTTTATAAGGTTCGGGGTGGCCCCTTTTGTTTGAGCATGTCCTATGGAGAAACCAATTGTATCCGTTTATGCCTGAATGGGTAGTATCGGACTGGTACTCTTAATACCCCTACGAGTATTGTCGGACAGATCCTTTTTGTAATTTTCGACAGTTGCTCTTTTTAGCCCTTTGGGTAATGTTCGACACGACTTCTTTTTAACCCTACGGATACTGTCGGACAGATCTTTACTGTTCGGAAGTGTTGAATCCCTATGGGAAATGTCAGACAAGTCCTTTTTGTAGTTATATGAGCAGTGTCGGACAAATTTTCTTCGTGCCCCTACACCCAGAGTCACACAAGTCTATTTTGTTCGCCTATGGGTATTGTCGGACAAGTCCTCTTTCTACTCGTACGGAATTTCTTACGGATTTAAAATTTTTTAAACTCACAATATAATACATTATTCGTAATTGTTTTTCGTATTGGTGTTGTAGAATAATAAAAACAAAACAAATATTACGATAATGGAACATATCGTCCTAGTATTTTAGGTTCGGTATAGAGCTCCGCATTTTTTTTTAAATAATGTTATTCAATAACATTTAATCTTTTTATTTTATTAATTTCGTTACTGTTTCTTTTTTATGGTTTTCTTTTTCAATTGGCCACATAAATTTTAAGCTGACTGATGCCAAATATACCCAAAAGGGACTATAGGGGATCAATTATACCCCATTGTGTACAAAAGAGATCAATCGCAGACCGCTCTCTTTAGGAATATATTAGAAGATTTTTTGCAGGCTTCTTTCTTACTGTGTACATGTGTGTGTAGCTGTTTGCTCTTTCATCTGCTAACATTGTTGTTGTTGTGAAGCATTTATTTACGAGCATCATAGTGAGTTGTCGAAATAGCTTATATTATCCATATATATCTTTGTCATATAGAACTTTCATTGTTATAAGTTAAAGAAGTCATAGTGAGTGCAGAATTGGGTGCAGAAAATCATCGCCGATCATTTCATTCTAATAAGCCTTAAATAATGAAATAGAAAGAGGTTCCTACAGATATAAATGTAATTGTTGTTTCCATCCGGAAAAAGAAAATACCTAACACTAGTACAAATTTTGCCCATTATTAATAAACAGATAAAGTATAGTAGACAACGGAAGGTTGTATGATTTCATAACACGTTTTCAAATTAAACAACGCAAAACTTATAAAAATATTAATTTCTCAGAAAAAACTCATTGTTTTAGTTTCTTTCCCTGCAGAGTACTTAATTTAACGCACGAAAAGTGCTCTTTAAGCTACCCGAGTGTGTGTAGCTACTTTCAACTCTATATGGGTAACTTTTTAACCCTCTAAGTTTTTCTCACAGGGTCATAAGTGCCTTCTATAGTTGTGTTTGTGGCTGCCTATTATGC
Source organism: Eurosta solidaginis (assembly GCF_040869045.1). Classification (NCBI taxonomy): domain Eukaryota; kingdom Metazoa; phylum Arthropoda; class Insecta; order Diptera; family Tephritidae; genus Eurosta; species Eurosta solidaginis. Next base: position 289,517,382 of record NC_090319.1, on the reverse strand, counting down.
TATAATATCGCTGACAAAGCAATAATATGTCATTATGTAATAAATTGTCATTGATATAAATAATGAGTACAATTACAAGCAAAGGTTTATATAACACAACTGTACCAGAAGAGTCATACGAAAACAAGTGAAGCATACTCTGACAGTTTGCACTTTTTGTTGTTATAATAGTGAATTGGAGGCGTGTCTCCAACTGGTAATTTGTCATTTATTGATTGCATGTTGATAAAAACAACAACAACAATAAATGATAATAATACAACAAATTTTTCAACTTAGTATAAATAAATAAATGATGAGTGTTTACAAATTGTACAAAATTTAAAAATCATTGAAATTAGCGTTGTTGCTACAAGGTTGCTTTAATTTACGCTTTCCATTTTTTGAATTTAAGTAAAATGCTTAATGAATGGAAACATGTTTAAAGCAATTATTAAATAATTTAATAAATAAAACTTTTTGCACAGCTTAGGCAATTTCCGCCGTGTGATGTCTGATTTTTTTACTCAAACAACTGTCTCAGTTTTGATAATGTAGGTAAGTACCGAAAACTCGTCGGTAACCTAAGGCGTATGCATCAGCTTCTTTGCAAAATGTGGTCGGATGAGAGTAGGCCTGACCGTGGGAATACAAATGCTCTTTATCCACTTCATAAAACAAGAGATCCTGCAAACTGCACCAACTAACGAGGAACCAGAACGCTGAAGTATCACATATGTATAAGAGCCTGTCAAGCGTATTGTGTGAAAAATTGAAGCCCACCATGAGTCAGCTCACTTGACCTAATGAGTGCGCCTTCAGACTTGGAAAACGTACCGTCGACCAGATTTTCATTATGAGCCAAATCTTTTAAAAGCCCTCGTAAAAAGAATTGACACACATCAGCTCTTCGCCAATTTTAAAGCCGCGTTCGGCAGCACAAAAATGAGAATTAGGTTTCCCCGCGATTGTGCAGCTAAATGACGATGAATTGGGAAGAACCACTCTGAGCCGTTCGAAACTAAACGACGTTTCAGACATAGTGACCCTCTATCGTGCGATTTCTACAATTTGATGCTGTAAAAAATTATAATAGCTGCAGACCTTAACCGCTATGGAACTAGAAAAAGAAGTGGAAAAGAGGGATTTGATAGTGAATGAGGACAAAACGAACTACTTGCTGTCATCAAGAAAGGAGTCAGCGCATTTGCACCTTAGCAGGCAGAACATTGTTGGCAGCCATAATTTCGAAATAGTAAAAGACTTCGTTTATTTGGAAACCAGCATCAACACATACAACAACATCAGCCTTGAAATCCAGCGAAGAATCTTGCCAATAAGTGGTACTTTGGACTAAGTTGGTGAAAGACCACAGCGTTTGCCTAATGTCCTTCGGTGGTAGTAGAAGGCAAGTGAAGCCTTTCGGATTATGTGTTTTTCATTATTAGAATAGCATAAATTATGTATTAATCCTATTTACTTTAAATTAGCTATTCCTATTTAATTAAAATTTAATAAACCTTACATATTATTCCTTTTTCCAGACACATCATCTTTTGTATTTTGAATGTAAAAGAATTTTTTTGTACAATTTTGAGTTGCACCTCTTGTTTGTTGCTGTGCATTCACCTTTAATCTGCCCATTTTATTTCCTTTATAACTTCCCACGTCCTCTTATGTTCAAAACGGAAAAAAAATAGAATAGAAATAAAAATTAAAACTAATTTGGATAGTGAGTAAAATTTTATAAAAAAAATACAAGTTGTTCGTAAAAAGAAAGTAGTGCAAAGTTATTATTTTTTATGCTGCAGGGTGTATGCCATGCTTTAAATGATTTAGGAAAGTTGTACATAAAATATTTTAAATCATTTCCTTAATTTTTTCAACGGAAGATTTTAGTACCAAGTTTCTGATCATCTGTTAACTAATTTAAAAGTATTGATAGTTGATGTTGTTATCATAATAAAAATATTTTATATCGGCTTATCTCCGAGGAGAATCAATGTAAAAGCTTGCTTTTATCGCAAAGAAGTAAAGAACTGTAATTTTATCATGATTAACTAATTTTTTGGTGACATGAACTATAAGTTATATAAATATATTTGTTACATAACTTGCTCCAGATTTTAGAAAGATATCTCAAAAACTAAAACACTTATTCACCTTTAAACAGACAAGTCGACGCAACTCATCTGCACTCATTGATGTGGCCATCTGTTCTTCATGCTCATGTTCATGAAAGGCATAAGCATTTATGACCCTCACTTGTAGTTAAATACGAGTATATTTAGAAGGTTGAGAGCATCACCTCCATGATTTTTACTCTCACTACACTTTGTTATCTATTTGATTTTCTCTTGCAAACATTGTAAAGTCTTTGTGGCTGCTAAAATTGTATGCTGGTGGTTACTTCCGGTTGCTTTGCCACTTCCGTTCAAAAACAAATTTAATTTTACAAGTTTTATTTAAGTAATTTTTTGTCTTTTTTTATGTGAACTTAATTTCTATTTACTCAAATTGTTTGCTTTGGGGAAACATTACATTTTCACTTTTGGCAGGAGAACAAACGTATTGAATTAAATTTAATAAAAGTGGTAAACAAGCAAAAAAAACCAATGTAGGAGGTAGACGAAAATATTGTATTTTGTAAAGAAAAGTACTTAAAAGGCGAAAAATAACTTTGCGCTTATGGAGTTTGTTTTCAGGTTCTCGAATTTATTGTATAATAAAAAAAAAAAAATATTTGGAATTTGAAAACTTTAACTCTATAGTTGATATTACTGAGGCTTAGAATTTTAATAAATTTAACTGATATCTTTGAATCAAATCAAGAAAACTCACTGCATCAATTGTTATATCCGATTCAGCATATCAAACTGTGTAATATCACATCGCATCATTGCGTTTGAAGGTTAGGTTGGGTTAGGTTGAGCTGGCCGTCAAATCTCACATAGGCGGAATGAGACCAGAGTATTAATATAATTTTGCTTAATGTTCAAGCTGCAAAATTCTGTCAAAAACTAGGACTTATGTTATAAAAAAACTGCAACCTTTGGACATATAAGACTGGGTATGATAACATACGATATATTCATATTACAGTACATCACATCATTTCACATAATATAAACAATATCTAGAAAGCTATCGTTTGTCAAAAATAGGGTAGCTACAAGGATTTCCGGCGATCCCGAACTAAGCAAATAAAAACAAAGTTGTCATAGAAACGCTCATATATTTTGGTTGTAATGTCATGCATGCAAAAATATCTATGACCTCTTTGGCCATCACCATAAAATTTTTAAACAAATAATAAAAATTAATTAACTACTAATGCACAATATTTTATTTGCCTTACTTGTTACTAAATCATAGTAAACTTATATTAAGCTCTTTATACTGCTGGAAAATAACTCCACATAGAATAATATCATATGATACACATCGTATCACACCTAACATTAAGATACAACACACAAATTTGTGAATAGTAGATACTGCAGGACACTAAAGAATATCGGGTCATTGTAACAATTTTTCTTGTTGGTCCGAAAGAGTCTATGAATAATTGAAATCAGAAATTACTAAAATATATTCTCTGTACATCCGCAAGAAAGGTGATACTGGTAGCTGGATGGTATCGAACCTTCATATAGATAATCTGTTCAAAAAATTTTCAATAGTAAATTAGACTGATATCAAATGAACTTGCCTACAGTTATATACAATCATATAACATCATATGAAATTACTATATATCACGTCACCCGTGCAGTTTTACATCACATCATATGACACTGTAGGATTTCACACCGCATCACCCCAAATTTCAAACACAATATATAAGCCAAATTATGCACTTAAAAATACCCGTGCATTTATGCTGTTTTTCTTTTTGATCGAAATATAAGAGAAAACTCGAGAAAGGTCTTTATAGCTAACCCAAAGATCATCATTTGGAAATTCTTATGCTACACTTCTTATTGATCTAGATATCAAACAAACTCCAGTTAGGGCTTTACAGTTATGCCCAATCACAACACTCTGCATCAGTTCGCTCTACGTCGTATCATATTAAATGATATATATATCACATCATATGATATGATATAATATAAGAACGCGTCACACCAAATTTCAAACACCACAATACATACGCTACAACAACAACAATACCAACAACAACAAGCCAAATTTCAAAACAATCTTGTGCTACACTGAAAACATCCGACCATTGATGCTATTGTTCTTATTTGTCTAGATATAAAATTTCGAGTAATCGCGGCATATTTATATTCAATCACATCACATCACTTACATCATTTCCAATAGTATTAAATATCACCACATAACATCACATCACATGAGATGCTATGATGTGACACCGTATCACGCCAAATTTCAAACCGGACAATACATGAGCCAAATTTAAAAATATTACTGTGTTATACTAAACCTACATTGATGGTATTTCTATTATTGGTCTAGATGCAATCAAACCTTGAATAAAGGCTTTGCATTAATAATCAATCACAGTAATAATCATATTACATGATACTAGGCATCATGTCGTATGATATGGTATGATATCACAACGTGTCACACCACATTTCAAACACGACAAAACATCAGGAAAATTTTGAAAAATTTCTGTGTTACACTAAAAATACACGGCTTTTCATGTTGTTTTTCTTATACGTCTAGCCATCAAAAAGATCCCCACAAAATTATGTAAATAATCATGTGCTACAATGAAAATACCGCGCAGTGGTGCCATTTTTATAATTGGCCTGAGCAGCCAAAAAATCTCGAGTAAGGTCTGCACAGTTATGTCCAATCACATCACAATACTCTACTTCACATCATTTAACATCATATCATATTGCATTTTATCGAATAGTATCACAATTTACCACAAAATATCACATAAAATGACATGCTATGTGATAAGACCAGGTTTCAAACCCTATCAGTGCCACTTTGTGTTCTGTATAGATTTACCACATAATATCACATCACATGACATGCTATGATATCACACCAAATTTCAAAAACATCACTATTTTCTCGTAAGGTTATGAGATCCTGGTAAGGTAAATACAAGCCCCTTCTTACTTTTGTTGCACCATCACAATGTTCACAATTTTTTCAAGCCAATTTTTTCCGAATTTTTGATAAATTAACTGCGTCCCATGTTGCGATAAAAAAAATCTTTGTGTAATCACTCATAGCACATATTGTCATCAATTTATTATTTGTTGCACAGTGAAAGCTATTAAATCCCAATATCCATAATCATCTCGCCAACAAATATGTAAGTTCAATCAATACTTTATTAAAAATTCATTAAAATTCTCATAATTCAGTTGGCCGTGTTTAATTGATTGAGTATGTATGTACATATTGTTGGGCGAAAGTTCAAAAGAGTACACCACATATCTGAAAAATCGCAGAAATAGTGTCAACTTACAAAGCTTTGAAAATCTTTTTGTTATGAATTTCTATTTAATAGCTACAATCATAACTAATGGCTGCGCTTGTATCTACATATCGCTAATCACTTAAATTTGCATAAAATCTATTTTTTATAAAATCCAACGTTATCTATTATTACAAATTTTATATATTGTGTTCATATTTTTGTAGACTTGATTATTGATTTGAGTGCATAAAAAAATATTAAAAATACTAAATTCAAGCGATAAGTTGGAAAAAATGATGCTGCTGATCTGGTATGCGAGCTTTGTGTCATTCGAATATCGATATTTCAAACAATAAACTCACATAAAATTCTTCAATTTTCTTTGCTCTATTTATTATTATACGGAAGCAATTTATATGACAATAAAAATGCAAATAGTTGAGTGAACCCAAGTGCTATTTCTTTTTTTTTTTTTTTTGTTGCTTAAAAAGTACTAAAATACTCTAAAATAAAAAAAAATTGCACAAATACGTGCAGGAAATATATTGCACCATATGTATATATACACTACAACTATCTATATAAAAAAGTTAACTTTAAATTGATGCCACTGTATGCTTTTATATATTTTCTTTGTATGTAAATATGAAAAAAATTTACTTTTGCAACAATTTGAAAGTCGTAAATTTTTTACAGCTGCATTAAATTGTTATACCAAGTTATTTCTTTCTTTTTTTCTTTTACCTACTCTTATTTCATTCAAATAAAACTCTAAAGATATTCAAAAAAACCCCTGGCATACAAACAAATTGGTATTGTTGTTTTAGTGCAGGCGGCCATATGCATTTAGTGGAACGATGATTGTCGAAATTGATTGGCACTACTGGTTTGCAAGCTGGCTCGCTGAATCATTTGATGTGATTGAATAGAATGCGCGTGGCATGTGATCGGTTGAATTTTTTTAGCTACCAGCTACTAGTGCTTTATGTGTTGAACGTGAAGCAAATTTTTTTTCAGCAATATCTAAACAAGCGCTTTGATACTTGGACTATCTTCAGTTTGTTGAATATTAATTTAGAATTGATTTATGCACAAATTTAATTCAAACCAACCCAGTCAATGCTAAAGAAGACAACGTTACTTACTAATAAGTAGTAAGAGAGAACGTGGCACTTACAAACAAAAATAAAATAAATCAAAGAAAAATATAATAACTCCGATTTGAGAAAGGTTTCCGCTTCCATATTAGGTTAGATACAATTTGCCAAAATATTTTATAAGGTCTTATATTGCAATAGGTGTGTAATAAATCAAAAACAAACTCTTCCATTGAAATAACTGGTATTTTTTTTATTTATTTTAATATACCCAACATTTTTTGAATAAAACTTACATTTTCAAAATGAAAGCAGTTTGTATGTTTGTTTGCTGCGAACCAAGAGCTAAATTCAAGCGGCAAGTTTAAGCTGGCTGATCACTGCAGCGTCTTCCAAGCGTTAGTTGCTGTAATTAAGGATAAGGTGGATGAAATGCTATCCAGTGCTACTGCGGCTAGAGAAATCATCATCTACACTGATAGCCAAGTTGCTATCAAGGCCTTTAGTTCAACTGCAGTGCGATCGTGGGTGGTCTGGGTGTGCCTGACCTCGCTTGCGACTGCATCGAACTATTTTTGTTTAAGATTATCTAGGTTCCGGGCAAAAGTGATATGCCGGGCAACTTTCAAGCGGACCTCTTAGCCCGCATCGGTACAATTGAACTAGAAGAAAATGGGTGTAGGGATTTCGAGATTCCGGTGTCCACCTGGGGTCTGCTCCTGCGTAAGTGGACTTAAAGTCCGCTCATTAAGCGTTGGACGGACATCAGCCCTTACAGGGTAGAAAGATCCTTCTGGCCGGAAGTGGATGACTTCGTGGTTTGCCGAAAATATTGAGTTCACTAAGGCTCATCTATCATTGGTCATTGTGGTTTTGCCAGGGAGTTGTCCAATGGAAATCCATGCGTAATGCCTAAATATACTGTAAACCACATCCTACTGCAGCTGTATGGAGGATGATGAGGTGGAATCATCAAGTAGTTATATGCTTGATTATCTAGCTTTTGCCAGAACTAGGAGAAAGTATTTCAATTGCGACCCACTTCGATATCCGTAGGATTAATCCAAGGTTAAGATCGGTCACATTAGAAACATTATAGCTGCTAAGCAACGATTCTCTAAGAAGCTTAAGCTACGTCAACGCTATTTTATGTGGTATCACAACGGACCCTCATACTGTCCAATTGAGTTCTCCTACCAAGGTTGCTATCACCCAATCTTACCTAAAGTAATGGTAAAACAGAAACAATTTCTATGATGTTTTTTTACAGGAAAAGGAACAGAAAATTGATTTTCTTAAGTTTTGGTACTTAGCTTGCTTCTTCCTATTAGCATACCAACGGCTGAATGGAAAATGGACGTATCTCGGCTGCAATTTTGAAACCTATTTTACATAGTTCGTAGTGCACTAAGTTTTGATTGCATTACACTTTCATACGCATTACAATATATGGTAAACATTTGAGTGCTCTCTATTTTTGTATCAATATAGTGATAATGCTGCCTTTCTACACTACGACTAAGCAACTTTGTTGCCGTAATTAATTTTTTTTATTTTATTTTACCTTTATTACCTTAATATTAAGTATCTTTCATGTTTGTCCTCTTATTTCCATACGAATTTTTGACCCACGGAAAAGTCTTTTTCGGTAACTTCCCATTTAGCTAGACACTTGATAATTAGATCAATGTTTAGATCTGGGAGACATTACAATGCAAGTGAAAAAAAACCCGCCAGGTGACGTACGGGTCGAGATATACAGAAAATTAGTTTTAAAATGGAAATCTTGCGATCGACTTTTAACTAACTTCTCCATAATCCAGTGAATTGAAACTTAGCATATGGTTTGCGAGTCGATGGGACTACAACTCGTGGAAAACAAAATGCCCCCAGGTGGTAGACGAATCGAGATAAACGAAATTCCCTGAAAATCCCTGAAAAAACGCAGGGAATATTGCGATCGATTTTTAAGTAATTTCCCGGTGAGCTAGAGACTTGAAACTTAGGCCGTGAGTCAGAACCCGGTGACAATGCAACATTTTATAAAAAAAAATTCGCTAGGTGGCGCATGCATCGATATATTAAGAAAATTTATTTTGATTTGAGAACTTTCAATCCATTTGTAACTAACTTCCCGGTCACCTATTTTCCGCTAGGTGGCGCGCTAAGTGATATAACTACAAATCCTTGAAAAACGAGGGGAATCTTGCAATCGATTTTTGAGTAACTTCCCGGTGAGCTGGAGATATGGAACTTGAGCCGTAAGTCAGAACCCGGTGACAATGCAATATTTGAGCAAAAAAATTTCGCTAGTTGGTGCATGGATTGAGATATTAAAAAAATTTCTTTTGATTTGTGAATTTTTTAATCCATTTTTAATTAACTTCGCGGTGACGCAGAGACTTGAAATTTGGCACACAGTCCGAGGCTTGGCGACAGTACAATCTACAGGAAACAAAATTCCGCTAGGTGGCATGCTAAGGGAGATAACTACAAATCCTTCAAAAACGGGGGGAATCTTGCAATCGATTTTTAAGTATTTTCCCGGTTAGATGGAGATATGAAACTTGAGCCGTAAGTCAGAACCCGGTGACAATACAATATTTGATCAAAAAAATTCCGCTAGGTGGCGCATGGATCGAGATATTAAGAAAATAAATTTTGATTTGGGAACCTTTCAATCCATTTGTAACTAACTTCCCGGTTACCTAGAGACTAGTAACTTAGCACATAATTCGAGACCCGGCGACAATATAATTTATAGAAAACAAAGTTCCGCTAGTCAAGATAACCGCAAATCTTTTAAAAAAGGGGGGAATTTTGCGATCGATTTTCGAGTAATTTCCCAATGAGCTGGAGAAATGAAACTTGGACCGTAATTCAGAACCCGGTGACAATGCAATATTTTATCAAAAAAAAATCCGCTAGGTGGCGCATGGATCGAGATATTGAGAAAACTAGTTTTAAATTGGGAATCTCGCAATCGATTTTTAACTAACTTCCTGGATATCTAGAGACTTGAAACGAGAAATATACTTTAAAACTTGGTGAAAGTGCAATGCTTGATCAAAAAATTCGAGCTACGTAACGCACAAGTCGAACTATTTAGAAGATTAGGCCATACCTTCATGGCTAGCCTCCTGAGTGTTGCAGGCGTTGTAGAATTCCACCTCGTTGAAGGCCCAACTAAATGCGCGTCCTTGTATACGTTTAGGCGTATGCGAATTTCACCACGATTTTCAACTGTGCAAATTAAGTAGCTGACTAATGAGGTGGAATTCCCTTGTTATGATGCACATTCACCTTCACCTAAAGAAAAATTTGTGTGCAATAAGCTGAACCCTAAAAATATTTTCGCTTCTCCTGTTGTCGATCCGTGATCGAATTCAACTTTTTAAATTGCAATAGCACTAAAATGGTGATAAGGATTGACGCAATACATGAAATATAGGCTACAAGTACTTATTAGATTCATAATATATTACCATTTTTATGAAAAGCTTGACAGATTCATATTTTTCATTTGAGTGAAATTGGTTTTTTTATCAGTGATCGTATAACAAGATACCGGACTAGCTTTTAAATTTGAGTGCAAAATTTTTCAGCTTCACTACCACTATACGTGAATAAGCCTGATATATTTTGCATAACCACACAAATGTGAGTGAAAGCTGGTGCATTAATATACTACCGCCCTCTTTGCTATTTTATAAAAGCTTTTGAAAAACGGCCAATATTAAAATTAGTTTGAAGCACGCGCTAATCCAGATTTTTTCAAACTTCCTATCTCAGAATTTTTGGATTAGAGAGATGGAGAAGGAAAAGAAGAGGAGGGAATGAGGCGAAAAGGGAAAGATATTGGGACAAGGAAAGAGGCGTAATGGGAGACGGAGAGGAAGAGTTAGAAATGGGAGCTTTTAGAAAACTATTTGAAATAACCCATGTAGGAAAGAAGAAGAGAAAGACAATAGCAGATACATAAAGCGATACGGATATGCCGAGGCTAGTGGGAGCACACAATAGGGGGGTATTCAGAGTTAAAAAGAGGAGAAAAAATTAATTAAACAAAAGAAAATAACAAAATGTATTGCGATGAGACGTGGTATAGAAGAGTATGATAATGATAGGGGATAGTTAGGTTAGGTTGAACTGACCGGTCCATGAGGACCTCACATAGACTGAATGAGTCGGTAGTGTTACCAGAAGTTTGTTTTGACGATCAAACTGAAAAACCCTATCAAAAACCAGTACCTATGTTATAAAATAACTCCGTCCTCTTGGAAAATACTAGAATCTTCCTAGGACTTAAGCCACTTGCTGCTTCTATATCTGACAGCTCTATCACTCCCAATAGCTGGAGTCTTAGCCTGGCAAGTGCAGGGCACGAGCACAGAACGTGCTCGATCGTTTCCTCCTCCAACCAGCACTTCCTACATTTGCTATCACTGACCAAGCCTAATTTAAAGGCATGTGACGAAAAAGGCAGTGTCCAGTCAGAATACCCGTCATGAGTCTACAGTCGCCTCTTTTTAATGATAGAAGCAACTTTGTTAGTCTAAGGTTGTAAGACCTACATATAATCTTCCACGCATTACAGCCCCGCGCTTGAACCCACGCATTTCCCGCTTGGTCGATCATGTGTACCTCTTCTTGGTTTCGATGTTGCAAGAAGAATTAAACAAGGAGTGCCACAGGGTGGTGTCTTATCCCCACTTCTGTTTAATTTCTACATATCAAAGCTACCTTCACCACCAGAAGGAGTCACTATCGTTTCCTGCGCCAATGACTGCACAATAATGGCCACAGGCTCAGGCCCAAAGGTCTATGAGTATTGAGACAAAATAAACGGCTATCTCTCTGATCTCTAAATTGTTTTCCCTTCGCTAAACCTGACATTATCACCGACTAAATCAACGGCGACCTTATTAAACCTGGACGTCCCAAATGTCGAACATCCACGTCAATGGCACTACGCTACCGACTGTCTTACCTATCCAGAATCAACCCCGACATTCAAAATATATGTCGTGCTTGTGACGACACCCATCTCTTTAACTGTATTGTGGAACCAACGGCTCTAACACCCCTCTCATTATGGTCCACCCCTGTTGAAAAAGCAAGTTCCTTGGACTCCCGTTAGATGATATTGGTGACAATTTGTGATCGGTCGCACCTATTGGATGGGGCGAAGCACTGCTACAACAACAACAACAACAACAACAACAGGTATAGTGTAGTCTATTCTGCTAGGGACGAAATAGAATATGGTCAGAATGCATGACTGCCCAACACTTTATATTTCAATAATCAAGTCGAGTTCAGATTCAGAATGGTCACACTTATTCCAACCAGTTCTTATCGCTGCACCAATTTTACTTCCTGACCGTCGAAAAAATTTATATTACAGTCAGCCACAGAGAGGAGAGTCGGCTTGATCACCGTTTAATGAAGCCAAAGAAGCACACCACCCCCTGGCCAATGTAAAAGGCACCCCAAGCTTTAATTGCCCCAATTTCCAATTTAACTTCCATGACAACTTGCTGTCATCTCCGGTGGCGGTATGCTTCACACATTCCACTGAGTCTTCGCTGCAGCCACTCCATTGTGATCGTTCTGTCACTCATAAATCTGCTAAATATTGCATATCTTAATGAGTAGAAGAACTTTTTAATGACCGCTGCTAAAAACTACTTCGATGGCTCGAAAATCCCACAGGCGGCATATGGTAAAATTAAAAAGGCATGTACTATTGACTCCTACGTTAGCACTAAATCGCATATCTAACCTACATTTATTTACATATGTTTTGTAAAGAGTATATAAGTTCCACCCTAATATGCTGACTTACTTACATTCATACGTATTTAGTTAAGTTTTTACATTTTTTGCAATAGGTATACATTCTCTCTTTATAAGAATTTTGAAATACTGTTAGTTACCTAAGCTCATGTTATTAAATTCCAACTAGCATAGTGAATACATATTTTCAGCATACATAAAACAGTTAGGTGCATAGTATCAAATATTTTCACGCTAACTTTGTTCGCTATATAAGTTCAGTTGAATAAAGAAATTTATTCAGTCAAGACAAAATAGTCTTCTGACTTCAAACAACATACATACATATATTAAATATTGCATTATCACTCAGAAAAAACACTTACCTAAAATGAGTAAGAATTTTTTATTTTTGAATAAAATTTTTCATTAATTTGAAGGAATATTTTTCTTCAATTTTTTCAATCAAATATAGTTTATTGAATATTTCTCACAATATATACATCTACGAGGTAGCTCAGAGAATAAGAGTACTCGACTGTGAAGGGTTTCAAGGGGTTGATAAGCGAAATAAAAAGCTTATAGCTTCAAAGCTTCCGCAACCCAATTGTCAACCTCACCTACGGGACCGGAATTCTGTTACACATATGAATGTATCATACACATATTGAGCAGGCGAGGCTCTGCCAATTCCAAACTCCTCATGGAACTGGATTGAGGAGCGGAATGGTCATATTAATCGTTCCTGAAATGGTCGGGCTAGTACCTCAATGGTGCTTGTTACCGGAACGTACCGGATCCATATCCGGCAAATTACCATCAACATCGACTACACTCCCCAAAACCTTCAGGGATTTTCTTTATCGTTAATACAACAACAACAACATTTGTAAAAAACAAATGCATCGATTCATCTTACGACTAATGGCATTTTTTTTAAACATCTTCCATAGTCAACTAACTATGAATTCTATTGTAAGCTTCACGTACCTTGCCTGTCGAATAGCTGCAAAAAATCTATCGCTTGGTTCAACAATTCGATCCAATTTTCTTAGTATCTATGGCAGTACCATAGCTTTTCGCGGTGCACTGTCGACTTGGTTTTGAACTATATCCCAAATTTTGAGCCTCTAGTTCAATGCAAATCTATTTAAAAATGGATTACCGCAATAAGTATGGCAAATTGGCGAGTAAATAAGAAAGTGACGTAATATGAACATAGTGAATAACTATTCATCTAACAAATTGAGCACATTTCAAAATCCAGATAAATTTCATCATTGTTCTCGTTGTTTTTCCCATATGGGGAATTAAAAGAGTTTCACTCTTTTATTTCAACTTTGCAAAACTTTTGCCCTATCTTTTGTTTTAAATATAACAACAGCAAAGGGTTAACCAGTTATACAAACGATTGTTTGCTGCTCACTTAACCATTTGGCCTTAACTTTTGTAAAACATTATATGTGCAACATGTGCAGGATTTGTTTTTTTTTTTTTTGTTTAGAAATACGCACATTTATGTTTATACGAATAAATAAATGCACAATATAATCCCACAGGCATACCAACAACTCTAAGCCCCAACTCGACAACTGTAAAGCCAATAAGCTCTTAGGTAATAGATACCCTGGTAGTGGCAAAACAAAATATAAGAAAATAAAATAAAATATTTTGTTCAGCAATTCCATTACATTTTATTGAACTTTAATGAAAATTTTAAATTGCTAATTCAAGTAAAATAAAAAAGAAAGACTGATCGAAAGAATTAGAGACGGGCACATTTTCTGCTACGAAATTGTACCCAGCCAGCATTTTTTGAAAATTCTTATCAAAAAAAAACTCAAATATCATATCCCATATGAGTACAAACGTTCAAATTTAAAAGTTTTTTCAATTCGAAAATTATTAAATCGTCGCAATAAAAATTTTCCTCAAATGTTATTATTCTTGAATAATCAGTTATGATTCATATTTTTAAACATTTTTTAATCTTTTTATCATATTTGATATCATTGGAAGATTTTGCATATTTTGGAGTAACATTTGATCGCTTTTCACCGTAATTTTCTGATCATATTCATAAACATTTTTCAAAGACATTGAATGAATTTTTGGAATCATATGTATATGAATACGATTATTGTGCATTTACTCATCGTAACTGAAACATAATTAAATACTCCACAATAATAGTATTTCATCAAAGAAAGCACCTAGAAGGGAGCTGATTGAACCGCAATGGCATTAACGAACTTGACAGATATACGCAAACGACTAGAACATCCAACATCTTAGATTATGATAACGATTGAAGTCACTCAAAGAAGCCAAATCACAAATTTTACCACGTTTCATATCATTCTTTAATTATCACATGATGGTTTTGACGTTCGTATTTGATGGGTGATAGATATTGAAGCCGTGTCCAGGTATGTCGAGCAAGTTTTACTTACCTACGATTCAAACAGCTCACATCTTCCGTTTCCATCCAGTAAGTCTTTTCTGGGAAGGCGCATGTGGAGAATTAGTGGGGATATTTTGGTTAGAAGCAGCATTCACATTAGTTCTCGCCTTAAATATCTTTTGTATGTTTATAATTTTCCTGAATTTTATGATATTAAAAATTTATACATATTTATGAAAAAATTTGATTTTCAATAAATGTATAATTTTAAAACTGAAACATTCATTATTTAGTAAGCAAAGGTTATTAGAAAAGATTAAGGCGGTTATTTGAAAAATGATTATCAATTTTTGAGCACTTAATATATAAATTGATTCAAAACTAATTCCAAAATGTGACTAAAAAAATATTTTAATTTTTTGATTATTGAAAGTATAAACATTTTATTCATCTTTTTGTTCGTTTTTATGAAATGTTAAAGCTAAGTCATCAACGTTATTCAAATATCCAAAATGAGATCGAAAAGCGATTTTCAGTTTTTGATCATCAAAAATTATCAGCTTTGATTATTTCGTTTTTTCAATTGTATGATTACTGTGTTTTTAGTATTAAAAAGTAATCAAATTGTTGAGATGGAGAAAAATTTGAAATTCAATCATCCAAATGCTGTGTGGGTAGAAGGATATACATATGCATATGTTTACAAAATTCTTAGAAATTGAAAGAAATTATTTGCAAAGCGAATATTGTCGTAGAGACAAAAATATTTGTTTATATAGCAGTTAATACAAGAACAATGATGCCAGTTTCAAAGTCTATCTCGTCTATCAAAATAATCTAAGTATATGCAAAGAAAAAAATGAAAAGGAGTTAAACGCGTGAATAAATACACATTAAGGTTTTCAATCCACGACCTCATTATTTGGGTAGTCTTAAATCCCGAAACTACTTATTCTTGATATTCGAGATAAGCAGTATATTTCTACTAAAATGAAATCTGTAAAACAGAGATTAGTCACTCTTTTGAGAGTGACTTGTTTTTTACCAGAGACACAAACCCGGAATACTGAAAGGGTAAAATCATTTCCCGAAAATCTCGGGATGGCAAACTCAAAAAACTTGAAGCTCTGGTATTTACACATACGTACAATCTACTTCCATTGGCATAAAAGGACAAAGCAATGTTAAAACAATGGAACAAAGCACCAAATGCAATAAAATGGAACCGAAAATAAAATCTACATTGTTGAAAAGTTAAAAACAATTGACAACAGGTAAGGAAGTCTAAGTTCGGGTGAAACCGAACATTACATACCCAGCTGTACACTTGAAAGGCTGCTGTTATTTGTTTTGTTTGGTGAATAGTGTTACAAGGCTGCACAATAATACATATACATATGGTTCTATTCTGAACTAATTTTCGTTTAGAAGAAGCAAAGAGGATACAGAGGCTAACACCAGTGACCTTGAGTGGGTAATAATGCAGTTTTCCTTCAGATATGGGGATTTCCCTACTGTTTATTTTAAAATAAAGGTATAACAGAACAATAAACATAAACACACAAGCGCCATTGTACTTAAAAGCGTTATTAAAAAAAAAAAAGGGCAAGGTTATTAACGAAGTTTTCCAACTTTTACTAGAAATATCTTATTACCTGCATCTACGTACTTTTACAAAATCTTTTATATAAAAGAAAGCAATTTAACCGATTTAGTCCATATTTCTTGTTAAGAGGCATACATGTGCACCAAATTTTTCATCCAGTTATGGCTCCAGAAACGTTGGGAAATGCATTGTAAGAAAGGGGAGGTGCCACGCCCATTTTTCAAGATTTGAATTTTTTCCCATTTCTTGTTATAATAGTACAAAAAACGATTGGTATAGAACTATTTTTCGCTAAGATTTAACTTATTATTTTTGCCTACGACCCTTTTTAAAGTCATTTATATAAAAGTGGGCATGGTCCTTAACCAATCTTATCCAGTTTTACTAGAAATATTTCCTGCTTTAAGGAAAATATGTGTACCCAATTTTGTTACTATATGTAAATTTTTCTTCGAGTTATGGCTCCCGAAACATTGAAATTGCTTAGAAAAAAAGGGGCGGTGCTACACCCATTTTCAAAAATTTTAGTGTTTTCCAATTTAGAAAGTAAAATTCTATTGATACAAAGCCCTTTTTCGCTAAGATATAGCTTATTATTTTCATCTACGACCCTTTTAAAAATCTTTTATATACAAGTGAGCGTTGTCCTTAACCGATTTCGTAAATTTTTCTTCAAAGCATTCCTTATGGTAAAGGCAACCCCCCTCTGCTGAACTTTGTTACGATAGGTTTAACGATTTTTGATTTATGATTAATAAGATTTGTAAAATTAATTTTATAACAAATGGGCGATGCCACGCCCATTTTAAAATTTTTTTTTTTTTTCAGATTTTTATCAAGAGTCTCAATATTAGTCCATACGTAAAATTTCAATATTCTAGGTGTGTTCTAGGTGGCGGCCACCGTGGTGTGATGGTAGCGTGCTCCGCCTACCACACCGTATGCCCTGGGTTCGCACCCCGGGCAAAGCAGCACCAAAATTTTAGAAATAAGGTTTTTCAATTAGAAGATAATTTTTCTAAGCGGGGTCGCCCCTCGGCAGTGTTTGACAAGCGCTCCGGGTGTATTTCTGCCATGAAAAGCTCTCAGCAAAAACTCATCTGCCTTTCAGATGCCGTTCGGAGTCGGCATAAAACATGTAGGTCCCGTCCGGCCAATTTGTAGGGAAAATCAAGAGGAGCACGACGCAAATTGGAAGAGAAGCTCGGCCTTTGATCTCTTCGGAGGTTATCGCGCCTCACATTTATTTATTTATTTTAGGTGTATTATACTAAATAATCAGTTTTTTATGTTTTCGAAATTGCTATATATATAAAAAGTGGGCGTGGTTATAATCAGATTTCACTCATTTTCAATACTAATCTATTATGGGTCAAGATAAGCTCGTGTACCAAATTTGGTGAAGATATCTCAATATTTACTCAAGTTATCATCCGTCCGTCTGCCCGGACATAGCTCAATCAAATTTTTTTTCGATACTGATGATTTTGATATATGGAGGTCTATATCTATCTCGATTCCTTTATACCTGTACAACCAAACATTATGCAATCAAAATTATAATACCCTGTGTAAAAATACAGCTGGGTATAAAAATCATTGCCAAAAATTAGAAAAAAAAAATATAAAAACTATATGAAGAACCAGATCAAATTCTAGGCTAGAAGTAATGCACCTGATGCGTCAGCACTTACACCGAAAGAAATTACGCTAGTAAAATTAACAGACATTCCGTAAAATTTAGCGCATTATTTTATTTAACAAATTGAGAAAAATTTAAACAACGTGACATCAGGATGGACAAGGCAACAGCTGTTTCGATTATACCTTGTGAATCTCTTCAAAGCCTTTTCTCCCGGTATTGGAATTTGAACCCGCACTCCTACGATGATTGAAGTATTATAAACGCATTCGGCCACAAATTTATCGCATAATTGTTAATTCAAATTTTTGAAGTTATACTTCTATAGTATTTTTATGAAAAATTAATGAGAGTGAAATTTTAAAAAATGTGACACAAAAGTTATAGGTTGAAAATGCATTTCGGGTGTATGTCCTCTGTGAATTGTAGGAGCAAACTTGTTTGAGTGGGATTTATGTATATGGACGTATGTATTAGAAAAAACTAACACCCAAATAGAGATATCGCCACTATTTTTAGTATGCTTTTATGTATGCATGTGCATATACCCTAATGTCTGTGCTCTTAAGAGATTTGATCTAAAAGCCTCGTCACATAAGCAGTTTTTCATATAGATGAGTTTTATTTTATCTTATGCATTATGATTAGATTGCACGTATTTTCATGGCGAACGGTAGATTGAGCGACACTGGCGCCATCTGGCATGCAAAAGTAGCCAACTGCCAGCTTTTTTTGCAAGCAAAGAATAAGAAAAAGTATATAACATTTGCTTTGGCTAGGGCTGCTTTCACATGTTGGAAGTGAAATTATTTTTCCCACCCATTGGTAACTTTTCTAACATTTTTCGCAATTAAAAACTGCAATTTATAACAACGCTTCGCGAAATTTTGTATGTGAATGGGCAAGACGAAATAAACTTCAATTGCCAAGTCTGAAGTTCCTTCATGTTCATAAACGTAACATCTTGTTTGATTGTGGCGATGTTACTTGAATGCACAAGCTTGTGTTAAACGCATCTACATATATGAAAATTTCATAGTGCTACAGCTTTGCGTATACATGCATATATTTCTTTTATACGTGTGTTTGTCACTGAACTCCTACTAGACGACTGGACCGATGTGGATGGGACTCTTAGGATGCGTTAGATTCACAATATGGTCCAAGGTCAATTCATTCCAAAAAATTCTGTACAGGGATATCTCTTGGACAGAGATAATATTTGAAAATATTTGCATTCCGGGAAGTGGAGCAAGGGCAGATTTAATGTGCATAAAACATTCTATGGTGCGATTTGCTTGAAATTTGGTATAGTGGTAAATTCACTCTTTTGGGAAAGTTCCTGTGAAGTTTCTTTCCGAGAAGTGAACCAGGGACAGATCTGTTGGATTAAATTCTATTCACTGTTCGGTTTGCCTGATTTTGGTAGCCCTATGCCTAGTTTAGTATTTACGATAACTTTTTTCGGGAAGTGGACCAGGGGCTGGTCTTTTTTTAATTATACCAAAGAAAGTTAACTTCTCACGCGCGTGCATAAGAACATGCACCCTTTCTTTTCTAAGAGAACAAATTGGTTTACTCCGTTCAACAGAAGACAAACAGTTCGTTTCGAGCTAGCCCTATTATGAAAGAGTTACAGATTCTCAATCAATGTTACTTATTTTTTGTTAAAGAACTGTCGATATTATGCAATTACAATAGCTATTTTCAAAGAGACACTTTCTCGCACGGCGCTCATAACAATGCTGCCATAGAAATCGCTGGTCATCTCAAAAGCTCTCACTGTTATACTCTTGTTGACGGAAATCTTTTATTTTATCAGTTTTTGCTCGTATTCTTAGGCCACCTATAAAAAATGTTAAGTTAAGATGAATTTTTGTTTGTTTGTTGGTTTGACTGTTAAAATTATTCACTCGGATTCAAAATCAACAATTTGCGCGAAGTTGATTCAACAGTTAATTGTAATGCATAAAAATTAAATGAAAAAAAAATTAGTTAAATTTTCCCGTAGTTCAGGTGATTTTACACGTTTTTTTTTTTCAGTGTACAAAAATAAAAAGAGAACAAAAAAATTTAGTGAGACAGAAAGAAAAACCAAGTTAAACCGTTGGTATCGTTTGGCATATTTGGCATACATGCTGCAAGGGACAAAAATAGATTTAGAGAATGTGAGTGATGACAAAACGTTTTATATATAAATTTGAATAGCTTCATACTAATAACATAGCTGTGGCTTACATTTGATGATTTTTTTTTGTTGATTTGACTGTTAAAACGTTTAATGCAGAATCAACAGCTTTTTGCGATATATAAAAATTTACAGAAATATTGGTTGAATTGAGCCGTAAATAGGTTAATTTGACTCAATTTTTTTTTCTTTCAGTGTACCTTTTTTAAAGCATTGATTAGTTCCGAGTATCCCGGAGAAGTTCAACGGTAAAAGGGGCTAAGATTATAGTTATCGTAAAAGCTGAATGAAATCTATAGATCCGATGATTAAAAAATAAAAAAAATAAATGTAAGGCGCGATAACCTCCGAAGAGATCTAAGGCCGAGCTTCTCTTCCAATTTGCGTCGTGCTCCTCTTGATTTTCCCTAAAAATTGGCAGGACGGGACCTACATGATTTTATGCCGACTCCATCTACAAGGCAGATGAGTTTTCACCGAGAGCTTTTCATGACAGAAATACACCCGGAGCGCTTGCCAAACACTGCCGACAAAAAAAAACCATATTTCTAAAATTTTTGATGTTGCTTTGCCAGGGGTTTGAACCCAGGGCATCCGGTGTGGTAGGCGGAGCACGCTACCATCACACCACGGTGGCCGCCGATGACTAGAGTGGTCAAAAACAAACAGGTGGCCGCGCTTTTAAAAGCAGCTGCTAGTACTGGAACGCACAGTGGTTCAATTTGTACTGAAAAGCGGAAAATAATCAATATCTACGCCAAACTTTAATATATTTGTGCTATATTATATTACTTTTAAGGCTTTTCAAGGTCGCTGATTACGAATTTGAATTTTTTTGTTTATCTAGCGAGCAATAGCAGTATTATCAGTTTCATTTAAGCAAGCTATTATTTGCGAGTTACAAATGTTATTGTGAGGTACTTTAATAAAGGCCATTTTGCACTATTAAATATTGGAGTTATTTATTCAACAGTTTAGTGATTCGAACTAAGCAGAAGGTTTCAAATAAAAGGAATTGCAGTAAATTCGTTATTATATATATGGAAGAATTCAATGAGCGCCAAATATTTTGATTGAAAAGTAATATTTTATTTTCGTATTATTTGGTCGCTTAATAATTCGGACATATTTAAAACAAATAATTATTCAGTCGTTTTTCATAGGAAAAAGCTGTAGCTATGAAAAAAATATCTATGCCAAATATCGTAAGGATTGAGAAATTTTTGTTCGACTTATGGCATTAAAAGTATTTTGGAAAGAGTACAAAAAAAAAAAAAATGGTGGGTCACGCCCATTTTCAAAATTTGTTTAAGTATTGTTCTCCGCTCTAACATATCACTACTGAGGTAGAATATCAGTCAAATGTATTAAAATACTATAGATTTATTACAAACTTTGTTAAGGTTAGATTTTACGAAAAGCAGGCGTGGTCTTCAACCGATTTCGATTATCACTCAGTCTATATAATTTGGCACGGATAGTGTCTCTGCCAATTTCTATGAAAGATTTTTAACAGCTTTTGATTTACGGTTTGTTAAACTTCCAAATTTTATTCTCCTAAATGTGGTTGGTGCCATGCCCATATTCCGAATGTTTTTTTAAATTTATGTTTTGCTTCTTAAAATCAATCCACCTACCGAATTTCATTAGCTTAGCGGTATTCGGTTTTGAATTATCTCA
Organism: Eurosta solidaginis; assembly: GCF_040869045.1. Lineage (NCBI taxonomy): Eukaryota > Metazoa > Arthropoda > Insecta > Diptera > Tephritidae > Eurosta > Eurosta solidaginis. The sequence goes on along the minus strand of NC_090319.1, from coordinate 289,495,586 downwards.
TTTATTCTATTTTTTAATTTTCGATATCGAAAAAGTGGGCGAGGTTATCGTCCGATCTCGCTCATTTTATTATTCTGTGTCCAGCGCGTATAACGAATTTGGTAAAGATATATTAATATTTACCCAAGTTAACGTGTTAACGAACGGACGTACAGACGGACGGCCATGGCTTAATCAAATTTTTTTCCGATACTGTTAATTTTAAGAAGTCTATATCTACCTCGATTCCTTTATAACTGTACAACCAACCGCTATCCAATCAAAGTTATAATACCCTGTGTAAAATTACAGCAGGGTATAAAAAGAAGGTGTACACGGCAGACTTTGCCCGACCCGAAAATTGATTTGCATACATTCAGAAAGTGAGCCTCGCGTCCCCTTTTCTCTCTCTTAAATACTTGGTCCCACATTTTTATACTCAGTTGAGCAGAGCTCACAGAGTATATTAAGTTTGATTGGATAACGGTTGGTTGTAAAGGTATAAAGGAATCGAGATAGATATAGACTTCCATATATCAAAATAATCAGAATCGAAAAAAAATTTGATTGAGCCACGTCCGTCCGTCCGTCCATCCGTCCGTCCGTTAACACGATAACTTGAGTAAATTTTGAGGTAAATTGATGAAATTTGGTATGTAGGTTCCTGAGCACTCATCTCAGATCGCTATTTAAAATGAACGAAATCGGACCATAACAACGCCCACTTTTTCGATATCGAAAATTTCGAAAAACCGAAAAAGTGCGATAATTCATTACGAAAGAAAGCTAAAACGATGAAACTAGGTAGAGAGGTTGACCTTATGACACAGAATAGAAAACTAGTAAAAATTTGGACAACGGGCGTGGCACCGCCCACGTTTAAAAGAAGGTAATTTAAAATTTTGCAAGCTGTAATTTGGCAGTCGTTGAAGATATCATGATGAAATTTGGCAGGAACGTTACTCCTATTACTATATGTACGCTTAATAAAAATTAGCAAAATCGGAGAAGGACCACGCTCACTTTTAAAAAAAAAAATTTTTTAATGTAAAATTTTAACAAAAAATTTAATATCTTTACAGTATATAAGTAAATTATGTCAACATTCAACTCCAGTAATGATATGGTGCAGCAAAATACAAAAATAAAAGAAAATTTCAAAATGGGCTTGGCTCCGCCCTTTTTCATTTAATTTGTCTAGGATACTTTTAATACCATAAGTCGAACAAAAATTTGCCAATCCTTTTGAAATTTGGTAGGGGCATAGATATTATGACGATAACTGTTTTCTGTGCAAATGGGCGAAATCGGTTCAAGCCACGCCCAGTTTTTATACACAGTCTACCGTCTGTCCTTCCGCATGGCCATTAACATGATAAAATCGACATATCTTTACTGAACTTAGTTCACGTACTTATGTGAACTCAATTTATCTTGGTATAAAAAATGAACGAAATCCGAATATGACCACGGCCACTTTTTCGATATCGAAAATTACGAAAAATGAAAAAAAATGCCATAATTCTATACCAAATACGAAAAGAGGGATGAAACATGGTATTTGGATTGGTTTATTGACGCGAAATATAACTTTAGAAAAAGCTTTGTAAAATGGTTGTGACACCTACCATATAAGTAGAAGAAAATGAAAAAGTTCTGCAGGTCGAAATAAAGAACCCTTGAAATCTTGGCAGGTATTACATATATAAATAAATTAGCGGTATCCAACAGATGATGTTCTGGGTCACCCTGGTCCACATTTTGGTCGATATCTGGAAAACGCCTTCACATATACAACTACCACCACTCCCTTTTAAAGCTCTCATTAATACCTTTAATTCGATACCCATATCGTACAAACACATTCTATAGTCACCCTTGGTCCACCTTTATGGCGATATCTCGAAAAGGCGACCACCTATACAACAACCACCACTCCCTTTTAAACCCCTCATTAATACCTTAAATTTGATACCCATATCGTACAAACACATTCTATAGTCACCCCTGGTCCACCTTTATGGCGATATTTCGAGACGGCGTCCACCTATAGAACTAAGGATTACTCCCTTTTAAAATACTCATTAACACCTTTCATTTGATACCCATATCGTACAAACAAATTCTAGAGTCAAACGTGATCCACCTCTATGGCGATATTCCATAAATGGCGTCCACCTATAGAACTATGGCCCACTCCCTCATAAAATACTCTTTAATGCCTTTCGTTTGATACACATGTCATACAAACACGTTCCAGGGTTTCCCCTCAGTTCATTTTCCTACATGGTTATTTTCCCTTATGTTGTCACCATAGCTCTCAACTGAGTATGTAATGTTCGGGTACACCCGAACTTAACCTTCCTTACTTGTTTTTTCTTAATTTTGTCCATCCCGCTTATAACTGGAGCTCAAAATGTGGAAATTCGTTTCCTCCTCCAACCCGCACTTTCTTTATCTCCTGTAACTGGCTAGGCCTGGTTAAAAAGCATGTGATACCAGGAGGCAATATGCAGTCACAATACCCGTCATGAGTATACAGTCCTCTCTTCTTATTGATAAGAATAATTTTGTTAATTTAACATTGAAAGACCTACACATGATCTTCGACACTTTACAGTCCTGCGCTCCTTTGGTTCATAGTTGGTCATGTGAAACTCTTGCATTCTCTTAACCTTGGGTAATCTGATTAGTCCGTCAAAGTGGTAAGTTGGTGAGATCTAACCTTTTTAGCTAGGTCATGCACTTTTTCATTCCCATATATTTGAATGTGTCCTGGGACCTAATATAGATGTATGCTTCTCCCTACTACGATTTTTCCCAGGGATTACTTTTAACATATTTTAAATGCGAGATTATTCCCATAATTGCTGCTGACGCGGATGCAGTTAAGCTTTTTTCCCCCAGTGCTTCAGCTTCTAGTAATTGATGACCCTACACAAGTATGACCGTAAGTTCTACGCTCTGTTCTTTAGCACCAGGTTGTAGAATGGCATACAGTGCAGCCACTGGTGCTCAGGGCTCCCGTAATGCTAAGCATTGATCGCCTGCATACCTCCCCAAAATTTATTGGGGTAGGTTCTTTTTTGTATAGCTTTCCACCAAACAAAGTCTTCATGGTATATGACAGGCTTTCTTTGTTTGTTTTTTTTTTTGGAGGGAGGGTGAAAAATGCCTAATGCACCATAATTGCTGCCGTCGCAGCAACCGTGTTTCCGTAGACTGAAAAACAGCCCCGTTCTGGAACCATCGCCCACCCCGGCACCACTTTCGCATTACCTCAGGGTGGCTTTCCATATTTCTCATTTTTTAAGAGCCTACTGTTGTCCCTGCTTCCAGGTTCCCGCTATTTGCTCTGAGTGTCCATTTAGTCGCCACTGCTTCGCATGCGCATTTCTCTGCGCTCCCTCTCAGCATCCATCAGGTGTGTCATTACTATAAATGCCATTTTTCTCACTGCAGTCCAGCACTCTTTCCTGTTGCACATAAGTGATACTAAATTTCTCGTGGTAGGTTCCTCCCCAAAGACTCCATGCAAGGTGAGTCTTTCTTCGCGGAAACGGGGGCAGTGGAACATGACGTGTTCTGCGTTTTCTAACTCCGTGGTACACATTGGACAATGAGGATCTTTCTCTATCCTATGCTTCCATAAATACTCTTTGAAACCGCCATGTCCACCCATTATCTGCGTAAGGTGGTAGTTCAGTTCGCCTTGCTTCCGCTCATTCCATTGAGCTACGTTCTAAACTAGTGTGAGAGTCCAACGCCCTTTACTCGAGGCCTCCCACCGTTCTTGCCACTTAGCTATTGTTTGTGTCCTTGCTCTTTTCTTGTCTTCTTCATATGGTCGCTCGATATTAGTGTTATACAGATCGGCCATTTCGCTTGCCAGTAAGTCCACTAGAATTTTCCGGTTTAGAACTCTCTAGCTACCAAAGTTAAAGGTTTCTCCCCCCACCGCTCTGAAGTGCTCTTTGAAAGTTAACTTAGAGTCAATGTGCACTCCTAAGTATTTTAAGGAATCCTTTGTGGTGATTTGATGATCCCCGACAGTTAAACTAACTCGTTCGCCGACGGTTTGGAGCTTACTAATACCACTTCCGTCTTTTGGCTAGCCAACTCCAGTCCCGTATTTGTCAGCCATTCCTTTATTCTTGCTACGGCGTCATTACATAATGCTTAAAGCAGGTCCAGTTTCTTGGCCACTACTACCACTGCAATATGATCAGCATATCCTACAATTTGCGTGTTTTCTGGTAGATCAATCTTTAGCACCCCGTCATACATTACATTCCAAAGCGTTGGACCGAGAACAGATCCCTGTGGGACACCTCCTGTAATTTTGTACTCTTTTGCTCCTTGATCCGTGTCAAAAAGAAGTACTCTGTCTTTAAGATAGCTCTCTATTATTCTGCGTAAGTAAGCTGGAGTGCCGAAGCTTTGCAGCGCTGCCATTATCTGCATCCAGTTCGCAGTGTTAAAAGCATTCTTGATGTCCAACATAATCAGTGCACAGAACTTCCTTTTATTTTGGCCTCCAGAGATAGCTTCTCTAGCTACATATATTGATGACTGTTTGTATTGCATCTACAGTGGATCTTGATTTGCGAAATCCATATTGACTATTCGATAAGCCACCTGGTCTTTCTAGAGTCAGCTGTAGGCGCTCACTAATTATACGCTCGAAAATCTTCCCTAGGGAATCCAGCATACATAGTGGCCTATATGAGGATGGTTGGTCTGGCTGTTTACCACGTTTCAGCAATAGGACAAGTCTTTGTCATTTCCACGGGCGAGGGAACACGCCTTCTTGCATACAGGCATTAAAAAGATCAGTAAATAGTGTAGACCTAGTTGTGATCGCGGCTTTAAGGGCTATGTTTGGTACTTCCTCGGGTCCTGGGGATTTGTTATCAGCAACTCGTTTTGCAGCATCCAGCACCTCTTGCTCTGTAATTGGCGTAATTTCCTTACTTTCTAGATCCTCGCTTGGATAAGTCCAGCGATCTTGCGCCGGGAAAAGTGTTTCAACAACAATATTCATCAGTATCGGGCACGTAGGTTGCTGTGATATCGGTCTTTTAACTTTGGCCATCAGAGTTCTGTAGGCTGATCCCCAAGGATCTAGGTCGACATTATCCAGCAGTTCCCTAAAGCATAACTCCTTGCTCTTTTTTATGGCATTTTTAAGTGCCTTTCTTTGTGCGACATAGGTGCTGTGTAACTCCGCATATCGTGGTGATGAGCGTGCCCTCTGAATATGATAGGCTTTACAATTGCTGTAAATGCCAATGATAGAGTGCGACAGACCGCACGTACACCGCGGACAACTGCTGCCTGGAATCTAAATCTTCAATCCTTAATCATTAATCAACATTTTTTTTTTTTTAATCTATCGCTAATCTTAAATATTACTCTTTGATCTTCAGTATATAATCTTTAATGTGTAATTTTTTATTTTTAAGCTTAAATATTTAACCTTTATTTTTTTATTTTTGATGTAATTTTTAATCTTTAATATTTCATCCTTAGTCTTCAAACAATAATCCTTCTTAATCTGTAACTTCTTATCTTACATCTTCAGTCTTTATCTTTATTCTTAAATTTAAAATCTTTAATCCTTAGTCTTTATTATTAAATTGAAAATATTTTATTTTCTAATTTTTAGTATGAAGTCTTTAATATTTAATTTTTATTCTATCTTTAATCTTTAAATTTCAATCACAAATTTTAGTGTTTAATTTTTAATCTATAATCTCAGATATTTACTCCTGTATATTCAATCTGTAATCTTAAATTATTATCCTTAGTCTTCAATCTTCAATTTTATACCTTTGTTTTAATACTCAGCGTGCTTTGCAAACAGAGTATATTAACTTTGATTGGATAACGGTTGGTTGTACAGGTATAAAGGAATCGAGATAGATATAGACTTCCATATATCAAAATCATCAGTATCGAAAAAAAATTTGATTGGGCCATGTCCGTCCGTCCGTCCGTCTGTCTGTTAACACGATAACTTGAGTAGATATTGAGATATCTTCACCAAATTTGGTACACGATCTTATCTGGACCCAGAATAGATTGGTGTTGAAAATAGGCGAGATCGGATAATAACCACGCCCAATTTTTATATATATAACATTTTGGAAAAGACAAAAAACCTCATTATTTAGTAAGTAAAACACCTCGAATGTTGAAATTTGGTGTGTGGACTGATATTGAAACTCTTGGAAAAAATTTAAAAAAAATATTTAAAATGGGAGTAGCACCGCCCACTTGTGATAAAATCAATTTTACAAATGTTATTAATCATAAATCAAAAACCGTTAAACTTATCGTAGCAAAATTCAGTAGGGAGGTTGCCTTTACTATAGGGAATGCTTTGAAGAAAAATTAATTAAATCGGTTAATGACCACGCTCACTTTTATATAAAAAAATTTGAAACGGTCGTGTACGAATAAAATAAACTGTATCTTTGCAACAAGGAGTTTTATATCAATGGTATTTCATTTCCCAAGGGGATTTGTAACAAGGAATAGGAAAACCCTCAAATTTTAAAAAATGAGCGTGGCACCGTCCCTTTTATGACCAAGCAATTTTCTATGTTTCGGGAGCCATAACTCGAAGAAAAATTAACATATCTTAATTAAATTGTGTACACATATTTTCCTTATAGCAGAAAATATTTCTAGCAAAAATGGTCGATTAAAGACCACGGCAACTTAATAAAAGAAGTTTAAAAGGGCCGTCGACTAGAATAATAAGCTATAACTTAGCAAAAAATAGTTTTGAATCAATGATATTTCATTTATCAAGTTTTAATGTAAGAGGAAATGGGGAGACATTTATTTTTGAACGGGCCGTGCCACGTGTTATGTAGAAAAGCAATTTATCTGAAATGAAATGTACAATGCTATAACCATTCAGCCACCACAGCGGTTTTTTGTTTGTCTTCATTAATCCTACTTCCATTCTGGTTCGTGCCAATTGATATTCACAACACTGCGACATCTGTTGCAGAATAGCTGTGAAAATTGGACTTGTTTGTTGGCAATGCTGCCATAGTGTCATATTTTATTGACACTTTTTTCCCCGTGCTCTGGGATGTATTAACAATTTTTGTTGTTATATCGGCCTACTGATTTTAAGATCGCGGGTTCGAATCGAGCTCAAGGCCTAACAATAATTTTTTATCATTATTATTGTTATGATAAATTTTTTCTTAATTGAAAAAATTTTTTAAATTAGAATAGAAGAGAGAAAAAATTTTTGACAACTGCCAAAGCTCGTTGTATAGATCCATTTCGGGAACTGCTAAATTCCTTCATCGGCAACGTTTAGGCGCCGCTACTATAACCATTCAGCCACCACAGCGGTTTTTTGTTTGTCTTCATTAATCCTACTTCCATTCTGGTTCGTGCCAATTGATATTCACAACACTGCGACATCTGTTGCAGAATAGCTGTGAAAATTGGACTTGTTTGTTGGCAATGCTGCCATAGTGTCATATTTTATTGACACTTTTTTCCCCGTGCTCTGGGATGTATTAACAATTTTTGTTGTTATATCGGCCTACTGATTTTAAGATCGCGGGTTCGAATCGAGCTCAAGGCCTAACAATAATTTTTTATCATTATTATTGTTATGATAAATTTTTTCTTAATTGAAAAAATTTTTAAATTAGAATAGAAGAAAGAAAAAATTTTTGACAACTGCCAAAGCTCGTTGTATAGATCCATTTCGGGAACTGCTAAATTCCTTCATCGGCAACGTTTAGGCGCCGCTGCTATAACCATTCAGCCACCACAGCGGTTTTTTGTTTGTCTTCATTAATCCTACTTCCATTCTGGTTCGTGCCAATTGATATTCACAACACTGCGACATCTGTTGCAGAATAGCTGTGAAAATTGGACTTGTTTGTTGGCAATGCTGCCATAGTGTCATATTTTATTGACACTTTTTTCCCCGTGCTCTGGGATGTATTAACAATTTTTGTTGTTATATCGGCCTACTGATTTTAAGATCGCGTGTTCGAATCGAGCTCAAGACCTAACAATAATTTTTTATCATTATTATTGTTATGATACATTTTTTCTTAATTGAAAAAATTTTTAAATTAGAATAGAAGAAAGAAAAAATTTTTGACAACTGCCAAAGCTCGTTGTATAGATCCATTTCGGGAACTGCTAAATTCCTTCATCGGCAACGTTTAGGCGCCGCTGCTATAACCATTCAGCCACCACAGCGGTTTTTTGTTTGTCTTCATTAATCCTACTTCCATTCTGGTTCGTGCCAATTGATATTCACAACACTGCGACATCTGTTGCAGAATAGCTGTGAAAATTGGACTTGTTTGTTGGCAATGCTGCCATAGTGTCATATTTTATTGACACTTTTTTCCCCGTGCTCTGGGATGTATTAACAATTTTTGTTGTTATATCGGCCTACTGATTTTAAGATCGCGGGTTCGAATCGAGCTCAAGGCCTAACAATAATTTTTTATCATTATTATTGTTATGATAAATTTTTTCTTAATTGAAAAAATTTTTAAATTAGAATAGAAGAAAGAAAAAATTTTTGACAACTGCCAAAGCTCGTTGTATAGATCCATTTCGGGAACTGCTAAATTCCTTCATCGGCAACGTTTAGGCGCCGCTGCTATAACCATTCAGCCACCACAGCGGTTTTTTGTTTGTCTTCATTAATCCTACTTCCATTCTGATTCGTGCCAATTGATATTCACAACACTGCGACATCTTTTGCAGAATAGCTGTGAAAATTTGACTTGTTTTTTCTTTCTTCTATTCTAATTTAAAAATTTTTTCAATTAAGAAAAATTTTATCATAACAATAATAATGATAAAAAATTATTGTTAGGCCTTGAGCTCGATTCGAACCCGCGATCTTAAAATCAGTAGGCTGATATAACAACAAAAATTTAAGCTATAATCTTTAATCCTTAGTCTATAAACGTTTTTTTATATATAATTTTTATAGTTTTTAATTTTTAATTTGTAATCTTTAATATCTATTCTTGGTAATTTTATTATTAATCTGTAAACTTTAGTCTTTAATAAATAATCGTTCTTTATGTGTAATTTCTTATCTTAAATCTTTGTTCTTTATATTTAACCTTTAATCTTAAATCTTTCATCCTTAGTATTTAATATATAATCTCTTATTTTATATCTTCAATTTTAAACATTGAATCTTTGTTCTTTAGTCTTTAATCTCTAATTTTGATCTATAATTAATCTTAAATTTTAATCTTTATTTTTAATCTTAAATTTGTACTATTTATTATTTAGTCTTTTATTTTGAAAATTCATATAAAGTAGCTAGATATATACTAAATGTTCTTTCCTGAAATACAAACCCACATTAATTCCAATTAGCAGCTTTCAAATGGATAACCTTGAATGATTAAGCTGGAATCAGCAGAAAACAAATTAACAGTGGTAAGTGGCGCCTGGACTCGCCTTGTTCCTACGAAAAAAAATGCATTAATACCAAAGTAGGAAAGAAGAAGCGAAAAGCAGGCAAAGTAAAAAAAATATATTAACGTATGACATGACATAGCGATTCGTTGATCACACCAGCCGCGTATACACCCATTAATTTGTACGTACATCAACTGTCGATTGTTGTATTTTTTTGCTGACCCCATGAACGCATGCGCAATGCGCGAAAATTTATGAGGCGCATTCAAGTTACATTTGTTTAGCGTAGCATCAACTTAAACGATTAAGTATTGGTTATTAAATAAAAACAAGTAAGGAAGGTTAAGTTCGGGTGTAACCGAACATTACATACTCAGTTGAGAGCTATGGTGACAACATAAGGGAAAATAACCATGTAGGAAAATGAACCGAGGGAAAACCTGGAATATGTTTGTATGACATGTGTATCAAATGAAAGGCATTAAAGAGTATTTTATGAGGGAGTGGGCCATAGTTCTATAGGTGGACGCCATTTAGGGATATAGCCATAAAGGTGGATCAGGGTTGACTCTAGAATGCGTTTGTACGATATGGGTATCAAATGAAAGGTGTTAATGAGTATTTTAAAAGGGAGTAATCCTTAGTTCCATGGGTGGACGCCGTTTCGAGATATCGCCACAAAGGTGGACCGGGGGTGACTCTAGAATGTGTTTGTACGATATGGGTATCAAATTATAGGTATTAATGAGGGTTTTAAAAGGGAGTGGTGGTTGTTGTATAGGTGGTCGCCTTTTCGAGATATCGCCATAAAGGTGGACCAGGGGTGACTCTAGAATGCGTTTGTACGATATGGGTATCAAATGAAAGGTGTTAATGAGTATTTTAAAAGGGAGTAATCCTTAGTTCCATAGGTGGACGCCGTTTCGTGATATCGCTATAAAGGTGGACCAGGGGTGACCCTATAATTTGTTTGTTCAATATGGGCATCAAACGAATGGTGTTAATGAGTATTTTAAAAGGGAGTGGGCCTTAGTTCTATAGGTGGATGCCGTTTCGAAATATCGCCAAAAAGGTGGACCAGGGATGACTCTAGAATGTGTTTGTACGATATGGGTATCAAATTAAAGGTATTAATGAGAGTTTTAAAAGGGAGTGGTGGTTGTTGTATAGGTGGTCGCCTTTTCGAGATATCGCCATAAAGGTGGACCAGGGGTGACTCTAGAATGCGTTTGTACGATATGGGTATCAAAAGAAAGGTGTTAATGAGTATTTTAAAAGGGAGTGGGCCTTAGTTCTATAGGTGTACGCCTTTTCGAGGTATCGCAATAAAGGTGGACCAGGGGTGACTCTAGACTTTTTTTGTACGATATGGGTATCAAATGAAAGGTGTTAATGAGTATTTTTAAAAGGGAGTGGCCTTCGTTCTATAGGTGTTCGCCTTTTCGAGATATCGCCATAAAGGTGGACCAGGGGTGACTTTAGAATATGTTTGTACGATATGGGTATCAAATGAAAGGTTTTAATGAGTATTTTAAAAGGGCGTGCGACTTAGTTCTATAGGTGGACGCCTTTTCGAGATATCGCCATAAAGGTGGACCAGGGGTGACTCTAGAATAAGTTTGTACGATATGGGTATCAAATTAAAGGTATTATTGAGAGTTTTAAAAGTGAGTGGTGGTAGTTGTGTATGTGAAGGCATTTTCCAGATATCGACCAAAATGTGGACCAGGGTGACCCAGAACATCATCTGTTGGATACCGCTAATTTATTTATATATGTAGTACCTGCCAAGATTTTAAGGGTTTTTTATTTCGCCCTGCAGAACTTTTTTAATTTTCTTTTACTTAATATGGTAGGTGTCACAACCATTTTATAAAGTTTTTTCTAAAGTTATATTTCGCGTCAATAAAACAATCCAATTACCTTACCATGTTTCATCCCTTTTTTCGTATTTGGTATAAAATTATGGCATTTTTTTCATTTTTCGTAATTTTCGATATCGAAAAAGTGGGCGTGGTCATAGTCGGATTTCGTTCATTTTTCATACCAAGATAAAGTGAGTTCAAGTAAGCACGTGAACTAAGTTCATTAAAGATATGCCGATTTTTGCTCAAGTTATCGTGTTAACGGCCATACGGAAGGACAGACGGACGACTGTGTATAAAAACTGGGCGTGGCATCAACCGATTTCGCCCATTTTCACAGAAAACAGTTAACGTTATAAAATCTATGCCCATACCAAATTTCAAAAGGATTGGTTAGTTTTTGTTCGAATTATGGCGTTAAAAGTATCCTAGACAAATTAAATGAAAAAGGGCGGAGCCACGCCCATTTTGAAATTTTCTTTTATTTTTGTATTTTGTTGCACCATATCATTACTGGAGTTGAATGTTGACATAATTTACTAATATACTGTAAAGATATTAAATTTTTTGTTAAAATTTTACTTTAAAAAATTTTTTTTTTTTTTAAAGCAGGCGTGGTCTTTCCCCGATTTTGCTAATTTTTATTCAGCGCACATATAGTAATAGCAGTAACGTTCTTGCCAAAGTTCATCATGATATCTTCAACGACTGCCAAATTACAGCTTGCAAAACTTCTAAATTACCTTCTTTTAAAAGTGGGCGGTGCCACGCCCATTGTCCATGATTTTACTAATTTTCTATTCTGCGTCATAAGTTCAACTCATCTACAAAGTTTCGTCGCTTTATCTGTCTTTTGTAATGAATTATCGCACTTTTTCGGTTTTTCGAAATTTTCGATATCGAAAAAGTGGGCGTGGTTATAGTCCGATATCGTTCATTTTAAATAGCGATCTGAGATGAGTGCTCAGAAATCTAAATACCAAATTTCATCAAGATACCTCAAAATTTACTCAAGTTATCGTGTTAACGGACGGACGGACGGACGGACGGACGGACATGGCTCAATCAAATTTTTTTTCGATCCTGATTATTTTGATATATGGAAGTCTATATCTATCTCGATTCCTTTATATATGTACAACCAACCGTTATCCAATCAAACTTAATATACGCTGTGAGCTCTGCTCAACTGAGTATAAAAACTGTATACGTGTGTATGGAATGTGCATGTGCTTTAATTCTACTGAGACAGCAGAGCTATGAAGCTTAGCTTAACAGACGTTACCGAGGAGTTAAGGAATTGCTTGCATGCTAAGTTGTACACTTTTATTATAAAGCTTGGTCCATATTCATACTACCATACAGTGATTGACAAAAGTCTACATGCATCCCCTCTTTCCGCTGGATTGAAATACTAATAACTTAACTGAAAAATTTGTTTATAGAATTTTATTTTAAACCTTTTTTCTAATAATAGCAAATTTAAAAAATCCTGACATTAATATAAAGTAACAAAGTTATGGGAAATAAACATTAAAATAACGGTGACATAAATCTACATACAGTGCACAAATAACTTGTGTTAGTATGAACGACTTTACATAACATTAAATAATATTTAATATATAATTTGTGAAAAATTTAACCCCGCGAATAAATTCAACACATCTTAGCGTAGTCGTCTGGCTAGCCGAAATTTTACACTTGAACTATATCCACAAATATTTGAATTTTTACTTAAATTTTGAAGAAATCTCGTCGCACACTGTGACCACCCAGAAATAAGTTTACTTTTTATTGATAAATTTTGAAATTAATACGAAATATGAGGTCTTGTAGGCTTAAAAATATGCTCGTCTAGCCAGACGACAATGCTAAAATGTGACATAACCAACTTTGGCAAAAAAACAAAAAAACGATAAAATAAAAATAAAATATATCGGTTTCCGAATTATTATAAAGGCCGCTTCTAAATTTAAAAAGTAACTAAAGCATTTCATGATCGGGTGGGTAGCAGTAAAGTTATTTACGAAAATAAAGCGTTCTCGTCTGGCCAGACGTCACAATCTATTGGAGGGTTAAGCAACGTGACATCAGGACGGATAAGGCGACAGCTGTTTCGATTATACCTTGTAAATCTCTTCAAAGCCTTTTCTTCCTCTTGAAGAGATTGACAAGGTATCATCGAAACAGCTGTCGCCTTGTCCGTCCTGATGTCACTTTGTTTAAATTTTTCCCAAATCTATAGATATAAAAATGAATCGTGGTGAGTGTATGTTCAGATGCTTAAAACTTGAAAACTGCTGGACCGGCTTTTATAAAGTTTTGTAGGTATACTATCTAGGTACCCGAATAGGCTATAGGCTATATTTTATACCGCTGGGTGGCTAGGGTCTTGAGAACAAATATTGGACCCGGGTACCACTAGAGTGTGTTTATACAATATGGATATCAAATGAAAGCTGTTGATGAATGCTTTACTGCAGATCAATTTTCAAACCTCTGGATGACTAGGGTCTCGAGATATAGCCCAAAACGTGGACCCGGCCACCACTAGAATGAAAAATGAAAGCCGTTGATAAGGGCATTCGTAAAAAGTCTTTTTTATACCGCTGGGTGACTAGATGTAACAAGAACTTCGCGAGTATGGGATTATTCATGCTATTTTATATGAGAAAAATTTCTTTCCACGTGGTGAATCCCATGCTCGCGTATTACGCACCGTGTTGAATAGCAGCCGCTCTCGATAACAGATGTCGCCCGCTCACGTTATAATATTCGTAGGTGGCATTTTATGAGCAACTTTCGCGTACCGAATTACAGATGTCGCCCGCTCATAACACTATTTATTACCAGTCATATGTGGCATCACAAAAGTGGTTTTGGCGGCATTGGGGTGAAGTTGTGACTAGCAGCAACTTCCGATTACCGAATTACAGATGTCGCCCGATTATAATACCAGTAGTGGAATTCACTAACTTTTCTAACGACATTTGCCATCGCTTTTGCGAATTTGCGAATCGATAACTATAACGATTTCTTTATTCAGTAACTATTTTGTATCGATATTCGTTTATCGACGATCAGCTGTATTGTTAAATAAACGGCAAGTAAATTGGCTGCGTTAAAAATCACGAAATTAACATTTCTGACAATTTTAGTTAAAAAAGAAAATCGGAACTTTAATTAAATACTTTCAAACACGAAAATTTGCTTTATTTATAAATCAAATGGCATTTGAGTACTAGGCGTACGTTTTATCACAAGATGAAGAATTACTAAGTCCATCGCCATTGGACAGACGCCTTCTTAGAGAAGTAGATGACTCATTCCACTTGAATGCAAAAGAGTTTTGAAAGCTGTACCGACTAACCCCGGACTTGGCTCACGATATTATTTCTCAACTTGATGGTCAATTAAGGGATGCAAAAATAACTGCGATATCAACAAAGAAAAAAAGAAATTAATACCACATTTACTTACCTTTTGTTAAAATATGTAAAATCTTGCATAATAATGACTTTTGAAAGCACTTATTACCTATACGGAATTGAAATTATTTATTTTTGGTATTCCTTTTGTGCTTTTCGCATTTTTTTGGTTTCTTTAAGCTGGGCTGCCACCTTTCTACTATTAAAACGAAATTTAAGTGTCATTTATTTCGAGTCGTTAAAACTAAGTTAGTGAATAGTACAATCGATAAGGCAAGCGAAAAAATCGTTAACTAAAAACACGACAAATCGCATTTTTATAAGTTAGTGAATTCCACTACAGTACTAAGTAGATTAGCACAGGAGAGTTATTGGCGTTACTGGCGGCATTGAGTTGTAGTGTTGAGAATTGATGTTATGTCAAAGATGAGTATGTATGTGGCGTCATTGCGCCACGGTATAACGAAACAGTGTGTTAACATCAGTGACACCAGCCCCCAAATTCTAACTTTCGCTGAGCTAAAATTCCATCGCAAAAAATTTCTAAAAGAAAATCAAGTGCGCAGAAAAGTATGCAGCATTTAGTACCATGTAGTCATAAGCGATAACAGCCTAACTTCTGTTACTTAGGTGGTATTTGCTATCGACCACATGGTACTAAATACTGCATGCTTTTTTACGCACTTGATTTTGTTTTAGACGTTTTTGGTGATGGAATTTTAGCTAAGCGAATATTGGAATGTGGGGCAGGCTCCATATCAACTCAATAACTCAACAACGCACATAGTTACGCAACCTTACTTTATTCTTTTAAATTTCATAATTTGTTGTAAGATTGCGTTGAAACGTTGTGCGGATTTTTAATTACTAAGTGATATTATTGATATTTCGGACACAAAAAATAAATTTAATGTTTGTGGATGTCAGCCCAGCATACCACCTTAAATCATAGAGGTCATTATAGTGTTAACTACTTTGTACTCTTTACTTTAATTTTTAAAATAATTTTTCTGAGTTTTCGTGTTGACATAAAATTTTTGAATAACTTCAAAAAAAGAAAATTCTAATTAGGTGGAAAATATTTAAACTCAAAAATAAATAAAATAATATTTTTAAAAAATAAATATTTAAATATTTGGTTAACCACCAAATATATTGGCGATCTTGCGCGAATATTTTATGATATTCTGATTGTTAAGCATTTTATCATACACTAAATACAAAACAACTTAATCCATTTGTTATACTTACTGCCTTACTTAATTGGCGCTTAACCGTCTAAACGGTTATGGCCATCCAACAAGGCGCGCCAGTCACTCCTTCGTTCCGCCAACCGGCGCCAATTGGTCACATCAAGGGAGTTTAAATCGTTTTCCACCTGGTACTTCCAACGGAGTGGGGGCCGCCCTTTACCTCAGCTTCCATAGGCGGGTTCCGATAGAAACACTTTCTAGGCCGGACCATCATCTTTCATTCGCATAACATGGCCTAGCCAGAGCAGCCGCTGTGTTTTAATTCGCTGGACTATGTTGATGTCTGCGTATAGCTCGTACAGCTCATCATTAAATCTTCTTCGGTACTCGCCATCGCCAACGCGTAGAGGTCCATAAATATTTCGAAGAGACTCACTATAATATGCACCATTTAAGTGTAAACTTGAAAAATAAAATACATAGTTAATTTAAAAACAAAAACATCTACTTAACTTAATAACTGTGGCGAAATGTGAAATATCTACGAAACAAAGTGAACAACGAAGAAATTAATTGAATAACCAACGAGACGGCGAATAGTCGATCAACAACAAGCATCAGCAACAACTACAAAATCATTGACACATATTTAATATTAATATATAAAAGTTTTGATAGAAAATATATAAATGAAATAAAAAATAAATGAAATGAAAATAAATGGAATGAATTTTACAAATTCATCGTATTTTGCAATTTGATTGCAATTGCAATCTATTTAAGTGAAATTTAGTGTCCAAAATAGAAGACAAGAAATATCTTCCAAAACTTAAACGTCAAATATCTAATTGAATGATTGTATGTATATATTTCATTATATACAGACGTACATACAACGTTTTTAAGTGCACGAACTGATTTGCGATTTGCGAAAGCAAAAAAATGTTAAAGTAATATTGAAATTTTTTACAATTTGTGCATTCTAAATGTATGAAAGCTATTTGCTCATCAGAGAAATCGATATACATAACTCAATAGACCTTCTAGTCACCAGACTAACCAGACTTCCAACTACAATCAAAACGATAATATTTATCAATATCAACAACCAAAATTTCTCGAATAACGAAAATGCTATTGCAAATCATCAATCAATATTTCAAACATAAAAATTTCAATAAATAATTTTTAAATTTGTATGTTAATATATTCATGTGAGTATATATATATGTATATTTATAATAGTTATTTTATTAAAGAATTTATAATATAAAATTAATTAAATTTAATTATTATTATTTTTTAATATTATTGATTTAAATATAAATATATATACAATTGTTAATATTATCTATCAACTATTATCTTATTAGTATATCTTTGTTGTTAACTCCCTTTCCCATTACTTGTTAAATGACAATTTAAAATTAACAATATCAATGATGATAATTTAAAATTTCAAAATGTTTTAGTTTCTCTTCAACGAGATATCATATCTAAAATTTTAGACGTTATTAACCCTCCTCGTCTTTTCAATAAATATGATACAATCAAAAAAATTTTATGTGAAAGATTTTCTCTTAGTGAAGAGAAATGATTAGAACAATTATTTACAAAAACTGAACTTGGTGATCGTTCACCATCTGAATTATTCAGATTTATGAAATCACTTATAGGTACTGGCTCCATTGTAAGTCAAGAATTACTTTTCAAATTATGGATTCGCAAATCCATTTAACTTCTAGTTACAATCAAAATAAAGATGAAGTAATAATTTTAGCTGACAAACTTTTTGGTTTAATCAACGAACCTCATTCTTCCAAATCTCCTGTAGTCTCAAGTATAAATAATAATATTTTAGAACAATGCGTTAAAAATTTAACTGAATTAACCACGGCTATTTTTCAAAATTTAAATAAAATTTCTAATGATATTAATTAATTACAAATCCGTTCAAAATATAAAGATAGAAATAGATCTAAATCTCGAAATTTTTCAAGATCCAGAAATTTTTCAAACAATCGTAATTTTAATTCACAAACAAATATTTGTTAGCATCACAAAAAATTTAAGAATAACGCTCTTAAATGTATACCCCCATGCAATTTTAATCAAAATCATAATTCAAATTCCGAACAAAATTTAAACTGAAACAATCCATTATGACGGTGACGGATAATGGAACTATTATTAAACCTACTCGTCGCCTATTCATATTTGATAAATTCAATAAACTTAATTTTCTTATCGATACCGGCTCAGTAGTATCAGTTATTCCTTTTTCTAAATTTAAAATTTATAAAAGAAATTCGGATCTTACTTTGACTGCAGCAAACGGTTCTTCAATTGAAACTTTCGGTACAAAACTACTTAAAATTGATTTAGGTTTAAGAAGAGATTTTGAATTTCCATTAATTATTGCGAACATTGATACACCAATTTTAGGAGCATACTTTTTAGAATAATTTGGAATTATTGTCAATATTAAAAATAAAGAAATAATGGATTCTACTACAAAAATTAAGGTTGCTGGATCTTCTGGATTTTATGATATTTTCTCACTCAAAATTCCTATTGTCGAAAATAAGTTGTCAAAATTACTTAATGAATTTCCATCTAATACTTGCGAACCAGATTATACTAAAAAAGTTAAACACCATACGGTTCACAGGATAGAAACATAAACAACATTTTCGAAACCCAGACGTCTTGATACAATCAAACTTAAAATTGCTAAAGCTGAATTTGAATTTTTAGTTAAAACGGGTATATGCAGACCCTCAAATTCTCCTATTGCATCTCCACTTCATCTCGTTCCTAAAAAACAACCAAATGATTGGAGACCTTGCGGAGGCTATCGAAGACTTAATTTTATTACTACACCAGATCGGTATCCTTTACCACATATCCACGATTTAACAATTGATTTAAAAAACAAACTTTTTTCCAAAATTGATCTTGTGCGTGCTTACCACCAAATTCCAATGGCAGAAGAAGACATTCATAAAACTGCAATAACTACCCCTTTTGGAATGTTTGAATTCGTAAAAATGCCTTTCGGTTTACGAAACAGTGCTCAAACTTTCCAATGCTTTATTAATGAAGTATTTTCTGATTTCGATTTTGAATTTAAATACATTGATGACATTCTTATTGCAAGTGGTAATGAAGATCAACATATTAATCATTTAAAATCCATTTTCAAAAGACTTGAAGAAATAATTTAAATATCAAACCTTCAAAATGTATTCTCGGTGTAAATAAATTAAATTTTTTAAGTTACGAAATTTCAGGCGAAGGTATTATACCATCTTTAGATCGAATTGAAATCATAACAAATTTTGAAAAACCAATTTCTATAAATTAATTACAAAAATTTTTAGGTATGACAAATTACTATCACAGATATATTAAAATGTTAGCAACAGAACTTAGTCCTCTGCATGAAATGTTAACACATGCAATTAAAAATAAACTCAAACAATTAAATTGGACAAATGAAACCACAACAGCTTTCGAAAATGTTCAAAAACTTTTTGCTAAAAATACTTTACTTACACATTTCGACAAAAATAGTACTTTATCGTTGGCAGTAGATGCATCAAATGTTGCTATTGGAGCAGTTCTTCAACAAATTAGCAATAATATACTAGAACCTTTAGCTTATTTTTCAAGAAAATTAACTACAACAGAAACTAAATATTCAACATTTGATCGTGAACTTTTGACAATTTATAATTCAATTAAACATTTTAAACCTTTTTCTTGAAGGTAGAACTTTTACAATTTATACTTATCATAAACCTGTAATTCATGTTCTAAATTCTAAAGTAGATAGATCTCCTCGTCAACTACGTCATCTTGAATATATTGCTCAATTTACAAATGATATTCAATATATACGTGGAAAAGACAACATAGTTTCCGACATACTTTCCCGTATTCCAGAAATAAATGCAATTTCAACTCAAGATATAAATTTAGAAACTTTATATAAAGAACAACAAACTGATACATTTTTACAAAAAACCATTTCTGATCAAAATTCTAAAAATAATTTAAAATAAATTCATATTCAAGTTATTAATTTAAATATATGGTGTGATGTTTCTCTACAAGCTTTTAGACTTTATGTTCCACATTCTATGAGAAGAATTATATTTGACAAAATTCACTCATTATCTCATCAAAGTATAAGAACAACTAGAAAATTAATTCAAAATAAATATTATTGGCCTAACATGCGTAAAGAAATTAACGATTGGACTTCATCTTGTATCAATTGTCAAAAATCCAAAATTTCAAGACATACTATTTCTCCCATTCAAAAAATTCAAATACCATCAGGTCGATTTGAACATATTCATATGGATATTGTTGGACCTCTTCCAGTTTCGAATGAAAATAGTTATATTTTAACAATTATTGACAAATTTTCACGTTGGCCTGAAGCTTATCCACTTAAAGATATTTCAATAAATACTATAGTAAAAACTTTTATTCAAAATTATATACCACGATTTGGTATACCATTGTATATTACGGTAGATCAAGGTTCACAATTCACCTGAAAATTTTTTACAGAATTAACTAAACTTTTAGGTTCTCATAAAATTCATACATCTTCTTACCATCTCTAAGCAAATGGCATGATAGAGAGATTTCATCGAACTTTAAAGGCAGCAATTATAGCATCAAACGACTCGGCTCATTGGTCTGACATTTTACCACTCATTCTACTTGGATTACGAACTTCTATTAAAGAGGATTTAAAATGTTCATCTGCTGAACTTGTTTATGGCCAAACACTTAGAATACCTGGTGAATTAGTTATTTCAAATAGTAATAAAGAACATAATTTTTCTAATGACGCTCTTCACAAAATAAGAGAATATTTTTCATTTGTTCGTTCTAAAGTTTTTCATCATAACAAAGAAAACTTTTTCGTTCCTAAAAAATTAGAAAAGTGTGAGTATGTTTTTGTTAAAGTCCTTCGTAAATCTAATTTAGAATAAACTTATGAAGGACCTTTTAAAGTTATTTCTAAGAAACATAAAATATTTACAATGCAATACAAAAATACTATTAAAAATATTTCAATTGATTTACTTAAACCAGCAAACATACTTATTAACATTAATTTAAATACAAATACAAATATCTACATTAAACAACAAAAAAGAAAAAAAGGTTACATTTAATATTAATTAATAATTTGTTTGTTTTAAATTTTCTTGGAGGTGGAGTAAATATAGTGTTAACTACTTTGTACTCTATACATTAATTTTCAAAATAATTTTTAATTGAGTTTTCGTGTTAACTTAAAGTTTTTGAATAACTTCAAAAAAAGAAAATTCTAATTAGTTGGAAAATATTGAAACTCAAAAATTAATAAAATAATATTTTAAAAAAATAAATATTTAAATATTTGGTTAACCACCAAATATAGTCATAAACATTAAAATATCTCATTCTTAGGATCACAAAGTTCAAATAACAAAACTAATACGAGTGGGCAAGCCTTTTTAAAAGTGGTGTAAAGCGGTTTTTTAGTCCTACCATTTGCAGATTGTTACAAAGGTGCATTTAAAAATATTATGTAGAATCGCAGACTGTAGGAAAGTTGTAGTTTTGTTTGCGAAAAATATTAATGCGAATGTGCGAGTTCTCAATATTTGAGTGAAACAATTGTGATATTTCTTTGACAAAAAAGGTAAGTTTATTGACTTTATTTATCAGCGAAAACTTAATCTCAATTTCATTGGAAAATATCTTCCACTGATTTGCTTCATTTTGCAGTTGTTTTCTTAAATATAATTGGAACTGATTGTAACCAAGCTTATGAGCAATTTGAAAATGGCAAAGCTTTTGAAAAGACCGTTCAAGGGAGATTACCCTTGAGAGAATACCCTTGAGTGCAAATGATTTGCCTTTTCAATTTAGGCGCATTCAGTTTCCAGTGAAACTTGCATAAGCGATGACCATTAAAAAGTCACAAGGACTGTGGCATAAATTTAGAGATGCCGCGCTTTCCACACGGCCAAGTGCAGTTAACTCAAATGATAATTTTAATAAATTTATAACCTAAGTTATTAGCAATCACAAATTTCTAACCAAAACTAGAAGTCTGGAAATTAATTCATTAAAACCATATATTTTGGGCAAAACGAAGTTTGCCAGGGTCAGCTAATTATTAAATAAATTATAAATTATAAATTGCTTCAAATAAATGTTTTCATGCATTTAAAAGCATTGAGGGTAGTCCCGCTTAATTCATTCAATAATATTGTTTCTTAGTATTAAGACGGTCCACCGTTAGCATCAAGACCAGTTTGAAGTCTTCGTGGCATTGAGGCTACTAAATATGTTAATTCTGTAGGTTTTATACACTTCCAAGCTTTATGATGCGTTCTTTGAAGACATTAGTGCTAAAAATCTGTTTTTTCTAAAGTTTCCTAGAAATGCTCAAATATATTAAATCTAGGCTTTGGGGTGGTGTATTAAATTACCTTGGAGCATACTAAAGCAGCCAATTCTTAAGAATATGTGCCATGTGCTTTAGATCGTCATCTTTCTCAAAGATCTAACCTGCACCGAGCTCCAACTTTTTCACTTATGCTTTCAAAATATCTTCCAATAAAGACTTGTATCTAAAACGATCCGTATTACTCTCAATAAATGTAAGTTTGGCAACTTCAGATGCCGACACAGCTTCACCAACCATAACACTGCCGCCACCATGCCTTATAGTTGATACCGAGTTCTTCGGATCGAGTACAGTATTTTTTTTTCTTCTAAACTCTTATTCTTCTATCGCTACTGAAAATATTGAACTTTGACTCATTGGTAAAAGAAGGCTTTTGCCAAAAATCCATCCATTTTTATACTCAGCTGAGCAGAGCCACATAGTATATTAATGTTGTTCGCATAACGGTACCCCGTAACGGCATAACCTAATCGAGATAGATATACTTCTATATATCAAAATGATTTGGGCGAAAAAAGAAATTCTTTTAGCCATGTCCGTCCGTCCATCCGTCTGTCCGTAAACACGATAACTTGAGTAAATTTTGAGGTATATTAATGAAATTCCGTATAGTGCTCAGGAACACTCATCTCAGATCGCTATTTAAAATGAACGAAATCGGACTATAACCACGCCAGCTATAATTTGGCAGATGAGTATATGATGTTCGGTTACACCCGAACTTAGCTTTCCTCAATTGTTCCTGTGTACTTTCGTGAACTCCAAGTTAGGTTTACGGGTTTTTCTTTAAGAAATGAGTGGCTTTTTGTGTGGTGTTTGGCGGTGTATTCCGTTCTTGTTCAGAGTTCTTTAGATTATTCTCTGATGTGCACAATTGCCTGATAAGTTTACGATATCTTCGGCTCATTTTGTAGCAGAAACTTTGGCATTTTTGTTCACTTCTTTCAAAATCAAGATGATGTCTTGGCGAGATAGTTCGCTCGGGTGGCCACTGCGCTTTGAATTTGCGGAAGAACAGCTTTTTTCAAAATTTATCACAATGGTATGTACTCTTGTTCGATTCAAATTAACAATTTTTGAAATTTCACAACTTAGTTGTTTTATGTTCAAGGACGGAATTTTTTTAGTTAAAACGATTAAAAACGGGGTTAAAACGAAATTGGATGTACATATTTTTCCGCAATGTCTTTGTCTTTTCTAAACAGTGGAAGTAGGGAGTGTACGTAGACTTTTGCTCGTCACTGTACATACATAAAACGTAAATTTTTTTGGTTGGTTTTTTTTCGAATCGATCGCTTATTATTTGTGACTATTGCTGCCAGCTGCGATGACAGCGTACAAAATGTTCACCAACATGCAACCAACACCATGTCTTGCAACTGATAAATGCCGCGCCGATGTGGCAGCTCTATAAACGTATGTTCACTTATAAATCGACGAATACATGGTTCCGCAAAAGGTAGCGCTCTAAGTGAGTACTCCTTTGCACTGAGTGTCTTGTTAGAGTAATTTTTCGACAAAGAGATGTTATTTAAAAGATTTTTATTTAATACACAAGAATAAAAAAATTTTGAGTTTTATAAAAAAAAATGCAAATTTTTTTATAATTTGCGCATTTTCCACTTTTCCAAAATTGCTTGAATGTAACTATGAGCTAGAGTTGTAACCGTTAAAAAAAAAACTACGCCTGCAAGGGGCATTATATTCTTACATAAAAGTCTACAATAAACTCCGATTTATTTCCGAAATGGCCGCCATGGTATGCTGGTAGCGTCCTCCGCCTACCACAACGAGGATCCTGGGTTCAAGTCAAGGGAAAAGCAACATTAAAAATTTGGAAACAAGTTTTTTCAACTATATAAAGTTTTGCTAAGCGGGGTCGCCCCTCGGCAGTGATTTGGCAAACACTTCGAGTATATTTCTGCCATGAAAAGCTTCACAGTGAAAACTCATCTGCCTTGCAGACGCCGTTCGGTCCAACCAATTTGTAAGAAAAATAAAAAGGAGCATGATGGAAATCGGAAGAGAAGCATGGCCTAAAACCACTTCGTTGGTTATAGCGCCTTATATTTATTTTAATCACTGAACGATTCCGGAGGTAGCCCCAAAGTAATACATATTTGTTGCTGAATTTGTTTTTTAATACTACCAAATACATTCCCAAATTCATTCAATTCTAAAATCATGATGCACTTGTCCCAAAATTATCTTTAAAACATTCTCAAAATCTGTCACAAAATCATCCAAAAATAGTCGCCAAAGTATACTCAAATAGGACGAAAATAATCGAAATTTAATTGAAAGCTTTTCGATTTGAAATCGATAACGTTTCGACAACATATCGAAAATTTTTGTTAAAAAATGAATTAATTTTTGTTAGTTAATCGTTAAAGTTTCGAAACAAACCGATAACTTTACGATAATAAATAGTACACATGCCGATAAAAAATTGGTAATCTATTGCTTATCGATAACAACTCGATAACTTTATGATACCTTATTGAACATTTTTCGATTAATAATTTATAATTTCACAATAATAAATCGATAACTTTTCGATAACAAAGCGATCAATCTGCTACAAAAGATCAATAACCTCTATTTTCAATAGCAAATTTATAACATTTCGTTATCGAATAAATATTAAAATAAATGCATGACACGATAACTACTGGAGAGATTTAAGGCCGAACTTCACTTAAAATTTGTGCCATGAGCCTTTTAATTTTCCTACAGATTGGCGGGACGGGACCGACTCCGAATGCCATCCGCAAGGCATTTGAGTTTTCACCAAGAAACTTTTCATGGCAGAAAAACACTCGGAGTGTTTGCCAAATCATTGCCCGACCTGGCGACCCCGCTTATAAAAACTGTTCTCTTATTCGAAAAAACTTCTTTCTAAAACTTCGATGTAGCTTTTTCCTTTTACATAATGGATTCCCCCTACAATGAGCAAAGATTTTTATACTCAGCTGAGCAGAGCTCATTATACACAGCTGAGCAGAGCTTACAGAGTATATTAATTTTGTTCGCATAACGGTACCCCGTAACGGCATAACCTAATCGAGGTAGATATAGACTTCTATATATAAAAATGCTCTGTGCGAAAAAAGAAATTCATTTAGCCATGTCCGCCCGTCCGTCCGTCTGTCCGTTAACATGATAACTTGAGTAAATTTTGAGGTATCTTAATAAAATTTGGTATGTAAGTGCCTGGCCACTCATCTCAGATCGCTATTTAAAATGAAAGAAATCAGACTATAACCACGCCCACTTTTTCGTTATCGAAAATTTCGAAAATCCGAAAAAGTCGATAATGCATTACCAAAGACGGATAAAGCGATGCAACTTGGCAGGTGGGTTGAACTTATGACGCAAAATAGAAAAATTGGAAAATTTTGGACAATGGGGTGGCACCGCCCACTTTTAAAAGAAGGTAATTTAAAAGTTTGGCAAGCTGTAATTTGGCAGTCGTTGAAGATATCATGATGAAATTTGGTAGGAAAGTTAATCCTATTACTACATGTGTTCTAAACAAAAATCAGCAGTATCGGATGTCGAACACGCCCACTTTAAAAAACAAAATTTTAAAAGTCAAATTTTTACAAAAAATTGAATATATTTACAGTATATAAGTAAAATATGTCAACATTCAACTCCGGTAATGATATGGTACAACAAAATGCAAAAATAAAAGAAAATTTCAAAATGGGCGTGGCTCCGTCCTTAATTTATTAGAATAATTTAATTTAAATAAATAGAATTTAATTTATTTAGAATACTTTTAATGCCATAAGTCGAACAAAAATTTACCAATCCTTGTGAAATTTGGTAAGGGTATAGCTTCTATGTTGATAACGGTTTTCTGTGAAAATGGGCGAAATCTGTTGAAGCCACGCCCAGTTTTTATACACAGTCGACCGTCTGTCCTTCCGCTCGACCGTTAACACAATAACTTGAGAAAAAATCGATATATCTTTACTAAACTTAGTTCACGTACTTAGCTGAACTCACTTTATCTTGGTATTATGGTAGAAATCCGACTATGACTACGCAAATTTTTTTGACATCGAAAATTTCGAAAAATTTTTAAAATTCCATAATTCCATACCAAATACGAAAATAGGTATGAAACAAGGTGGTTTTTTGACGCAAAATAAACTTTAGAAAAAACTTTTAAAAATGGGTGTGACACCTACCATATTAAGTAGAAGTAAATGAAAAATTTTGCAGGGAGAAATCAAAAGCCCTTAGAATTATGGCAGGAATACTGTTCGTGGTATTACATATATATAATAGAAATAAGGCCCACTCCCTTTTAACCCTAGAACGCATAACCTGGTACCCGTGTGTCCAGTTGTGACTTTAAACTACTTGAGTGAGAGAACCACTGTCACTAGAGTGTTGAATTTTCTAATCTAGGAAACTATAGTATTTCGGTATTGTTTAGGTCAATGCTTGCCGGTTTCAGTTAAGGGGTTACCCAGATATGAGTTCCCAAAGTCGACACCTATGCGAAGGCATAACCGGGTACCCGCGTACACTTCAAATGTTTAACAATTTATTTGTTTTAATAGGAAATTTTTATTGCGGATTGTAAAAATTAATTAGAAAACATGAATCTTTAAGCAAAAATATTGTATTTTGTAGACATATACTAATTTTTCTGCTCGCAAACGGTGCAGATACAATTTGTCACCGGGTACATTCGTTTTTTGCAGATGCTGCATGCTTTTCGCGTTTTTATACTCAGTTGAGCAGAGCTCACAGAGTATATTAAGTTTGATTGGATAACGGTTGGTTGTACATATATAAAGGAAACGAGATAGATATAGACTTCCATATATCAAAATAATCAGGATCCAAAAAAAATTTGATTGAGCCATGTCCGTCCGTCCGTCCGTCCGTCCGTCCGTCCGTCCGTTAACACGATAACTTGAGTAAATTTTGAGGTATCTTGATGAAATTTGGTATGTAGGTTCCTGAGCACTCATCTCAGATCGCTATTTAAAATGAACGATATCGGACTATAACCACGCCCACTTTTTCGATATCGAAAATTTCGAAAAACAGAAAAAATGCGATAATTCATTGCCAAAGGCGGTTAAAGCGATGAAACTTGGTAGATGGGTTGACGTTATGACGCAGAATAGAAAATTAGTAAGATTTTGGACAGTGGGCGTGGCACCGCCCACTTTTACAAGAAGGTAATTTAAAAGTTTTGCAAGCTGTAATTTGGCAGTCGTTGAAGATATCATGATGAAATTTGGCAGGAACGTTACTACTATTACTATATATGTGCTAAATAAAAATTAGCAAAATTGGATGAAGAACACGCCCACTTTTTAAAAAAAAATTTTTTTAAATTCAAATTTTAACAAAAAATTTAATATCTTTACTGTATATAAGTAAATTAAGTCAAAATTCAACTCCAGTAATGATATGATGCAACAAAATACAAAAATAAAAGAAAATTTCAAAATGGGCGTGGCTCCGCCCATTTTCATTTAGTGTGTCTAGAATACTTTTAATGCCATAAGTCGAACAAAAATTTACCAATCCTTTTGAAATTTGGTAGGAGCATAGATTCTATGACGCTAACTGTTCTCTGTGAAAATGGGCGAAATCGGTGGAAGCCACGCCCAGTTTTTATACACAGTCCACCGTCTGTCCTTCCGCTCGGCCGTTAACACAATAACTTGAGCAAAAACCGATATATCTTTACTAAACTTAGCCCACGTACTTATCTGAACTCACTTTATCTTGGTATAAAAAATGGCCGAAATCCGACCATAACCACGCCCACTTTATCGATATCGAAAATTACGAAAAATTAAAAAAATGCCATAATTCTATACCAAATACGAAAAAAGGGATGAAACATGGTAACTGGATTGGTTTATTGACGCAAAATATAACTTTGGAAAAAACTTTGTAAAATGGGTGTGACACCTACCATATTAAGTAGAAGAAAATGAAAAAGTTCTACAAGGCGAAATCAACAGCCCTTGGAACCTTGGCAGGAATACTGTTAGTGTTATTGAATATATAAATAAATTAGCAGTACCCGACAGATGATTTTCTGGATCACCTGATCCACATTTGGTCGATATCGCGAGAACGCCTTCACATATACATCTAAGGGCCACTCGCTTTTAAAACCCTCATTAATATCTTTAATTTGATATCCATATCGTACAAACACATTCTAGAGTCAACCCTGGCCCACCCTAATGGCGATATCTCGAAAAGGCGTGCACCTATAGACCTAATGCCCACTCCCTCTTAAAATGCTCAGTAACACCTTTCGTTTGATACCCATATCGTAAAAACATTCTAGAGTCACCCCTGGCCCACCCTAATGGCCATATCTCGAAAAGGCGTCCACCTATAGACCTAATGTCCACTCCCTCTTAAAATGCTCAGTAACACCTTTCTTTTGATACCCATATCGTACAAACATTCTAGAGTCACACCTGACCCACCCTAATGGCGATATCTTGAAAAGGTGTCCACCTATAGAACTGAGGATTACTCCCTTTTAAAATACTCATTACCACCTTTCATTTGATACCCATATCGTACAAACACATTCTAGAGTCACCCTGGCCCACCCTAATGGCGATATCTCGAAAAGGCGCCCACTATAGACCTAATGCCCACTTTCTCTTAAAATGCTCAGTAACACCTTTCGTTTGATACCCATATCGTACAAACATTCTAGAGTCACCCCTGGCCCACCCTAATGGCGATATCTCGAAAAGGCGTCCACCTATAGACCTAGTGCCCACTCCATCTTAAAATGCTCAGTAACACCTTTCGTTTGATACCCATATCGTACAAACACATTCTAGAGTCACCCCTGGCCCACCCTAATGGCGACATTTCGAAAAGGCGTCCACCTATAGACCTAATGCCCACTCCCTCTTAAAACGCTCAGTAACACCTTTCTTTTGATACCCATATCGTACAAACATTCTAGAGTCACCCCTGGCCCACCCTAATGGCGATATCTCGAAAAGGCGTCCACCTATAGACCTAATGCCCACTCCCTTTTAAAATACTCATTACCACCTTTCATTTGATACCCATATCGTACAAACACATTCCAGAGTCACCCTGGCCCACCCTAATGGCGATATCTCGAAAAGGCGTCCACCTATGGACCTAATGCCCACTCCCTCTTAAAATGCTCAGTAACACCTTTCGTTTGATACCCATATCGTACAAACACATTCTAGAGTCACCCCTGGCCCACCCTAATGGCGACATTTCGAAAAGGCGTCCACCTATAGACCTAATGCCCACTCCCTCTTAAAACGCTCAGTAACACCTTTCATTTGATTCCCATATCGTACAACTAGAGACACCCCTGGTCCACCTTTATCGCGATATCTCGAAACGGCGTCCACCTAGGGAACTAAGGATCACTCCTTTTCAAAATACTCATTAACAGCTTTCATTTGATACCCATATCGTACAAACATATTCTAGAGTCAGCCCTGGTCCACCTTTATGGCGATATCCCTAAATGGCGTCCATCCATAGAACTATGGCCTACCCTCTCTTAAAATACTCTTTAATACCTTCCATTTGATACACATGTCCATACAACCACATTCCAGGGTTACCCTAGGTTCATTTTCCTACATGGTGATTTTCCTTATTTTTTCTCCATAGCTCTCAACTGAGTATGTAATGTTCGGTTACACCCGAACTTAGCCTTCCTTACTTGTTCTTCTTCGATTGGGGGTTTCAGTATAACATAGGTAGCAGGAACCAGTTAACGGTTTTCTCGAGCTTGTCGCAGTAAGTAAGTAACTCACTGATCAGCACACAATCTGTAATAATTTTTACTTATTAATTTTATTACTGTGCTTTTGTAACGGTAAAAACTTGTAACGGTATACATTTGCGTGGTATTTTTTGGTTATGCGTTCTGCGGTTCAAATACTCATTAGAACCTTTCATTTGATACCCATATCGTACAAACACATTCTAGAGTCTTCTCTGGTCCACCTTTATGGCGATATCGCGAAAAGGCGTCCACCTATAGAACTAAGGCCCACTGTCTTTTAAAATATTCTTTAATACCTTTCATTTGATACCCATGTCATACAAACACATTCCAGGGTTACCCTAGGTTCATTTTCCTTCATGGTGATTTTCCCTTATTTAACAAAGGATGAAGGGAAATCGTTCCAAAAAATGTCAGCCTTGGTCTACAATTCGGTCGGTATTTCCCAAACGTATGTGATATGGAATTAAAAACCACTTATAAACCAACGCAGCTAAGCTCTCAGCTGAGTATGTAATGTTCGGTTACACCCTAACTTAGCCTTCTTTACTTGTTACACATCAAAAATCCAAACGAAAATGCATTCAAATATTTCACAGAACAAACATTTCGCCAAAGTTAGGACAAAGTTTTTATACCCTGTTTACTAAGCACAACTACGACGAACTTAAGCGAAAAATTTTTTCGTTTTTCAGAAAATTGTTATTATTAATAAATGGAAATTTCGCATCACCTTGTATAATCATATTAATATAATATACCTGCCTATAGTTGCATCCGTTCTTCTATGCTCGCTATTTGCCTAGATGTTACCCCGCGGCTATCTTGTCTGCTGCTGCTGCTGCTGCAAGATGCTCCTACTTCTACTACCAATGGCTAGTTGGGTGTCAAACGGCTCATATATTTACATTTTATAGTAGCTTACTTGCCTTTCCTTAGGGGGCGTATACTGTGAATTGTCTTGAAATACGCAGGCGGCTGCTTACAAATGACCATACATATGTATGTTACGTTACCTATTTATATATTTGTATGAACGTATGTATATAGTGTACAGTGTATGTACTTTTAAAATATGATCGACAGTATCCAAAATGTTTTCAAGGCAAAACCATTTGTGGGTAGGCTAATACATTCAAAATATTTCATATTTTAGCCAGCTGCATTACTTGTGCCTTATTTATGAGCAGTGCTCATTGTGTGCGACTGGCTAGTCTGCAATTTTAGACAAAACTGACATCATTTGCAGTCAATAGGCATAATCCTGCCGTCCATCCTTTTGGTGGTAATGTTGCACGAAAATGTTGCAATTCATTGCGATGATTACTTTTGAAGATAGTAATTTGTATTTTAATGCGTTTTATCTGTACGGATCTTGTGCGTAAAAAAATAAAACGCTGCCAGGAAAGCTTTTAAAATATGTATTACTAAAATAGATGGAAAAATAAAAACTGAAAAAATAATTTTAAATGCAAACCTTTTAAATACAAGCATTCAAGCAGCTTATTGGCTATAGAATTTCTTTAACGGCATCTTCAGTGTCTTCTTGTAAATTTACTACTTGGCTCCAAATAGCTATTCAAATACAGCAAAATTGTCTATTCAAGTCAAGTAGGTACTCCCCCTTTACGCGCTTTCCACTTTAAGCGGATTTTTTGCTATTTTCTTTTTTAATTTCGCAGCCATCATTTTCAACGATTTACAGATTAGTTGATGCGTGAACTAGGTCCACTTGAAAGTTTTTTGTTCACAACAACAGCTGTTGACTAATGCTGGCTGCTGCTGCTGCCGCCTGTAACTGAGGAACTTCCGCTGAAGTACTGATGAACAGAATATTAATTAATTAATTTATATGAAAGCATGTACATCTACTTTTACAATTTGCATAAAATACTGTTGTAGAGCGGTGGAAGGAAGGGAGGGGGGGGGGGGGGGGGGGGGGGGTAAAAGTTGAATTGATTTTAATTGTTAGCACCTTAATGATAATCAATGATTATGCACAAAATTTACTCGTTTATACTCACACACAATTTGGCAATGACATCTTAATAGAATCGATGAGCGTTGTTAAGGACAGTAGTTGATAACTGAATTGTATAGAAGGGTCACTTACAAACTGTAGGACAAACAGTAGGAAGGTTAATCATATTATGAAAAGAAAACTTTTGATGGAAGAAACTAACTAGCAGGTGTTTTTTACACAACTTATAAAAAATAAGTAAAGAAGTTTAAGTTCGGGTGTAACCGAACATTACATACTCAGTTGAGAGCTATGGTGACAACATAAGGGAAAATAACCATGTAGGAAAATGAACCGAGAGTAACCCTAGAATGTGTTTGTATGAAATGTGTATCAAATGAAAGGCATTA
Source organism: Eurosta solidaginis (assembly GCF_040869045.1). Classification (NCBI taxonomy): domain Eukaryota; kingdom Metazoa; phylum Arthropoda; class Insecta; order Diptera; family Tephritidae; genus Eurosta; species Eurosta solidaginis. The sequence continues at coordinate 289,463,019 of NC_090319.1, read as the reverse complement.
AAGAGTATTTTATGGGGGAGTGGGCCATAGTTCTATAGGTGGACGCCATTTAGGGATATCGCCATAAAGGTGCATCAGGGTTGACTATAGAATTTGTTTGTACGATATGGGTATCAAATGAAAGGTGTTAATGGGTATTTAAAAAGGGTGTGCTCCTTAGTTCCATAGGTGGACGCCGTTTCGAGATATCTCCATAAAGGTGGACCAGGGGTGATCCTAGAATTTGTTTGTACAATATGGGTATCAAAAGTAAGGTGTTAATGGGTATTTTAAAAGGGAGTGATCCTTAGTTCCATAGGTGGACGCCGTTTCGAGATATCGCCATAAGTGTGGACCAGGGGTGACCCTAGAATTTGTTTGTACGATATGGGTATCAAATGAAAGGTGTTAGTGGGTATTTTAAAAGGGAATAATCCTTAGTTCCATAGGTGGACGCCGTTTCGAGATATTTCCATAAAGGTGGATCAGGGGTGACTCTAGAATATGTTTGTACGATATGGGTATCAAATGAAAGGTGCTAATAACTATTTTAAAAGGGCGTGGGGCTTAGTTCTGTAGGTGGACGCCTTTTCGAGATATCGCCATAAAGGTGGACCAAGGGTGACTCTAGAATGTGTTTGTACGATATTGGTATCAAAACAAAGGTATTAATGAGAGTTTTAAAAGGGAGTGGGGGTAGTTGTATATGTGAAAGCGTTTTCCAGATATCGACCAAAATGTGGACCAGGGTGACCCAGAACATCGTCTGTTGGATACCGCTAATTTATTTATATATGTAATATCTGCCAAGTTTTCAAGGGTTTTTTATTTCGCCCTGCAGAACTTTTTCATTTTCTTCTACTTAATATGGTAGGTGTCGCAACCATTTTACAAAGTTTTTTCTAAGGTTATATTTCGCGTCAATAAACCAATCCAATTACCATATTTCATCCCTTTTTCGTATTTAAACAGCTATAGTCATAAAATCTATGCCCCTACCAAATTTTAAAAGGATTGGTAAAATTTTGTTCGAATTATGGCATTTAAAGTATCCTAGACAAATTAAATGAAAAAGGGTGGAGCCACGCCCATTTTGAAATTTTCTTTTATTTTTGTATTTTGTTGCACCATATCATTACTGGGGTTGAATTTTGACATAATTTACTTATATACTGTAAAGATATTAAATTTTTTGTTAAAATTTTAATTAAACTAATTTTTTTTTAAAAGTGGGCGTGGTCCTTCTTCGATTTTGCTAATTTTTATTAAGCGTTCACATAGTAATAGGAATAACGTTCCTGCCAAATTTCATCATGATATCTTCAACGACTGCCAAATTACAGCTTGCAAAATTTTAAATTACCTTCTTTTAAAAGTGGGAGGTGCCACGCCCTTTGTCCAAAATTTTATTAATTTCTATTCTGCGTCATAAGTTCAACTCACCTACCAAGCTCCATCGCTTTATCTGTCTTTGGTAATGAATTATCGCACTTTTTTTTTTTCGAAATTTTCGATATCGAAAAAGTAGGCGTGGTTATAGTCCGATATCGTTCATTTTATATAGCAATCTGAGATGAGTGCTCAGGAACCTACGTACCAAATTTCATCGAGATGCCTTCAAATTTACTCAAGTTATCGTGTTAACGGACGGACGGACGGACATGGCTCAATCAAATTTTTTTTCGATCCTGATGATTTTGATATATGGAAGTCTATATCTATCTCGATTCCTTTATACCTGTACAACCAACCGTTATCCAATCAAACTTAATATACTCTGTGAGCTCTGCTCAACTGAGTATAAAAATTGTATGATTTTTGAAGTGTAAACATATTTTTCACGTTATGGAGAAATCCTGAATGTAAGCGTAAGATGCAAGCGTAAGCGTAAGAGTGGTCTTTCTTATTGACATGCTATATGGGGGGTAATATATATAGATTACTAGCAAAGACCCCGCGAACTTCGTTTCGCCGAAAATAAGCTAGATATAACTGAAATACATTTTGAATCCTGTTGAGCAACTTTAAATTGTTCATTGTGATTTTATTTTATTTTATAAAAGCTTACATAATTACAGATGTTGTTAAAAAAATGGCTTGTGAAAATCAAATGAAATATGGATATGCAGTCATGTTTCAAATACTCGAATCAATTCATTTTCTTGATGCAACAATATCTGCAGCTGTTCCACAATTTCTCGTCTGACGTTCGATTGAATTGCACATCGACGATTCAACTTGACATTCGAATTGCCGATAAAATAAATCTTCAAAAATTGTTGGTTTATATTGGGCAATGGTAATAATGATCCTATTCGATTATAAATTTGTCCTTGAATCTATTTGAAAGAAAGTTGCAGTTTATATCCATTTATTGAATTAAACACACCTGTGTGGACAACGAAAGTAGCAAAATTTAAGAGAATTTCACTTACATGTATTTTTCTCATTAAATATACCTAGTTGTGTTAATCTTCGAAAAAGTCTCAAATTTTTGATATCATATTACACAGGTTTCCTAAGCCCACTTGCTAAACAAAAATTTATATTTTTAACTCAGAGTTGACGTCAAATGAGGGGTTAAATTCATACATTTTTGACAAATTTTCAAGTTAGGTAGGTAGGTTGAACTGGCCGGTCCATGAGGACCTCACATAGACTGATTGAGTCCGTAGTGTTACCAGAAGTTTGTTTTAACGACCAAACTGAAAAACCCTATCAAAAACCAGGACCTATGTTATAAAATAAATCCGTCCTCTTGGCAAATACTAGAAGCTTCCTAGGACTTAAGTCACTTGCTGCTTCTAGATCTGACAGCTGTATCACTCCTAATATCTGGGGTCTTAGCCTGGCAAGCGCAGGGCACGAGCACAGAACGTGCTCGATCGTTTCCTCCTCCCACCCGCACTTCCTACATCTGCTATCACTGACCAAGCCTAGTTTAAAGGCATGTGACGCCAGAAAGCAGTGTCCAGTCAGAATACCCGTCATGAGTCTACAGTCCTCTCTTTTTAATGAGAGGACCAACTGTGTTAGTCTAAGGTTGTAAGACCTACACATAATCTTCAACACTTTTCAGCCCCGCGCTTGAACCCACGCCTTTCCCGCTTGGTCGATCATGTGCACCTCCCGCCTTCGCTTAATCTCGCCCAACCTAATTGGGATATCTACGGAGCAAGCTTCAAGGGATGCGCCCTTTTTAGCTAGTTCGTCCGCTTTTTCATTCCCATCTATTCCCATATGCCCTGGGACCAAATATAGATGTATGCTTCTCCATGTCCTGATTCTCTCCAGAGACTGCTTATACTCTAACACGCATTTAGATGCTGTGCTATGCGAGATTATTGCCTTAATTGCTGCTTGACTGTCAATATAAAAGTTAACACGGTTGCAGCTTAAGCTATTCTCTTTCAGGATTTCTGCTGCTTTGGTTACGGCTAATATTTCCGCTTGGAAAACGCTACAGTAATCCGGCAGCCTGTAGGATCTGCTTATTTCCGGATCAGCGCAGTATACCGCAGACCCTACTCCTTCCACTACTTTGGAACCATCGGTGTACACATGTATCGCCTCGTCCGCCATTTGCGCACCCTTGCGCCAACCGTCCACCTCTATTGTGGCCTTAAGATCTCCCTCGAAGCGCAGATAGGGAATCATGTAATCTGTTCGTCTTGTGATTGATGACGCTATACTACTATGGCCATATGGTCGGCGCTCAAGCTGCCCCGAAGCACCGAGATGGTTGCGGTCGTTAACGCTTTGTTCTTTGCTACCAGGTCTACAGGTGGGATGTGCAAAATGGCATACAGTGCAGCCGTCGGGGTTGTTTTCAGGGCTCCCGTAATGCTAAGCATCGATAGTCTGCATACCCCTTTAATTTTTTGAAGTATGTTGTTTTTTGTGTGGATTTCCACCAAACAAGAACTCCATAGTATAGAATAGGGCTTACAATCACTGTAAAAACCCAATGAGAAAGAGAGGGCGATAGGACCCACGTACACAACAGCATTCTTTTACATGCATAGAGTGCCATTGAAGCCTTCTTGACCCTCTCCTCCACGTTGAGCTTCCATGACAGCTTACTGTCTAGGATGATTCCTAAATATTTTGTGCAAGGTTTTTCCTGTTAGGTCACCCCTCCTAACTTAGGCCTGGTCCAATTTTGGACCTTGTACCTCTTTGTAAACAAGACCGTATCCGTCTTCTCCGCATCGACTTTCAACCCGACATTAGATGCCCAGGTATGAATATCGCGAAGCTCCCGATCCAGCAAAGAACTAATCGTTGGAAGGCACTTTCCACTTATGACAATTGCACGTCATCTGCGTAAGCCGTAAGTTTTACGGGTCGCTCATCGAATTGCCTGAGCAGTTGGTTGATGACCAGCGTCCATAGCAGAGGTGATAGCACCCCTCCCTGCGGCGTGCCCCTGTCCACTGATTTCTTGGCCTCGTACAATCCCCATTATGATGTAATCTTTCTGCAACTTAACATGCAGCCGATCCATCTGATTAAGGCAGGATGTACTTTAATGTAATTAAGACCATCCATAATTGCCCATTTTGCAACATTATTGAAAGCCCCGGCAATGTCCAAGAATACTTCTAGAGCATACTCCTTAAATTCCAGGGATTTCTCTATGCTTATTACCACCCTATGCAATGCGGTGTCTACCGACTTGCCTTTGGTGTACGCATGCTGTGTTGTGGAGAGCAGCTTTTCATCCACGTTGGAATTTATGTACACATCTATGAGCCTCTCAAAGGTTTTGAGCAGAAATGATGTTAAGCTAATGGGTCTATAATCTTTGGGATACACGTGACCGATCTTCCCCGCCTTTGGTAGAAAAGCTACACGAGCAGTTCTCCAAGAGTGCGGTACATGATTCAGTGGTATGCACCCATCGAATATTATTTTAAGCCATTCCACGATCGCCCTACTTGAGACTTGTAGCATGGGGGGAATATACCATCTGGGCCCAGCGATTTAAACTTAGAAAACGTCTTCACTGCCCACTCGATCTTGGTATCGGTCACCAAGCCCGGCACTACTAGCTCCGTGATCGAAGTGTGAGTGATGTCTGCTGGCTCTTCTAAACCGTCTCCCGATGGGAAATGTGTATCGAGAAGTACCTCAAGGGATTCCTCACTATTTCGTGACCATTCCCCGTTCTCTTTCTTTATTAGTCCCTGGACTATGTTTCCCTTTGCTAGGACTTTTCTCGACCGTGCTGTTTCGCTGGAGCACTCTATGTCCATACAGAAACTTTTCCATGAGTTTCTCTTCGCCCTGGTAATTTCGCGCTTGTAGATCCTCAGTAGATCCCTGTACTCGTCCCGACACGCTTCGCTTTCCGCGTCTTTGCGAACTTAAACATTTCTTTTACCTGTCTTCTTAGAAGACTCAGCTCATTGCTCCACCATGGCGGCTTTGCTTTTCCTCTGAATCTTCTTAGAGGGCAAGCTTTGTTATACGCAGTCATAAGCGTCCTTGTTAGGAATTCATTCGACTCCTCCAGTTCCTCTACTTTAGCAACCTCTTGGGGTTGTCCCAGTTTTGTTTCTACATGTTTCTGGAATTTAGTCCAGTTCGTTGACCTAGGGTTTCTAAATTTTCTTCCTTCTCTACCCTCTTTAGGGGGGATGTTGAAGCTGATATACGCATGGTCGGAGAGGGATGGTCTATCAAGAACCATCCAATCATACCTTGATATATCACGCTCGGAGCTCAATGTAATGTCCAGAACATTGCTGTATGTTGGACCAATGTATGTAGGGTCATTTCCCCTGTTGGCTATCTGCAAATTGGTTTCCAGGATGTAACAAAAGAGAGATTCGCCTCTCTCGTTCGTATCTGCTCTTCCCCACGCATTGTGGTGCGCATTTGCCTATGACCAACCGCCCTTTGCGCCCTTCCTCCTGTACTAGCCTTTTGCACTCCATCGGTGGGACCTCCGCAGCATGGGCCATGTAGCAGGACGCCAGGATAAATGCCTGCTTATTCTTTTGCTCAACGGCCACCGCTACGAGATCCTCAGTGATGCAATTAGGCAGCATATATGAATGCAGCTGTTTCCTTACCATTACTACAGCTCGCACCCGTCCTTCCGTTTGCGCGTAGTAAACGCCAAACCGGCGCGCGCTAATTCCAGAGACCTTTCCTCCCGATGAGAGCCACGGCTCCTGGATCAGCGCCACGTCAAACGAACCCTCCTCAAGGGTTAGGAGGAGTTCGCTCGACGCCACTTTACTGTGTTGGAGGTTTATCTGTAGGACTCGCAGCACAATTGGGCTGTTTTCCCCCTCCAGCACCTTCGTCTTGACGTCGTCGTCCTCCCTTTGCCCTTTTGGTTTAGAGTATTCGAGGCCCCCTTCAGCCTCTCGTGACTGTTGTGCAGGGTGTTCCTCTGTGCGAGTCACAGCACCATTTAGCGGTTGGTCCTCTTCTAGCACGTTCGTGGTGACGTCGGGGACCTCCACCTGTCTTTTTTCCCTTAGGCTTTTGAGGTACTTTTCGACTTCACCCACCTCTAGCGTGTTAGGGTTTTTATCCTCGGGACTTCTTTTCCTGAGTCGCATGTAAATTTTGCCAGTGCCAGAGGACATTTTACCAAGCTGCGTGTACAAAATATCCTCCGCCTGCTTGTTTATTTGGAATGTGTAGAACTGAACATCCTCGGTAAGCCGAGATACAGTAAGTACCTTCCAATTCTGTGTCGGTATGTTCGGATTCTGATTCTGCAGAAGTCGCAGTGTATCCTCCGACTTCATCATGCATGGTATCCATACCTTAACTTTTGATACAGTGGGGATTTGCGCTTTATCCACCACCTCAAACCGCGCGTTCGTGCCTTGCCTTTGGAGGTTTGGAACCACTTCCTCCAGCCACCGCAAGCTCGCGATGTTGTCGCACGCTATCATCTTCACACCATTATACCATCCCCCCGAATCAAAGGTTGGAAGGGGCTAACTTGGTTGTTCCCGCATCATCTTAAGCATTACGCTAATAAGCTCCCTTTCCACAGATCTCCACCTTTCAGTAGTCATTTGTCCGAAAGCACTGTTACGATCAACCAGCGCCACAGTCAGTGACTGATTTGCCACATCACTCATCTTCTCGGGAAAAGCAGGAGTCTTAGTGTTATCTCCCTTTGGCACCTCCGAGAAAGCCGGAGTCTTAGCGTTAACTCCCTTTAGCGCCTCCGATAAAGCCGGAGTCTTAGCGTTATCTCCCTTTGGCTTATCTCCTACTTCCGCAATTGTAACTTCCCTCTGACTCGCAGCTTTCGAGGTAGTTGCTACCTCGCTATTGGATCCCATCTGTCTTACAGCTTTGGGCCTACTTGTCTTATCTATGCGACTGCCCTGCCTCGCGGCTCTAGGACTGGGTCCTTTCTGCCTCTTGAAAGCAGGCTTGTCGCCTTCCGCCGAACGCTGCCTCTTCAGTCTGCCATTTGATGCTTCTTCCTCCTCGTACCGGTTGCAGAACCGAGGGTTTCTCGCAGCAAACCTTTGAACTGCCTTCGACCTAATTCTACCGCTTCATGGGCCCATTCCAAGCGCTCGATCTCCACTTATGTTAGGTCGACCACTGCTCCCAAGCGTTGTACAATTCTTAGTGCTGCACGATACTGCGAGAGAGCTCTTTTACTTCCTCTGCTCCGTACCCTTCTCCACTCTTCTACTCCGTTTTCATTTGTGTGCTTCTCCAACACGGAGTTCATTGAATCAGCACTACTCTCGCTCCCCGAGTCCGACGCATCGCTTAATTCTTATTTTTCGTCCTTGGATTGCGACTCAGTCCTCCTCTTTACATCGTCCTTATTACAGTCAGGTAATGAGTCGTTCATCTTGGTCGTACGACCACCAGCCCGACAAGGCGGGCTCAGCGGTCCAGTATTATATACGGGGAAAGAACCGTACGCCACAGCAGCGCCCCTTACTGTGGTAAGGCCATTAATACTTCCCGAGGTGGCCCGGTATCGGGAAGGCTCCGTTCGAATACATCCGAATTTATTCCCTGGCTGCAAGTCGTCCAATAGGCACGGTCCGCATAACACCCCGGATTAGGGGGTTGGCAGTTCTTGGTCACCGACATCCCGCCGCCCTCGTATGACGCGAAACGGCGTAGATGTCAGTCCTAAACAGCTCCGCCTCATAGTCGGGCGCTATGGAGTTCGGCTAAGCCCCCACACCAACGACAAGGTGCCTACCCTAGTGAGGGAATTTTCAAGTTAAATCTGCGCTATAAATGTAACTTGCCGTTCAGCAAGTTGGCCCTAAATATCTCTTCATTGAATATATACTCTAAAATTACCGATATTAAATTTATCGAGGAAAAAATTTAAAACTTGTTGCTATTTTTTCACACATTCACCGAAAATAATGTAGCTGACATCACACGACTAAATTACCTTGAAAGTCGGCATAAAGTCATTATATATTATATTAGTTGCGCCAAACGACGTCATTTAGAAGCACAAATTATATGCTTGTATATATTTTAAAAAATGCTTCGATTGTCCTGTTGCTCCGGACATCAATGAAATCAAAGGCTCAGGTGGAGCTTGCAATACCGGCAGTTTAATTTTTCCGTTTGCACAGCACAACCCCACTGTTTCATTTTTGAATTTTTTCGCACCACAATACGGACAAATTTTGTTCATTGTGCAAATGACAATGGATGTGAAAGAACTGCGGGATCGTATTCGAACGCGACACGTTCTAAATTGTTACGAACACGGGTTTCGCTACGAACACGAACATTCAAATTGTAACGTTCACTTCTATCAATAGATCAACTACGAACAACCGCACTACGCTGCATCCTTAATCTATAACTTCTATTACGTTCTTCGCTTTCTTCTTCACTTCGAGCAGAACGTAACCTTGCATTTCGGCCATGTCTGCCTACATTAAATCGTTCGCGTTGTTCTTCTGAGCGGTTAGACAAACGTCTAGAATTACGGGTACGACGACCGATATTGCGTCGTATTGGGGGCATAATTAACGCTCACTGAAAAATTAACATTAAACTTGAGAAAAAGAACCAAAAATGTATTATTATCAGCGCAAAAACACAATTCAGTTTTTATTTATACAATTTTTTAATAGCTGTCAATCTCTGAATCCAATGTTTACGATTTTTTTAATATCTTCCAATCGCTAAATATATTTTCTAAATTTTCCAATGTGTACTATGTTTTAAACATCTCTAAATCATTGCATTTTCTTTTTAAGTTTCCGCTGGTTCACATGTACATACGTACTTATTTTTTAATTCGTAGACATAACCAAAGCTTTTGACACGGTAGATCATGCTATTTTAATAACTAATTATATGATGCTGGTTTTCGAGGATTTGTACATAAGTGATTTCAATCATACCTTTCTGAAAGGGTACAATGCGTCAGAGTTTGGGGAAAGCTGGGGAAAACTAATCCAATCACGAGAGGGGTTCCGCAAGGCTCCGTGATCGGTCCCATCTTATTTTTAATTTATGTTAATTCAATTTTTGATATGCCCTTCTTGGGGAAAGTCACTGCATTCGCAGATGATCTTGCGATGGCCTATAGTTCTCCTAACACCCTTGATTTGATAAGTAGTATAAACCATGATGTACATCTACTGAGAACTTGGTTTGCAAAACATAAGCTCATCGCTAGCAATAAGACCAAACTCATGAGTTTTAGTCTAAATATAAAAAAACCACCGGATGTAAGTATTGTTTTTCATTCTGCGATTTGCGAGCGATTTGCTTTACATGACAATATGTGCCAAGATTTTCAATCCGGTACCTTCGCCTCGCTTGTGGCCTGTAGTAAGGACTGCTTCACGATAGACTATGTTGATGAATTTCAGTATCTGGGTGTAACGGTTGATACGAATATGAGCTGGGGTAACCATATATCCCGTCTAAAAAATATCTTCAATTCTCTTTGCGCTGTCTTTATCATCTAAGAACTCCCGGTTCCAACAATTTTCTCAAAATAGTTTATTATGCGGTTTTTCATTCTAAATTAAAATACGGAATCAGCTGTTGGGGTGGCGCCACCCTTAACAAAACCCAGCCCTTACTGGTATTGCAAAAGAATGCTGTTCGAAAAATATCTAATGTTAACCGGCTGCATCCATCGAGAGAGCTTTTCAGAAGTCTAGGGATTCTCCCAGTCAAGGACCTGTATTATTTCAAAGTTTTAAAAATTTGTTTCATTAGATGTGGCTACCTCCAAAGTATGAGGTCGGAAACATATAACCTGAGGACAAACTCACAAACTAGAGTTGTTGTACCTTCGACCAGAACCACACATTCAAGCAAGTTTTTCACAATTGTTTCACGAAAACTCTTTAATATACTTCCCACCGAAACACGTACTTTACGGAATCTTCGGCAATTTACAGAAAGTGTTAAGTCCTTCCTCTTACGCCTCGCATACAATGAAATCGAAGTTTTGCTTCAGCCAACTACATAAACCGCTTATAATAACAAATACTTCATAATTTGAATTGCTTTTCCTTTCATTTACTCATGGGTTTGTTGGAAATTTAGCTGAATCTTTTTATATACTATAATTAAATTAAACAAATATTTATAATTTAATCACTTTATTTAACAGTCCACCCCACTGTATTTTTTATATTTGCTATAATTGACATTTGTTACTATGATGAATTGGCACAAAAATGTCTTAACTTTTCCTGTATCTACTTGTACATATATCCCATATATATAAGATTAAATTGTTTGCATTTACGATGTTATTTTAATATGTACATACATAGATATAAGGAAAATGCCTAATAAATGAAATTAATACGCGAGCTAATTGCAATGAAAGAAGACAAAAACGCAAACGCGACGAATTATGCATGACAATTACTGTTACTTGTAGTGGGGTGAGGTGAGCTGCGGTTAGGTGTGGTGGGGTGGCGTGTGGTGAGGTGAGATGATTTATCTATTATTAGGAACTTTTCCTTTGAAAGCGCTGACGCATGTTCCAAACGCAAACTAAATCGGCCCAAAAATTTAGTAGTTTGGTGGCATACAAAGTACTGAAAACGCAATAAAATTGCGAAATCATGTGGTCAGCCCTGGTCCACATTTTAGTGGATATCTCTTTAAAAGGTTTACATATTATTAATACCTTTAATTTAATACCCACATCGTATAAAAGCATCCTAGGGTCACCCCTAGTCCACATTTTGGTCGATATTCTGGGAATGGGTTCTCGTATGAACCCGGTTTCACCTCCTTGTTAAAACTCTCATCAATACCTACCATTTGATACCTATATCGTACAAAGATATTCTATGACCTACATCTCCAAAAGCCGGGGTCGGGACTCCAGCGCCACCCCGGGAGTCAATTTATGGTAGGAACGTTTTCTTAAAAAGCGCTGTCGCATGTTCCAAACACAAACCAAATCGGTTCAGCGGTTTGATAGTTTGGTGGCATATAATGTACTGAAAACGCAAGAAAAATTTGAAATCGTGAGATCTCAGCTTTCCGCATTTTTCGGCAGCAAAATCAACCATTTTTGAATTTTTTTTTTACCTATAAACCTTCCACAAAGAAGGTCCAAGAAAGTACTTTTTACAGAATTGAGATCGGCTTAGCCGTTGGTGCAGGCATCGCGGTCGCCCCAAAGACATTCCATTTATATATATACTAGCCTTTACCCGCGGCCTCGTCCGCAAGGAAAAAATGAAAATGTGGGCTATTCACGTTAGCCTTCTTATAAGTTATCTGTTTAAAAATTGTTTCTGTCTAATGTATTTTATATTTGTAATTGAGTAAAAAACAGAACTAAATGAGCTGAAAAAACAAAATATCCAGGAAAGGTCCCTAAATTATTTCGACTAAGTCTGGAAAAAGTTCCGAAATGACCCCAAGGGGATACACGACGGATCGCGAGAACCATACAGAAATGATTCCTGAAGAGCCCGAAATAGTCCGAAAATGACCACAATGAAATCCCGCACGGATCCAGAAATGACCCCGGAAGGGCCCCAAAACTATCCCGAAAAAGTAACAAAAAAATCCCGAAATGGCTCTTACGGCATCCAGGATGGAGGCGGAGGGTGTCACCTTTGAGCTTCGAATCCCGTTTCACTAACAGACGAGGCTTTGGTGACCCCAAGCTCCTCATGGAACTTGGGTGTGGGGAGGGAAGGATGGCCAGAAGGTTTAATGGGGCCATATAAATCGAGATGGTCGGGCCAGCAACTTAATGGTGCTGTGTTACCGGAGCGTACCGGATCTGTATCCGGCAAAGGACCATCACATCACCTCCAAAGCCTTCGGAGAGTAACCTTATCGCTACAACAACAACAACAGCCACAGATCCAGAAATGATCTCGGGAGGGTCCACAAATGATCCCAAAATGGTCTCGAAATGACCCTGATGGATCCGGCAAATAGATAGAAATATTGCCGTTAGGGTTCCCAAATGATACCGAAATAATATGGAAAAAGTAACGAAATTACACCTAAAGGGTCCCCAAATGATCCCGAAATAGTCCCGAAATTACCCTAATTGGTTCCCGTACAGATCCCGAAATCCACCCATAAATGATGCCGGAAGGGTCCCCAAATGATCCCGTATTAGTCCTGAAAAAGTCCGGACGGGATCCCGGACCGATCCCGAAAACCATCCATAAATGATCCGAAATAGTCCCGAAGAATTCCCGATATGACCCTGACGGGATCTCGAACGGATCCCTAGATGACCCTGACGGGATCCCGGACAGATCCCGAAATCCATTCAGAAATGATTTTGGAAGGATCCCAAAATGATCCCGAAATAGTCTCGGAAAAGTCCAGAAATTACCCTGACGGGATCCCGGACGGATTCCGAAAACCACGCAGAAATGATGCCGAAAGCCTCCCCAAATAATCCCGTATTCGTAACGAAAAAGTAGCGAAATGATCCCGACCGGATTCCTGAGTGATCCCGAAAACTATCCAGAAATTATGCCGGAAAATACCCCAAATAATCCCGAATTAGTCCCGAAAAAGTCCCGTAATGACCTAACGGGATCCCGGACGTATCCCGAAAACCATACAGAAATGATGCCGGAAAATACCCCAAATAATCCCGAAATAGTCCCGAAAAAGTCCAGAAATGACCCCCACGGGATCCCGTACGCAATCCGAAAACCTTACAGAAATGATGCCGGAAAATACTCCCAAATGATCCCGAAATCGTCCCCAAATTACCCCGAAGGGATATCGTACGGATCCCAAAAACCATCCAGAAATGATGCCGAAAGGATCTCCCACATAATCACATATTAGCCCCGAAAAAGTCCCGAAATAACCCCGACGAGATTCCTGACCGATCCCGAAAACCATCCAGAAATTATGCCGGAAAATACCCCAAATGATCCCGAAATAGTCCCAAAAAAGTCGCGAAATGATGCCCAAGGGGTCCACATATTATCCCGTATTAGTCGAGAAAAAGTCCCGAAATGACCCCGACGGGATCCCGGACGGATCCCGAAGATTATACAGAAATGATTCCGGAAAGGTCCCCAAATTATTCCCTAATAGGGAAGAAATGACCCCGTCGGGATCCCGGACGGATCCCGAAAACTATCCAGAAATGATGCCGGAGAGGTCCCCAAATGAGCCCCTCCCGATATGACTCTGACAGGATCCCGGACGGATCCCGAAAACCATCCAGAAATTATCCCGGAAGGGTCTCGATATGACCCTAACGGGATTCAATTGAGGTGAAGCTAATTATAAAACCATGTTAATAAGGCAGCATGCGCGTTGGAGCGAATGAAAAGTTACATAGAAACATACAGGTAAAGCTAATAAAAGTGTTCTAATAAAAGCAATTGAAGGAGGGCGGATGGCGGGAGGAGAAGGTGAGCACCACCGATCGTTTTTCCAAAACTGTTTAGATCTCGATCTGTGTGAGCCAGATACCAAAAATTATTGATTTAGGAGAACATTTATATTGATTTTAACTATTTATACATTTTACGCCAGAGTGGAGTGAAGGGGGAAAGGGGGCGGAGGTTGTCACTGCTCAGTTTGTAAGCCCTCGAATTTTTTGATCCATTGAGTCTGTAATATTGGTGAAGGCCCGTATAAGTAAAGTTGTAATGTGTAAAAATTATTAAAAAGTAATTGTTCCACCCCCCTTTCCATGTCCGAAAAAATTTCCCTAGTAGACTATTGTCTGTGTCCCAAATTTCATTAAAATCTGTGTAACCGTTCTGGCGTGATTCAGCCACAAAGACGAAAAAATACAATAATTAAATTATAACTGTTCCTAGGGAGCGGGGAGCTCCCCCCTTTTCAAAAAAATATAGCTAGTAGATCCTTCTAGGCTATTGGCTATATGTGTGCCAAATTTCATCCAAGTCGGTTCAGCCGTTCTTGCGTGATTGAGTCACAAAGACAAACGTCTGGACAAACATCCAAACTTTGCCATTTATAATATACTAGCCTTTACCCGCGGCCCCGTCCGCAAGGAGAAAATGAAATATATGGGCTATTCACGTTAGCCTGCTTATCAAGTTATCTGTTTAAAAATTATTTTTGTCTAATGTATTTTATTTTTTTAATTTAGTAAAAAAAAGATCTAAATGTGCTGATAACCTGATAGGATCCCCAAATGATCACGAAATTTTCCAGAAAAAGCCACGAAATGACCCCGACTATATCGCGGACGGATCCCGAAAACCGTCCAGAAATGCCGCGGAAGGGTCTCCAAAAGTTCCCGGAATAGTCCCAAAAAACCCGAAATGACGACGACACAATTCTAGACTTATCCAGAGAACCACACAGAAATGATCCGTGAAGGGTACCAAATGATCCCGAAATAGTCCCGGAAAAGTTCCGAAATGACCCTGACGGGCTCCCGGACGGATCTAAAAAACCATCCAGAAAATATCCAGGAAGGGTTCCTAAATTATCCTGACGTACCCCAGAAAAGTTCCGAAATGACCCCGAGGGGATCCACGACGGATCGCGAAAACCATACAGAAATGATCCCGGAAGGGTCCCACAACTATCCCGAAAAATTAACAAAAATATCTCGAAAATACTCCTACGGCATCACGGAAGTATCCAGAATTGACCTCGGCAGGGTTCCCAAATGATCCCAAAATTGTCCCGAAATGACCCTGATGGACCCGGCAAACCATCAAGAAATGATGCCGGAAGGGTCCCCAAATGATCCCGAAATAATACAGAAAGAGTCTTGAAATGACCCCTAAAGGGTTCTCAAATGATCACGAAATAGTCCCGAAAAAGTTCTGAAATTACCCCAATGGGTTCCCGTACAGATCCCGAAAACTATCCAGATATGATGCCGGAAAGGTCCTCAAATAATCAGATGATCGCCTAATAGTCCCGAAATGACCCTGAAGGGATATCGGACGGATCCCTAAAGCTATCCAGAAATTATGCCCTGAAATTACCCCGCCGGTATCCCGAAAACCATCCAGAAATGATGCCGGGAGGGACCCCAAAAAATCCCGAAAATGTCCCGAAATGACCCCGAAGGGATCCCGGACGGATACCGAAAGCCATCCAGAAATGATGCCGGTAGGTACCCCAAATGATCCCCAAAAAGTCCCCAAATGACCCCGACGGGATCCCGGACGGATACCGAAAACCATCCAGATAGGATGCCCGAAAGGTCCTCAAATGATCACCTAATAGTCCCGAAATTACCCTCACGGGATCCCGGACGGATCCCGAAAACCATCCAAAAATGATGCCGGAAGGGACACCAAATGATCCCGAAAAAGTCCCGAAATGACCCCGACGGGATCCCGGATGGATACCGAAAACCATCCAGATAGGATGCCGGAAAGGTCTACAAATGATCCCCTAATAGTCCCGAAATTACCCTCACGGGATCCCTGACGGATCCCGAAAACCATCCAAAAATGATGCCGGAAGGGAACCAAAATGATACCGAAAAAGTCCCAAAATGACCCCGGACGGATCCCAAAAACCATCCAGAAATGATGCCGGTAGGTACCCCAAATGATATCGAAAAAGTCCCAAAATAAACCCGACGCGATCCCGGACGAATCCCGAAAACCATCCAGAAATGATGCCGGAAGGGAACCCAAATGATCCCGAAAAAGTCCTAAAATGACCCCGACGAACACCGAAAAGGTTCCGAAATGACCATGACTGGCTCCCGGGCGGATCTCAAAAACCATCCAGAAAATATCCAGGAAGGGTCCCTAAATTATCCCGACATACTCCAGAAAAAGTTCCGAAATGGCTCCGAGGGGATCCATGACGGATCGCGAAAACCATACTGAAATGAACCCGGAAGGGTCCCAAAATGATCCCGAAATAGTCCGGTAATGACCCAAATGGGATCCCGCACAGATCCAGAAATGATCCCGGAAGGGTCCAAAAACTATCCCGGAAAAGTAACAAAAAATCCCGAAATGGCTCCTACGGCATCCCGGACGGATCCAGAAATGATCTCGGAAGGGTCCCCAAATGATCCCAAAATGGTCCCGAAATGATCCTGATGGATCCGGCAAACCATCAAGAAATTATGCCGAAAGGGTCCCCAAATGATCCCGAAAAAAAACAGAAAATGTCACGAAACGACCCCTAGAGGAGCCCCAAATGATCCCGTATTAGCCCCGAAAACCATCCAGAAATAATGCCGGAAGGGATCCCAAATGATTCCGACGAAGTCCCGCATTGATTCGGACGGGATCCCGAACGGATACCGAAAATCAATCAAAAGTGATGCCGGAAAGGTCCTCAAATGATCACCTAATAGTCCAGAAATTACCCTTAAGGGGCCCTGAACGGATCCCGTAAACCATCCAGAAACGATCCCGATATAGTCCCGAAGAAGTCCCGAAATGACCCTGACGGGATCCCGGACAGATCCCGAAATCTATCCAGAAATGATCTTGGGAGGGACCCCAAATGATCCCGAAAATGTCTCGGAAAAGTCCAGAAATTGTCGAAAGGGTCCCCAAATTATCCCGTATTAGTCGAGAAAAAGTCCCGAAATTACGCCGACGGGATCCCGGACGGATCCCGAAAACTATCCAGAAATGATGCCGGCAGAGCCCCCAAATGATCCCGAAAAAGTCCACAAATGACCCCGACATACTCCAGAAAAAGTTCCGAAATGGCTCCGAGGGTATCCACGACGGATCGCGAAAGCCATACAGAAATGATTCCGGAAGGATCCCAAAATGATCCCGAAATAGTGCGGAATTGACCCAGATGGGATCCCGCACAAATCCAGAAATGATCCCGGAAGGGTCCAAAAACTATCGCGGAAAAGTTACACAAAATTCCGAAATGGATCCTACGGCATCACGGACGGATCCAGAAATGATCTCGGAAGGGTCCCCAAATAATCCCAAAATGTTTCCGAAATGACCCTGATGGATCCGTCAAACCATCATGAAATTATGCCGGAAGGGTCCCCAAATGATCGCGAAATAAAACAGAAAAAGTTACGAAACGACCCATAGAGGATCCCCAAATGATCCCGTATTAGCCCCGAAAAGGTCCCGAAATAACCCCGACGTGGTCCCGGACAAATCCCAAAACCATCCAGAAATGATGCCGGAACTGATCCCAAATGATTCCGAAAAAGTCCCGCAATGATTCCGACGGGATCCCGAACGGATACCGAAAATCATCCAGAAGTGATGCCGGAGACGTCCTCAAATGATCACCTAATAGTCCCGAAATGACCATTAAGTGATCCTGGACGGATCCCGTAAACCAACCAGAAATGATCCCGATATAGTCCCGAAGAAGTCCCGAAAGGACCCTGACGGGATCTCGAACGCATCCCTAAATGACCCTGACGGGATCCCGGACAGATCCCGAAATCTATCCAGAAATGATCTTGGGAGGGACCCCAAATGATCCCGAAAAAGTCTCGGAAAATTCCAGAAATTACCCTAACGGGTTCCCGGATGAATCCTGAAAGCCATCC
Organism: Eurosta solidaginis; assembly: GCF_040869045.1. NCBI lineage: Eukaryota > Metazoa > Arthropoda > Insecta > Diptera > Tephritidae > Eurosta > Eurosta solidaginis. The sequence continues at coordinate 289,445,078 of NC_090319.1, read as the reverse complement.
TTAAATGATCCCGAAAAAGTCCCGAAATGACCCTGACGGTACCCCGAAAGGATACCGATAACTATCCAGAAATGATGTCGGAAAGATCCTCACAGGATCTCCTAATAGTTCCGAAAAGACACTGACGGGATCCCGAACGGATCCCGACAACTATCTAGAAATTATTATAGAAAGGGCCCGCAAATGATCCCGTATTAGTCGAGAAAAAGTCCCGAAATGACACCGACGGGATGCCGGATGAATCCCAAAAACCATCCAAAAATGATGCCGGAAGGTACCCCAAATGATCCCGAAAAAGTCCCGCAATTATTCCGACGGGATCCTGAACGGATACCGAAAACCATGCAGAAGTGATGCCGGAAAGGTCCCCAAATGATCACCTAATAGTCCCAAAATGACCCTGACGGCATCCCGGACAGATCCCGAAATCCATCCAGAAATGATCTTGGGAAGGTCCCAAAATGATCCCGAAATAGTCCCGAAATGACCGTGACGGGATCCCGAAAGGATTCCGAAAACTATCCAGAAATGATGCCGGAAAGGTCCTCAAATGATCCCCTAATAGTCCCGAAATGACCGTGACGGGATCCCGAACGGATCCCGACAACTATCCAGAAATGATGCCGAAAGGGTCCGCAAATGATCCCGTATTAGTCGAGAAAAAGTCCCGAAATGACCTCGACGGGATCCCGGACGACTCCCAAAAACCATCCAGGAATTATGCCGGAAAGGTCCCCAAATTATCCCCTAATAGTCCCGATATTACCCTGATGGGATCCCGGACGGATCCCGAAAACCATGCCGAAAGGGTTCCCAAATGATCCCGTATTAGTCGCGAAAAAGTCTCGAATTGACCCCGACGGGATCCCGGACGGATCCCGAAAACCATCCAGAAATGATGCCGAAAGGGTTCCCAAATGATCCCGTATTAGTCGCGAAAAAGTCCCGAAATGACCCCGACGGGATCCCGGACGGATCCCGAAAACCGTCCAGAAATGATGCCGGAAGAGCCCCCAAATGATCCCGAAAAGTCCCCAAATGAGCCCGACGAGATCCCGGACGGATCCCGAAAACCATCCATAAATGATGCTGGAAGAGCCCCCAAATGATCCCGAAAAAGTCCCCAAATGACCCCGACGAGATCCGGGACGGATCCCGAAAACCATCCAGATATGATGCCGAAAGGGTTCCCAAATGATCCCGTATTAGTCGCCAAAATGTCCCGAAATTACCCCGACGGGATCCCGGATGGATCCCGAAAACCATCCAGAAATGATGCCGGAAGAGCCCCCAAATGATCCCGAAAAAGTCCCCAAATGACTCCGACGAGATCCCGGACGGATCCCGAAAACCATCCAGAAATGATGCCGGAAGAGCCCCCAAATGATCCCGAAAAAGTCCCCAAATTACCCCGACGAGATCCCGGACGGATCCCGAAAACCACCCAGAAATGATGCCGAAAGGGTCCCCAAATGATCCCGTATTAGTCGCGAAAAAGTCCCGAAATGACACCGACGGGATGCTGGACGAATCCCGAAGACCATCCAGAAATGATGCCTAAAGGGACCCAAAATAACCCCGAAAAAGTCCCGTAATGATTCAGGCAACCATCAAGAATTTATCTCTCGAAGGTACGCAAATGATCCCGAAAGTACAGGTAAAGTTAATAAAAGCGTGCTAATAAAAACAATTGAAGGAGGGCGGATGGCGGGGGTAAAAGGAGAGGACCACTGATCGTTCCTCCAAAATTGTCTAGATCTCGATCTGTATGTGCCAGATACCAAAAACTATTGATTTAGGAGAAAATTTATATTGAGTTATAACAATTTATAGATTTTACACCAGAGTGGGTGATAAAGGGGGGAAGGTGCGGAGGGTGCCACTGCTTACTTTGTAAGCCCTCGACTTATTTGGCCCCTTGAGTCTGTGATATTGGTGAAGGCCAGTATACGTAAAGTTATAATAATTAAATTAAAAAAAATTATTAAAAAGTAATTGCTCGAAGAGGTCGTGGGACCCCCACCCCTCTTTCCATGCTCGAAAACAATTTCGCTAGTAGACTACTGTCTGTGTCCCAAATTTCATCAAAATCCGTGTAGCCATTCTGGCGTGATTCAGTCGCAAAGACGAAAAAATATAATAATTAAATTATAACTGTTCCTAGGGGGCGGGGACCACGCCCCTTTTCCAAAATATATAGCTAGTAGATCCTTCTAGACTATTGGCTATATGTGTGCAAAATTTCATCCAAATCGGTCCAGCCGTTCTTGCGTGATTGAGTCACAAAGACAAACGTCTGGACAAACATCCAAACATCCAAACATCCAAACATCTTCACATCCAAACTTTGCCATTTATAATATATACTAGCCTTTACCCGCGGCCCCGTCCGCAAGGAGAAAATGAAATATGTGGGCTATTCACGTTAGCCTGCTTATAAAGTTATCTGTTTAAAATTTTTTTTCTGTCTAATGCATCTTATTTTTGTAATTGAGTAAAAAAAAGAACTTTATGAGCTGATAACCTGATAGGATCCCAAAATGATAACGAAATTATCCAGAAAAAGCCACGAAATGACCCCGACGCTATCGCGGACGGATCCCGAAAACCATCCAGAAACGCCCCGGAAGTGTTTCTGAAAGTTCCCGAAGTAGTCCCAAAAAAAACCCGAAATGACAACGACACGATTCTAGACTTATCCAGATAACCACACAGAAATGATGCCTGAAGGGTACCAAATTGATCCCGAAATAGTCCCGAAAAAGTTCCGAAATTACCCTGACGGGCTCCCGGACGGATCTCAGAAACCATCCAGAAAATATCCAGGAAGGGTCCATAAATTATCCCGACTAACTCCAGAAAAAGTTCCGAAATGGCTCCGAGGGGATCCACGATGGATCGCGAAAACCATACAGAAATGATTCCGGAAGGATTCCAAAATGATCCCGAAATAGTCCGGAATTGACCCAGATGGGATCCCGCACAGATCCAGAAATGATCCCGGAAGGGTGCAAAAACTATCCCGGAAAAGTAACAAAAAATCCCGAAATGGCTCCTACGGCATCCCGGACGGATCCAGAAATGATCTCTGAAGGGTCCCCAAATGATCCCAAAATGGTCCCGAAATGACCCTGATGGATCCGGCAAACCATCAAGAAATTATGCCGAAAGGGTCCCAAAATGATCCCGAAATAATACAGAAAAACTCACGAAACGACCCCTAGAGGATCCCCAAATGATCCCGTATTAGCCCCGAAAAGGTCCCGAAATAACCCCGACGGGATCCCGGACAAATCCCGAAAACCATCCAGAAATGATGCCGGAAGGAATCCCAAATGATTCCGTAAAAGTCCCGCGTTGATTCCGACGGGATCCCGAACGGATACCGAAAATCATCCAGAAGTGACGCCGGAAAGGTCCTCAAATGATCACCTAATAGTCCCGAAATGACCCTTAAGGGGTCATGGACGTATCCCATAAACCATCCAGAAATGATCCCGATATATTCCCGAAGAAGTCCCGAAATGACCCTGACGGGATCTCGAACGCACCCCTAAATGACCCTGACGGGATCCCGGACAGATCCCGAAATCCATCCAGAAATGATCTTGGGAGGGACCCCAAATGATCCCGAAAAAGTCCCGCAATGATTCCGAGGGGATCCTGATCGGATACCGATAACCATCCAGAAGTGATGCCGGAAAGGTCCTCAAATGATCACCTAATACCAAAATGACCCTGACGGCATCCCGGACTGATCCCAAAATTCATCCAGAAATGATCTTGGGAAGGTCCCAAAATTATCCCGAAATAGTCTCGGAAAAGTTCAGAAATTACCCTGACGGGTTCCCGGACGAATCCTGAAAGCCATCTCTAAATGATCCCGAAAAAGTCCCGAAATGACCCTGACTGGACCCCGAAAGGATCCCGAAAACTATCCAGAAATGATGCCGGAAATGTCCTCAAATAATCACCTAATAGTTCCGAAAAGACCCTGACGGGATCCCGAACGGATCCCGACAACTATCTAGAAATGATGCCGAGAGGGCCCGCAAATGATCCCGTATTGGTCGAGAAAAAGTCCCGAAATGAACCCGACGGGATGCCGGACGAATCCCAAAAACCAGCCAGAAATGATGCCGGAAGGGACACCAAATGATCCCGAAAAAGTCCCGCAATAATTCCGTCGGGATCCTGAGCGGATACCGAAAACCATCCAGATGTGATGCAGAAAAGGTCCTCAAATGATCACCTAATAGTCCCAAAATGACCCTGACGGCATCCCGGACAGATCCCGAAATCCATCCAGAAATGATCTTGGGAGGGTCCCAAAATTATCCCGAAATAGTCTGGGAAAAGTCCAGAAATTACCCTGACGGATACCGGACGAATCCTGAAAACCAATCTTAAATGATGCCGAAAAAGTCCCGAAATGACCCTGATGGGACCCGGAAAGGATCCCGAAAACTAACCAGAAATGATGCCGGAAAGGTCCTCAAATGATCTCCCAATAGTTCCGAAAAGACCCTGACGGGATCCCGAACGGATCCCGACAACTATCCAGAAATGATACCGAAAGGGCCCGCAAATGATCCCGTATTAGTCGAGAAAAAGTCCCGAAATGACCCCGACGGGATGCCGGACGAATCCCAAAAACCATCCAGAAATGATTTTGGAAGGGACCCCAATGATCCCGAAAAAGTCCCGCAATTATTCCGACGGGAATCTGAACGGATACCGAAAACCATCCAGAAGTGATGCCGGAACGGTCCTCAAATGCTCACCTAATAGTCCCAAAATGACCCTGAGGGCATCCCGGACAAATCCCGAAATCCATCCAGAAATGATCTTGGGAAGGTCCCAAAATGATCCCGAAATAGTCTCGGAAAAGTCCAGAAATTACCCTGACGGGTTCCCGGACGAATCCTGAAATGATTCCGAAAAAGCCCCGAAATGACCCTGACGGGATCCCGAAAGGATTCCAAAAACTATCCAGAAATGATGCCGGAAAGGTCCTCAAATGATCCCCTAATAGTTCCGAAATGACCGTGACGGGATCCCGAACGGATCCCGACAACTATCCAGAAATTATGCCGAAAGGGTCCGCAAATGATCCCGTATTAGTCGAGAAAAAGTCCCGAAATGACCCCGACGGGATCCCGGACGAATACCAAAAACCATCCAGAAATGATGCCGGTAGGTATCCCAAATGATCCCGAAATAATCCCGAAATGACCTCGTCGGCATCCCGGACGGATACCGAAAATTATCCAGAAATGATGCCGGAAAGGTCCACAAATGATCCCCTAATAGTCCCGAAATTACCCTGGTGGGATCCCGGACGGATCCCGAAAACCATCCAGAAATGATGCCGGAAGAGCCCCCAAATGATCCCGAAAAAGTCCCCAAATGACCCCGACGATATCCCGGACGGATTCCGAAAACCATCCAGAAATGATGCCGGAAGAGCCCCCAAATGATCCCGAAAAAGTCCCCAAATGATCCCGACGAGATCCCGCACGGATCCCGAAAACCATCCAGAAATGATGCCGGAAGAGCCCCAAATGATCCCGAAAAAGTCCCCAAATGACCCCGACATACTCCAGAAAAGGTTCCGAAATGGCTCTGAGGGAATCAACGACGGATCGCGAAAACCATACAGAAATGATTCCGGAAGGATCCCAAAATGATCCCGAAATAGTCCGGAAATGACCCAGATGGGATCCCGCACAGATCCAGAAATGATCCCGGAAGGGTCCAAAACTGTCCCGGAAAAGTAACAAAAAATCCCGAAATGGCTCCTACGGCATCCCGGACGGATCCAGAAATGATCTCCGAAGGGTCCCCAAATGATCCCAAAATGGTCCCGAAATGACCCTGATGGATCCGGCAAACCATCAAGAAATTATGCCGGAAGGGTCCCCAAATGATCCCGAAATAAAACAGAAAAAGTCACGAAACGACCCCTAGAGGATCCCCAAATGATCCCTTATTAGCCCCAAAAAAGTCCCAAAATGACCCTGACGGGATCCCGAAAGGATTCCGGAAACAATACAGAAATGATGCCGGAAAGGTCCTCAAATGATCCCCTAATAGTCCCGAAATGACCGTGACGGGATCCCGACAACTATCCAGAAATGATGCGGAAAGGGTCCGCAAATGATCCCGTATTAGTCGAAAAAAAGTCCCGAAAGGACCCCGACGGGATCCCGGACGAATACCAAAAACCATCCAGAAATGATGCCGGTAGGTATCCCAAATGATCCCGAAATAATCCCGAAATGACCTCGTCGGCATCCCGGACGGATACCGAAAATTATCCAGAAATGATACCGGAAAGGTCCACAAATGATCCCCTAATAGTCCCGAAATTACCCTGATGGGATCCCGGACGGATCCCGAAAACCATCCAGAAATGATGCCGGAAGAGCCCCCAAATGATCCCGAAAAAGTCCCCAAATGACCCTGACGATATCCCTGACGGATCCCGAAAACCATCCAGAAATGATGCCGGAAGAGCCCCCAAATGATCCCGAAAAAGTCCCCAAATGACCCCGACGAGATCCCGCACGGATCCCGAAAACCATCCAGAAATGATGCCGGAAGAGCCCCAAATGATCCCGAAAAAGTCCCCAAATGACCCCGACATACTCCAGAAAAGGTTCCGAAATGGCTCCGAGGGAATCAACGACGGATCGCGAAAACCATACAGAAATGATTCCGGAAGGATCCCAAAATGATCCCGAAATAGTCCGGAAATGACCCAGATGGGATCCCGCACAGATCCAGAAATGATCCCGGAAGGGTCCAAAAACTATCCCGGAAAAGTAACAAAAAATCCCGAAATGGCTCCTACGGCATCCCGGACGGATTCAGAAATGATCTCGGAAGGGTCCCCAAATGATCCCAAAATGGTCCCGAAATGACCCTGATGGATCCGGAAAACCATCAAGAAATTATGCCGGAAGGGTCCCCAAATGATCCCGAAATAAAACAGATAAAGTCACGAAACGACCCCTAGAGGATCCCCAAATGATCCCGTATTAGCCCCGAAAAAGTCCCAAAATGACCCTGACGGGATCCCTAAAGGATTCCGAAAACAATACAGAAATGATGCCGGAAAGGTCCTCAAATGATCCCCTAATAGTCCCGAAATGACTGTGACGGGATCCCGACAACTATCCAGAAATGATGCCGAAAGGGTCCGCAAATGATCCCGTATTAGTCGAAAAAAAGTCCCGAAAGGACCACGACGGGATCCCGGACGAATCCCAAAAACCATCCAGAAATGATGCCGGTAGGTATCCCAAATGATCCCGAAATAGTCCCGAAATGACCTCGTCGGTATCCCGGACCGATCCCGAAAACTATCCAGAAATGATCCCGGAAGGGTCTCGATATGACCCTTACGGGATTACAAATAAGGTGAAGCTAATTATAAAACCATGTTAATAAGGCAGCAGGCGCATTGGAGCGAATAAAAAGTTAGATAGAAACATACAGGTAAAGCTAATAAAAGCGTGCTAATAAAAACAATTGATGGAGGGCGGATGGCGGGAGTAGAGGAGAGGACCACTGATCGTTCCTCCAAAATTGTCTAGATCTCGTTCTGTATGTACCAGATACCAAAAACTATTGATTTAGGAGAAAATTTAGATTGAGTTATAACAATTTATGGATTTTACACCAGAGGGGGGGTGATAAAGGGGGGCGGGCGGAGGGTGTCACTGCTTACTTTGTAAGCCCTCGACTTATTTGACCCCTTGAGTCTGTGATATTGGTGAAGGCCAGTATACGTAAAGTTATAATGTGTAAAAATTATGAAAAATAATTTCTCGAAGGGGTCATGGGACCCCCACCCCTCTTTCCATGTTCGAAAAAAATTTCGCTAGTAGACTACTGTCTGTGTCCCAAATTTCATCAAAATCCGTGTAGCCATTCTGGCGTGATTCAGTCGCAAAGACGAAAAAATATAATAATTAAATTATAACTGTTCCTAGGGGGCGGGGACCACGCCCCTTTTGAAAAATATATAGCTAGTAGATCCTTCTAGACTATTGGCTATATGTGTGCAAAATTTCATCCAAATCGGTCCAGCCGTTCTTGCGTTATTGAGTCACAAAGACAAACGTCTGGACAAACATCCAAACATCCAAACATCCAAACATCCAAACATCCAAACATCCAAACATCCAAACATCCAAACATCTTCACATCCAAACTTTGCCATTTATAATATATATTAGATATTAGATTAGATTAGATATTAGATTAGATTAGATTAGATAGATAAATGCAGGCTTGTGGGGTAATGGTATATTTGCAGCATGGGTCTCAAGAAGAGCTCAATCATGCTATGGAAATCAGATCCCTGATATACTGTATCAGTGGCGTATTACATAATGTGTAAGTGTAGGCATGTTGTTGGGTATTGGTGTGTTGTATGGATTTATGAATAACGAGAGCGAAAAAGTAGTCACCACACTATAGCGTAACTTGGGAACAAGGTACTCGAAATCCCAGAACAACTCAAGGCATACACGTCCCCTGCATATAAATTAAAGTCTCTGAGCACAACAATGGCAATTTTGATGCGACAAGTTTAAGAAATGATGTATTTATATGCAATTATCAGGCCGGGCAGACGTTGTTCTATCCTAAATTTGGTCTATCTGCATACATTTTAAAAAGCTTTTTCCGTCTTCGTCTCACCCTATCTCTTTCTGAGTCTCCTTCTCCTTACCTTTTTATACTCAGTTGAGCAGAGCTCACAGAGTATATTAAGTTTGATTGGATAACGGTTGGTTGTACATATATAAAGGAATCGAGATAGATATAGACTTCCATATATCAAAATAATCAGGATCGAAAAAAAATTTGATTGAGCCATGTCCGTCCGTCCGTCCGTCCGTTAACACGATAACTTGAGTAACTTTTGAGGTATCTTGATGAAATTTGGTACGTAGGTTCCTAAGCACTCATCTCAGATCGCTATTTAAAATGAACGAAATCGGACTATAACCACGCCCACTTTTTTGATATCGAAAATTTCGAAAAACCGAAAAAGTGCGATAATTCATTACAAAAGACAGATAAAGAGGCGAAACTTGGTAGATGAGTTGAAATTATGACGCAAAATAGAAAATTAGTAAAACTTTGGACAATGGGCGTGGCACCGCCCACTTTTAAAAGAAGGTAATTTAAAAGTTTTGCAAGCTGTAATTTGGCAGTCGTTGAAGATATCATAATGAAATTTGGCAGGAACGTTACACCTCTTACTATACGTACGCTTAATAAAAATTAGCAAAATCGGAGAAGGACCACGCCCACTTTTAAAAAAAAAATTTTTTTAAAGTAAAATTTTAACAAAAAATTTAATATCTTTACAGTATATAAGTAAATTATATCAACATTCAACTCCAGTAATGATATGGTGCAACAAAATACAAAAATAAAAGAAAATTTCAAAATGGGCGTGGCTCCGCCTTTTTTCATTTAATTTGTCTAGGATACTTTTAACGCCATAAGTCGAACAAGAATTAACCAATCCTTTTGAAATTTGGTAGGGGCATAGATTTTATGACGTTAACTGTTTTCTGTGAAAATGGGCGGAATCGGTTGATGCCACCCCAGTTTTCATACACAGTCGTCCGTCTGTCCTTCCGCATGGTCGTTAACACGATAACTTCAGCAAAAATCGACACATCTTTAATGAACTTAGTTCACGTGCTTACTTGAACTCACTTTATCTTGGTATGAAAAATGAACGAAATCCGACTATGACCACGCCCACTTTTTCGATATCGAAAATTACGAAAAATGAAAAAAATGCCATAATTCTATACCAAATACGAAAAAAGGGATGAAACATGGTAAGGTAATTGGATTGTTTTATTGACGCGAAATATAACTTTAGAAAAAACTTTATAAAATGGTTGTGACATCTACCATATTAAGTAGAAGAAAATGAAAAAGTTCTGCAGGGCGAAATAAAAAACTCTTAAAATCTTGGCAGGTATTACATATATAAACAAATTAGCGATATCCAACAGATAATGTTCTGGGTCACCCTGGCCCACATTTTGGTCGATATCTGGAAAACGCCTTCACATATACAACTACCACCACTCTCTTTTAAAACTCTCATTAATACCTTTAATTTGATACCCATATCGTACAAACTCATTTTAGAGTCACCCCTGGTCCACCTTTATGGCGATATCTCGAAAAGGCGTCCACCTTTGGAACTAAGCCCCACTCCCTTTTAAAATACTTATTAACACCTTTCATTTGATACCCATATCGTACAAACATATTCTAAAGTCACCCCTGGTCCACCTTTATGGCGATATCTCGAAAAGGCGAACACATATAGAACGAAGGCCCACTCCCTTTTAAAAATACTCATTAACACCTTTCATTTGGTACCCATATCGCACAAACAAAGCCTAGAGTCACCCCTGGTCCACCATTATTGCGATACCTCGAAAAGGCGTCCACCTATAGAACTAAGGCCCACTCCCTTTTAAAATACTCATTAGCTCCTTTCTTTTGATACCCATATTGTACAAACAAATTCTAGGGTCACCCCTGCTCCACCTTTATGGCGATATCACGAAACGGCGTCCACCTATGGAACTAAGGATTACTCCCTTTTAAAATACTCATTAACACCTTTCTTTTGATACCCATATTGTAAAAACGAATTCTAGGGTCACCCCTGGTCCACCTTTATGGCGATATCTCGAAAATGGGACCACATATACATCAACCACCACTCCCTTTTAAAACCCTCATTAATACCTTTAATTTGATACCCATATTGTACAAACAAATTCTAGGGTCACCCCTGCTCCACCTTTATGGCGATATCACGAAACGGCGTCCACCTATGGAACTAAGGATTACTCCCTTTTAAAAAACTCATTAACACCTTACTTTTGATACCCATATTGTACAAAAAAATTCTAGGGTCACCCCTGCTCCACCTTTATGGCGATATCTCGAAACGACGTCCACCTATGGAACTAAGGATTACTCCCTTTTAAAATACTCATTAACACCTTTCTTTTTATACCCATATTGTACAAACAAATTCTAGGGTCACCCCTGCTCCACCTTTATGGCGATATCACGAAACGGCGTCCGCCTATGGAACTAAGGATTAGTCCCTTTTAAAAAACTCATTAACACCTTTCTTTTGATACCCATATTGTACAAACAAATTCTAGGGTCACCCCTGCTCCACCTTTATGGCGATATCACGAAACGGCGTCCACCTATGGAACTAAGGATTACTCCATTTTAAAAAACTCATTAACACCTTTCTTTTGATACCCATATTGTGCAAACAAATTCTAGAGTCACCCCTGGCCCACCTTTATGGCGATATCTCGAAACGGCGTCCACCTATGGAACTAGGGATTACTCCCTTTTAAAAAACTCATTAACACCTTTCTTTTGATACCCATATTGTACAAACAAATTCTAGGGTCACCCCTGCTCCACCTTTATGGCGATATCCCGAAACGACGTCCACCTATGGAACTAAGGATTACTCCCTTTTAAAATACTCATTAACATCTTTCTTTTGATACCCATATTGTACAAACGAATTCTAGGGTCACCCCTGCTCCACCTTTATGGCGATATCCCGAAACGACGTCCACCTATGGAACTAAGGATTACTCCCTTTTAAAATACTCATTAACATCTTTGTTTTGATACCCATTTTGTACAAACAAATTCTAGGGTCACCCCTGGTCCACCTTTATGGCGATATCTCGAAAATGCGACCACCTACACATCAACCACCACTCCCTTTTAAAACCCTCATTAATACCTTTAATTTGATACCCATATTGCACAAACGAACTCTAGAGTCACCCTTGGCCCACCTTTATGGCGATATCTCGAAACGGCGTCCACCTATGGAACTAAGGATTACTCCCTTTTAAAAAACTCATTAACACCTTTCTTTTGATACCCATTTTGTACAAACAAATTCTAGGGTCACCCCTGGTCCACCTTTATGGCGATATTTCGAAAAGGCGACCACCTATACAACAACCACCGCTCCCTTTTAAAACCCTCATTAATACCTTTAATTTCATACCCATATCGTACAAACACATTCTAGAGTCACCCCTGGTCCACTTTTATGGCGATATTTCGAAACGGCATCCACCTATAGAACTAAGGCCCACTCCCTTTTAAGATACTCATTAACACCATTCGTTTGATGCCCATATTGTACAAACAAATTCTAGGGTCACCCCTGGCCCACCTTTATGGCGATATCTCGAAACGGCGTCCACCTATGAAACTAAGGATTACTCCCTTTTAAAATACTCATTAACATCTTTCATTTGATACTCATATCGTACAAACGCATTCTAGAGTCAACCCTGATCCACCTTTATGGCTATATCCCTAAATGGCGTCCACCTGTAGAACTATGGCCCACTCCCTCATAAAATACTCTTTAATGCCTTTCATTTGATACGCATGTCATACAAACACATTCCAGGGTTTCCCTCGGTTCATTTTCCTACATGGCTATTTTCCCTTATGTTGTCACCATAGCTCTCAACTGAGTATGTAATGTTCGGTTACACCCGAACTTAACCTTCCTTACTTGTTCTCTTCTCTCAAGTTCTTCACATTCTTCTTCGTCCCTTATTGCCAGCCCCAGAGTGTGGTATCTATTTTGTTCCAGTCCCATTCCGAGTCCCAGTTCCACTCCGAGTCTCAGTCCCAGTCCTACTCCTAATCCCAGTCCGTCTCTGGTCTACTTCCCGGAAAAAAGGATCGTAAATACTAATATAGGCAAACTTATATAACAAAGTTCAGGCACATCGAATAGTACGTATGTAAATAGGTATGTGGGTATTATTAATTCATGTTTTTGTTTCGGCTTCGCATGCATATTTATCGGTATTGCCAAGATGATGCGAATAAATCGAATATCACAATTAAATTTACTTTAAAGCTCTGAGCAACAGCTTTCATTTGATATCCATATTACACACACTTTCTAGGGGTATCCGTGTCCACGTTTTGGCCTACATCTCGAGACCATATTCACCAATAGTTATAACAACTACTCTATACTAAAGCACACATCAACAGCTTCAATTTGATACCCATAATGTAAAAACACATCCTAGTGTTACCCTGATCCATGTTTTGGCCTATATCTCGAGACTCTATTCACCAATAGGTATGAAAACTAACTCATCAACAGCTTCAGTTTCATACTCATAATGTAAAAACACATCCTAGTGTTACCCTGATCCACGTTTTGGCATATATCTCGAGACCCTAGTCACAAATAAGTATGAAACTTACCCTGTACTAAAGCACTCATCAACAGATTTCATTTGTTATACATATTGTACAAAAACAATCTAGGGGTACCCGGGTCCACGTTTTGGCCTATATCTCGGGACCCAAACCACCAAGGGTACGGAAAATTCTCCGTATTAAAGTACTCATAAACAGCTTCCATTTGATAGCCATATTGTACAAACACTTCCTAGGATTACCTTAGCATAAAAAATATATTGAAAAATTAAATTTCCTTAGTGCACAAATACTCGCAAATACATGCAAAAATACCAAAAAATAAAACTTTAGTTTAAGAATTTTAATTAGTTGTTCAATATTTTTAACGAAGGGTTTTTTTCAAGAGATACTTGCATTCTTAACCATTTATGTTGCATTACCTTGGCAACAACGCATAAATATGTATGTATATACATATGTCTAGCTGATATGATATGAAAATACATACATACATCCATTCATAAAAATGTACTCCCGAAGTTAAATAACGCAGCGAATGCTATGTGTCGCCTCACTCAAAAGCAATTTGCGCGCCCAGTTGACACTGAACAACCACACACACGCATTTTTGTTAAAAATGTTACATTTGTTTAAACAATTTGGCTGATACAAGAAAGGAATCAAATATTTTTTTTTTCTTTTTTTGATGCAGAACGAAGGTAAATATTTCAAAGTTTTACTTAAAAGTAGAATTTTTTAAATCCATCCATCCGTTTATGAGTTATAGCTATGTAAACAAAAATTTTATGACTTTTTAATACATTTTGGCAATTTGCCACGCCCCTATGATATATACCTTCAAATTATATTAACCGTATCATCTCACGTAGCTAAACTTTCAAATGTAAAAAACCGTTTTAAAATCGGAGCATTCTGTATGAAGTTATGTGCGTACGTGGCATTCAGCGACTTTATTTTATAAAATTTATAGATAGAAGATATAGATAGATAAATAAATTAAATTGAATTAAGTTATTAAAAAGAAAAGAAAATTGTATTTAAGTAAATTAAAGTAAAATAAATTAAATGAAGTAACTTACTTTTTCAATATCGGAATTTTCGAAACATAGAAAAAAGTGGAATTAAAAGATACCCGTAAAGTGATACGACTTATCATATCTATTAGTAAAGCTAGTAACATTTCAAAAAAGGGCCGTGGCACTACCCATATTTACATAGTAGAACAAAACCTACAAGGTTGTAATCTGTAAATAGTCTTTCAATTTGGCAGAAGTAAGGATTTTGGTGTTATTTATAGTTCTGAGCAAAATCCCTTGAGGACCACGTCAGCTTTTTTAAAAACTGCCTTTGTAACTGGGATATGTTCTTTGACTAATTCTGTCTTCTAATAAGTACGCCCCTCATGTGAAACATTGATTAGATTTTGCGGTGGTCGTGTACGCACCTATGTCTAACGACGTGTTACGGACAGTTTCATTAGAAAACACGAAGACAGTAGACAGGCGAACGTTCCTTTGATTCACCACATAATTCAAACCATGCCCGACTAGATGTATGATAAGCAGCGACACTTTCAAAATAGTTAGTGGATTTCCCAATAATGTGACCACCAAAATAATTTAAGTTAAATTTTCCTTGTCGCTCACAACTTATGAAAAAAACCAAACTTTAAATATATTTACAGGCTTGGATTAACTTGACTTTTGTAAACTAGGGTGGCCCAAAAATGAAACCAAGAGATTTAAGATCATCGTATGTTGTTATAGCTTCATATCAAAAAGATATAAATAAAATTTCCATGGTCTTTCGCTGGCTCTTAAACAACAAGATTTAAAATTATTTTTATTGGAATAATTTCCCCAAATTCATTGTAAGATTTAGCTTGAACACAAGTCGGTTTTTTCCCATCCTCAGTGCTATGACGAAAAAAGTTATTATTTTGATACTGAAGACCTATCATACAGAAAAAACTTTAAATGCTAATTATTACTTTTTTTTTGGATCCACCCTAATGTTCACGCATATCTTAGCAAAATTACTTTTTCACTGATCAAACTTAGGCATAAACATTTGAGCTAATTTGGGCTAACAAATATCTTACATAAACCTCACTTAGATAGTTGGTGTATTCTAAGAGCCAATCAACAGATAAATCGAAAACACATTAAGGTACGAATTTTGAATGCAAGTATAAACTCTAGTTAAAGTTAACTACAGTTTAATCCTGCCACTTCGGCTGAAAGCTAAGATGAGCAGCAAAATTGTATGTTATCGAACAAAGTGGCAAGGTTATGATTTAGTAAACTTTAAATGGAGTTTATACGCGTACTTAAAATCCAGTACTAATATGTACATATGGACGTTAACGTATGTTGGGATGTCGGTGGGTGTCTAAAAACTTTATCACAAAAGCCATATGTACGCTGATTTGACCGCTTGCGGTATATTGAAAATTGGCAGCACCACGAATACATTTTGTAGTTGACTGGATATGCGTGCCAAAATTTTTTTACTGAGCGATCTAACAAATAAACAAAAACAGTATAAGAAAAAAGTCTGTTAAAGTTTTTGAAGCTAAGCTAACTTTTCATTTTTTCTTCGTGCTTGCACGTTTGTGGTAAAAGTGCGTGCTCACGCTTATTTTATTTATGTTTATATACGTATCTTCTAACTTCCTTGTAGGAAAAAATCTATAGTTTGAAACAAGTGTGATTTTAGTGCATTTTGAGCAGTGGTGCACAACATCGACAGAATTTCGAATACAAATTCAACTTTTTTTGTAGTAGTATCATCATAGTATATCAACAAATTTCGGAGACCAAAGATCAGTATGATGCAAAGAAAATATTGACAAGAATTTCTTTTAATAATATATCTCTTCATTAAACATTTATTTTATGGTCATTCTAAAAGCCGTGGTTAGTCAAATTCATTTAAAACGTTGCTCCATTGTTAGTCCAAAGATTTGGTTGGAAGAAAGCTGGCACTTTGCCTACAAGAAGAGAAAAGAGTGAGTTAAAAGCCTGGCTAGTTCGTTCAACAATAATCAGCATTCATTAGCTATCCTTGAATAGATCTAATTTCCCTATATGGCTTTGATCGAGCTCGGATACTATAGAAGATTGTGATGAAGATAATGAGTTATGAGAGTACTATGTGAAGGCTTGCTTCATAGCTAGAATTAATACTTCATATCTCGCCTATTTCGGCATTTCAAGCAAAAATTGGCGATCATTGCTATCTTACATCAGCCATCGATGCCATATGTCCAGCATAAAAAAAAAACCGGAATAGTTCACATCACTGGATATGTTGAGTTGAAATCAACTCAATATGTATCGGTAAAAGGAATGTTTTTCTCACCTCGTGAATATTTGTCTAGAGCAGTTCAGAGAGCAACGAAAACTATTTTGTTTACGTCAATGAACATATTGTGTCAGCGCGTCAGAGTTAGCAGAGTATTCAGTGAAGAGTTTTTACTTGTTATTCAAGCAGTAAACATCTCAGGCGCAAATCCTATTCCTAAACTTTTTTCACTATTCTCCAAGTATACAAATATGCAATGAGAGCAGAAATGTGCTATAGGCTGCGGACCACTTCAGACTCATAATGGGCATAACACGCACATAAACTAGGTCCCGTAAGGGTAAGCAGGATTTGGGAGTGTGGGCTGCAGAGTAAAACGGTTGAATATACTTTGTGTTCGGGTCCTGAGCTTTCCAGATTGGGAAGCCGTTGAAAGCTGCTAGTATTTGGAAAGCGAAAAAAGTTATTTTTAGCAATTTGTCCTGGTTCTTGTTACGGGTTTTCTTTGATGTCTTTACTAAGCGCTCATTGGATTGCGCATTCTAGAATATTGGTCCTATTTTATAGAAGAAGCATTGCAAAATGCGGAAGCGTACGTTCTGTGCTCAATTTGGTGAAAATATGATGTGCTGGTAACATAATTGTATATTTATGTTTTATAATCAAATATAATCCAATTTATTTATCGGCTCCAACAAGACTTCATACCAAATCAAAATAACCACAAATTTTGGAAGCCTATATTTTTTCTTACCTAGGCTTTATTGATTAGAGCTCACTCAGGGTTTGAAGGAGAGCCACAACAAAGTTAATTTTGCCCGAAACAAATAACTTCGGGCTAAGTATTTGAGATGTGCTTCGTCGCTTTCTTACGGGTAATAACCCCTACAAAGAAGTTAGTTGATAAAGAGTTAACTTTTTGATAGCAAATAAACAATTTTTTAATAGCTAATGGATAACTTTTTGATAACAGAACGATAAACATCGGTACATAATCGAAAATTTATCAATGGTAAGTCGATACATTTTCTGTACTTCCTCGCATATTGCGTAGATACCAAACTGAAAATCAATCGCTAACAAAGTGTTAACAATTTATATCAAATTGATGACTCCACATTCGGTTTCTTCTCTACCTTCAGTTTTGACTTCTAATCGCTTTTTTTCGCTCCCCTCCTTTTCCTCTTTTCTTTCCTCACTTTTCCTTAGCAACCTTGACAATAATCCTTATTATTATCCTCACCATTGCTTTAATTTGTATTGTAAAGATCTCTGTTTCTGCTGCCCAATCTTCTTTTCCCTTGTCGTTTCGCTCTTCGCTTTATATATCATCGATTTGTTTTTCTATCTTCGTTGATTTCCATTAACTGATTGGTTGTCTGATTTTGCTCATATCAAATCTACCACGTAGATTGTTCACTCACAATAGTGGAGAAACTATACTTACGCCTTATTTGCTTCTTACACTGGTGCATTCTCGTTTACTCGGTATTACTATGTAGTTCTGAACCAAATATCGTTAGCATGGTTTTCTTACAGGGATAGTGTTTGTGCCAGTTGTATGCGAATATTTCGCAGTGGCTTAGATTAATCGTTGTAGTATGGGTATTCAATCAAACCGAACATAACATGTTTTTTTGCAAAGCATTTTTAAGCTCAACAGCCGCACAATATTTTTTGATATTCAGTTTTTATACCTGGCTGGGCAAAAAATCAGTTGATAATCAAGCTCAATTAGAAGAAAGTTTTTCTAAGCGGGGTCACCTCTCGGCAGCGAGTGTCTCTCTGCCATGAAAATCTTTTCAGTGAAAACTCACCTGCCTTGCAGATGCCGTTCGGAGTCGGCATAAAACATGAAGGTCCCGTTCCTCCAAGTTGTAGGAACAATTAAATTGATCCCTTCGGCTTTTACCTGGGCCTCACCTCACTTTAAATCTGAAAAAGTAGCTCAGCAAATACGAAAGAGCTATATATCTGATACTATAAAAAAATATAATTAAAATTCACATAAGAAACAACCTTGATAAGCTGATTCCAGCCCAGCAAAGAAATGTTTTAAAAGGCCGTGTTTGAACTCGCAATATCAATTTTAACCTTAAGTCGTGGAGACGATAATTTCGCAGTCGAGTATATAATGTGCAGTTACACCCTTAGTGGAACTTACTTTGTTTTCTTTGTAAGTGGTATTACCTCACCAAATGATGGATTATTGAAAAAGTTTTATAAACTTTTTTCTATAATTTTTTTTGCTTTTCTTATAATATCTTATGAATGTAAGCTTACTTTTGTTGACTTAACATCTGTTGCATATATTTTGAAAAGGAGTGAGTAGGCGTAAGAAGGTTTTGTTTTCTGCCTCTTTCCATTTATGTAGCTACAAGTCAGCGAAGGTCAGTTGGTCATCTGTTATGAGTAAGTGCTTGGCTTTGCTCATTCTCTGTTAATGGATTTTGGATATATAGTTGCTAATTGTTCTCCAAAATTAGGATTAAAACTTTACTTGGACGCGTTGAATTTATTGTAAGCTTCTTTGTGAGTTCTTTAAGCGTTTAAAAAAAAATTTATTTAATATAATTGCATATAATGTTGTGGAAAATTTTATAAACTGGTGTGTTGGGAATGGTGATACAAAATTTGTTCACAAATCTAAGATCCTAGAAGAGATATTAAGTTGATACAGTAAAGAAATGTTCCTATGTATCTAAACTAGATGAGTTTTTTGTGAAGTTTAGCAGGTCTTGTAAAAAAGGATGAAGGAACTAAAATAACGTGAACAATTTTTTCACTTTCGTATAAGCTGCGATTGTTACTCCGAAACCGCGAATTTAAAAAAATATTTTAATGTAATTTTTCCCAAAAAAGGGGCTTAAATATTGTAGAAATGCTTAAGTAACGTCCCTATTTTTTATACTTAGCTGTTTTTGTACACAGAGTATAATAATTTTATAGGAATCAAGATAGTTATAGACTGTATTGACCGAAAAATGAGATATCCTCGCCAAATTTCGTACTCGGGCTTACCTGCTCCCAGAATTGATACTAATAGATATAGAAAATTTCGAACACTAAAAAAAGTGGATAATCCAAACTAGGTTAGTGCGTTGACGTTATTACCAAAAAAAAAATTCAGTAAAATTTGCATGGAATCGCCAACAGTTCATAAAAACAACTCGCGTGAGTACCAAGTACGCGGGAAGTTATTTTTTAGATCAGGCCTACATTGTTTTTAAGTTTTTTTAGTCGTTTTAGCCTTTTGATAGCCAAAATAATTATAAAGGAGGAAGCAACTTCAATTGCAAAAAATTTAAACCATGTTAATACAGCTCTTCAAGATTATAGTGAGAGAATGCAAGTTTATATTGAGAAAATATAAATTTATAATGAGAAATATGAGTTTATATTGAGAAAATATAAAATTGATAATGAAGGATATAATTTTATAATGAGAATATATTCATTAGTAATGAGAAAAGGTACTTCATATTCAGAGAAAAGAAATTGGAAATGAGAAAATGTAAGTTCATAATGAGAAAATAAAAATATTTAGTTTTTATTTGTACTGATTTTTACTTAAGTGGATCTGTATTGAAACGCGTTCACAGCGTAAAAATATTTGTTGTGAATGCCGAAATCGACGGTAGTGGTTAGAATTTAAAAAATCTTACTTAAGTAAGCGATCAAATATGGTAGTACCAACACACTCAACCAAGATGTTGAGTGTGTAAATATAAGGGAACTTCAGACTTAACAATTGAAGTTTATTTCGCCTTGCTCATTCATACAAAATTTTGCGAAGCACTGTTATAAACATTCTCACTATACAGGAAAAAAACTTGCTAGCATATTTTGTGTTCTATTCATTTGTTAAATTGTAGTTTTTAATTGTAAAAATTAAAAAAAATAACCATCTATACGAAAAACTTCTTATGTGGCGGGGCTTTAAATTTGTACATTTATTTAAAGCGAACCAGCGAAGGAAGCAGCCACATATACATGTACACAATATTAATGGCACATATTACTCAGCCATATAAACACAAATGCAAAACAGGTAACAGTGAGAGGTCATAAGAGATCAAACATTATTACATATACCTGTAAACAACAGTTAAAAGTGCAGAAGTTGTTACCCACACATACACGCATATAACAAGAAGACAAATGTGAGTATGATCACAGAAATGAGAAATAAATAAGCAACTGTTCGAGAAGGATGTTCGTGAAAAATCTAGACCCTTGGAGAATTGGGCGAACGAGGCAAGAGTGGGTATAAAAGTGGCGCAAGGTGAGGAATAATCAATCAGTTTACTTTTAATACGTTATTAGTGAAGTGCGCTAGTATTATAATTGTGAAGTGCTACTACATACAACAGTAGAACTGTAAATATAAAATATTTTGCTATACTGAAAATTCGAGTTATTAATTCGACCGTTCAGAGATTCTAACGTTAACAGAAGCTGCAAAATAATCAGGAGCTTCCCAAAAATTCGGTACAATATATTTTCCGTATTTGACCTCACGCTTTTAAAATGCTTCCGAGCGCCCTAAACATCGCTATAATTATATCTTCTTTATGCGGTATCCCCCGAAATATTGTAGTATTGTCTCACTGACTCCAGATCACCTTAATTGCAGTTTTTCATTCTTAAAATTTTATTATTATTAAATTATATTTTCTTATTATCAATTCATATTTCTCATTATCAATTCATATATTCTCAATATGAAGTAACATTTCCCACTATCAATTTATATTTTCTCAATAAGAAGTTATCCTTCACATTATCAATTTTTATTTTCTCATTATAAAGTTGGATTTCCCATTATCGATTTGCGTTTTCTCAATATATATTTTTATTTCTCAATACAAAGTTATATATTCTCATTAAAAACTGAAAAAAGTGTAGTATTTTATAATAATGGTCATATTACATATTATTGTATCAGTTTTGCTCGTTTGTGTAATGTTCCGCTTCGCCCTAACTTATATGTCATTACTTGTTATACTCAGCGTGCTTTATAGTGTATATTAACTTTGATTGGATAACGTTTGGTTGTACAGGTATAAAGAAATCGAGACAGATATAGACTTCCATATATCAAAATCATCAGTATCGAAAAAAAATTTGATTGAGCTATGTCCGTCCGTGCGTCTGCCCGTTAACCCGATAACTTGACTAGATATTGAAATATCTTCAACAAATTTCGTACACGAGCTTATCTGGGCCCAAAATAGATCGGTATTGAAAATAAGCGAAATCGGATGATAACCACGCCCACTTTGTATATATACAACATTTTGGAAAACACAAAAAACCTGATTATTTAGTAAATAATACACCTAGGATGTTGAAATTTGACGAGTGGACTGATATTGAGACTCTTGATAAAAATTTGAAAAGTTTTTTAAATGGGCGGGCACAGCCCACTTGTGATAAAATCAATTTTACAAATATTATTAATCATAAATCAAAAATCGTTAAACCTATCGTAACAAAATTTGGCAGAGAGGTTGCCTTTACTATAAGAAATGCTTTGAAGAAAAATTAACGAAATCGGTTAAGGACCACGCCCACTTTTATATAAAATATTTTTAAAACGGTCGTGGACGAATAAAATAAGCTATATCTTTGCAAAAAAAGAGCTTTATATCAATAGTATTTCATTTCCCAAGTGGATTTATAAGAATAAATAGGAAAAAGTTCAAATTTTAAAAAATGGGCGTGACACCTCCCCTTTTATGAATAAGCAATTTTCTATGTTTCGGGAGCAATAACTCGAAGATAAATTAACGGATCGTAATGAAATTTTGTACGTATATCTTCCTTATGGCAGAAAATATTTCTAGTAAAAATGGACGGGATCGGTTGAAGACCACGGCAACTTAGATATAAAACAAGTTTAAAAGGGTCGTAGACTAGAATAATAAGCTATAACTTAGCAAAAAATAGTTTTGAGTCTATGATATTTCACTTATCAAGTTTTTTATAAGAGGAAACGGGGAGAAATTTTTATTTTTTAAACGGGCGGTGCCACGTGTTATGTAGAAAAGTTATTTATCTGAATGAAATGTGTGTCAGCTTACGCTGAGTATATAATATTCGGTTACTCCCGAACTTAGACACCTTTACCTGTTTTTAAATAACTTTTCTGTCGCGCAAATCACAATATGTATTGATGTATTCACATTTTATTTCATTGTGTGTGTTGTTACAATTGATAAACATGTTGATTATTTTAAGCGGTTGGCAAATTGAATTTTATTTTTCTATCGAAAATCGTGATCTTGTTTCACCAACATTTTTGGTATGTTTGTATGTTCATGTTCACCAGCACGTTTGCATGAGTATTGGAACTTTATACTGTATGAACGTTAACCTACGCATTTTGAAGTAATTTCTTTTTTTTTATACTCAGTATATTAACTTTGATTGGATAACGGTTGGCTGTACAGGTATAAAGGAATCCAGATAGATATAGACTTCCATATATCAAAATCATCAGTATCGAAAAAAAAATTTGATTGAGCCATGTCCGTCCGTCCGTTTACACGATAACTTGAGTAAATTTTGAGGTAACTTTGATGAAATATGGTATGCAGGTTCCTGGGCACTCATCTCAGATCGCTATTTAAAATGAACGATATCGGACTATAACCAAGCCCACTTTTTCGATATCGAAAATTTCGAAAAATTGAAAAAGTGCGATAATTCATTACCAAAGACGGATAAAGTGATGAAACTTGGTAGGTGAGTTGAACTAATGACACACAATAGAAAATTAGTAAAATCTTGGACAATGGGCGTGGCACCGCCCACTTTTAAAAGAAAGGTTATTTAGAAGTTTTGCAAGCTGTAATTTGGCAGTCGTTGAAGACATCATGATGAAATTTGGTAAGAACGTTACCCTTATTACTGTATGTATGCCTAATAAAAATTAGCAAAATCGAGAGCGACCACGCCCACTTTAAAAAAAAAAATTTTTTAGAGTCAAATTTAAAACAAAAAGTTAATATCTTTACAGTATATAAGTAAATTATGTCAACATTCAACTCCAGTAATGATGGTGCAATAAAATACAAAAATAAAAGGAAATTTCAAAATGGGCGTGGCTCCGCCCTTTTTCATATAATATGTCCAGGATACTTTTAATGCCATAAGTCGAACAAAAATTTACCAGTCCTTGTGAAATTTGGTAAAGGCTTATATTCTAAGACGATAACTGTTTTCTGTGAAAAAGGGCGAAATCGGTTAAAGCCACGCCCAGTTTTTATACACAGTCCACCTTCTGTCTTTCCGCTTGGCCCTTAACACGATAACTTGAGCAAAAATCGATATATCCTTATGAAACACAGTTCACGTAACTATCTGAACTCACTTTGTATTGGTATAAAAAATGGCCGAAATCCGACTAAGACCACGCCCACTTTTTCGATATCGAAAATTCCGAAAAATGAAAAAAATGCCATAATTCTATAGCAAATACGAAAAAAGCGATGAAACATGGTAATTGGATTGGCTTATTGACGCAAAATATAACTTTAGAAAAAACTTTGTAAAATGGGTGTGACACCTACCATATTAAGTAGAAGAAAATGAAAAAGTTCTGCAGGGCGAAATCAAAAGCCCTTGGAATCTTGGCAGGAATACTGTTCGTGGTATTACATATATAAATAAATTACCGGTGCCCGACAGATGATAGTCTGGGTCACCCTGGTCCACATTTTGGTCGATATCTCGAAAACGCCTTCACATATACAACTATCACCACCCCCTTTTAAAACCCTCATCAATACGTTTAATTTGATACCCATATCGTACAAACACATTCTAGAGTCACCCCTGGTCCACCTTTATGGCGATATCTCGAAAAGTCGTCCACCTATAGAACTAAGGTCCACTCCCTTTTAAAATACTCATTAACACCTTTCGTGTGATACACATATCGTACAAACACATTATAGATTCACCCCTTTAGTGGAATTCGCTAACTTATAACGATGCGATTTGTCGAGTTTTTAATTAACGACTTTGCCGGTTGCGTTGTCGATTGTACTATTAACTAACTTAGCTTAACGACTCGAAATAAATGACAGCTAGATTTCGTTTTAATAGTAGAAAAGTGGCAGCACAGCTTCACGAAACCTTAAAAATGCGAAAAGCACAAAAGGAATAACAAAAATAAATGAATTCCGTATACGAACTGCTTTTAATAGTCACTATTGTCCAAGTTTTTAAATATTTTAAAAGAAGGTAAGTAAATGCAGTATTAATTTCTTTTTTTTCTTTGTTGATATCGCAGTTTTTCTTGTACCCCTTAATTGCCATCAAGTTTAGAAATAATATCATGAGCCAAGTTTGGGGATAGTCGGTAAAGCTTTCGAAACTCTGTTGCATTCAAGTGGAATAGCTTATCTACTTCTCTAAGAAGGTGTTTCTCCACTGGCTATGTACTTAGTATTTCTTCATCTTGTGATAAAACGTACGCCAAATACTCAAACGCCATCTGATTTCTAAAGCAGCTTTTCGTGTTTGAAAATATATAACTAAATTCCGGTTTTCTTTTTTAACTAAAATTGCCAGAAATATGAATTTCGTGATTTTTAGCGCAGCCAATTTACTTGCCGTTTATTTAACAACACAGCTGATAGTCGATAAACGAATATCGATACAAAATAGTTACTGAATAACGAAATCGTTATATTTATCGATTCGCAAATAAAACGATAGCAAATGTCGTTAAAAAAGTTAGTGAATTCCACTACTGTTCCACCTTTATGGCGATATCTCGAAAAGGCGTCCACCTATAGAACTAAGGCCCACTCCCTTTTAAAATACTCATTAACACCTATCATTTGATACCCATATCGTACAAACAAATTCTAGACTCAGCCCTGGTCCACCTTTATGGCGATATCCCTAAATGGCGTCCACCTATAGAACTATAGCCCACCCCCTCTAAAAATACTCATTAATACCTTCCATTTGATACACATGTCATACAAACACAATCCAGGGTTACTCTAGCCTTCCTTACTTGTTAATTTTCTTTTTTTTTAATTTAATTTCATTTTGATATACGAGCATTTTAAGGATTAATAAAATCTCACATTTTTTATATACACGTAATATATTTGAAAAATTTTTTGCCTGAAAGTGTGGTTTGTAAACGAAGTTAAAAAAATTGTAAGGATGACCGTTAAGAAAAGAAAAATGTTCTTCGCATTAATTTGAACGCAATCGAAAAACAACTAATTTATTCCGTTTTCTTTGTAAAATAAAATTCGACTGAAAAATATTTGAAAAACATTCTAATAATTTCATATTTTCTTGACTCGTCTTTCATTGGCTACTTTGTCGTGAATTCAAAAGTGAGAGTAAAGTGAAGTAGCACAAAGTGGTTTTCTGGATTCCCTTACAAAATTCATAAACAAAGTTTAAAAAGTTATTTTTTTAAATGCATTAAAGAAATGATAAAATCTACTGTTTGAACAAATAGCGTTTAAATATTTATTTGCTGTTGATGGTTGATTACCATTCAGATTTTTTTTTTTTGGCAGGATATATCTATGTATATGTTCATATAAATTAACACATTCTATTAGTAAAAGTAATAACAGTTTGTAGCGTTATCTCACTGTAGAGGTTTTACTAAACTTCCACTCCAATTTGGAGCACGGCACTTTTAAACTTTTCGTACAAATTGGCGGAGCCTATTTGTTTAATGCCGACTCCGAACGATATATGCTTGGGTATATAGATATTTGTTGATAGAAGGACTCTCCGAGAACTTGCCAAACCAAAGCTATTGATAAATTTAGGTTGTTATATAAAACAAATTTGTTGTTTAGGTTTTATTAAGTGAAGGTTTATCTGTACACAAAAGTTTCAAAATATGAAGCAAACTAAGTCAATTGTTCCTACTAGGAAATCTTGATATCTCCAACATCCCCGAAATTTGGCGTAAATGGCGTTATTATAGAATTCATTAGCAGTGAAAAACTGTTTTCCTCGCGATTTTTCAAACATTTAACGTAAACGAAATGGAAAGTCCTCAAAGGGAAAGAGATGGACCCACCCATACGAGCGAAAATCGACACTGACACACACAACGCCGAAACCGGTTTGTCTCAAAACCAAATTTGACAAGGAATGACGGAAAATCGTTCCAATATGCATGTTATAAATGCTACGAATACCAAACTGTAATGTACAAAAAAAAAAAAAAAACATAAAATTGAAGTTTTTGATTACTGTATTTAAAAAAAATTTATATATTTTAACTTTAAAAAAAGTCATGCCAAAATTTAGGGTTTTTTTATTATACTCAGTTGAGCAGAGCTCACAGAGTATATTAAGTTTGATTGGATAACGGTTGGTTGTACATATATAAAGGAATCGAGATAGATATAGACTTCCATATATCAAAATAATCAGGATCCAAAAAAAATTTGATTGAGCCATGTCCGTCCGTTAACACGATAACTTGAGTAAATTTTGAGGTATCTTGATGAAATTTGGTATGTAGGTTCCTGAGCACTCATCTCAGATCGCTATTTAAAATGAACGATATCGGACTATAACCACGCCCACTTTTTCGATATCGAAAATTTCGAAAAACAGAAAAAATGCGATAATTCATTGCCAAAGGCGGTTAAAGCGATGAAACTTGGTAGATGGGTTGACGTTATGACGCAGAATAGAAAATTAGTAAGATTTTGGACAACGGGCGTGGCACCGCCCACTTTTAGAAGAAGGTAATTTAAAAGTTTTGCAAGCTGTAATTTGGCAGTCGTTGAAGATATCATGATGAAATTTGGCAGGAACGTTACTACTATTACTATATATGTGCTAAATAAAAATTAGCAAAATTGGATGAAGAACACGCCCACTTTTTAAAAAAAATTTTTTTTAAATTCAAATTTTAACAAAAAATTTAATATCTTTACTGTATATAAGTAAATTAAGTCAAAATTCAACTCCAGTAATGATATGATGCAACAAAATACAAAAATAAAAGAAAATTTCAAAATGGGCGTGGCTCCGCCCATTTTCATTTAGTGTGTCTAGAATACTTTTAATGCCATAAGTCGAACAAAAATTTACCAATCCTTTTGAAATTTGGTAGGAGCATAGATTCTATGACGCTAACTGTTCTCTGTAAAAATGGGCGAAATTGGTGGAAGCCACGCCCAGTTTTTATACACAGTCCACCGTCTGTCCTTCCGCTCGGCCGTTAACACAATAACTTGAGCAAAAACCGATATATCTTTACTAAACTTAGCCCACGTACTTATCTGAACTCACTTTATCTTGGTATAAAAAATGGCCGAAATCCGACCATAACCACGCCCACTTTATCGATATCGAAAATTACGAAGAATTAAAAAAATGCCATAATTCTATACCAAATACGAAAAAAGGGATGAAACATGGTAACTGGATTGGTTTATTGACGCAAAATATAACTTTGGAAAAAACTTTGTAAAATGGGTGTGACACCTACCATATTAAGTAGAAGAAAATGAAAAAGTTCTACAAGGCGAAATCAACAGCCCTTGGAACCTTGGCAGGAATACTGTTAGTGTTATTGAATATATAAATAAATTAGCAGTACCCGACAGATGATTTTCTGGATCACCTGATCCACATTTGGTCGATATCGCGACCTTCACATATACATCTAAGGGCCACTCGCTTTTAAAACCCTCATTAATATCTTTAATTTGTTATCCATATCGTACAAACACATTCTAGAGACAACTCTGGCCCACCCTAATGGCGATATCTCGAAAAGGCGTGCACCTATAGACCAAATGCCCACTCCCTCTTAAAATGCTCAGTAACACCTTTCGTTTGATACCCATATCGTAAAAACATTCTAGAGTCACCCCTGGCCCACCCTAATGGCCATATCTCGAAAAGGCGTCCACCTATAGACCTAATGTCCACTCCCTCTTAAAATGCTCAGTAACACCTTTCTTTTGATACCCATATCGTACAAACATTCTAGAGTCACCCCTGACCCACCCTAATGGCGATATCTCGAAAAGGCGTCCACCTATAGAACTGAGGATTACTCCCTTTTAAAATACTCATTACCACCTTTCATTTGATACCCATATCGTACAAACACATTCTAGAGTCACCCTGGCCCACCCTAATGGCGATATCTCGAAAAGGCGTCCACCTATAGACCTAATGCCCACTTTCTCTTAAAATGCTCAGTAACACCTTTCGTTTGATACCCATATCGTACAAACATTCTAGAGTCACCCCTGGCCCACCCTAATGGCGATATCTCGAAAAGGCGTCCACCTATAGACCTAGTGCCCACTCCATCTTAAAATGCTCAGTAACACCTTTCGTTTGATACCCATATCGTACAAACACATTCTAGAGTCACCCCTGGCCCACCCTAATGGCGACATTTCGAAAAGGCGTCCACCTATAGACCTAATGCCCACTCCCTCTTAAAACGCTCAGTAACACCTTTCTTTTGATACCCATATCGTACAAACATTTTAGAGTCACCCCTGGCCCACCCTAATGGCGATATCTCGAAAAGGCCTCCACCTATAGACCTAATGCCCACTCCCTTTTAAAATACTCATTACCACCTTTCATTTGATACCCATATCGTACAAACACATTCCAGAGTCACCCTGGCCCACCCTAATGGCGATATCTCGAAAAGGCGTCCACCTATGGACCTAATGCCCACTCCCTCTTAAAATGCTCAGTAACACCTTTCGTTTGATACCCATATCGTACAAACACATTCTAGAGTCAACCCTGATCCACCTTTAGTTCCATAGGTGGACGCCGTTTCGAGATATCGCCATAAAGGTGGACCAGGGGTTACCCTAGAATTTGTTTGTACAATATGGGTATCAAAAGAAAGGTGTTAATGAGTATTTTAAAAGGGTGTGGGGCTTAGTTCTATAGGTGGACACCTTTTCGGAATATCGCCACAAAGGTGGACCAGGGGTGACTCTAGAATGTGTTTGTACGATATGGGTATCAAATTAAAGGTATTAATGAGGGTTTTAAAAGGGAGTGGTGGTTGTTGTATAGGTGGTCGCATTTTCGAGATATCGCCATAAAGGTGGACCAGGGGTGACCCTAGAATTTGTTTGTACGATATGGGTATCAAAAGAAAGGTGTTAATGAGTATTTTAAAAGGGAGTAATCCTTAGTTCCATAGGTGGACGCCGTTTCGAGATATCGCCATAAAGG
This sequence comes from Eurosta solidaginis, assembly GCF_040869045.1. Classification (NCBI taxonomy): domain Eukaryota; kingdom Metazoa; phylum Arthropoda; class Insecta; order Diptera; family Tephritidae; genus Eurosta; species Eurosta solidaginis. The sequence goes on along the minus strand of NC_090319.1, from coordinate 289,415,225 downwards.
TGGACCAGGGGTGACCCTAGAATTTGTTTGTACAATATGGGTATCAAAAGAAAGGTGTTAATGAGTATTTTAAAAGGGTGTGGGGCTTAGTTCTATAGGTGGACACCTTTTCGGAATATCGCCACAAAGGTGGACCAGGGGTGACTCTAGAATGTGTTTGTACGATATGGGTATCAAATTAAAGGTATTAATGAGGGTTTTAAAAGGGAGTGGTGGTTGTTGTATAGGTGGTCGCATTTTCGAGATATCGCCATAAAGGTGGACCAGGGGTGACCCTAGAATTTGTTTGTACAATATGGGCATCAAAAGAAAGGTGATAATGAGTATTTTAAAAGGGAGTATTCCTTAGTTCCATAGGTGGACGCCGTTTCGAGATATCGCCATAAAGGTGGAGCAGGGGTGACCCTAGAATTTGTTTGTACAATATGGGTATCAAAAGAAAGGTGTTAATGAGTATTTTAAAAGGGTGTGGAGCTTAGTTCTATAGGTGGACGCCTTTTCGAGATATCGCCATAAAGGTGGACCAGGGGTGACTCTAGAATGAGTTTGTACGATTTGGGTATCAAATTAAAGGTATTAATGAGAGTTTTAAAAGGGAGTGGTGGTAGTTGTATATGTGAAGGCGTTTTCCAGATATCGACCAAAATGTGGACTAGGGTGACCCAGAACATTATCGGTTGAATACCGCTAATTTATTTATATATGTAATACCTGGCAAGATTTTAAGGGTGTTTTATTTCGCCCTGCAGAACTTTTTCATTTTCTTCTACTTAATATGGTAGGTGTCAGAACCATTTTATAAAGTTTTTTCTAAAGTTATATTTCGTGTCAATAAAACAATCCAATTACCTTACCATGTTTCATCCCTTTTTTCGTATTTGGTATAGAATTATGACATTTTTTTCATTTTTCGCAATTTTCGATATCGAAAAAGTGGGCGTGGTCATAGTCGAATTTCGTTCATTTTTCATACCAAGGTAAAGTGGGTTCAGATAAGTACGTGAACTGAGTTTAGTAAAGATATATCGATTTTTGCTCAAGTTATCGTGTTAACGGCCATGCGGAAGGACAGACGGACGACTGTGTATAAAAACTGGGCGTGGCATCAACCGATTTCGCCCATTTTCACAGAAAACAGTTAGCGCCATAAAATCTATGCCACTACCAAATTTCAAAAGGATTGGTTAATTTTTGTTCGATTTATGGCATTAAAAGTATCCTAGAAAAATTAAATGAAAAAGGGCGGAGCCACGCCCATTTTTAAATTTTCTTTTATTTTTGTATTTTGTTGCACCATATCATTACTGGAGTTGAATCTTGACATAATTTACTTATATACTGTAAAGATATTAAATTTTTTGTTAAAATTTTACTTTAAAAAAATTTTTTTTTTAAAAGTGGGCGTGGTCCTTCTCCGATTTTGCTAATTTTTATTAAGCGTACATGCAGTAATAAGGGTAACGTTCCTGCCAAATTTCATCATGATATCTTCAACGACTGCCAAATTACAGCTTGCAAAAGTTTTAAATTACCTTCTTTAAAAAGTAGGCGGTGCCACGCCCATTGTCCAAAATTTTACTAATTTTATATTTTGCGTCATAAGTTCAACTCATCTACCAAGTTTCGTCGCTTTATCGGTCTTTTGTAATGAATTATCGCACTTTTTCGGTTTTTCGAAATTTTCGATATCGAAAAAGTGGGCGTGGTTATAGTCCGATATCGTTCATTTTAAATAGCGATCTGAGATGAGTGCTCAGAAACCTACATACCAAATTTCATCAAGATACCTCAAAATTTACTCAAGTTATCGTGTTAACGGACGGACGGACGGACGGACGGACGGACATGGCTCAATCAAATTTTTTTTCGATCCTGATTATTTTAATATATGGAAGTCTATATCTATCTCGATTCCTTTATATATGTACAACCAACCGTTATCCAATCAAACTTAATATACTCTGTGAGCTCTGCTCAACTGAGTATAATAAAAGCATTCTGATTGATGGTACTATGTATGTACAGAAGTTTAGTTGCGTTATACACATCCATGCGGGTTTATAGATTTTCTAATTATCCAACCGTCGATGCACAAATCAAACCCATCAAATCAATAAATGTTTACATTTCAATTGTATACAAATTTGTGTATGCAATGTAACTATGAACTAAAAAATTTTATCCATATATATCTCAAACTTATTACATTCGGAGAAAAGGCTTGCAAAATAAGGGCTAAATTTATAAGGACTATTAGTTGTATGTAAAATTAATCAAATATTGTTTTCTTAAATTTATTTGTATGCCAGTAGGCGTGATATTTGAGTATGGTAAGGAGTTATATCTTTTGATCCAAAAGGCGCATATCACTGAAACAAAACACACGAAAATATTTCATTGACCGATGTATTTACTTTATTTGTAGAAGACTGGGCTTCTTCACGAACAACCTTTCTTTACTCATGGGCAGTTATGTGCTGAATGCTCTCGAGTCGAAAGTCCAATTATTTGGTTTGTATACGCATCATTTAATAAAACTAAAAACATAGTTTATAAAAAGACGTTTTTTTTAAACCAATTGAATAAAGAAACGGAAATATTTTCAAAGAATAATTAATTTTTTTTATAAATGTGGTCATCTAAGTATCATTGCTTCTCTTTATATCAGAACGACGTCGTTGCTAGTAGCCACTTCGAGAACAAGTTGGTCATTATACTTATAAAAATTCTAAAATTCGAGTTTGAAAAAATATGACATTTATTAATTAATTTTAGTGTTTTGTAAGTAAGCGCCTCAAGTTGCAGTTTGGACAACAAAATATGACTCATCATATAAAGATGAAAACTATCTCTTTCCGAAACATACTCTTAGGTAGGCATGTTTCTAATGCTAATAGAGTATATTTATAACATAGTTAGATTAAAAATAAAAGCCATTATAAGAAGCAAGCAGATCTGCCGTCGTATTCCTAATTGCTTACATCTGTTTTTTTAATTTTTTGTTGGGCATGTACTTAAATTCAGCTTCAATATGTGAACGTACGGTACAAATATTGATTTTTAATTCATCGCTGCGTAAGCTGTTAAGTAGTCAGGTAGCTAACCCTGCAAATAATTAACGCAAATTCAACAATTGATACTGTTTAAGCGACTTAAACTATGAACATTTTTCGTTCGTTTGTTTCAGTAGCCATTGAGTGTGCTTGTAATTCTCAACTGGTTAGTGAAATATTCTAAAGACATAGTTTAAGTTTTTTAATTAAAAGGGAGGTTCTTCGGATGGTGTGCTAATACATCAGAGCCCAGTGCTCGCCTCCATATCACACTTTGAAGGGGTTCTTCATATAGAAGATGAGGTGGCTCATTAGAGCGAAACCTCAGAGTGCCCAACGCTCGCCCCAAATTAAATAAATAGAGGTTTTTCTTGTAGAAAATGGGGTGCCAATACCTCAGAGCCGTCCCGTCCTCGCCTCCATATCACATTTTAAAGGGTTCTTCAAATAGAGGATGAGGTGGCTCAGTAGAGCGAAGCCTCAGAGCCCCCAGTGCTCGCCCCCAAGTTAAATAAATAAAAGGTGTACTGATGCTATGCATCCTCCCATGACTTAAATACACCAATAACACTAAAACTACCCAACTCAATAAATTGAATACATTAAATCAAAAACCCCATAAACTCAATACAGTCCATTAATAATAATAATTTATAAATTTAAAAAAGGATTGCTTGGTGGGAGTTGAACCCGCAACCCCGGGCGTTTGGTCGGGTACGTCAGTCACTGTGCCACGACTCATACGCTTACAAGCACATAAAATTACTCATTTATAACTCTTATTAAACTGTTCGCCCTCAATTGCCCAAAGCTTAGACAGATACATTTAGTCGACAAATTTGTAATTACATACTTTAGCCCGGTACACTCATCTAATATATAAAATTCTCCTGTCACGGTTTTAGAGGCTGAACTCCTCCGAAACGGCTGAACAGATTCTCATGAAATTTTGTGAGCATATTGGGTAGGTCTGAGAATCGGCCAACGTCTACCTTTTTTTTCGCTACGTGCCTAGGGTCTTGAGATCAAAACGTGGACCCGGGTACCCCTAGAATGTATTTATACAATATGGATATCAAATGAAAGCTGTTGATGAGTGCTAATAGTACAGGATAATTTACATAACCCTGGGTGACTAGGGTCTCAATATATAGGCCAAAACGTGGACCCGGGTACCCCTAGAATTTGTTTATACAATATGGATATCAAATGAAAGCTGTTGATGAGTGCTATAGTACAGGATAATTTTCATACAAGTGGGAGGCTAGGGTTTCGGGATATAGCCCAAAACGTGGACCCGTGTATCCCTAGAATGTGTTTATACAATATGGATATCGAATGAAAGTTGTTGATGAGTGCTATAGTACAGGATAATTTTCATACAACTGGGAGGCTAAGGTCTCGAGATATAGCCCAAAACGTGGACCCTGGTACCCCTAGAATGTGTTTATACAATATGAATATCAAATGAAAACTGTTGATGAGCGCTATAGTACAGGATAATTTTCATACAACTGGGAGGCTATGGTCTCGACATATAGCCCAAAACGTCCACCCGGGTACCCCTAGAATGTGTTTATACAATATGGATATCAAATGAAAGCTGTTGATGTGTGCTATAGTACAGGATAATTTCCATACAACTGGGAGGCTAGGGTCTCGAGATATAGCCCAAAACGTGGACCCCGGTACCCCTAGAATGTGTTTATACAATATGAATATCAAATGAAAACTGTTGATGAGCGCTATAGTACAGGATAATTTTCATACAACTGGGAGGCTATGGTCTCGACATATAGCCCAAAACGTCGACCCGGGTACCCTTAGAATGTGTTTATATAATATGGATATCAAATGAAAGCTGTTGATGAGCGCTATAGTACAGGATAATTTTCATACAACTGGGAGGCTATGGTCTCGAAATATAGCCCAAAACGTCGACCCGGGTACCCCTAGAATGTGTTTATACAATATGGATATCAAATGAAAGCTGTTGATGAGCGCTATAGTACAGGATAATTTCCATACAACTGGGAGGCTAGGGTCTCGAGATGTAGCCCAAAATGTGGACCCGGATACACTTAGAATGTGTTTTACATTATGGGTATCAAATTTAAGCTGGTGATGTATGCTTTAGTACAGAGTAAGTTTTACACCGCTGAGTGACTAGGGTCCCGAGACATGGACCCGGATACCCCTAGAATGTGTGTGGATTATGGATATCAAATGAAAGCTGTTACTGAGAGTTCTAAAGTTCATTGTGATATTCGATATAGTCGCATCAACCTTGCAAAACTGATAAATATGCATGCGAAGCCGAAATAAAGACAAGAATTAATAATACCCACATACCTATTTACATATGTCCTATTCGATTTGCCTGAAATTTCGTATATAAATTTGACTATATTAGTATTTACGATGATTTTTTGCGGGAAGTATAGCAGAGACGGAATGGGACTGGGAGTAGGACCAGGACTGGGACGGAGACTTGCTGTGGGACTGGAACAAAATACATACCACCCTCTGGGACTGGCAATAAGAGATGAAGAAGAAGGAGAAAAACTTGAGAGAAGAGAAAAGAGAGAAGGAGACTGAGAAAGAGATAGAATGAGATGAAGATGGAGATGAAGCGAAAAAGACGGAGGGAGGAGTGAATAAAAAGATTAGGAAAAAGTGTAGAGGGGTAGGGCAGAGTTAGACGGAAAAAGCTTATTAAAATGTATGCAGATAGGCCAAATTTAGGGCAGAGCAAGGTCTGTCGGGTCCACCTATAGACCTAATGCCCACTCCCTTTTAAAATACTCATTACCACCTTTCATTTGATACCCATATCGTACAAACACATTCCAGAGTCACCCTGGCCCACCCTAATGGCGATATCTCGAAAAGGCGTCCACCTATGGACCTAATGCCCACTCCCTCTTAAAATGCTCAGTAACACCTTTCGTTTGATACCCATATCGTACAAACACATTCTAGAGTCACCCCTGGCCCACCCTAATGGCGACATTTCGAAAAGGCGTCCACCTATAGACCTAATGCCCACTCCCTCTTAAAACGCTCAGTAACACCTTTCATTTGATTCCCATATCGTACAACTAGAGACACCCCTGGTCCACCTTTATCGCGATATCTCGAAACGGCGTCCACCTAGGGAACTAAGGATCACTCCTTTTCAAAATACTCATTAACAGCTTTCATTTGATACCCATATCGTACAAACATATTCTAGAGTCACCCCTGGTCCACCTTTATGGGGATTTCTCGAAAAGGCGTTCACCTATAGAACTAAAGCCCATTCCCTTTTAAAATACTCATTATCACCTTTCATTTGATACCCATATCGTACAAACACATTCTAGAGTCAGCCCTGGTCCACCTTTATGGCGATATCCTTAAATGGCGTCCATCCATAGAACTATGGCCTACTCTCTCTTAAAATACTCTTTAATACCTTCCATTTGATACACATGTCATACAACCACATTCCAGGGTTACCCTAGATTCATTTTCCTACATGGTGATTTTCCTTATTTTGTCTCCATAGCTCTCAACTGAGTATGTAATGTTCGGTTACACCCGAACTTAGCCTTCCTTACTTGTTTTATTTAAAATTTTTTTTTAAGACGGAAAAAATGGATTATAAAATATTTCCCAGCCAGCATTTTTTGAAAGTTTTGATCAAAAAATATTCAAATATCATACCCCAAGATGATTAAAAACGTTCAAATTTAAAAGTATTTTCTGTTCGTAAATTAAGGTATCGTCGGGAGAAAATGTACCATAAATGTGGTTATTCTTGAATAATCATTTATGATACCTATTTTGAAACGCTTTTTATTCATATTTGATATCATTGTAAAATTGAGCTTTAATTGTTTTAGAATAATAATTGACTGCTTTTCACAGTCATTTTCTGATAATATTCATGACCATATTTCAATCGTTTTGGTTGAGATTTTTGAATAATTTTTGAATGCGATTATCATGCATTTATTCTTCATATCTCATTCAAAATACTAAATAATAACTTTATTTCATCAGGGGGGAAATCATCCGGAAGTATGGTATTCGAACCACAGGTAACTCGCAAACAAACTTGACCGATATACACCTGCGACTACAACATCCAACATCAGCATTATTGTCTGCATCTTAAAATACGGATACGATACGGCATGTTGAAGCCGTATCCAGGTATGTCAAGATAGCTTCACTTACCTGGGGTTCAAATAGCTCACAACCTTTGCATTGTACAATCATTATGTTTTTCCTGGGAAGCCGAGGGTGGAGAAATGGTTGGAGAAATCTTCGGTCACGAGCATCATTACTCTATTTTTTGTCTTGAAGAATATCCTTTGCATAAATAATAAAATTTTTATATATTTTTTCTTAGCTTCGTGATTGACAAAATATGTGTATGTGAAAAAAATAAGATTTTTAATGAAAAGTAAAATTTCAACAAGTATAAAATTCATTATTCAGTCAACAAATATATTGATAAAAGATTCAGAAAGCTGAATGAAAAATGATTATAAATTTTTGATCACCTAAAGTAAGCACATTTGATTCAAACATGATTCCAAAATGTGATTGAAAATCTATAGTTTTTGATCATCAAAAGTATTCATATTTGATTACATCTTTTGTTCAATTGTATGATAACTCATTATTTAGTCAGAAAGGGTAATCAAATTGTATTGATATGTAGGGAAATTCATAATTTAATCACCTAAATGCTGAGAGGGTTAGTTTTCAACGTACAAACTTGTTAGTGTTTTGTGCCAAATTTCCAGCAAATTGCATCTTAAAACTTTTGAGGTGATGTTGCTGGTTCCTGGTGGGCTTTTTGGAAATAAAAATACCCCATATATCACCCTTGTCAAAAATCTTCCCATATAATAATTGTCATTATTTCATTTCCCGGAAACAATATGATTTCAAATATTAATCATATCAAAGAGAAAGTCGTGTGCAAAGTTCAAGTGAAATGTTTGTTAACTTTTAATAAAATCGAATAATTTGTAAGAGTTTACATATTTTCAAACAATAAGAAATTAAAAACAAGTAAGGAAGGTTAAGTTCGGGTGTAACCGAACATTACATACTCAGTTGAGAGCTATGGTGACAACATAAGGGAAAATAACCATGTAGGAAAATGAACCGAGGGAAACCCTGGAATGTGTTTGTATGACATGTGTATCAAATGAAAGGCATTAAAGAGTATTTTATGAGGGAGTGGGCCATAGTTCTATCCATTTAGGGATATAGCCATAAAGGTGGATCAGGGTTGACCCTAGAATGCGTTTGTACGATATGGGTATCAAAAGAAAGGTGTTAATGAGTATTTTAAAAGGGAGTAATCCTTAGTTCCATAGGTGGACGCCGTTTCGAGATATCGCCATAAAGGTGGACCAGGGGTGACCCTAGAATTTGTTTGTACAATATGGGTATCAAAAGAAAGGTGTTAATGAGTATTTTAAAAGGGTGTGGGGCTTAGTTCTATAGGTGGACACCTTTTCGGAATATCGCCACAAAGGTGGACCAGGGGTGACTCTAGAATGTGTTTGTACGATATGGGTATCAAATTAAAGGTATTAATGAGGGTTTTAAAAGGGAGTGGTGGTTGTTGTATAGGTGGTCGCATTTTCGAGATATCGCCATAAAGGTGGACCAGGGGTGACCCTAGAATTTGTTTGTACGATATGGGTATCAAAAGAAAGGTGTTAATGAGTATTTTAAAAGGGAGTAATCCTTAGTTCCATAGGTGGACGCCGTTTCGAGATATCGCCATAAAGGTGGACCAGGGGTGACCCTAGAATTTGTTTGTACAATATGGGTATCAAAAGAAAGGTGTTAATGAGTATTTTAAAAGGGTGTGGGGCTTAGTTCTATAGGTGGACACCTTTTCGGAATATCGCCACAAAGGTGGACCAGGGGTGACTCTAGAATGTGTTTGTACGATATGGGTATCAAATTAAAGGTATTAATGAGGGTTTTAAAAGGGAGTGGTGGTTGTTGTATAGGTGGTCGCATTTTCGAGATATCGCCATAAAGGTGGACCAGGGGTGACCCTAGAATTTGTTTGTACAATATGGGCATCAAAAGAAAGGTGATAATGAGTATTTTAAAAGGGAGTATTCCTTAGTTCCATAGGTGGACGCCGTTTCGAGATATCGCCATAAAGGTGGAGCAGGGGTGACCCTAGAATTTGTTTGTACAATATGGGTATCAAAAGAAAGGTGTTAATGAGTATTTTAAAAGGGTGTGGGGCTTAGTTCTATAGGTGGACGCCTTTTCGAGATATCGCCATAAAGGTGGACCAGGGGTGACTCTAGAATGAGTTTGTACGATTTGGGTATCAAATTAAAGGTATTAATGAGAGTTTTAAAAGGGAGTGGTGGTAGTTGTACATGTGAAGGCGTTTTCCAGATATCGACCAAAATGTGGACTAGGGTGACCCAGAACATTATCGGTTGGATACCGCTAATTTATTTATATATGTAATACCTGGCAAGATTTTAAGGGTGTTTTATTTCGCCCTGCAGAACTTTTTCAATTTCTTCTACTTATTTTATTTGTAATTACATACTTTAGCCCGGTAAAGTTTTTTCTAAAGTTATATTTCGTGTCAATAAAACAATCCAATTACCTTACCATGTTTCATCCCTTTTTTCGTATTTGGTATAGAATTATGACATTTTTTTCATTTTTCGCAATTTTCGATATCGAAAAAGTGGGCGTGGTCATAGTCGGATTTCGTTCATTTTTCATACCAAGGTAAAGTGGGTTCAGATAAGTACGTGAACTGAGTTTAGTAAAGATATATCGATTTTTGCTCAAGTTATCGTGTTAACGGCCATGCGGAAGGACAGACGGACGACTGTGTATAAAAACTGGGCGTGGCATCAACCGATTTCGCCCATTTTCACAGAAAACAGTTAGCGCCGTAAAATCTATGCCCCTACCAAATTTCAAAAGGATTGGTTAATTTTTGTTCGATTTATGGCATTAAAAGTATCCTAGAAAAATTAAATGAAAAAGGGCGGAGCCACGCCCATTTTTAAATTTTCTTTTATTTTTGTATTTTGTTGCACCATATCATTACTGGAGTTGAATCTTGACATAATTTACTTATATACTGTAAAGATATTAAATTTTTTGTTAAAATTTTACTTTAAAAAATTTTTTTTTTTAAAAGTGGGCGTGGTCCTTCTCCGATTTTGCTAATTTTTATTAAGCGTACATGCAGTAATAAGAGTAACGTTCCTGCCAAATTTCATCATGATATCTTCAACGACTGCCAAATTACAGCTTGCAAAAGTTTTAAATTACCTTCTTTAAAAAGTAGGCGGTGCCACGCCCATTGTCCAAAATTTTACTAATTTTATATTTTGCGTCATAAGTTCAACTCATCTACCAAGTTTCGTCGCTTTATCGGTCTTTTGTAATGAATTATCGCACTTTTTCGGTTTTTCGAAATTTTCGATATCGAAAAAGTGGGCGTGGTTATAGTCCGATATCGTTCATTTTAAATAGCGATCTGAGATGAGTGCTCAGAAACCTACATACCAAATTTCATCAAGATACCTCAAAATTTACTCAAGTTATCGTGTTAACGGACGGACGGACGGACGGACGGACGGACATGGCTCAATCAAATTTTTTTTCGATCCTGATTATTTTAATATATGGAAGTCTATATCTATCTCGATTCCTTTATATATGTACAACCAACCGTTATCCAATCAAACTTAATATACTCTGTGAGCTCTGCTCAACTGAGTATAATAAAAGCATTCTGATTGATGGTACTATGTATGTACAGAAGTTTAGTTGCGTTATACACATCCATGCGGGTTTATAGATTTTCTAATTATCCAACCGTCGATGCACAAATCAAACCCATCAAATCAATAAATGTTTACATTTCAATTGTATACAAATTTGTGTATGCAATCGTAACTATGAACTAAAAAATTTTATCCATATATATCTCAAACTTATTACATTCGGAGAAAAGGCTTGCAAAATAAGGGCTAAATTTATAAGGACTATTAGTTGTATGTAAAATTAATCAAATATTGTTTTCTTAAATTTATTTGTATGCCCTTGTAAGGGCATATATAACAGGAAATGGATATATGTTTGGTAAAGTGGGCGTGGCATATCAAGTAGTCTGGGTATTGCCAAAGTCGTTGTAATGCCAGTAGGCGTGATATTTGAGTATGGTAAGGAGTTATATCTTTTGATCCAAAAGGCGCATATCACTGAAACAAAACACACGAAAATATTTCATTGACCGATGTATTTACTTTATTTGTAGAAGACTGGGCTTCTTCACGAACAACCTTTCTTTACTCATGGGCAGTTATGTGCTGAATGCTCTCGAGTCGAAAGTCCAATTATTTGGTTTGTATACGCATCATTTAATAAAACTAAAAACATAGTTTATAAAAAGACGTTTTTTCTAAACCAATTGAATAAAGAAACGGAAATATTTTCAAAGAATAATTAATTTTTTTTATAAATGTGGTCATCTAAGTATCATTGCTTCTCTTTATATCAGAACGACGTCGTTGCTAGTAGCCACTTCGAGAACAAGTTGGTCATTATACTTATAAAAATTCTAAAATTCGAGTTTGAAAAAATATGACATTTATTAATTAATTTTAGTGTTTTGTAAGTAAGCGCCTCAAGTTGCAGTTTGGACAACAAAATATGACTCATCATATAAAGATGAAAACTATCTCTTTCCGAAATATACTCTTAGGTAGGCATGTTTCTAATGCTAATAGAGTATATTTATAACATAGTTAGATTAAAAATAAAAGCCATTATAAGAAGCAAGCAGATCTGCCGTCGTATTCCTAAATGCTTACATCTGTTTTTTTAATTTTTTGTTGGGCATGTACTTAAATTCAGCTTCAATATGTGAACGTACGGTACAAATATTGATTTTTAATTCATCGCTGCGTAAGCTGTTAAGTAGTCAGGTAGCTAACCCTGCAAATAATTAACGCAAATTCAACAATTGATACATTTAGTCGACAAATTTGTAATTACATACTTTAGCCCGGTACACTCATCTAATATATAAAATTCTCCTGTCACGGTTTTAGAGGCTGAACTCCTCCGAAACGGCTGAACAGATTCTCATGAAATTTTGTGAGCATATTGGGTAGGTCTGAGATTCGGCCAACGTCTACCTTTTTTTCGCTACGTGCCTAGGGTCTTGAGATCAAAACGTGGACCCGGGTACCCCTAGAATGTATTTATACAATATGGATATCAAATGAAAGCTGTTGATGAGTGCTAATAGTACAGGATAATTTACATAACCCTGGGTGACTAGGGTCTCAATATATAGGCCAAAACGTGGACCCGGGTACCCCTAGAATTTGTTTATACAATATGGATATCAAATGAAAGCTGTTGATGAGTGCTATAGTACAGGATAATTTTCATACAAGTGGGAGGCTAGGGTTTCGGGATATAGCCCAAAACGTGGACCCGTGTATCCCTAGAATGTGTTTATACAATATGGATATCGAATGAAAGTTGTTGATGAGTGCTATAGTACAGGATAATTTTCATACAACTGGGAGGCTAAGGTCTCGAGATATAGCCCAAAACGTGGACCCTGGTACCCCTAGAATGTGTTTATACAATATGAATATCAAATGAAAACTGTTGATGAGCGCTATAGTACAGGATAATTTTCATACAACTGGGAGGCTATGGTCTCGACATATAGCCCAAAACATCGACCCGGGTACCCCTAGAATGTGTTTATACAATATGGATATCAAATGAAAGCTGTTGATGAGTGCTGTAGTACAGGATAATTTCCATACAACTGGGAGGCTAGGGTCTCGAGATATAGCCCAAAACGTGGACCCTGTTACCCCTAGAATGTGTTTATACAATATGAATATCAAATGAAAACTGTTGATGAGCGCTATAGTACAGGATAATTTTCATACAACTGGGAGGCTATGGTCTCGACATATAGCCCAAAACGTCGACCCGGGTACCCCTAGAATGTGTTTATACAATATGGATATCAAATGAAAGCTGTTGATGAGCGCTATAGTACAGGATAATTTTCATACAACTGGGAGGCTATGGTCTCGAAATATAGCCCAAAACGTCGACCCGGGTACCCCTAGAATGTGTTTATACAATATGGATATCAAATGAAAGCTGTTGATGAGTGCTATAGTACAGGATAATTTCCATACAACTGGGAGGCTAGGGTCTCGAGATGTAGCCCAAAACGTGGACCCGGATACACTTAGAATGTGTTTTACATTATGGGTATCAAATTTAAGCTGGTGATGTATGCTTTAGTACAGAGTAAGTTTTACACAGCTGGGTGACTACGGTATCGAGATATAGGCCAAAACATGGACCCGGATACACCTAGAATGTGTTTTTATATTATGGGTATCAAATTGAAGCTGCTGATATGTGCTATAATACAGAGTAAGTTTTACACCGCTGAGTGACTAGGGTCCCGAGACATGGACCCGGATACCCCTAGAATGTGTGTGGATTATGGATATCAAATGAAAGCTGTTACTGAGAGCTCTAAAGTTCATTGTGATATTCGATATAGTCGCATCAACCTTGTAAAACTGATAAATATGCATGCGAAGCCGAAATAAAGACAAGAATTAATAATACCCACATACCTATTTACATATGTCCTATTCGATTTGCCTGAAATTTCGTATATAAATTTGACTATATTAGTATTTACGATGATTTTTTGCGGGAAGTATAGCAGAGACGGAATGGGACTGGGAGTAGGACCAGGACTGGGACGGAGACTTGCTGCGGGACTGGAACAAAATACATACCACCCTCTGGGCCTGGCAATAAGAGATGAAGAAGAAGGAGAAAAACTTGAGAGAAGAGAAAAGAGAGAAGGAGACTGAGAAAGAGATAGAATGAGATGAAGATGGAGATGAAGCGAAAAAGACGGAGGGAGGAGTGAATAAAAAGATTAGGAAAAAGTGTAGAGGGGTAGGGCAGAGTTAGACGGAAAAAGCTTATTAAAATGTATGCAGATAGGCCAAATTTAGGGCAGAACAAGGTCTGTCGGGTCTGCTAGTACTCATATAAACACGGGTCAAAAATAAACTATTAGGGTGGATGCTTAATTGGTGTATTCATATGGTGTAGCAATTCCAATATAATATCGTTATTTATTAAAAAAAAATGAGTAAGGCTATTATAAATGAATGGATATTTAGGCGTAAGGGCAGTAAACAAGAATGTTTAAAAGCGCCACCTAAAAAATCAAGGCATTTTCTTGCCTTTAAAACTAATATTTTTTTGCAGATGTGGTTCGGTCCTATCCCGCCTACAGAAATTGGTGAAAGAATTCCAAAATTTATGTTCCGAAATTACAATTAAGAAAACTCCGCCTCTCATAGGTAACAACTGATTCCGTTGTTATGTTATTATCGACTTATTATCGAAAGCGAAACTATTGTCGGGCTATCGGTTTGTTATCGGCTTGCTAACTAAGAGCCAACGACTTGCACTCGACGAGTTACAGATGAGCCTTCGATTTTATTGAATTTTATCGATACCAGTAACAAACCACCATAACAAATCGATAGTCTTTCGATAAAAAGTTGATAGCTTTTTGATAACATACATATCTATACCGCGGTAACAAATCGATATCACGATAGTTACAAATCGTTAACATGTCGATAAAAATCGACAACATAAATATTATACCGATACTTTTTCGTAACATATAATTTCAATAATCTTTTTCGTTCGATAAAAAATGGATGACATGGCGATAACAAATTGATAACTTTCCGATAACATATGTCTAACTTTTCTATAATATATTTACAAAATTTGCGATCAATCATCAACAATATTGCGATAATTATACAATAACAAATCAAAAAATCGTCGATGAAAAATTTATAACCTTTGTTATCGATTGAAAATTTATAACACTTTGACAAAAATCGATAACTCGTCTATACCTCTTCAATAACACACCAATGCCAAACCAATAGCTCGTCGATAACAAATATATAACATGCCCATATCCTGTCTATAACAAACTGGTAACTCATCGGTAACCGTCAATTCATCAAAAACTTAGCACTTCGATGATGGTTTTGACTTCCAATATTTCCTTTACTTTCCTTTTCTTTATTTTCATTTCCTTTCTTTGTTTTCCTTCCCTCTCTTTTCTTTTCCCTGCCTAGCCTTGCCTTACCAAGCCTTCATTTTCTGTCCAACTTTTGACATATTAACACGACTTCGTACACATAGCGTTACAGTGTAGTGACCACATTTACGCTCACATTCTGTAATATCCCATACTACGCCTGTATTTATATTCCATGTACATATATATGTATATCTTATTATATATAGGATGCCGCTTACAGAAACTACGCTAAAGCTTACATACCTTTCACCTTACGTTTATCGTGAGCAATGATGTTTACACATCAAAAATGTAGATACATGGTAATTAAATGAGCTGAACCGAAGGAGGATTTTATTTTCTCAGAAACTCTATTACATGGTTAACGGAATAAACGTGACCGTGTGTGCGAGAGACGCATATTCTTAATGGAACTTTTCACAAACTTAAGTCTGTTGGGATTGAACCGTTATATAAATGAACCACCCTATTACATGTAATATTCTGACTGGGTATTTGGAGCCAATGGCAATTAGCATAACATAAATACTTGTACCACACAATCTGGTAATTTACACAAGAACATAAAAGTGTACATATGCACATATGCATACATGTAAATATGTACATATGAATCGCTATTTAGCTGGGCATATACATATGTACATACATATGTTTTCGATTAAGCTCACTCGCACATTAAATTCGTATTATGCAATTAGCTCTCGTACAATTTGACACATAGTTACGTAACAGATTCACATTTAGTTTATATGTTACACAAATTTAATTTAATTAGCGCCAAACGCGCCGTTCACACAGATTCAATATTGAATGCTCAATAAATTGTCATTAATGGATGGCGTGGTCATTGTTGGAAATAAAGACTTTTATTTAGCTTAAATTTATTAAAGGTGTGATTTTTCCTGATTTCGGTAAACATGTTTTCAATACCAAACTATAGGTTTTCAACAAGAACTCGCATATAAACAAGTTTTTGAGAAAACTATATACAAATTTACTTCTACTATTTAAAAACTATAGATCACCGAGTTTGAAACAATTTAAGTAAACATCCAAGGGATACTGAAAAGGTGGCGAATATAACTCGATGGCTTATTTGCTCATATAGTGCCTTTTTTACCGTAGGATAAATGTAACTACGATCTAAGAATTTTGTTGCAGAAAAAATAAGCAAAGCAAGCCTGACTGACCTCGACCGAGATAATGCCGTCTAGCTTCTATTAAAACTGGCCAAACAAGCATGAAGTTATGCTGCCACAGAAGGAATGATTTTCTAGAATGTTGAGATATACCACAGGGAATTCCTTAATATAATAGAAGGATATACGAGTATTTGTAAGTCCAACGATTTTGGCAGACTGCCTCCAGCACCTTCCCGTCAAAAGAGATAGTGTCTGCCCAAATTTTGGTTAGCTCACTCGATGTTTCTTTGAGCAAATTACATGCCGCTACGCCCAGTTCGATAGTATCCATATATCCTCTGGCTCTAAAATATTCGCTTGACAATTGTCATTTATAATGCTAAGACCCAAAACGCAGACGATCTATAAAGTAGTTAGATTCATACTTAGATGCAACCCAAATACTCCCACCTGGATTAGGGGGTTGGAATATACCCTGTCGTCAGAGGCGACTAAAATACCAAATAGATTCAAGGGGTTATGTAGCGCAATCC
The DNA here is from genome assembly GCF_040869045.1 of Eurosta solidaginis. Taxonomy (NCBI): domain Eukaryota; kingdom Metazoa; phylum Arthropoda; class Insecta; order Diptera; family Tephritidae; genus Eurosta; species Eurosta solidaginis. The sequence continues at coordinate 289,398,277 of NC_090319.1, read as the reverse complement.
TTTTAAGGGGTTGCCTGCGCAATTTATAGCTTCTCCAACCCAATTGTCAACCTCATCTATCCGTGGTGAATCCTGTTTCATTAACAGCCGGGGCTCTGGCGACCCCGAACTCTCATGGATCTAAGGGGTGTGAAGGCTGGATGGCCTGTAGTATGTGATCATACGACATCGTTCCCGAGATGGTCGGGCTTGGTAACGGAACGTACCCGGATCTGCATCCGGCAAAACACCAAAAACATCGTTAACAATCCCAAAGGCCTTCGGGGAGTGTTCTTATCGCTTTAACAACAACAACAATATGCAATCCCAATCGAGTTCACACACTCCCAGACCACTTATGACCACATCACAGACTAGCTTAGAGTGTGGTTTGCTGCTTGCTTTCCCACGTTGATATTAAACACGTCATAGCAAGCCATCCATAATCACGGCGACTTTCACTTGGAAAACGCTACAGTGCGCGGGTTGTTTTACATTAGGCTTATATCAAGCACCTAACAGAATACCCTTGGTGTAACAAACTAGCGCCAGTTAGTTCAACGAAGACGCGAATGGTGCACCTTGTAGGACAGCAACAGCCGTTTAAATGGTTAATCTCTTGTAAAGTAACAGAAAATTCTGCCGCCTATCATAGCTTCTCACTGTTAACATTCCATAAGCTAGTCATCTGATCAACAAGTCCACTTGACCCTCCAACCCTTGTCGCAACATAGTATTCCTGGCCAAGGTATATCATAACAAGTAAGGAAGGCTCAGTTCGGGTGTAACCGAACATTACATACTCAGCTGCCAAATTACAGCTTGCAAAACTTTTAAATTACCTTCTTTTACCACACCCATTGTCCAAAATTTTACTAATTTTCTACTTTGCGTCATAATGTCAACCAACCTAGCAAGTTTCAGCGCTTGATCCGTCGTTAGTAATGAAATATCGCACTTTTTCGGTTTTTCAAAATTTTCGATATCGTTTGATCCATCTTTGGTACTGAATTATCGCAGTTTTTCGGTTTTTCGAAATTTTCGATATCAAAAGTGGGCGTGGTAATTGTCCGAGTACGTTCATTTTAAATAGCGATCTTAGATTAGTGCCCAGGAACTTACATATCAAATTTTATTAAGATACCTCAAAATTTAATCAAGTTATCGTGTTTACGTACAGACGAACGGACATGGCTAAATGAATTTCTTTTTTCGCCCAGATCATTTTGATATATAGAAGTCTATATCTACTTCGACTAGTTTATGCCGTTGCGAGGTACCGTTAGGCGAACAAAATTAATATACTCTGTCAGCTCTGCTCAGCTGAGTATCAAAGAGGTGGAGTGAGTGCTAGCCAACCAAGGAATTCCTAGCCCTTTTCTCAACATTGAGTTTCGTTTCCCAGAGAGCTTCCTACTCACTATTATTCCTAAATATTTAACCCTCCAAAGGATTAGTGTTACTAATAGGCAACATATAGAACATACGTGGCACACATCATCATCATCATCGTCAATTGGTTTATAACTGCATCAGCAATTCGGACCGTATAGTAGCAAGTAACACCAACTATTTCTGTTTCATAAAGACTGGCTCGATTTGGAAGCACTAAAGCAGCCTTGGTCTTCCGACACCTACCTCCTCAAACTCAGTGGTCTTAATCTTGGCCGGAGCCTCTTCATCAATTCACATAGCGGACCCAGTCAGTGAAGCATTTGGGCTCTCAAAATACTCATACAGCTCATCATTATACCTCCTCCTATACACACCGTCGGCACCATGATTTCAAACCATACACCAGGACAGGCATGAGAAGAGCCTTTTAGTGCTTGATTTTTGTTAGACGAGAGAGAAAACTTTACTTTCCAATTGCCTACTCAGTCCAAATAAGCACTGCAGACACACAATTTGAAAAAATCGCAGAGCGCTTTCGATGGGATCTCCTAGCTAGCCCTTGAATCGATTATATCTCAGTGGTCTTGCAAGATTGTTTATTTCTGTCATAAGGGATATTTAAAGGCTATCCAAAGAATACTTGAACGCAAGCTTACTGAAGTAACTGTATTAAACATAACCGACCGGCACCAAACTTACGTAAGATGTAAAGCCTTATACAAATACCATCACAACAATGCGTTTTTAAACAAAGTTTGTTCTTTTACGCCCATTTAATTGGCAATTTTTGAAGTCCTCCCATTACTTTCCCCAACCAATAGTACTGTCTTTCAACCTGTCAGCGCGCCCAAATCTCGATTTCATTGCATCGCTATCGGAGAAGGAGTTCATTGTTTATATGAGCGCAAAACCAAAAGTCAAACTTATTCAACTTAACTAAAAGTTTCAAGTTCAGTTCAACGCAAAAGGCATATCATAGTTGTGTCCACGCCGGTCGCAGTTGTTGACGTAGTTGGTGTATAATATATGTATGTGTGACAGTATATAAATGTATATATGTATAGATACGCAACATAGGGCGGGTCAAATAGTATGGGGAAAACAACTTCAGGTGCACATCCAGTTTCTGAATCTATGGGTCATACTGAGTAATATTGTCCATGCGACCATAGATTTGAATTGAATTTCGAGCCTCCCTAATTTTGTTAGAAAATTTTATATCCCAATCCGAATAGCGGCTTTCACAAATAAAATACATGAAACTAGATGTCAAATTCGGATTCGGATTGGGATATAAAATTTTCTAACAAAATTAGGGAGGCTTGAAATTCATTTCTGACCTATGGTCCCATGGACAATATTACTCAGTGTGACCTATAGATTCAGAAACTGGATGTGCACCTGAAGTTTTTTTCCCGATCCAATTTGACCCGCTCTAACGCACACATATAGAATTAACCGGACAACTGTTGGTGCAACATTTGAACTTTTAAAGCACTCAAAGGCATAACAAACAACGCTTTTTGTGTCGACAATTTCGACAACTATTTGCATTGATGAAGTAAGAAATTCTTAAGTAACAATAGATAAGATATAAAAAAAGGAATATCGAACGCAGTACTTAACAAAAACAAAACTACCGAAATACTTGAAATCACTAAGTTTGCAAGTTGATGTAAATGCTGGTAAATGTAGCTTTCACTCCCGGAACTGTCGAAAACGAAAAGGTCGTTCGTATTCAATTTTCTTTACTCTCCTCTTGCCATGATGGCACCTAGACAAACGTCAGAAATGAACTTTATTATTGTGCAGTTTTCTTTTTTTTGTATTGTTTTAGTATGTTACAAAATGGTTGGACTTGAATCTGGCTCTTAAGAAATCAAATTTTCTGAAATAGTTTTTGTCAAAGTTGTAAAGAATATAAGAATTTGTAAAAATTTTCAAATTAGCCAGAGTACTTAAATTGAAGAGTCCACCAGACAGGATTTCAGCATCAATAAAAAATGCCTCTGAATTACCTTATGTCGTATTACAACAATTTGGAGGTCATCGTGTGGAGAAAAACTTCCCATCTGTACCAAATTTCCGATGCCTTCGTTCCGTAGACCAGTAATAAAATATTAAGACGGCGGTTCTTTATAAAACAAAATTCGATGAAAATTACAGCGGAAGTACTGCTTATAAAAGCGCTGCTAAAAACCCAATGTGAATAAGCTCTTGATAGCGCGCCTATAATTATTCCACACACTTAGGATTAAAAACGTATAGAATTAGTATGTACCTAATGGTGTTTAACGGAATATCAACAAAAAGGCAATACTTAGAGACCAATTGCAAAGCTAGCAGCGGGGGCCTTGATACGACTGAGTGGATAAACCTTATGCCTTTGCAATATTATATAGTATTAATGTTGGAGATTTCGAGTTCAATACTCAGCTCCTGAGAAGCTAGCGGATGAAGAAGTGAAATACAGAAACATGTCCTATCAACCATCGCCGTTTTTAAACTTTGTATTTTTTCTCTAATATCAATAACAAGCAATATGCGCATGTCTCGCTAATTAAATACAATGCAGTTATTTACTCAGTTCAACGCAGCGAATCGCCTCAACTTACCGAACGTTTTCAGTACGTGCCGTCCCTGACCGCAACAGCAATGGTTCTGCAGTGCTGCTCGAAAGTGGACCAGTGATTCCCGAGCTGAAGCCATGATTTTATTGGTCAGATGGAGTGTTAGACTTCTACTTGATGCAATTTATAATTGGACAAGGCTAATTTTGGAAGTATTTCCATATAATGGGCTAGGTTGACAGTCCAAAAATTGAATTGTTTCCTGCAAAAGGAGTTTGAGGAAACGTAGCTGGGTATGCAATTTCCTTTCTAGTTTGACAATGCCAAAGAAGCAAAGGGCAAAATATGTGAGCTGTTTAGATGACTAACAATAACACAACGACGTCTTTCGAATCGTAGAACTCACTAAAAATTACAAAACAAAAAACAATTTTTGTTGTTATATCGGCCTACTGGTTTGTAAGATCGCGGGTTCGAATCGAGCTCAAGGCCTAACAATAATTTTTTATCATTATTATTGTTATGATAATTTTTTTCTTAATTGAAAAAAATTTTAAATTAGAATAGAAGAAAAAAAATTTAGACAACTGCCAAAGCTCGTTGTATAGATCCATTTCGGGAACTGCTAAATTCCTTCATCGGCAACGTTTAGGCGCCGCTGCTATAACCATTGTGATGGGTCTATACAACGAGCTTTGGCAGTTGTCTAAATTTTTTCTTTCTTCTATTCTAATTTAAAAATTTTTTCAATTAAGAAAAAAATTATCATAACAATAATAATGATAAAAAATTATTGTTAGGCCTTGAGCTCGATTCGAACCCGCGATATTACAAATCAGTAGGCCGATATAACAACAAAAATTGTTAATACATCCCAGAGCACGGGGAAAAAAGTGTCAATAAAATATGACACTATGGCAGCATTGCCATCAAACAAGTCCAATTTTCACATCCATTCTGCAACAGATGTCGCAGTGTTGTGAATATCAATTGGCACGAACCAGAATAGAAGTAGGATTAATGAAGACAAACAAAAAACCGCTGTGATGGCTGAATGGTTATAGCAGCGGCGCCTAAACGTTGCCGATGAAGGAATTTAGCAGTTCCCGAAATGGATCTATACAACGAGCTTTGAAAGTTGTCTAAATTTTTTCTTTCTTCTATTCTAATTTAAAAATTTTTTCAATTAGGAAAAATTTATCATAACAATAATAATGATAAAAAATTATTGCTAGGCCTTGAGCTTCGATCCCGCGATCTTACAAAACATAAAACTTTCTGGTATTCGAATCTGAAAATAATCGAATGAAACAACTACTCCATTAGTAATAATTTACCAAACAACTTTTACTAATCGATTATTCGAATAGTCGATTACCAAGAACTTAAACTTCGTACAGCAACGGAGAAGGGTAGAAATACAATAGGTGATTTATCCCTGGGCAGGGTCATCTAGAAGATGACCTGCAAAAGTTACGAAAGGTATGTACTCAGCATATACGTGACGAATATTCTCCTACCGAAATTGAAAGATGGTGGCTTGGTACAATATCATAAGAGCAGGCAAAGAGCTTACATAACTCGCTTTCGCAGCCGAAGTAACGCAAAAGCCCTCCCAGGTGCGGAAAATGCACGGGTCGTGGGAGTTTAGGTTTTAGTGGGTAGCCTATCAAGAGAAGATGGAAGTCCTATAATAGTTGTATTATTGTAATATTGGAGGGGAGCTGTAACCAACCTTTGCTATATAGAAGGGGTAAGAGGCGTACGATCGATAGGGAGCGTCCGCATGTCGGTGGAATTTGTGAACAGTTAGCGAAATGTGTGAAGAGTGTATCGGCTGATAGACACCTTATGGTTGCTGGCGTAATCGGTGAACCGTGATCGGGGTACGGTAAGCGGCTTATCGATTGAGAGTGACGGAGCTTGCAGCGGACTAGTGTCTCATTGATCAGTAAAGAGAGGTTACCATGGCTAGGCAGGTGATTTGTGACGGCGATGATTAATCGATGGTTTAATTTTCAAGCAACCGGTGGTTGGCGAAACCAATGTCCGCCAGGTCGCAGCTGACGAATAAGTGGGTAGGATGAAGGTCGCACCTACAATGCAAATTATTTTTACTTAAGTAAAAGTTGTTATTCACAGTTTAAGAAGATTAATAAATTTTACTCAGAATTTCGACCGGGTATTTTGTTTCCCAATCCCAGCTATGTTGTCCTACAGTTGGCTGGTTGCTGTGCAGCGCGGAAAGACCCGAGCCCAAGTATCGCACGGGGCGTCGTTTTGATTCACATTCACCTGGAACTAATATCTGCTGTTTTAGTATAACATGTCCGCTTTCTATTCAAATCAATTGGTGTGAACAATGAAGCAGCTGAAGTTCCGGCAGTATATAGTCATACACCTAGTCTGAGCTAAGGATGGGCTTTCATACAGATAGTGCGCGAGTGTTTCTTTGCTTTCTTCTCCGCCGAAGCTCCTGCAAATGCAGTTGAAAGGGATTCCCATTCTATCAGCAAGCAGGCCGAGCGGCCAATGTCCAGTGATTGTGAACGTGATATTAAAATTCTTTCCTTGATATTTTTAGTAGGTCTCCTGTACTCCTACTTTCTTAATTCGGCCAGGTTTGATTGGTTACTTTGCAGAAGTTTGAGGAGTACCAGTTGGGGACCATTAAGTCCTTGAATGCGCCATGTATGTTTCTTTTGATTGATGTGAGTGCATGATGCATCTCGACCTGCTCAGCAGGACCCCTGCCTTTGCATATTTGTCTGCCTTCTCCTTACCTGTGACCAGGTACCCATACAAGGGTTATGTTAGCTATTTTACTATTCTTTTGAACACTTTCGAGCTATTCTTATAATTAAATTTGGTTAGCATTACCTTCTTAATAAAGATGTATCCCAGTCTAGATGACATTACAATCTACAACAAACAATAACAATTGATAAGACATTCTCAATAACAAACACTCTTTGTAAACAATGCAATGCAACAATTTATAAGCGTCAAAAGCGTTAATGATAAAAGCCAGTAATCTAAAACAATTATTAGCGACTAACAATGACTACAATAACACGATAACTTCGCGGATATAATTAGCGAATGCAGAAAACGATAAGGCAGTAAAATTGTTAGTGAACAAAAAACCCAACTAATCAATTACAATTATGGCAGATACTCACACATACATGCATATAAGGTTTCAGAATTTTAGTGTGCCAGTGACAACTGTTGAAGCCACTGATATAATACGAGTCAGAGTACCGCAGCAATATCAATAGAAAATTCAACAAAATAGGCTTAATAACAACAACAACAACTTTGAACATATACACGTTTTAGTTTAATTGGCAATAATTCATGGAGTATGGCAGGTAATAACTTAATTTGCTTTGTATGGATGTAAGTGACACACATTTATCATTTAGAAAAGCAGTTGTAATGTTATATTTAGGTTAAAGCTGTTGATATATAAATAAGGATTCTGTTTCCACGTTTATATATTCAGATATTTTACAAGGTGAAAATATAAGTTTTTTATTGGTTTTTTTTTACCGATTTCTGAAAGGGAGAAATAAATTAAGAACTCGCTGATAGTGCAGCGGGTAGGAGAAAAAAATTTACTTGGCGGAGGACGGATTGGAAAACTTAAACCATTCGGTCAGAACCAATAACCAATGGGTTCTAGCAGCGAAATTCTAACTAAATTCTCGTTCTGCTACAGAATTACAGAGCTGTAAGAATATGCTAGAATTTAGATTTACAATTAGTGATTGCGCTGCTTATTTGTGATTATAACAATTACAAACTACAACCATCGATTGTAATCTACTTCTTTGTAAGCACCTCAGAGACACAATCAAATATAGTGATTGTAATCATCGAAAATGTAATCATTTAGAAACTGTGTAGCTTCCGTGCTGAAAATCATCCTATATGGGCTAATCCACCAAACCTTTAACCTTTTTCTGTTCCTCGGATCTTACACGGCAGAGAAGAACTTAGAGCATATATGCATCTAGTTTGTACAATTGAATCTAGGACCAGATGACTTTTATGGCGAAGAAAATAAGAATTTGCAGAATTTCGAAATGTGAAAAATTAGTTTTTTCCACGCTTTTTCAAACATAGATCTTTAATTTTTATACCTTTCATGAAAATTAAATGGTAAATTAAATTCGTCACGAATCCCAAAATTGTAAGTCCTTTAAGGAAAATATATAGACCGCCATTAAGTATACCGAAATAATCCGGATGAAGAGCTGAGTTGATTTAGCCATGTCCGTCTGTCCGTCTGTCTGTTTGTATGCAAACAAGCCCCTCAATTTTTGAGATATCTTGTTAAAATTTGGTGAGCGGGTGCATTTAGTTGTCCGATTACATATATCCTCCATACAACCAATTTTTCGGAACAAAAAGAGGATTTTTGTCATATCTTCCTCAATTTATCAAATTGAAGCTTCAGACTTCACCATATGCTTTCGTATATTGCACATATTGTTGTCTGAAAAAATGGATGCGATCGGTCGTATATATAGCATATATCCCCCCCAACCGATTGTTCAGATAAGAAACTTTTCGCAATTTCTTAACAGCTAGAAGCTTAAAATTGCTTACGCATATAGCACATATTGTTGTCTGAAAAAATCATAGAGAACGGGGGTATATATATTATATACACCATATAAACTCTCATTTTTGCCTCTTTTTTACGGCTAGAAGCTTCCAGTTTCATCAAATACTTACGTTTACGTCAAATTTTTCTTAAAAATCGTTTAGGTATGTACATCTGTTCACTATATATTTCTTATCTTATACAGCCGATTATTTGGAGATTACGAATGGGATAAGATTATTGTTCAGCCCCATTCATGAAGCCGAAGACAGTCCCGACCTTACTTGTTTATTATTTATTTCATATAACTTTGAGGCACAAGAAATCGCTCGGTAATTTGAACAAGATCGAGGTTAATAAGGTTGGACTGGCTCATCCCCGAGCACTTCGAATGGAATAAATAAACCAATTGTGTTACCATAAATTTGCTCAATGACCAAACGGAAAAACTTGCGCAAACCAATGTTAAAAAACAACTATGTATCTTCATCACGTCCAACCTGGACTTGCTATATCTTCTATTGCCTAATTTAAAAGCATGTGACGCCAGAAGGCAATGTCTAGTTAGAATACCAATCGTGAGTCTACAGTCCTCTCAATTACCGTCTCTGCGCCTATTTTTGCTCCTTGCAACTGCGACTGTGAGATGTGAAATCCTTTCCCGATCACAGATATATAAGTTTCTGGATTCTATGAGGACTCTTATTCCTACACCTTATATAAACAAAAGTCGGCAGACTTGGTTTTTTATATAGAATCTAAATAGAAAGAAACTCGGAGGCCAACAGGCTTTGCGATATTTTCTCTAAAAATCCAATTACATATTGAGAGGCCATACGGAAGCTTAGCATAATCCAGCGGTAAAATGTTAGAAGTTTTTAAGTGCACGAACTTTCAGGCTGTACTACAGAATAAGGAAGAAGAAGAGTGCATTCAAAGACTTCTTTCTGGTTGTCTTTCTGTATAAAAAATTAGTGGTGAAAAGCAATTATCTGCAAACCGTAAACGATTTCTTACTAAATTGGCTAGATGTGGAATTAGTGAACTAGGCATAGTTTGCGTTTAGGCGGTGACTCGAATAATGGTTTATTGTTCCTTCTTCTGTGCAACTTAACGATATTCTCTTGTCGATGACGAGCCGATACTGTTCCCATGCTATGCCAACTTTAAGCCGTATCCGCGCCGACTTCACACCAGCCCTGCGGGTGTATCTACGCTAACCCTGCTCTGGTATATGCACCGACCCTGCTCTAATATCTGCGCCGATCCTGCTCCGTACTCTACGCCGATGTCCGCGCCGACTCTGCGCCGACTCTGTATCGAATATGCGTCGGTAAAAATTTCATTTGCTCTTTTCGTGTTTGCTGCAATATATAGTTATTTGAATATCATTAAATGTCTTTTATGGCGCTTCAGCCATTCAGTTCTGGCGTTATGCCCAATTTCGCATAACCAACTTTTGCAAATTGTGAACATTTTGACTTTTTACATCCGCAGTCTATGTGAGGTCTTTCTAGATCTTCTAATTAAAAACTTAAACATATTTAGTAACCCTGTTTAAATTCAAGTATGCAGCTATACAGAATGAAAACTTACCTACATTCGTACATATATATACAGCATAGGCCTACGTGCTGTATTTGATAGATGACGAGATAGTGATCACTGGCTAAATTTGAAGTGGTTAAATGTTATAGCACAAACAGTAATTGTGGTCAACACCACCAAACCGCTTGATTGTGCGAAATGGCCAATCATTATTCCTTAATTCAAATGCAGACAAATACCTAAGCTGTGATTGTTTTGTTATTGTACACCGACCACCGCTAAGCGCGCATCCTTCCCTCTAAGCACACATATTCACTGTTCGGCTAAGACAATCACAGCATAGCTAAATTTAAGTCCTGTCAGTGTCAGTTTCTAAAACAACATTCGAATAGCTATGACAGCAAAAACTAGATTCCTATAGCTCGGACTATTTAATGTTTGTTGGCCTATTTTATAATTGATTGACGTTTAACCAATTCACTAGCAAATATATGGTATGGAGCTTTCCGAATTCCCACTCCTATCGAATATGTCATGCGTAGGTATGTGTATTTGTGTGTACAGTTCGCAGATTTGTCGAAAGGTAATTTATAATTTTTTCCGCATTAATAAGATTACCGAATTTATTGTATATGAATTATAACGCTTTTTGCGGCGGTGTACAATTAATTGTGATTTACCATCCAAGGCATTGGTCGCTGTGATTTATTTATGAGGCAAGTTTATAATGCAACGAAATAAAAAATTTAATAAAAAACAAGTAAGGAAGGCTAAGTTCGGGTGTAACCGAACATTACATACTCAGGTGAGAGCTGTGGAGACAAAGTAAGGGAAAATCACCATGTTGTAAAAAGAACCTAGGGTAACCCTGGAATGTGTTTGTATGACATGTGTATCAAATGGAAGGTATTAAAGAGTATTTTAAGAGGAAGTGGACCATAGTTCTATAGATGGACGCCATTTAGGGATATCGCCGTAAAGGTGGACCAGGCCTGACTCTGGAATTTGTTTGTACGATATGGGTATCAAATGAAAGGTTTTAATGAGTATTTTAAAAGAGCGTGGGCCTAAGTTCTATATATGGACACCGTTTCGAGATATCGCCATAAAGATGGACCAGGGGTGACTCTAGAATAAGTGTAACGTATCATCATGATATCTTCAACGACTGCCAAATTACAGCTTGCAAAACTTCTAAATTACCTTCTTTTAAAAGTGGGCGGTGCCACGCCCATTGTCCAAAATTTTACTAGTTTTCTATTCTGCGCCATAAGTTCAACTCACCTACCAAGTTTTATCGCTTTATCCGTATTTGGTAAGGAATTATCGCACTTTTTAAATTTTTCGAAATTTTCGATATCGAAAAAGTGGGCGTGGTTATTGTCCGATATCGTTCATTTAAACAGCGATCTGAGATGAGTGCCCATGAACCTACGTACCAAATTTCATCAAGATACCTCAAAATTTACTCAAGTTATCGTGTTAACGGACAGACGGACGGACGGACGGACGGACATGGCTAAATCGAATTTTTTTTCGATACTGATGATTTTGATATATGGAAGTCTATATCTATCTCGATTCCTTTATACCTGTACAACCAACCGTTATCCAATCAAAGTTAATATACTCTGTGAGCTCTGCTCAACTGAGTATAAACAAGTAAGGAAGGTTAAGTTCGGGTGTAGCCGAACATTACATACTCAGTTGAGAGCTATGGTTACAACATAAGGGAAAATAACCATGTAGGAAAATATACCGAGGGAAACCCTGGAATGTGCTTATATGACATGTGTATCAAATGAAAGGCATTAAAGTGTATTTTATGAGGGAGTGGGCCATAGTTCTATAGGTGGACGCCATTTAGGGATATAGCCATAAAGGTGGATCAGGGTTGACTCTAGAATGCGTTTGTACGATATGGGTATCAAATGAAAGGTGTTAATGAGTATTTTAAATGGGAGTTCCATAGGTGGACGCCGTTTCGTGATATCGCCATAAAGGTGGGCCAGGGGAGTTAATGAGTATTTTAAAAGGGAGTGGGCCTTAGTTCTATAGGTGGACGCCTTTTCGAGGTATCGCAATAAAGGTGGACCAGGGGTGACTCTAGACTTTGTTTGTACGATATGGGTATCAAATGAAAGGTGCTAATGAGTATTCTTAAAAGGGAGTGGGCCTTCGTTCTATAGGTGTTCGCCTTTTCGAGATACGCCGATATCTGGACCGATGGTGGACCAGGGGTGACTTTAGAATATGTTTGTACGATATGGGTATCAAATGAAAGGTGTTAATGAGTATTTTAAAAGGGCGTGGGACTTAGTTCTATAGGTGGACGCCTTTTCGAGATATCGCCATAAAGGTGGACCAGGCGTGACTCTAGAATGAGTTTGTACGATATGGGTATAAAATTAAAGGTATTAATGAGAGTTTTAAAAGGGAGTGGTGGTAGTTGTATATGTGAAAGCGTTTTCCAGATATCGAACAAAATGTGGACCAGGGTGACCCAGAACATCATCTGTTGGATACCGCTAATTTATTTATATATATAATACCACGAACAGTATTCCTGCCAAGATTTCAAGGGTTTTTTATTTCGCCCTGCAGAACTTTTTCATTTTCTTCTACTTAATATGGTATGTGTTACAACCGTTTTATAAAGTTTTTTCTAGAGTTATATTTCGCGTCAATAAAACAATCCAATTACCTTACCATGTTTCATCCTTTTTTTCATATTTGGTATAGAATTATGGCATTTTTTTCATTTTTCGTAATTTTCGATATCGAAAAAGTGGGCGTGGTCATAGTCGGATTTCGTTCATTTTTCATACCATGATAAAGTGAGTTCAAGTAAGCACGTGAACTAAGTTCATTAAAGATATGTCGATTTTTGCTCAAGTTATCGTGTTAACGGCCATTCGGAAGGACAGACGGACGACTGTGTATAAAAACTGGGCGTGGCATCAACCGATTTCGCCCATTTTCACAGAAAGTAGTTAGCGACATAAAATCTATGCCCCCACCAAATTTCAAAAGGATTGGTTAATTTTTGTTCGACTTATGGCGTTAAAAGTATCCTAGACAAATTAAATGAAAAAGGGCGCAGCCACGCCCATTTAGAATTTTCTTTTATTTTTGTATTTTGTTGCACCATATCATAACTGGAGTTGAATGTTGACTTCATTTACTTATATACTGTAAATATATTAAATTTTTTGTTAAAATTTTACTTTAAAAAAAAAATTTTTTTTAAAGTGGGCGTGGTCCTTCTCCGATTTTGCTAATTTTTATTAAGCGTACATTTAGTAATAGGAGTAACGTTCCTGCCAAATTTCATCATGATATCTTCAACGACTGCCAAATTACAGCTTGCAAAAATTTTAAATTACCTTCTTTTAAAAGTGGGCGGTGCCACGTCCATTGTCCAAAATTTTACTAATTTTCTATTCTGCGTCATAAGTTCAACCCATCTACCAAGTTTCGTCGCTTTATCTGTCATTTGTAATGAATTATCGCACTTTTTTGGTTTTTCGAAATTTTCGATATCGAAAAAGTGGGCGTGTTTATAGTCCGATATCGTTCATTTTAAATAGCAATCTGAGATGAGTGCTCGGGAACCCACATACCAAACTTCATCAAGATACCTCAAAATTTACTCAAGTTATCGTGTTAACGGACGGACGGACGGACATGGCTCAATCAAATTTTTTTTCGATCCTGATTATTTTGATATATGGAAGTCAATATCTATCTCGATTCCTTTATATATGTACAACCAACCGTTATCCAATCAAACTTAATATACTCTGTGAGCTCTGCTCAACTGAGCATAAAAACGACTTCACTTGTTGTCGTGTGTAATCGAATATTATAAAGTAAGTGTAGAGCTTAGCGAAATAGCTTGGAGTCATTCCGCGCCATTAGGATATTTCCCACCAAGTTTGTTTTCGATTTATTCTTGGTGGTCCCTTTTTTCGTACAGGGTATTTTTTGTCTATTAAAGTTAGGTCTGCTCAGATGGAACAAGCTGGTCCGTGAGGACCTCTCATAGACTTAATTAGTCTATAGTGTTACCAGAAGATTGCTCAAAGACCAAACTGAAAAGCCCTATCAGAACACAGGACTTATGTTTTAAAATATTTCCCTCTTGTTTGCAAATACAAGAAGGTTTTTAGGACCTAGATCTAGAACTGATAGCTGTGCCACTTGAATAGCTGAAGTGTCAACCATACGGGTGTAGGGCACGAGCACAAGACGTGCTCAACTCCCTCCTTTTTCCCGCACTTCCCACATCTGCTATCACTACAGTCCCTTCTTTTCAGTGATAAGAGTAACTTTGTTAGTCTAAGGTTGTAAGACCTGCACATGATCTTCGACATTTTGCAGCCACACGCTTGGTTCCATTCCTCTCCTACTTGGTAGATCATTTGCAGCTCTCGCCTTCATTTGAAATGTCCACGCTAAAAGTTTCCAGTGATGCGCCTTGTTTAGCTAGCTTATCAACTCTTTCATTTCCATCTTTCCCGTATGCCCTGAGACCCAATAGATATGTATGTTTTGCCCTGTTCCGATTCTTTGCAGGGACTGTTTACAATCTAACATACTTTAAGATGTTGTGCTATGAGAGATCATGGCCTTAATTTCTGCTTCAGTTACTTTCCTCCAGTGTCTTTACCGCTTTAGTCACGTCTCCCTCCCTCCTAAAAAACAAAACTACGTTGATCGGCGGTGTATAGGTTTTGTCTATTTCCGGATGAGCGCAGTATACCATTCCATCGTGTATAGGTATACACGTGTATAGCCTCACCCGCCATCTAAGCACCCTTGCACTGAGGCATTGAGTCTCGTTGCAGTCGTTAACGCAGTGTTGTTTTTTGCTAGGTTAACAGGTGGAATGTGCATAATAGCATACAGTGTAGCCGTCGGGGTTTTTTCAAAGCTCCCGTCAAACTGAGAGATGGTAGCTTACATATTCTTCTCTAATGCATAAAGTCCTGTCGGAGCCTTCTTCACAGTCTCCTGTACGTTGAGCTTTCACGATAACTTACTATCTGGAATGATGCCTAGACATTTGGTACAAGCTCTTTTGTGCAGGATCACACCCCCTTGCTTAGGCATAGAACAATGCGGGACCTTATACCTCCTATCAAACAAGACCATATACGCCTTCGTTGCGTTAGCACTCAACCCGACAACCCATTAAAAAGCTAAATGTTGGTAAGCACCTTCCACTTATGACAACTGCAATATCGTTTGCGTAAGCCGTAAATTTGATAAGTCCCACATCGAACCGCCTAAGCAGTTGGTTGATGAACAGCATCCACAGCAGAGGTGACAATGCCACACCCTGAAGCGTTCCCCGTCCACCGTTTTGGTGGCCATAGTCTACCGACCAATAAATTTAATATAATCTGTGGGCCATGCACAGCTGCGTATAACAGCCGACCAGCTTGGTATAAAGTTTTACTTTTGTGGCTTTGTCACTTCAATTAATTATAACAAATTGGCTGCGTTGTGGAGAAATCGATAAATTCGGATATTCAAAGAGTAAAAAGAAATAATTTTGCGATATTTATTGTTAGGGATTCACAAAATTTCGGTAAGTAAATGTGTTAAAATTTACCAAAACGCATTTCGTGTATAATCCTCGATAGTCTTTCTTATCCGGAACACATACACTCAGGACTCGTGCGCACTACATGTTATCTAGTACCTGAAGGTATTCATAAAGTAGAGTCACGCGGGTGTATTGCTAATGAAACAACCGCAAAAAAAAAAAAAAAAAAAAACAAGAAAAGAATTTTCTTATTAGTTTTTAAATACCAAGCCCTGTCAAACTTGAGCCTCTTACTCTATTTTGGTTGCTGCGCTACATGTACTTTGTATTTATATGGCTAACTACTTGATTTATGTAGGATATTACTGCGAATTTTCACACCCGCAATATTTTATACAACTCTCTGCTTCGGCCGTCGACTTCGCTGTACATTTTTGTAAATATCGCTCAGCTGAGATTTTGATGAGGGAGAAAAATGGCGTGCGTACCAAGTATTCGTCACACAGAGGTTCAGCCTTAGATTAAAACAGACGCAACTTTACTAGAAACAAATCATCTGGTTTTGACCGATATTTGTCAGCTATTTCTTTTACTATCGACTCATAATCGATTGAAAATTATTATTAACGAATCATCGGTTTGTTTAGTCTTATTTTTAGTTTCTTATCGACAGGTTACAGGTATTTATTCGTCTCATAAAAACCTGAAAAGTCGTCGTTAACAAATAACGGTAACAGGTCGATCACACTTTGATATAAAATCGAAAGCGAATCTACAATAAATCGAAAATTTTTCAATAAAAAATCGATAGTACGCGGAAAACGAATTGGTAACACTCTGGAAAACAAATCAATAAATGTTTGACAAAATTCGATAAATTTTCGATAACTAGTCTATACATTTGCGATGAAAAAAATTACAACATTCCAAAAAGCAAACAAATAAAACTTTGCTCAAAAGTCGTTTACTTTTTGGTAAAAAATATATAAATAATCGAAAAAATGTCTGTAAGAATTCGATAAATTTCCCATTAAAAACCGATAGCTCGTCAAAAAAAATCGATATCTCTTACTTATGATTACCTAACTTTTTTTTTTTTGGATTTTAGCATGCTGTGAGTAAAGATGTGTACGCAACAAAAAATACGTAAAATTTAGTACGAGTGCTTGGAATTTAGCACCCTCAAATAAAAACGGAATATAAATATAAACCAAGTTAAAATTTTCCGAACTTTTGTTAGTACCACTCTTTGCTTTGGTTGTTTCTTATTTCTACTAGCCTTTAGAAAGTCCACGTTAAAGTACTGTATAGTATTTCAACCATTCCGCTTAACCACAGCAGTAAATTAATTTGAGCTCAAAATGCTGTTTGCGTTCAAATGTTACGTAAAATCCAAATATTTCACTAAAACTTCTACAAACCACCACCACCTTACCCCGTTATCAGGTATGTTAGCTTGAGTGAGGATGAGTGAATATACTTTTTGTATACAATTTGTTGCTTTTCTGCCAACTTTGCAATTGACATTCTTCAGCCGCAGTGCAGCTTCCATTGCCATTTACATCCAACAATTGAGTTTATTTATAAATTTGCGGTAAATTCTTTCAGGTGACAGGCGAAATTTATCACTTGGCTCGTATTCGTAACCGCAACAAGATACGAGTTACTAGAGCATGGAAATTCCTATCGAAAAGTGGAACGTGTTTGCTGAAGTTTCATTGCAAGAGAGAGAAGAGAGAAACAGCTAGAAGAATGGCTAGTTGGTTTGCAAGTTTTATTGACAATTTTACTGAAGAATTTTTTGAAATTTTATAAATTTTTACATATTTTTTACCGATATTTTCATACGTTTTTATTTATTGGTTTATTTCATTCATCCATATATTACATTGGAATCTGGCAGAGACACTATCCTTGCCAAATTTTATAGACAGGGTAAAGTTAATCAAAATCGGGTAAAGAACATGCCCATTTTTCCTAAAGGTCTAACCTCAACAAAGTTTGCAATATATCTATGGTATTTAACTACATTTGACTGATATCCTATAATAATAATAATAATAATAATAATAAACCCAAAGGATTAATAAAGATTTTTTTTATTTTTATTTTGTTACGAATTAAGATCAGATAGGAATGTTTTCTTTATAGTAAAAAGTGAACCCGTTATATCAAATTAATTCGAATTAGAGTTGAAATCATGACACAAACACAGCAAAGGTTAATTTAATTCGAAATTAGTTCTGCACTGCCTCAAAAGAAGAGGTTTGTAATGTCTTAACGCTTGTGATGGGATACTGAAGTTTACTTTGTTCACAAAAAAAGGGGCTAGAAATCAGTCCATTCAGTAGTTCAGCCATAAATAACACGCCTAGCATTTCTCTATGACTTGCGAGAGTTGGAAAATTGATAAGCCTTAATCTACTAGTATAAGGTGGAAAATTATACGCAAAGTCCCAATGAAAATTCCTTTGCGAGAATTTTAAAAAATTGCTTCTGTATTGACTCTAGCTTATATGCATGATATCGCCAATTTCAGACTATTGTTCCGTATTTTAGTATCGGTCTAACTAATTTGTTGGTATGGTTGAGCTAAGAACAAAACTTAAACAAATTTCGAAAATGGGCGTGACCCGCCCCTTTTTTATTACTCTTTCCGAATTCCTTTTAATGCCACAAGTCGAACAAAAATCACCCAATCCGAACGAAATTTGGCATACAAATTTTTTTCATACCTACATACAACTGTTTGCTCTGAATATGAGTGAAATTGCCCGAAAGCCACTTCTACTTTTTATACTCAGCACACAGAGTATACTTTGGTAACATAACGGTTGATCTTAACGACATGAACGAATCGAGATAAATATAGACTTCCAGATATCAAAGTGCTCAGGATGAAAAAAATAGTTGATTTACCCATGTCCGTCCGTCCGTCTATCTGTCCGTCTGTCTGTCTGTGCACACGATAACCTGAGTAAATATTGATATATCTTATTAAAATTTGGTATATGTGTTCCTGTGCACTCTTCCGTCATCGCTGTTTAAAATTAGCGAAATGGGATGATAACCACGTCCACTTTTTAAATATATGACATTTCGGAAAACACAAACAAACAATTAAGTGAAAAATTCTCCTAGAATGTTGAAATTTTATGGTTGGACTGATATTGAGACAGTTGATAAAAATTTTAAAAACTTTTTGAAAATTTAAAAATATTATTGAATATAAATGAAAATGCGTAAAACATATTAGAAATTTGACAGAGAGGTTACCTTGACTATAAAGAATACTTTGAAGAAAAATTGCGAAATCGGTTGAGAACCACGTCCACTTTTATATAAAAGTATTGTAAAAGGGTCTTGGATGAATCAAATATGCTTTATTTTAGCAAAAAGGAGCTTTATATCAATTCCCAAGATGAATTATAACAAGAAAAAGCAAAAAATTTAAATTCTTGAAAATGGGTGTTTCACCGCCCCTTTTTCTATGATTCGGGATCCATAACTCGAATAAAAATTAACGTATCGGAATAAGATTGGGTGCGCATATTTTCCCTATAGCAGGAAATATTTTTAGCAAAAATTGACGGGATCGGTTAAAGACCACGCCCACTTTTATAAAGGATGTTTAAAAGGGTCGTAGACTAGAATAATATGCTAAATCTTAGCGAAAAATTGTTTTGTATCAATGATATTTCACTTACCAAGTTTTATTGTAAAAGGAAATTGGGTGACATTTTTTTTTGTGACTACACTTATTTTAGCTTAAGTTCGTGTTAAAGGTAAACTTCCTGTTGCAGTTGCTTTTTCAGGCATTGGTGCTTATGAAGGAAGAACTTCTCATTTCACCTTTAATTTTTCAGCACAATAAAATTGGGCATGTTCGATAAAAAAAAAAAATTTCTCACGGCTGATGTTCTTCAGAAAGCATCGCTTATAAAAGACACGCGTGCATAATGTCTCATAAGTGCCACATCGATGCTTTAAATTCATCACTTGGAGATTTAAAATTTTCTCAGGCGGCAACGAGTAGAGCTATATTGTTCACAAGATACTTTAGGCAAACTCTCGCAGTGCTTCCGAAGGGTACAGAAGCAGATATTGTCAGCAAGTGCATAAAGAAATCAAAAGTGTGCTCAAATATTTCCTGTTAGAATTTATTCAGCAATTACAACAACAAGACCCAAGTACAAACGTTTAACTATCTTGGCGTAGTTATATGAGTTAACCGGGGATTGCCCGTATCGCTTTAAATGTATGAGAAAATTTATTTCAAGCAATTTATAATTTTATGATTGGCGTAGAATTTCGCAGTGCGGTATTTACGCACAGTCAACTATATGTCGTGTTGTCACGAACTGGGTCCCCACAGAACCAAACTTTTGTTCTTCCTGGAAAAGTCAACTAAAGAAAGATGGTTGTATTTACAGAAGCTTTTAGGTTTTTAATGAAGAAAATGTATATTATTTTATGTACTAATTTTTTACGATCCACAATCCAAATTACTTACGTACCTAATGTTATTTGCATTGTTATGGTGTTAAAGTCCCCCCCCCCCCCCCCCCCCCCACCATGATTTTAGTACCATAACGGTGGCTGTCATGGTATGTCTGTTCTATTTTCTCATAGGAGAATTCATTACCCTTTTCGTCCGCATCGTTTACAGGTGCGTAAGTACATATAAACCAGACTTTGGAAAACGTGAACGAAAGTACTTACTAGGCTGTGAAATTTATTTCCCACCACCAAGCCAACATATAGAATCCAAATTTTGCCTTTGTTCAAATGGCTACTGAAGTAGACTTCGCAACCTCTTCTATTATTCTCCTTGTATGGCGTTGATGTCGGTCTATGCCCTTATAAGGACAACAATCGACCGAACCAGTCGGGCATCGGTAACTTTTCCTAAGATAGTTCGGACATTTCTGGTATATGTCCTTAAATCATGGTATTTAAAATCATATCCCATTGGACCTTTGCCGTGGTCCTCATCAGAAGAAAAGAGTTTTCATCCAAGGCTTTTTCAAAGGTTTCAATGAGAAATGTTTTTATTTTTACGTGGCAGGTCCCAATCCTAGCGTGAACGGAATAGTTCGCACATACACACATACCTATATATATATATCGATTTAACTAAAGTGCTCTCACATCTAACGAGGATTGTAACCGTTGATCAAGCAAAAAAGGTACAAAAGTCTATTTGATATACTAAGTTACACATAAAGCCCTGAGGTAACACATGTAAGTTAAAAGTGTAGGACTGATATATTACAAGCAAATTTATTGAATTCGTTGCGGACTGAGGCGTCCAAGCTATAACTACCTTCATTTGTTTAATCTGGTTTTGTGTATATATTAGGGTGTTGCTTATATTCTATAGGAAATATTTTTTGTCAAGATAAAATCTTCAATTAAGAAAAAAAAGTTTACTTTAAAAATAGAATAATAGAAAATTATTATTGTAGAGGCATTGAGCTATATTCAAACACATTATCTTACGGATCAGTACACCGATAAAGCAACAAAAAAATGTGCTTGTTTTTGATACTTTAGTTTTTACTTTGAGTTTTTTTGTTTTTTTTTTTTTTTGTAAATTTGTTATTTGACATCCGATTTTTCTAATTTCATATGCCAAAATTTTGCCTTTGTTTAATTTTTGCCTCCATATGGTCTTAATTTCCTTCCAATGCCCACTCGAGCTGTGAAACCATTTTCATACAGTTTCGTCTGCACAACTAATTTTGGATGTCAAAAGTTTGAGTTCGGTTTTAGCAAACTCTGGAAAAACGATCGTGTGACACCGAGCGCTGAGGAGAAATTGATATAGGAAGGACAGAGCTTCTTAAAAAAAAATAATAATAATGACATATCAACTTAAAACAAAAAAGGATGTCAAAAAACCAAGGTACAATTAAAAAAATATGTAGGCTATACTTGCAAGGACCAACAAATTAAAAAAAAAAAAAAACAACATTTCTGGGACCCTCTCAACATAAGCTTTAAATATGAGAACGGAGTTTTGCTACTTTTATATTTCTATGGGCACTAACCAGTCTATGCTATTTTATCTCCGTGCGTTATATCGAACATAATTCATCATTAATTGGTGCTTAACCGCCTAGGCAAGTTTGGCCGTTTCGAAAAAAGTTACGCCAGCCATCCCTGTTTCGCAAAACTGACCCAAATGGGAGCAACAAAGAAGGTCAAGTCTTCCTTCACCTGCTTCGCCTAACGCAGTGGAGGTCTCCCACATCCTTTGCTTCCAAATTGCAGTGTCGGCTGCAATTTTTTCCAGGCCGGAGCGTCTTCGTGCATTTGCATAACATGACTTTGCCAGCGAAGACCGCGTGTTTTTACTCGCTGCACTATTATCATGTCTTCGTAAATCTCAAATAGCTCATGCTGTTGTTGTTGTTGTAGCGATAAAGTTGCTGCCCGAAGGCTTTTGGGGAGTGTTGTCGATGTGATGGTCCTTTGCCGGATACAGATCCGGTATGTTCCGGCAACACAGCTCCATCAAAGTTCTAGCCCGACCATCTCGGGAACGATTTATGTGGCCACATTAAACCTTCAGACCATCCCTCCCTCCCCACCCTCAAGTTCAATGAGGAGCTTGGGGTCGCCAGAGCCTCGTCTTTTAGTGAAACAGGATTCGCCGCGGATAGGTGAGGTTGACAATTGGGTTTGGAGAAGCTATATATTGCGCTGGCAACCTGAAGAGTTGCGCTACACAGCCCCTTGAATCAGATATTTTAGTCGCCTCTTACGACAGGCATAACTACCGCGGGTATATTCTGACCCCCTAACCGGCTGGGGTCAAATAGCTCATCGTTATATCTTATTCGGTTCTCGCCGCCGGCGCCATTGGAGAGAACCATAATTTTTTCCCAGAACTTTTCTTTTAAATACTCCAAAAGTCATCTCATCTTCTCTCGACACCGTCCCTTCCAAGCCATACATCAGGAGAGGTATGATAAGCAACTTGTAGAATGTGATTTTTGTTTATCGAGCGAGGACTTTACGACTCCCTTTCGTACGATCTCTTTAACATAATGCTGGAGAAGGTAATTCTAACAGCAAAACCAAACCGTAATGGTACAATTTACTGTAAGAGTGTACAATTACTGGTATATGCTGATAGTATTGATATATTTCCTAGTTAAAAGATATTGTCACGGATATTAGCATCACTAAGCTATACCATCACTATGGCGATGCTAAGGCTATACTAAGCGGTATTTACGTCAATAATCAAATCATGTATACACATATATAAGGAGCCGAGAGATGTCACACACAGATGCATTTACTTATACGCCTATGTGTGTACGAGAGACTGTAAACTACAAATTCACATACATCTGAGAGACGCTGAAAAGTAGACAATTGGAAACAAGTAGAAACTATATGAGAACTATAAACACACGAAATAGTTGGTAAGTTCTGGAAATAGAAAAGCCTAGATGTATGCAGCGTAAACTATAAAAGCGGCGCAAGCGAGTAAGAAGTAATTCAGTTTAATTTGAGTTTCGATTAAGACGATATCTAGCGAGCAATAGCAGTATTATTTTGAAAGTCAGTTTCATTTAAGCTATCAGTTTGGTTATTAAGCCAGCTAATTGCAAAGTATAAATGTTATTGTGAAGTACTTTAATAAAGGCCATTTTTCCATTATTCAATATTGGAGTTATTTATTCAACAGTTTAGTGATACGAATTTAGCAAAAAGGGAAATAAGAGGATTTGCAAGCAAATTCGTTACAATATTTTTGGTGTTAACAAGCGCGCTGTGAGTTCTACCTTCTCTGTTTTAGAAGAGTTTGTCTTGCGGTAAACGAGGAAAAACGACTATAAGTTAAATACTGTAAAGGACTTCGTCTACTTGGAAACCAGCAGCAAAAACAATATCCGCGTTATATCGATACCTAATGGAATATCACAATATGTTGGCTGTCAGATCCGAAATTCTTTACCCCTGAACTGTTTGTAAACCTCCCTGCGTCGGGTTTGGTTGAAATATTCCCTATCTCAAAATTGCTTTACATCTTTGCTCAAAATGTGTTAAATTCATGCTGAGATAAGGCATTTGTAGAACAAAGTCAGAAAGCGAGCGTGCATTAACTCAATTCTGTATAAGGAATTTGTTCATTGAAATTCCAAAATATAGCGTTTTTAAAAACTAGTATTGAGGTAGTGTTTTCTTCAGACAAATATCGATATGGTTGCGAAAATAGAAAGCTCTGCATAATAATGCCCAACAGAGCAAACCGTAGTAATTTTTTTTTGTTTACCGCTCCACCGCAAATAGCATATCGTTCGTAAATTCTATTCTGTTGGTTGCGCCGATCTACAACATTGCTCTTAGCGGAGCCTTGGAAATTTTGTCAATTTTTTATGCTTCGGCTTTGCTCTATGCTCTGTTTATATCCAAAGCCAGAGCAGTAGTAGAGCATATTTTTTGTTGCTACTGCTATTCTGAAGTAACGATTGCAAACACTTGGCGGTTTTGAAAGAATTCTGAAATGGATTATTTTCGAAACGGCAATAGATTTTTTCAAATATATTTAGTTTAAATTTTTTATGACTCAAGGTTCGATTGGAGCTCAAGGCCAGAAACATTTTTTTTTTTTTAATTTTTCTGGAATTGAAAAATTGTATTTTGTTTGTGGAATAGTAAGTAGAAACTATTTCAGACAACCTTCCTTAGCTGCGCAGATAGATCCATTTCGAAGGGTGCTAAGCCTTCATCATCAGTACGCTTTAGGCACGCTATGCTAAGCATTTAGCTATACAGCGGTGGTTTGTTTGACTAATCCTCTTTACCAACAATATTTAATAAGCGTTGCGCCATCTGTTGCAACTCATTGATAATGTTGGATTTGTTTATTGTCAATTGCTTTGTTTGACATTCCCAAGTGCTTTTGGTTTATTGGCAATTGGTTTTGTTTTATCGGTCTATTGATAAAGGATTCCAAGAAAAAAATAAAAATTATTGTTCCGGCCTTGAGATCGATTCGTACCTTGAATTTTTAATTTTTTTGGTCAACAAAATTTGTAAAATACATATATGTGTTAGTTATATTTATAGCGATTTCACCAATGAGAATAAAAACAAGTAAAGATGTCTAAGCTGGGGTGTAACCGAGCATTATATACTCAGCGTGAGCTTCAATTGTACATTCCATTTCAGATAAATAACTTTTCTACATAACACGTGGCACCGCCCGTTTAAGAGAAAATGTCTCCCCATTTCCTCTTACAATAAAACTTGATAAGTGAAATATCATTGATTCAAAACTATTTCTTGCTAAGTTATAGCTTATTATTCTAGTCTACGGCCCCTTTAAATTTGTTTTATATCTAAGTTGCCGTGGTCTTCAACCGATTCCGTACATTTTTACTAGAAACATTATCTGCTATAAGGAAAATATGTGTACACAATTTTATTACGATGTGTAAATTTTTCTTCGAGTTATGGCTCCCGAAACATAGAAAATTGCTTAGTCATAAAAGGGGCGGTGCCACACCGATTTTCAAAAATTTTAGTGTTTTCCAATTCAATGTTATAATTCAATTTAGAAAGTAAAATTCTATGGACATAAAGCTCTTTTTCGCTAAGATATAGCTTATTTTATTCGTCCACTACCCTTTTTAAAATATTTTATATAAAAGAAGTCGTGGTCTTTAACCGATTTTGTTAATTTTCTTCAAATAATTACTTATAGTAAGGGCAACCTCTCTGCCGAATTTTGTTACAATAGGTTTAACGGTTTTTGATTTATGAATAATAATATTTGTAAAATTGATTTTATAACAAGTGGGCGGTGCCACGCCCATTTTAAAAAAATTTCCAACCTTTTATCAAGAGTCCCAATATCAGTCCACGTGTCAAATTTCAACATACTAGGTGTATTATTTACTAAATTATCAGGTTTTTTGTGTTTTCCAAAATTTTATATATGTATATAAAAAGTGGGCGTGGTTATCATCCGGTTTCACTCATTTTCAATACAAATCTATTCTGGGTCCAGATAAGCTAGTGTACGAAATTTAGTGAAGATATCGCGATATTTACTCAAGTTATCGTGCTAACGGACGGACGGACGGACATGGCTCAATCAAATTTTTTTTCGATACTGATGGTTTTGATATATGAAAGTCTATATCTATCTCGATTCCTTTATACCTGTACAACCAACCGTTATCCAATCAAAGTTAATATACTCTGCGTGCAAAGCACGTTGAGTATAAAAATATTCAGTAGCTATTTTATGACCACCTTAGTGCTCTTATGTAGATATGATACCATAGCACAAACGCCAAACATATGTACTGCGGCTGGATACCTCAACAATGTCCATAGGTAGTGGCGCTTGTGCGAACACAACAAATTGTTTTTATTATGGAGTTTAATGTGCCGTAACAATTGGGTGAGCGAGAAATTGATTACAACAAATCTAGAAGTTTGTTGGCATTCATGATACATAAGAATATTTATGGCATGAGCCAAAGTGATTTGTACAAAAGAGTGTATGGCATTTCGAAATACGCACACTTACATACATACAACAGCAATTGTAACATCCGCACATTTTATACTAATAAAACCCGAAATGCCTACTCTGGTAAACTAGGATCTACGGGTTTTATACATAAGATGTATTTAATCGAAGGTTGATTTGAACGTGAACGAATTTACGCTAAATCACTGCGGTTTAATTCACATAATGAATGATTTACAAAAGGAGTGATGTGCGAATAAATGTTTAGGTGAATGCCTTGTAGCTAAAATCAGCAGTACTAACCTTAATTTAAAACCTTAAGTATAGTTGAAAGCATTTATTGAGATTAAGTTGCGTTACAAACGTATTTTAAAATTAATCAAACTAAAAGCATCGACTTCACAAAACTAGTTTTATACCTCACAAATGCCAAATACTACTAAAGAATTGTGTCGAGTAGGTTCTTTTAAATCTCAAGCGTTAAAAAAAAATGTTTCACGCTTGATGACAAATTGAAACGGTAAGGGAATATGTAGCACAAATTTCAATTTTAAAGCAATTTGAGATGAGACCCAAAAAGTTCCATAAAACTTAATTGCCAATTCACAATTATCGCGCTCTCTACTATTCGTTATAAAGTTATAGACTATTAGTGTATGTGTAACTGCACAATTTCCAGTTATAAATGGAGTAACAACAGATAAACAAACAGATTTTTCAATTGCAAATGCAAAATCGTCATATGGAATTGGGAATACTCACTTGTACATGAGAAAGCGTCTTGCGGAAATTCGAAAGCATCAATTGTAACTGAGAATAGTTATAAATAGTCAATTAAAAATGCGATAGCTTCATATGAAAAAATTAAGAATATTCGAATGGAAGTGCTAATGCGTCAGAACTGAAATTGAACGACAGAAATGAAAATAGTCACTTTGTGAAAACTCGAA
The DNA here is from genome assembly GCF_040869045.1 of Eurosta solidaginis. Taxonomy (NCBI): domain Eukaryota; kingdom Metazoa; phylum Arthropoda; class Insecta; order Diptera; family Tephritidae; genus Eurosta; species Eurosta solidaginis. Next base: position 289,371,162 of record NC_090319.1, on the reverse strand, counting down.
AGTATCAAATGTAATTGAGAATGGTTAATTGTAAATGAGAGTTGCCAATTGTAAATACAAAAGCATTATAAGAATTTGAGAACAGCCAATTGCAAACGCGAAAGCGTCATATCAAAATGAGAATAGTGAGTTGTTAATGAGAAAACACCATACAAAAACAAGAAAGTGTCATTTATAATAGAATATATTAAAAGGACATAAAAATAGCTATGGATGTGACAACGAGGCATATGCTGCTAGAATAATCACAATGGAAATTTCCCATGTTCATGACATCGTCAAATGCTCTCGTGCAATATCCTTCAGCTGCTGATCTCTTCGCTGCATTCACTTTACTTACTTATTTACTTGACGATCAACCATTTAAGCCGTTTTAGCAATACAGTAAGTTACGCCATCTGCTTTTTTTGTTGATTTAACTAGCGCCAATTGGTCGGACTAAAGGAATTTAAATAGCTTTCCACCTGATCCTTCTAACTTAGCGAGGGCCACCCCCTTACTCGACTTTGATAGGCGGGATAAAAATACTTTCTTAGCCCCGTCATTTTCTTTCATTCGCATAACATAGCCTAGCCAGCGTAGCCGCTGTGTTTTAATTCGCTTTCTTCTTTGGCAATGTGTCCTTGGAGCTATGTTTTTACTTTACCCTAAAAAGTCTCGATGGGGTTCAGCATTAGCGATCACGATGCTTAATTTAGCACCTTCGTTTGGCCATTCTTAGCATCACTACAACTGATTCGATTTCGAAAGGCATGACCCGTTGTGGCACACCAAAACTAAATTGTTAAATCGTTCTGCTACTCTTCCCGTCGTAGAGCAAATGACCTTACTCGACCGGCACATGTGCTCTTCGTAAAAGTACCCCTTTGTTATACGACCAACGATGCTTCATACGAATAAATGAATGTTTGGGCCTCTTGCAACAACGATTTTGCATATTTAGTTTATTCTTTCTCATTTCCAAATTGCGTTTTGTATTTACAAATAACTATTCTCAAAATTATATGACGTCTGACGTTTTCTTATTTCCAACGGATTATTTTCATCTACAAATGACGCTTTCGCATCTTCATTTACAAATGTCTTCGTATTTTTTATTAACTTATCCCATTTACAAATAGAAAATCTTATTTCCACTGAAGCTTTCTCATTTACAACTGGAATAGTTGTAGTACTGCCTCTTAAAGCGATAGTGCAGCGCTGTGAAACTCTACTATTGGCCGCCAGATCGCGTGCTTAATCAAACTGATTGATAGCCCAACTCAAACTGAATTACAGCGCCTCTTCATATGTTGCCTTTTATACCCTTTGGTTTCCTCGTTCGCATTTTTCCAGAATGTACTAGCATTGTCCATGAGCTCTCAAACTTCTCAGCTATAACTAAAATTGCACAATTTTACACATCTTTTAGGCGCTTCCAGAATCTACTAGTCCAGTAGCTCTCAAACTTCTCAGATATATGCATTTGTTTGCGCATTGACTCTCCGCTGCTCGTATTCGTACATGGTACATATGTGTAGACGCAATTATTTATTCGTTTATGTAGATACATAAAGATTGAATTATTGATGTGAATGTTTGTAGTTTACAGTCTCCCGCGCGCACATAGGCGTATAAGTAAATGCATCTGTGTGTGACATCTCTCTGGGTTGCCTTATATATGTGTATACTTGATTTGATTATTAACGTAAATACTGCTTGGCATGGCCTTAGCATCGCCTTAGTGATGGTAAAACTTAGTGATGCTAATATTCGTGACAATATATATACATTAGAGCGGGTCAAATTGTATGGATGGATTTTTTCCCATCAGGAGTATAGCAAAAACGAAATCTATAGATGATTCTAAGAAAAATTACTGAAGATACCATAGCTCTAAGTCCGATTTCGAGGTCCCCATTTTTGCAAAATAAATATTTTGCATTTGAATGTAGGGTTTGGCCAAAAAACTTCATAGCTTCTGATAGAATTATAGGAAAAATATCATATTGGGCTTACTTTAAAAGTATTTTACGTATATTTCAGAATCTGTATTAATATCTATAGTGTTTTGGATTTTAGAATTATGAGAAATTAGCCTAAAATTAATTTTAAATACTATATTATCATTTTTAACAAATTTCATAGGGAAAATTTTTTTCTTTACAGCTACAATAAGTTCAGGACATTTCCAACAACTTTCATTCTTTTTTTTACCTTTATATTAAGTCGCTTTCATGTTTGTCCCCTCATTTCCATACGAATTTTTGACCCACGGAAAAGTCTTTTTCGGTAACTTCCCGTTGGGCTAGATACTTGATACTTAGAGCGTAGTTCAGATCTGGGAGACGCTTTAACGCAAGTGAAAAAAAAAATAATTTTAAAATGGAAATTTTGCGATCGACTTTTAACTAACTTCCGGTGATCCAGAGACTTGAAACTTAGCACATTGTTTGCGAGTCGATGGCACTACAATTCGTGGTATACAAAATGCCGACAGGTGGTAGACGAATCGAGATAAACGAAAATCCCAGGAAAACGCAGGGAAACTTGCGATCGCTTTTAAGTAACTTCCCGGTGAGCTAGAGACCTGGAGCTTGGACCATGAGTCAGATCTCAGTGACAATGTAATATTTGATCAAAAAAATTTCGCTAGGTGGTGCATGGAGCGAGATATTAAGAAAATTAATTTTGTTTTGGTAATTTTTCAATCCATTTTTAGCTATCTTCCCGGCGACCTAGAGAGTTGAAACTTGGCAATTGGTTAGAGGCCTAGTGAAAATACAACATATAGAAACCAAGGTGGCGCACTAGTCAATATAACTGCAAATCTTTGAAAATCGATGGGAATTTTGCAATCGATTTTTAAGTAACTTCCTGGTGAGCTAGAGGTTTGAAACTTGGGCCGTGAGTCAGAACCCAAAATTCCAAGTTCCTTTTTGGAGGCAGCATTAAAAAAGTAAAAATAAATAGATGATAAAAAATTTTAAGAACTACCTTTATATAAATGGACCAAAATATAGAAGGCAATTTTTCCTTTAATACACACATAATCTTGTTGAATTTTGACTAAAAAACTTTAACAATAGCTGTTGCAAAAGAATTTTGGGATTTAAAATTATAAAGGTAGATCGTGTGCTTAAATTCTATTTTTTGGTCCATTTATATAAAGGTAGTCCTTAAAATTTTTTTATCATCTTTTTATTTTGAATTCGCTATAGTAGAAAAAATTTTCAAAAAAAACCTATATTTTCAAGTAATAAGCAAACATTTGTTTCTATTAAAACGAATTCGAAACAAGTAAGGAAGAAGAAGAAATTTGACCCGCTCTAATGCACATGCATTAAAAACTTATCTGATTTTCAAAAGCTATTACCACCAGCATTATTGATTCCGCTATCAAAGCCTACTCTTCTAACACACATAGCACATACTCAGCTTACAAATAGTTGATAAAAACTTTATTCTATATAACGTCAGCTATAAGTTTGGAAAAATTTTGCAGATACGTAGATCCCTTTATTTTCAATAGCAATGTAACTGACAATGAAATGGCATTAGCAGATAGCGAATATAAGAAATAAAACGCAGCAAGTACCATAGTCGTACTGGCATTAAACGAAAGTAACTAAGATTTATCGCAAACGAATGTGCTTTCATAGACTAACATGAATGCAATACCTAGACGCACATAAATATGTACGTAGTATTATTAGTTCCCTGTAGGACACAAATTTTTTACTAAATAGCCGAAAATTAGTTCCATCTGTTTAAAATTTCTAATTCTATCACTGCACATGCCAAGTCTATGGAAAAAACTACGAGGAAATACAGAATAAATACAACAATTTTTTCCATCTACTCTGCGCTGTATTTTAGGCCTTTAAATTTGCGTGTACCTGCATCATTAAGTACCAGCTGATATACATAGATGGGACACAGGTGATATTCGTGGAAATTGTTACAGCTTCTTAGTTTTCAGATCAACACTTTTTCTTCATTTTTATAAGACTGCTTGCCAATAGGTAAGGTTAAGAGGGCGTATATGGGAATTTCCAATACTTCCAATCGGAGACATTTTTGTCCACTCTAGGTGCCCTCATAAGTGCGGGATTGCAGTACGTTCGTCCAACCAGAATACACTCTAGTGATTTTCAACGAGCCATTTGCTTTCTCTGATGAACCTAAGTAAAAGTGAACGATCCACTTTCTCAACCTAAGCAGTCGTAGACACTGGCAGAGAGAGTGATGCATCGAATCCTCTTTCTCCTAATCCTGACAGCTTCTGCCGACAGAGTTTGTCGATATGCACCACCGTTAGTACATTGATACAATAGCGCAATGACCTGTGATTATACCCGTAAGTATTATTCTGCTTTCGAATCCAAACATGGACATAGGGGCCTTGAAACTTTGCAATTATCCCAGTAGTTCCATAACAAGTCCGTTGCCCCAATCTTATATTTCTCAACTTTCCTCAGGCAATAGCCCAGCCGTGGCGGCCATATTTGAATATGGTGGTAGCGTGCTCCGCCTACCACACCGAGGGACCTGGGTTCAACCCCCGGGCAGATTCACATCAAAACTTAATAAAAAGCTTTTCAATGAGAAGAGTTTTTCTAATCCAGGTCGTTCATCGGAAGTGATTTGGCAAATACTCCGAGTGTATTTCTGCCACGAAAAGCTTCTCAGTGAAAAACTTATCTGTAGATGCAGTCGGCATAAAATATAGAGGTCACATCCCGCCAATCTGTAGGAAAAAATAAAAATGAACACGACGCTACTTGAAAGAAAAGCTCGGCCTAAATCTCCTCGGAGGTTATTTGTGCCAAGCATTTTATTTCATTTTTTTAACCCAGCGCTGGAACCTTTCCTGGCCATCTGATCTATAAATTATTTCCCTACAATATCGTTGTGCCCTGGGATCCAGCAAACTGAGATATTCAGGTGCATTATGGACGCCAGAAAATATTGATTTCTTCGCACGATATCCGACTTTATCACGTTGTTTTTTAATTCCTTTAAGCCAGTCTGGCTGCCGACATTGTAATATGGGATCGTTCTATCCCGATGCAGCCGGGTTGTTATCTCTATGGCCTGCAAGACACTGCTTGGATCAGGAAGTCGTAACGATTGAATTCACCTTCAAAGTGCTTTGAGTAATATCCATCTCCAGTTCCCTTAACCATATTTTTGAGCCATCTATATAGAATGTAATACCCCTACCCTTGTCTAAGCCGTTCTCCCGTTTCTCCCTTGAAGCATGCTTGCCAATATTCATATGGCTCTTTACGAATTATACATATCGCATTTTTCGCGTTCACTTAAGCGTATTTCACAAAAATTCGAAATAAAGTTTGTTAATCATTTATTTTCCCTCATGGGTTCACTATTCTTATATTAACAGCCTGATTCTAATGTGGTAACAACTTTCTTCACCACGGCAACTTTCTTCGTGTTGTAACTTTTGTACCCTTTTGGTATTCTGTCCACGAAAGTAGCCGGATAATTGTTTACCCACTAAAATAGGTGGTAACATCGATGTAACCACACAAAAGCTGTTGTTTAGAAAAAGGCAATACTGAAAAATAAAGAATTGTTAGCGCAAATAAGTAAACATAATAGTAAAAAAGTGTTGCCTCTTACTATACATATTTGTTTCCATGTACTTTCACAGTATATATTACAATATAGCTATGTAAAAACGTATGCATGTATGCACATATGTATATACACATCGTCCCGTTTATTCGTTAACATCGTATCTACGAGTGACACATTTTCGGTAAAGCCATGGCGGAACCATACACAGTGGCAGCATGGTGACATTCCTACAAACATAAAAAAAAATTCCATGTACTTCGTTTTTGTAAATTCAATGGACAAGTGTCAAAATCGTACTGCGCCGGAAGTTGATGTATCAAATTAAATAAAAAAAGTTTATATTCAGCGGTCCCATGCTGCCACCTTGTATCTTTCCGCCATGGGTAAAGCGAAGAAAACCAACTTTTAAATTTCACCACAGACACTGGTGAGTTTTTCGGTGATGACAACGTTACCACTTTGACCAGAATCGCGAATAAAACAACTGGTAACGATTTTCGGTTTCATAATGTTCTGGGTACTATTTTACCGGTAACGCTAAGAATCGGGCCGTAAATGTTCAGAGAGCAGACAACTCCGCTATTGCATTGTATTATTTCTTCCGGTAAGATTACCTATACATAAATACAGTTGAGTGAATGTTTGCATCCAAAAATCTTTCTTAGCTCAAACCAAAAGCAATTCATTCATTTCTATGCAAACAATACTCGAGTAGTGAGCCTCGTAATCGTCTGTTCCCGCTGTTAGAGCTACAATAAATGGATGAATGAATATACATAATATATAAACATGGAATTTATATATATGTGTCTATATATATGTATACATATGTATCTATAAAATAAAAATTAAATACAATTTACATAAAGGAAAAATATTGTACAAAATAGGGATGTTACGGAGCTTTGATTTTGAAGCTTCAACATTTTCTATTGCTATAGGTTATTGCTCCCTGCTAATTTCCTTGGTAAGACCAGTTGGCGGAGCAAAGAAGCGACTGGCGCGCCTTGTTGGATGGCCATAACCGTTTGAACGGTTAAGCGCCAATTAAGGAAGTATGTTAGTAATACGCTCTGGCTTTTTGACATCTGTTTTTCACATTTTGGAACTTTTTTCTTTATGTACGTTTCCATGGTTTTGCTCTTCTCGATTCGTGTGGCTTGCACACGTGTGATTTTGGCTACTTGGACAACGTCATTGACATGGTTCGGTTTTTCCTTATTAGGGAGAGAACATTATTCTTCAACTGGGCGACTGCTGATCGCTTTAAGCGGCCACTTCTTTGCTGGTCCTTACAATTCACTTCTGTTGAAGCGCAAAAACGTTCTTTGTGAAGTGTGAGAGGATATTTATGTGACCTTCGCCAACTTTTTATAAATAACATATGAATTTTTCGTCTAAATGTGTAAAATTGTTAAATGGCTCCTGGTTAGCATGCATTTTTTCTCGTTGGTGAAAGCTTGACTTCAGAAGCTAATACATTTCAAAAAATATCTTTAAATAACAAATCAAAAATAGTTTTTTTTAAAGCATACTTTGTATTTACTAAAACAAATGAGGGGAGCCCTAAATTTACACACAGAACAGTTTCTGTACCAGTCTTTAAATAGATTTCCAATTTTTGGATAGTTAAAACGTGCGTGGTCCTTAACGAATTTTCCTCAGATCTAAATATTATGCTAAGAATCATAAAATAAATAAATGTAAGGCACGATAGCCTCCGAAGAGATCTAAGGCCGAGCTTCTCTTCCAATTTGCGTCGTGCTCCTCTTGATTTTCCCTACAAATTGGCCAGACGGGACCTACATGTTTTATGCCGACTCCGAACGGCATCTGCAAGGCAGATGAGTTTTCATTGAGAGTTTTCATGGCAGAAATACACCCGGAGCGCTTACCAAACACTGCCTAGGGGCGACCCCCCCTAGAAAAATTTTCTTCCAATTTAAAAAACTTATTTCTAAAATTTTGATGTTGCTTTGCCCGGGGTGCGAACCCAGGGCATACGGTGTGGTAGGCGGAGCACGCTACCATCACACCACGGTGGCCGCTAAGAATCATAATTCTGCAAAATTGCAAAGCGTGAAATATTTTCCTACTTAATAAAGATGGTGCCACGCCCATTTCACAAAATTTAACAAAATGTGTATTTTTAATTTTTATTCTTTACTACACCACATCGCTACTGAGGTGAAATATCAGTAAAAGTTATTTATATACCGTAAGTTCCGACTTTTTGTTACCATTTGACTTGAAACCTTTTTTTTTTTTTTTTTTTTGAAGTGGGCGGGGTCGCTAACAAGTTTTCTTAACTAACCAGGGTGTTTATAAAATAGCAAAGACAACCGCTTTGGACAATCTTCAATAGCTTTTGATTTACGGCTTGCAAAAATGTTTGCTTCTAAATGTGGCACGACCATTTCCCAAAATGTTATTAGATTTCTATTTCTTGTCATAATGTCAACCATCACGTCAAGTTTCGTCACTTTATCGATCCTTGGTAATGAATTGTAAAATATTTCCTTTTTTTCGAAACTTCGAAATCGATTTGTTTAAAGTAAGCGTGCTCGGCAACCTATTCCAACCTAAGTGAATTTATAATGAAAGAACACCAAGATTTATGGCTTAAAATATTTTAAAAGTTTCATCTTCTAAATTTTGGCGATTCCATGTCTATTATCCACAGTTTTTCCAAATTTTCCTTTCTTGTCACAAATAAATTACTGAGCATCATCACTTTATCTGTCCATGGTAACATATTTTCCATTTTTCGAAATTTTCGATATTGAAAATGTGCGCATAGTTATCGCTCGATTTCTGCAATTTTCAACATAAATCTATTCTGTGTGCAGATAAGTAAATTTCGTAAAGATAAGTCAAATTTGACTGATGTGGTCGTGTAAACAGGCGCACTATTCAAGTCTGGCTTAATTAAAAACTTGTACACGCTGCTAATTTGGATAAAGGGAAGTATTTGTCTATCTCAATTATTTTACACCATTATGTAATATCGTTATTCAGTTAAGATTATAGTACCATTGCGTATAAGTACACATTGGGTATATGAAAAAAGTCCCTTATAGCGTCCATCGTAACGCTATAGTCGTCAAAATCGGCATCGACGTGATGGATGCAAGTCTTGTCTATGGGCAAAAGCATACTTAGATTCTTGTTCGCAAACTGGAGATCCGCTTTCGATTCCGATTCCACTAAATTAAAAACCTATTTAGTCCCTTATACTCTGTATTCTATTATAAAGGCTTATAATATTGCACATATAAACTTTTTTAATGTCAATGCTTGCTGTCACGCGTTTGAGGGTATCTCTCTAATTCTCATGGTATCAAGTAACTCAGCGAATAAAGAAATGTGTATACTGGCTGCAAATGATTTTTCTTAATAAGGTTTAAATTTATTCGTTTAAAAAAAATCTTCTGGAGCGAGTGTTCTGTTGAGTACTTCACTCAATAATTGAAACTAAAATAATATCTATTTTAATCAGTCTCTACTCATATGTGTATATGGCAAGTTCCTATGAAGTACAACATGTAACCTTTGACAACCATCAATGCAGCAAAAAATCTTTTCTCATCATTTAAGAATTCATGAGCTTAATACCGGCTTATAATAATTGAATTTCAATTATTATGTTTTTCTAAGAGAAACTGAAAAGAAAGAAACATTTACTGGCATATTTCGATGGAACCATTTCGAAAACTGTCATCTCATCATCTTCAGATGGTGCGTGTCTAGTCTTTTATAGTGAGTCTTCTAAAGGATCTACCGTATCGAAAATCTTGTCATTCGTATATTGCCTTCCTTTGTCACAGTCAGATTCTGGGTGGTATTTTTCAACAACAGCGATAAGTGCATTGGGTTCATCATTCTCCTTGCTATAAGAATAAGTGCTCTCTCTAATTCTAAAACGTACTCTGAATGTCTGCATATCCAAAAAATATAAGATTTGCACGATAGCTTCGGGGTAAAAATGTATTTGCCTGACGTTAAGCGTTCTTTGCCCAGTCCACAAAGGGGATCCTGACAGCTGAGTCAAGTATCACAAAACCAGCATTTTAAATATATCACATATAAGGTCAGAGACCTGGTAGTTCTATCATCGAACCAATTTTGACTATGCGCAAAAGCTTGGAAAAAACCGTGGAAAAAGAATTGACACACATCACAATTTCGTCGATTTTTAAACTGTCTTTTACAGTACAAAAAGGAGCTGCCTTCTTGTCACTATATGTGAATTTGTTTTCCCTGCAATACTAAATCGGCTGTGCAAAATTACGTTGAGAAACACCATAAACTCAGTCAAAATTGGAAAAAACTCTCCGAGTCGTTCGAATCTAAACGATGTTTCATACAGAGTGACCGCCTTTCGCGCAATTTCTTAAATTTGGTGATGGAGGAAATAAAACTAGCTGCAGAAATTGAACGCTCTGGAACTACGTTTTATTACAGCGTGCAATTACTGACATATGCTGACAACATTGATTTCATCGACCTGAATACCCGCGACGGAAATGCTACTTACTCCAAACTGGAAAAAGAAGTAGAAAAGATTGATTTGATGGTAAATGAGGACAGAACGAAGTACCTGCTGTCATTGACAAATGAGTTGGCGAACTTACGTCAGGGAAACCACGCCACTGTTGGCAAACATAATTTAAAAATGGTAAAAGACTTCGTTAATGTGGGAACCAGCATTAACAGTCACAACATCTGCCTTAAAATCCAGCGAAGAGGACAGTTGCCAATAAATGTTTCTTTGGACTAGGTAGGAAATTGAAAAGTAAAGTCCTCTCTCGGCAATCAAAAGTCATGCTCTACAAGCCATTGTTCGCACCCGTTTTGCTATATGGTGCAGAAGCATGGACCATGTCAACATCAGTTGAAGCGGTGAATATGGCTCTGGCAGTTTTCGAGAAAAGTTTTTCTACACATTGGGACGGCAAATACCGAAGATCTTCTTCTTTAATTATGAGCCATAAGAGCTACACGCAGTCATCAATATAGTCCAGTGAATTAAATCGCTGCGGCTACGCTGTCTAGGCCATGTTAATCGAATGAAAGGTTAGCTCCGGCCAAATGTGTATTGAATCAGTTAGAGAGGGCGGCTTCCACTTCGCTGGAAGACAGCACACCGTCGAAATCGGTTTCTTTCCAACCCAAAATTTGACAGGGGTTTATTGAATATAGTTCTTACACACATATGTACGTCAATCCGGACGTTGAATCCACCATCAAAAATTGAGATATCTTAACCAAGTTTTGTCAATATCATATAAAAAACATGCATACCTTCTCCATACTGAATATTTCGGAAAATGAGAAAATGGCGCAATGCATGCCAAAATGACGATAACGCAAAATCAAAATTTTGTTAAAATTGAGTATTTTTTTTTTTTTTTCAATTTAACCAATGAAGATAAATCAAAATTTGAATTTTCTTGCGTTTATGTGGCAGGCAAATTTCCAGGTTGCGTTATTTTAAAGTGACATCAGCACCAACACGACGCAAGAGTCGAATATGTTCGTATCTTTTATCGGTATAATAAGAAACCTATTAGTGTACTTCTTATTAGTGTGGCGTTATCCTTTCAGTATGATATCGCTGTTTAAACTCGGTTAACAAATGACACATAGCGCGATGTGCACCACAAACATTCGTGCAGCGAAATTTTGAACGCAATGGCCATGCATGTTGGTATGTACCTACATGCATATATACAAACTCATAAAAATACACAAATGAAACAAAACATAACATCTTTGTTTAATTAATAAAAGTTTCAAATAAGAACTACTCCGAAAATAACTAAGTAGAAATTCGTTTGTTGAAATATTTTCAATTGAACTACCGTTACTATGGTCACTTGCATGAACATGGAGCACAAATACTCAAAAATGGAATAAAGTCATCCCTGTTGCAAATTGTAGAACTTTGACTTATAGCTATAGAAATTGTATACGCGAAGGCACCTCTTCTAACTAAAACAAGTAAGTAAGGCTAAGTTCGGGTGTAACCGAACATTACATACTCAGCTGAGAGCTTTGGATACAAATGTTGGAGTTGAATGTTGACATACATTTTTTTAATTTAGAACACATATAGTAATAGGAGCAACGTTCCTGCCATATCGCATCATGACATCTTCAACGACTGCCAAATTACAGCTTGCAAAACTTTTAAATTACCTTATTTTAAAAGTGGGCGGTGCCACGCCCATTACTCAAAATTTTACTAATTTTCTGTTCTACGTCATAAGTTTAACTCATCTACCAAGTTTCGTCGCTTTATCCATCTTTGGTAATGAATTATCGCACTTTATCGGTTTTTCGAAATATTCGATATTGAAAAAGTGGGCGTGGTTGTAGCCCGACTTCGTTCATTTTAAATAGCGACCTGAGATGAGTGCCCAGGAACTTACATACCAAATTTCACTAAGATACCTCGAAATTTACTCAAGTTATCGTGTTTGCGGCAGACGGACGGATGGACAGACGGACATGGCTAAATTAATTTCTTTTTTCGCCGAGATCATTTTAAATATAGAAGTCTATATCTATCTCGATTAGTTTATGGCATTACAGGGTACCGTTATGCGAACAAAACTAATATACTCTGTGAGCTCTGCTCAGCTGAGTAAGTTTCCTCTAGACTTATTACAGCGTGATATGGTTTTCATCACCTTCTACGTGCAATATTAAATTCGTGAGAGGGATTGAGGGTGAACCAGTCGCTATTGTATTCAGTTCATAAACTTTCCTATAGTATATGGCAACAAACACACAAACTACTGCGTCAATAAAAGGTGCTAACTGCTATTCGCACTCCATTCAATTTTTTGTTCACTCCAGTTTTTCATGCATTTTCGATTTCATGTAGAACTTCGCAATAATGCAACAAAATGTGAGCAAATATTAGAAATATGCTACAATAAAGAAATTCTGAAAAACGATCAAAGTTGTGGCAAACTGGGATTGAGAAGTTAAGAGGAGCAAAAAAATAGAAAATTATACATTTTTTATCAAACACATATATTTGTACATAAGTCTAAAGTTCACAAAGTTGAAGAAGACAAAAATATATTTTTAAATAAATACTATACATACATAAATACGAATACTAAACAAATGTGATTAAGGGGCGAATTATGTATAACGCAAAGAGTCATTTTTTCTTGTGCGAACCGAAATTCCTATCATATAAAAGCATTCATTCACTTTAGTGAGTGACAGTTAACCTGAATGTTTCGTATTACTTATATAGTGCTGACTGTGAATGTGAGTGACTGCGACGCAAAACGTCATGGCGTCGTACATAATCTGGCCGTAAGTTCAAATCAAGTTCGCTCAGTTAAAACTTTTTGCACACAATGAAATACTACAATCGAATTTGGACCTAATTTTAATGAAATTTTAGCCAACTTTTAAATAAATGACTCATTTACTTTTATTTCGAAACAACTATGAGCAGCAGGCGAAGTGTACTCTTCAAGCTCTGGCATAATTGACCACAGACCACTTGCACAACGATACTTTCCCAATTTATGTCAACACTAAGAGCTGCATACTGAGTCACCCAACCAAACAGTAGCGCATTTAGGTGCAGGTCGGTGTGAACAAAAAGTGTTTGTTATATCAGTGGGAAGCAAAATAATTTTTCATGGTTTCAAAAAAAAAAAAAGAAAAAAATGAGTTTATATGCAAATATTTGTTGTCTTGTATGCAAATATGACTAGCACGCGTCTTTATTAAAGTGTATATATGTGTATATATGAATATTAGGGCGGGTCGATTTAAAAATCGCTCATTGCTCTGTGAAAATCGTATTCTAGGGATCAAAATAAGAAACTATGCCGAAGGAAATATACCTCTAAAACGAATTCTGATGTCCTCCCCTTTGGGTCGAACTTTCGGGTAGGGACAATTTCAATTCTACCTGCTGTGTCTTTTGGTGGAATAAAAAAAAACAACACAAGCAATTTTATGATCTGCAATTGTGTCACAGTGATACCTTAATTTTTTAAAATGGTTGAAGAAAAAACCCACAAAACTATGTTTACGATATGCAAATGCATCACAGTGATGCCTTGGTTTTAAAAGGGGGTTGTAAAAACGCTAATTTCTAATAATTTTTTTAAATTTCTTTTCTATTACTAAGTTAAATTAATTTTCTCATTTACATATGTTCTGACTAAATAAATTTCTAAAGAGAAAAATAAACTCCAAAAAGAAAAAAAATAGGCATTTCAAAGTGAGATTTTTCAAAATTTGCCCCTACGACCCAAAGGGGGGGACATCAGAATTCGTTTTAGAGGTATCGTTCCTTCGGCAAAGTTTCTTATTTTAATCCTTAGAATATGATTTTCACAGAGTAATGGGCGATTTTTTTGCCTCCCCACAAATCGACCCGGCCTAATATATATATATATATATATATATGTGCCTCTACTCCCTCACGAGTAGTGTTTTCATTAAAATTAAACAAAATTTTCTTAGAGCGTAAGTCATGTCCCCAAATTAGAGTCTCATATGGCGTAAAAGCTAGGAGCTTCAGCTTCTATCCACCAGTAATGACGCCAGAGAATTTTATCAAAAATTTCTTCGACAAATGGAAGGTCTTAATCCCGGTGCAAATGCGAGGATAAATACGGCGAACTTTTAACCGATATCCAGAAGGTACTTAGATTAAGAACGGATAGTATCTTGATGACAAACCCAATCCCGCAATTGAAGGTCACGGTACTACTGTCCCCTTAGCCGATTATAACGAAATTTTAATAGCAATAGCCAGAATAAAAACAGCAAAGCCATGGGCACTGATGCTTTGCCGGCGGAGCTATTCAAATACGAGGAAGAGGAGTACGTAAGGCGGAAGTATCAACTTCAAAGCAAAATATGGTCGGGCGAGTACATGCTCGACGGCTGGAGTCTAAGTATTCTTTGCTCAGTTCACAAGAAGTAGGAACCTGCAAACTGCGCAGACCATCGCGGACTCAGCCTTCGAAGTATCACATATAAGGTCATGTCAAGCGTGTTGTGTGAACAATTTAAGTCCACCATTACTTGGCTGATTGGACCTTATCAGTGCGGCCTTAGAACTGATAAATCAACCATGCGAAAAATAAGCGAAAAAAAACTTATATACATCACCCCTTCATCAATTTTAAAGCCGCCTTTGACAGCACGAAGTATGCTGCTATGTCTGAATTTGGTTTTCCCGCAAAATTTATACGGTTGAGCAAAACGAACAACACCATTAATTTAGAAAGATTTGGAAGGGACCACTCCGAGCTATTTGAAACTAAACGGGGTATCAGAAAGGGTGGCCTCTTATCTTGAAATTTCCTTAGTATAGAAAAATATTCTACAAAAGCGTGCAATTAGTAGCGTATGCTGACGACATTGACATCATCGGCTCAACACACACGCCGTAAGATCTGCTTTCACCAAACTGGAAAGGAAACGTGAAACATGGGTTTGGTGGTGAATGAGAATAACACGAAATACCTGCTGTCATAAAGCAAAGAGTGAGCACATTTACGCTTTGGCAACCACGCCCCTGTTGGCAGCCATAATTTCGAAATAGTAAAAAATTGCATGTATTCAGGAAGCAGCGCTAATACAAGCAACACCATCAGCTTTGAAATCCAGCGCAGAATGACACTTGCCAATAAATTCTAGCCTGGACTAGCTAGGTAATTTAAATGCAAAGTCCTCTATCGGCAAATAAAAATCATGCTCTACAAGTTTTTTATCATCCTATATTGTGCAAAAGCATGGATAATGACAACATCAGATAAGGCGGCTCTGGTAGTGTTCGAGAGAAAAGTGTTTTGAAAAATGTATGGACCTCTGCGCATTGGCGAAGGCGAGTACCGAGGAAAATTTTGTGATGAGCTCTGCAAGCTTTACTCAAATATCAACATAATCCAGCAAATTGAAACACAGCTGCAGGCTGGGCCAAGTTATGCGAATTAAAGGTGATGCTATGGTAGAGGTAGAGAAAGGACTAGTTGCAAAACGATTTAAGTTCCCTTGATGTGACCACTTGGCGTCAGATACCCCCCAAGGAAGCGTTTGGCGCGGCTTGTTGGGCGGTCGTAACCGTTTAAAAAATTTATCGCCAACTCAGTAAGTAACAAATGACAAAACAGACCTAAGCGTTCACAATTATCTTCACAAAAGATTATTCTCACACTGAACAAATTAAATAAACGAAAATACATCAAACAAATGAAATAAAGAAATATATCATAACAATAATAATCTCATTAATAATTATTAATTAAATCAAAACTCGTCGAGCGCGATTATAGCAAAGCAAACTGAAAAATATTTCTTAATTTTCTAACAGTAAAAATTTACAAACGACCAAAAAAAAGATTAAAAACAAAAACACACATACATTCGAGTACTTAAATATTTGTCTGCAAAATGTATGCAATATGACAGTTTGTAGCGCATGGCTGTTGATGACATTGATTTGTCGTTAAAGCGGCTGTCATTGTTGTTGTTTTTGCTGGAGGCCACCTCCATCAACCCCTTCTTATGTGGCAACACCGACTTTTGATGCGCTGACCCGCATTTTGTGCATAAAACAAAACAATACACAAACTCATACAAACCAAACTAAGTGGGCAAATTGCACATATAGCGCACACACACACTTACATGCATATGTACGTCAATTTTTTTTCTTTGGTAGATATTCTCATTTGTATTTGTTTGTTGTTTTAGATCTTGGAACACCACTGCGTATGAGTGACTGGCTGGCATAAACAACGTTTCACAAGCAAAATGCATTTAAATTTTAACTCGTTGAAATAATTTCCACGCCAACTGACAGAACTTTTCAGCGCACAAATGTCGTGCCAAACGCAAATACAATACATATGAAGCAGAAAAAAAATCAACAACAAGAACAATAAACAACGTAAGCTTTTTGCTCCAAACGACATTGCACAAAATGATAGAATGTTAGTCAAAAAAAAGGCGCGCCAAAGCTGCTCGACTGGAAGAGATCTCCACAAAAATGGCAAAAGCACAAAATCACACGAACACATGAAAATATACACGTGTACATATAAACAAACATATATGTATATACGCACGTTTATATGTACATATGAAGCCATACATCATACTGGAGTGTACATATAAGTGGTCTAAAATGCGTTTGTATTCGAAATCTCTCTGTGTATTTGTGGTCACCCATTTTGACATTGAAATATCGCGACTAATGCCGCTAGCAAAATGTTACTATTGTTTTTCTTTGGCATGGTAGCTTTTCCACGATTAAACTATTGTTCCTAATAGCGAATACACAAATAGCGCTGCTCAAAAATACCATAAACTTGCCCATCAAGCAAGTAAACTCAGCCATATAAATGTTCTCGTACTACCATATTGAGGCTTTGACTCGAAATAGCATCATCTTTGGCTTTTTTGTTACCGCCGTCGGCAAATAGTACAACAAAGTTGGAATTTTGGTTACACATACATATATTCGGATTTGTACTAGACAGTTACTTTAAACGAATTGCTTACTCGTTGTTTTTTACGATCTAGTATCGAAAGCTTTCCAAAGAAGGGATACATAAAAATCGAGTAGTGCATAGCTTGAAATTAAACCAAATAAATTAGTGGATGTGACTTTTAAGAAAAAATGTTTAGTTACCCATAATTTGTTTTCCACTTCGCCAAATAGTTAGGGGAGGTGTGGAAGCTTTAAAGACTAAGCCTTAAATAAGCCCTCAAAAACCATCGACGGCTGCAATGTATGCCATTTTGCACATTCCACCTGTAGACTTGGTGATGAAGAATAAAGCGTTAACAACTGCAACAATGTTCTGTGCCTCCGAGCAGCTGTAGCGCAGTTCGTACCACCATAGTAGTATATCGTCACCAACTAACGAATAAACAAACTATCTAACTCGTGTTTACCGATGCTTCCAAAGTAATAAAAGGAGTAGGAGCTACGGTAAACATCACAGACCCGGAAATAAATAAATTCTATAAGCTTTCAGATCACTGTAGTGTTTTTCAGGCCGAAGAAGTAACAATGACATGAAGGCAGTGTGGAGGAAAATAGCTTAAACTGGATAAGGAGAACCATGCAACTATAAAGGGTTACAGGGAACAGATGGATGAAAAGTGTATAAGCTAGCAAAAAAGTTGGTATTCCCTGAAGCTTACTCCCTAGATGTCCCAAAAAGATTAGAAGAGATTAAAAGAAGTTAAGAGTTGCACAATCGGGAAAGGCGTGGACCCAAGAGCGCGGAGCACGTTTTGTGCTTGTGCCCTGCATTTACCAGGCTAAGATTCCAGCTATTGGAAGTTATATAGCTGTTGTCGTTGTTGTTGTTGTAGCGATAAGGTTGCTCCCCCAAGGCTTTGGGGAGTGTTATCGATGTGATGGTCCTTTGCCGGATAGAGATCCGGTACGCTCAGGCACCACAGCACCATTAAGGTGCTAGCCCGAACATTTCGGGAACGATTTATGTGGCCACATTAAACCTTCAGGCCATTATATAGTTATATAGCTGTTAGATCTAGATGCAGAATGTTACATAGATACAAGAAAGCTTCTTTTATTTACCAATAGGATGGTATTATACCATTACTATGTCTTGATTTTTGAAAAGGGTTTTCATTTTGGTCGTCTAACAAACTTCTGGTAACACTATAAACTCACTCAGTCTAAGTAATGTCCTAACTGACGCGTGAGTTCAACGTTAACTAACCTACCTTTTTTTCATTTGAAAGGAGATTTATGAAACATGTCTAAGGCTCCACAGCATTCTATACAGACGGACTTAGAAAAATAAAGCATTCTCACCATTTTCATATTCCAAACCATGGGTCGCCAAAAATAGGAAGTAATTTCCTTGTCATGTGCACAATGTGAGCAATGCTTTGTTTCACACTATTCGAGAAAAATTTCGGAATAATATAGATATTTTCTTTGCAACTTTTCAACAACTTTTTTTCGATGAGCTACCAACACTGTTTCGATAAAACCCCTATAATTCGTTGATAAAAAATCGGTAGCTCTTTGATAATCTTTGTTATGGATCACAAACTGTTAACAATTCTAAAAGATATCGGTACCTCTTCTCCGCCTTGTCGATAGTATCAAGGCTTAGCCGAACTCCATAGCACCTTACTATATGGCTGTATGTTTAAGGCAATATATCTATTTCGTTTCATCTCATAGGAGGGCGGCGATATGCAGACTGGGCCTTGTTTAATTTATAGCCAGGGGTACATTCGACTGTATTTTAGTGGAGCTTTCCCAATACCAGAACGCCTGGAGAAGTAACGATGTTCTTACCACAGTAAGGCGCGCTATTGTGGCGGGCGATTTTTTCCCCATAATTTGTATTAGACAACTGACGTCGCATAGTGGGGCAGGAGGTCGCTTTTAGCTATGCATCGTACTTTGCAGCAAATTCGTGGAGAGTCAACTAGCTCTGGGATGAAGCGGAATGTGAATCTAAACGGAAAAGTAGAGTGGAGAACGGTGTTGAGCAGAAGGATTAGAAGAACTCTCCCGCAGTACCGTGCAGCACGGCAGGAGATCGCTTTTAGCTATGCGTCGCACTGTGGCAGCAAAATTAGTGGAGAATCAACTAGCTCTGGGATGAAACGGATTCACCTTCCGAACGGAAAAGTAGAGTGGAGAAGGATGTTTAGCAGAGGGATTAGAAAAACTCTCTCGCAGTACCGTGCAGCACTTGGAATTGCGAAATGGTTGGAAAGCAACAAACCTCAATAGTGAGCACTTAGAATGGGCCATTGAGGCGGTAGTAGCAAGTCGAAAGCAGTTAAAGGGTTTTCCAGTGAGAAAACCTCGGTACTGCAATATGCTCCAAGCGGCAGAATGAAAAGGATTCCGGCTTTCGCGAGAGGATATATTTCCTGTTCAGTCTAACATATATACTTACACATCCTTGCAACGAAACATAGATACCCTCCCACTCTTTCAACTGTCCTCATCCCACTTTAAGCTGCATCATCAGTTTCATTTGTGTAGCGATATTGTTCTTATGACAGCCATGCGAACACCAAAATGCCAATTTAGCGCCATAAGTCGTGTTTTTGCAAAACGATTGAAATTGCTGTCAGCGCATAGACCATTTGAAAGGATGAAAGAGTCAAAGGAAATTCAACTTGCGCTCGAGTAGAACGAGTTGTATATTCAGATTGGAAAAAAATATTTTAGCGTTGTTATCGATTAGCAGATAGTGGACTACTTATGTCAGCCTAGTGGATAGATAGCATATTTGAGTTAAAGTTATTATTGCCTCGCACATTTGATAATATTCGCTTAACCTTTACAGCGTGCAGGTGGAGAGCCTTTTGAGACAGTATCGATTTATATATGGAGCGGACCTGCTTACATTCATTTAAGTTTACGCAAACTCATAATTAAATATAGTAAACAAATTTGTAGCTTTGTTGTAGTTTGCTATGATTTATTTAATTCTTAATTTAAAAGTATTCAAATATTTCTAGAATTTTGGAATTAATATTTTTACGCCCAGTTCAAAAATGGTACATGAATATGGTTTGGTCGTAAAGCACTATTTCTAATTACATCGCAACGTGGTTTCAAAGGCACTGTCTTCTCTCTGTATACCCAGTTTCGAAATAATTGTCTATTTTGCATTTTCTACGTAATGCGTTGTTGATGTACAAATATATTTGTTCAAGGTATGGGGGAACCAAGGCGAAGTGTTTGGTATTGGTATGCTGCAACGGACATGTATTGTTAATTTGCTATTGAAGTTTTAACGGTTTGTTAGCGATATACTATCGGTTTATTGTTGACAAGTTTTTGGTGCGTTATCCGTCACTTATCGACATGTTATCAGTTTGTTGGACGTGTGTAGTCGAAGAGATATAGGCAAGTTATCGACTTGGTATCGAATTTTTATAAATAAGCTATATAAAACAAAAGTTATTTAAGAGTGCTTAAACCGATTTTCTATCAACGAATCAGCGATATGCTGTCTACAGTTAGTCGATGAAATATCGAAACGTTATCGATATTTTATTTGAAAAAATATCGAAAATTTGTCAAATTGTCAACAAAAATTGATAGATTTGATATCGAAAAATTATTGATCTCTTAAAGGATTGCTACCAATTTGTTATCGTCGTGTTATCGATTTGTTGTAGAAGACTCATCGGTTTGTTATAAAAGAGGTACCATTTAAACTGCAATAAAATCGATGACACTTCTGTAACTCACAGATAACTAGCCGTTACTAAAGCAATATGAAACCGGTAACAAGCGGATAGATCCAAGGAAAACTGAAGAAGATTCGTTGTAAAAATCTACCATTCACTTTTTGGTTGTGTTAAGCGTGAAGTATGTATGTATTTGTTTTAACTGTAGCCTTTAGAATAAGCATTTTGGAAATGGAACATAAAATATCTCTTTCTAAAACAACAAAAGGGCAAACGCCATCCAAATCCATAAGGAGCTGAGTCGAAAATCTGTTGTTTAAGTAATACATGCAAGTTGATTCCCCATTTCAATACCCACCAACGCGCAGCCTCTACGAAGTACTATCTCGACTACTCCCCCCAAAGAGGGATTGGTAAAATATAAAAACCACGTTAAAAATTATTTTTTGTTTGACTTTTGACTTCCTTTATATTAGGTGGATTGAATGTTTGTCGGCTTTACATACAAATCTTCCAATCGATTTTTGAGTAACTTAGCATTGGGCTACAAACATGAAACTGTACACATAGGGTAGAACACCGTGACAATGCATCAAAAGGATAAAAATCTGTTAGGTGCCGCAGGGATCGAAATAATTAGATAAGAATTTGAAAATTTTCAAACCAGCTTTAAAGTAACTTCTCGATGGGCTAGAGACTTGAAATTTCAAAATTAATTCAGAGGTCGATGACAGCCGATGACTTGATACAAAAATATTCGCTAGGGGGCGCACGGGATTAGATATTTAGAAAAATAGTACGACACGGAGGGTATTTTGAGATTGATTTTGATGTAAGTTCTCATTGAGGTACAAATGTAAAGCTTCACAGATAGGATAAGACGCCGAGAAAATTTAATAAAAGGAGAAAAAAATTCCGTTAGTGGCGCACGGATCGAAATATTTAGATAAGAATTTGGAAATTTGATGTTTCGAGACCGATTTTAAAGTAGCTTATCATTGAGCTACAAACATGAAACCTCAAACACAGGTTAAGACACCGTGACAAAGGAAACGGGAAAAAAATTCCGTTAGGTGGAAAATGGATCGAAAAAATTAGATAATAATTTGGAAATTTTAAACCGGGTTTTAAGTAACTTCTCGATGAGCTAGATGCTAAAAATTTAGAGCTTAATTCAGAGGTCTATGACAGCCGATGACACAATACAAAAAGTTTCGCTAAGGGGCGTACGGACTGAGATATTTAGAAAAATCAAACGGAACGGAGGGAATTTTGGGATTGATTTTTATGTAAGTTCTCATGGAGCTACAAGCGTAAAACTTAACAGATAGGTTAAGGCACCGAGAAAATATAAGAAAAGGAGAAAATAAATATAAAATAAAAAGTTTTGAGCACTTCCTTTATATAAATGGACAAAAATCAGCGAAAAATATCTCCTTATATAAAGATATATTCTTGCTAAATTTTGATTTTTAAATTTTGACATAGAAATTATAAAAATATTTATGCGAAGTAAAAATATAAAGGTGGAGCGCAATTAAGTGACTAATAATATCTCCTTTCCTACCAACTTTCCAATCCAAGTAATGTGCGCTCCACTCTTATATTTTTACTTCTCATAAATATTTTTGCAATTTCTACGTCAAAATTTAAAAAGCAAAGTTTAGCAAAAATATGCTTTATATAGGGAGACATTTTTCGCTGATTTTTGTCCGTTTATGTATAGTACCTGCTCGGCAACGTTTCTCGAGTATCTTCATGCGCCGAATTATTAATGTCAAACATTTTTTAGTTATACACTAAGAAAGTCTCACAATTTTATTACATTCCAAAAACTTGTAAATTTCACGAATGACAACTATCAGTTAGTTTAATTAAATGTCAACTTACTTCCCTAAGCGCCATCTTTTGGTAAGTAGTTAAATGGTTAGATTTCGTTTTCAAATTGAACATATGCTTCTAGTGTTAAACGATAGCAAATTACCATGGTGAAATATCTTTTTGCTATGGCGAGAAATCTTTCTATTAGTAATATGTGAGAAATTGCAATTATTCATTTCATATTTGTCAAGCATATGCATTTAAATATATTTTGCTAGAATTTGCCACGGTGCCTTGATATTGCATTTAAATTTTATTAGCGTGGGTGAAATTAAGAAAAGGAAGTCGAATCATGTGTAAGATTTCTTTACGAATATTTTTTACTTTAATGTTCTCCTTTAAAGCTCTAATAGAATATGAGTAAGTAGAGTACTATTTCGTCTAACTACCCCAAACCTAAATGGCAACCCTACTCAAAAATATCCCTATTGTAATGCGGAGTGAAATACCTTGCATTTGTTACCCATATCGGCATATCTCATCCAATTTTTTTTAATTTCGAACAGGTGGCAACCCTAAATGGCAATCCTACTCAAAAATGTCCCTATTGTAATGCGGAGTGAAATACCTTTCGTTTGATACCCATATCGGCATATCTCAAGCAATTTTTTTTTAGTTTCGAATAGGTGACAACCCTAAATGGTAACCCTACTCAAAGATGACCCGATTGTAATGCGAAGTGAAATACCTTTCGTTTGATACCCATATCGGCATATCTCATGAAATTTTTTTTTAATTTCGAATAGTTGGCAACCTTGTGAAACATTCTGAGTGGCAACACCTAGGTAGAAAGTCTTAGAAGGTGATACGTTATCTCAGTGCCACATTTCATTTAAATCGGTTGAGCCGTTCCCGAGATCGTTCGGCTATACAAACAAACAATAATTGCTCGTCTAAAGTAATAAGATAAAGGAAGTGCTAAAAATTTTTTTATTTTATTTTTGTTTTTGAATTTTTTTTTGTTATACAATTTTTCAATTTTTTTTTAACTTCTTTGATTTGTATTCTTGTTTATACGATATTTATCAGAGGTAGAAGCTGCTCGGTTAGTGATTTATTGACGAAAGTTACAGTCAACATGCATTTGCCGTCTAGATGGGTATAAGGCAATCCGTCGGTTTTATCGAGTGAACAAACAAAACGAGATTGGCTCTTTGATTGTATGCATTGTATGCACTTACGATTAGTGATTTCCTCATCTTTTGATGGGGCAAGATTTCTCAAAAAAACATCAAAAGTCTTTTTTTGGTGCTATTTCAAATTCATTCAATAAAAAGAAAAACAATTTCTAGAAAAGTTATTTAAAATTTATAAAAATAATTCATTCCAGTTTTCGATTTGTGGGATCCTTGGTTGCTGAGATATCGATAATTAAATACAAAAGGATTCTTTTCTGTCGATACCGCAGCGAGAAATGAAATGTATCAAGGTGTGTGAACAAATAAAGTTAAATCAACAAAGTTTTTGATACTTAAACTAACTAAGCAAAACCAATTTTTTCTTTTTTACACTCCAGACCATCATAAAACAAAAAATTTTAAATTTCTTTGTTGTTGGTTTTTCTAAAAATACTTCGCATATTTGCAAACTAGATACTTACTTACTTACTTAATTAGCGCTTAACCGTCTAAACGGTTTTGGCCGTCCAACAAGGCGCGCCAGTCGCTCCTTCGCTCTGCCAACCAACGCCAATTGGTCACACCAAGGGAGTTTAAATCGTTTTCCACCTGGTCCTTCCAACGGAGTGGGGGCCGCCCTCTACCTCTGCTTCCATAGGCGGGTTCCGATAGAAACAATTTCTTGGCCGGAGCATCATATTTCATTCGCATAACATGGCCTAGCCAGCGCAGCCGCTGCGTTTTAATTCGCTGGACTATGTTGATGTCTGCGTATAGCTCGTACAGCTCATCATTAAATCTTCTTCGGTACTCGCCATCGCCAACGCGTAGAGGTCCATAAATCTTTCGAAGAACTTTCCTCTCGAACACTCCCAAAGCCGCTTCATCTGCTGTTGTCATGGTCCGTGCTTCTGCCCCATATAGCAGGACAGGTAAGATAAGTGACTTGTAGAGTATGATTTTCGTTCGCCGAGAGAGGACTTTACTTTTCAATTGCCTACCTAGTCCAAAGTAGCATTTATTGGCAAGATTGATTCTTCACTGGATTTCAGTGCTGATGTTGTTGCTAGTGTTGATGCTGGTTCCCAAATAAACGAAGTCTTTTACTATTTCGAAATTATGGCTGCCAACAGTAGCGTGGTTGCCAAGGTGCAAATGCGCTGACTCTTTGCTCAATGACAGCAGGTACTTCGTTTTGTCCTCATTCACCATCAAACCCATCTTTACCGCTTCTTTTTCCAGCTTGGAGTAAGCAGAACTAACAGCGCGGGTGTTTAGGCCGATGATATCAATGTCATCAGCATATGCCAGTAATTGCACGCTTTTATAGTATATTGTTCCAGTGCGGTTAAGTTCTGCAGTTAGTATAATTTTCTCCAGAAATAGATACTGGGAGCTACAATTTCCTTATTTTGTATTTGCTGACCGACCAAATATTTTGATGTTTCGGCCTTTTGAAAATTACTCAAAAACTTATAATTGTTTTTAACCCCTTAAAATAGTGTAAGAATCAATTTATCAGACCACCAAACAACCGCACAAAATATAAAAAACAAGTAAGGAAGGTTAAGTTCGGGTGTAACCGAACATTACATACTCAGTTGAGAGCTATGGTGACAACATAAGGGAAAATAACCATGTAGGAAAATGAACCGAGGGAAACCCTGGAATGTGTTTATATGACATGTATATCAAATGAAAGGCATTAAAGAGTATTTTATGATGGAGTGGGCCATAGTTCATAGGTGGACGCCATTTAGAGATATAGCCATAAAGGTGGATCAGGGTTGACTCTAGAATGCGTTTGTACGTTATGGGTATGAAATGAAAGGTGTTAATGAGTATTTTAAAATGGAGTAATCCTTAGTTCCATAGGTGGACGCCGTTTCGAGATATTACCACAAAGGTGGACCAGGGGTGACCCTAGAATTTGTTTGTACAATATGGGCATCAACCGAGTGGTGTTAATGAGTATTTTAAACGGGAGTGGGCCTTAGTTCTATAGGTGGATGCCGTTTCGAAATATCGCCATAAAGGTGGACCAGGGGTGACTCTAGAATGTGTTTGTACGATATGGGTATAAAATTAAATGTATTAATGAGGGTTTTAAAAGGGAGTGGTGGTTGTTGTATAGGTGGTCGCCTTTTCGAGATATCGCCTTAAAGGTGGACCAGGGGTGACTCTAGAATGCGTTTGTACGATATGGGTATCAAATGAAAGGTGTTAATGAGTATTCTAAAAGGGAGTAATCATTAGTTCCAAAGGTGGACGCCGTTTCGAGATATCGCCATAAAGGTGGACGAGGGGTGACCCTAGAATTTGTTTGTACGATATGGGTATCGAAAGAAAGGTGTTAATGAGTTATTTAAAAGGGAGTAATCCTTAGTTCCATAGGTGGACGCCGTTTCGAGATATCACCATAAAGGTGGGCCAGGAGTGACTCTAGAATTCGTTTGTGCAATATGGGTATCAAACGAAAGGAGTTAATGAGTATTTTAAAAGGGAGTGGGCCTTATTTCTATAGGTGGACACCTTTTCGAGGTATCGCAATAAAGGTGGACCAGGGGTGTCTCTAGACTTTGTTTGTACGATATGGGTATCAAATGAAAGGTGCTAATGAGTATTTTTAAACGGGAGTGGGCCTTCGTTCTATAAGTATTCGCCTTTTCGAGATATCGGCATAAAGGTGGACCAGGGGTGACTTTAGAATATGTTTGTACGATATGGGTATCAAATGAAAGGTGTTAATGAGTATTTTAAAAGGGCGTGGGGCTTAGTTCTATAGGTGGACGCCTTTTCGAGATATCGCCATAAAGGTGGATCAGGGGTGACTCTAGAATGAGTTTGTACGATATGGGTATAAAATTAAAGGTATTAATGAGAGTTTTAAAAGGGAGTGGTGGTAGTTGTATATGTGAAGGCGTTTTCCAGATATCGACCAAAATGTGGACTAGGGTGACCCCGAACATCATCTGTTGGATACCGCTAATTTATTTATATATGTAATATCTGCCAAGATTTTAAGGGTTTTTTATTTCGCCCTGCAGAACTTTTCATTTTATTCTACTTAATATGGTAGGTGTTACAACCATTTTATAAAGTTTTTTTCTAAAGTTATATTTCGCGTCAATAATACAATCCAATTACCTTACCATGTTTCATCCTTTTTTTCGTATTTGGTATAGAATTATGGCATTTTTTTCATTTTTCGTAATTTTCGATATCGAAAAAGTGGGCGTGGTCATAGTCGGATTTCGTTCGTTTTTCATACCAAGATAAAGTGAGTTCAAGTAAGCACGTGAACTTAGTTCATTAAAGATATGTCGATTTTTGCTCAAGTTATCGTGTTAACGGCCATGCGGAAGGACAGACGGACGACTGTGTATAAAAACTGGACGTGGCTTCAACCGATTTCGCCCATTTTCACAGAAAACAGTTAACGTCATAAAATCTATGCCCCCACCAAATTTCAAAAGGATTGGGTAATTTTTGTTCGACTTATGGCGTTAAAAGTTTCGTAGACAAATTAAATGAAAAAGGACGGAGCCACGCCCATTTTGAAATTTTCTTTTATTTTTGTATTTTGTTGCACCATATTATTACTGGAGTTGAATGTTGACATAATTTACTTATATACTGTAAAGATATTAAATTTTTTGTTAAAATTTTACTTTAAAAAAAATTTTTTTTTAAAAGTGGGCGTTTTCCGTCTCCGATTTTGGTAATTTTTATTAAGCGTACATATAGTAATAGGAGTAACGTTCCTGCCAAACTTCATCATGATATCTTCAACGACTGCCAAATTACAGCTCGCAAACTTTTAAATTACCTTCTTTTAAAAGTGGGCGGTGCCACGCCCATTGTCCAAAATTTTACTAATTTTCTATTCTGCGTCATATGTTCAACCCATCTACCAAGTTTCGTCGCTTTATCTGTCTTTTGTAATGAATTATCGCACTTTTTCGGTTTTTCGAAATTTTCGATATCGAAAAAGTGGGCGTAGTTATTGTCCGATATCTTTCATTTTAAATAGCGATCTGAGATGAGTGCCCAGGAACCAACATACCAAATTTGATCGAGATACCTCAAAATTTACTCAAATTATCGTGTTAACGGACAGACGGACGGACGGACGTACGGACATGGCTCAATCGAATTTTTTTTCGATACTGATGATTTTGATATATGGAAGTCTATATCTATCTCGATTCCTTTATACCTGTACAACTAACCGTTATCCAATCAAAGTTAATATACTCTGTGAGCTCTGCTTAACTGAGTATAAAAATCGGAACCTGTACGTCCACAAAAAAGTTATTTGTTCCTATTCGATAAAAACAGACTGAACATTTTATGCAAACGTAGTAGATAAGTGTCGCTACCATACTGATTTATTTTACTTGTTTTTGTAGCTTTTTTATACTCAGTTGAGCAGAGCTCACAGAGTATATTAAGTTTGATTGGATAACGGTTGGTTGTACATATATAAAGGAATCGAGATAGATATAGACTTCCATATATCAAAATAATCAGGATCGAAAAAAAATTTGATTGAGCCATGTCCGTCCGTCCGTCCGTCCGTTCGTCCGTCCGTTAACACGATAACTTGAGTAAATTTTGAGGTACCTTGATGAAATTTGGTATGTAGGTTCCTGAGCACTCATCTCAGATCGCTATTTAAAATGAACGATATCGGACTATAACCACGCCCACTTTTTCGATATCGAAAATTTCGAAAATCGAAAAAGTGCGATAATTCATTACAAAAGACAGATAAAGCGACGAAACTTGGTAGATGAGTTGGCGCAAAATATAAAATTAGTAAAATTTTGGACAATGGGCGTGGCACCGCCCACTTTTTAAAGAAGGTAATTTAAAAGTTTTGCAAGCTGTAATTAGGCAGTCGTTGAAGATATCATGATGAAATTTGGCAGGAACGTTACTCTTATTACTGTATGTAAGCTTAATAAAAATTAGCAAAATCAGAGAAGGACCATGGCCACTTTTAAAAAAAAATTTTTTTTAAAGTAAAATTTTAACAAAAAATTTAATATCTTTACAGTATATAAGTAAATTATGTCAAGATTCAACTCCAGTAATGATATGGTGCAACAAAATACAAAAATAAAAGAAACTTTAAAAATGGGCGTGGCTCCGCCCGTTTTCATTTAATTTGTCTAGGATACTTTTAATGCCATAAATCGAACAAAAATTAACCAATCATTTTGAAATTTAGTACGGGCATAGATTTTATGGCGTTAACTGTTTTCTGTGAAAATGGGCGAAATCGGTTGATGTCACGCCCAGTTTTTATACACAGTCGTCCGTCTGTCCTTCCGCATGGCCGTTAACACGATAACTTGAGCAAAAATCGATATATCTTTACTAAACTCAGTCCGCGTACTTATCTGAACCCACTTTACCTTGGTATGAAAAATGAACGAAATCCGACTATGACCACGCCCACTTTTTCGATATCGAAAATTGCGAAAAATGAAAAAAATGCCATAATTCTATACCAAATACGAAAAAAGGGATGAAACATGGTAAGGTAATTGGATTGTTTTATTGACGCGAAATATAACTTTAGAAAAATCTTTACAAAATGGTTGTGACACCTACCATATTAAGTAGAAGAAAATGAAAAAGTTCTGCAGGGCGAAATAAAACAGCCTTAAAATCTTGCCAGGTATTACATATATAAATAAATTAGCGGTATCCAACCGATAATGTTCTGGGTCACCCTAGTCCACATTTTGGTCGATATCTGGAAAACGCCTTCAGATATACAACTACCACCACTCCCTTTTAAAACTCTCATTAATACCTTTAATTTGATACCCATATCGTACAAACTCATTCTAGAGTCACCCCTGGTCCACCTTTATGGCGATATCTCGAAAAGGCGCCCACCTATAGAACTAAGCCCCACACTCTTTTAAAATACTCATTAACACCTTTCTTTTGATACCCATATTGTACAAACAAATTCTAGGGTCACCCCTGCTCCACCTTTATGGCGATATCTCGAAACGGCGTCCACCTATGGAACTAAGGAATACTCCCTTTTAAAATACTCATTATCACCTTTCTTTTGATGCCCATATTGTACAAACAAATTCTAGGGTCACCCCTGGTCCACCTTTATGGCGATATCTCGAAAATGCGACCACCTATACAACAACCACCACTCCCTTTTAAAGCCCTCATTAATACCTTTAATTTGATACCCATATCGTACAAACATATTCTAGAGTCACCCCTGGTCCACCTTTGTGGCGATATTCCGAAAAGGTGTCCACCTATAGAACTAAGCCCCACACCCTTTTAAAATACTCATTAACACCTTTCTTTTGATACCCATATTGTACAAACAAATTCTAGGGTCACCCCTGGTCCACCTTTATGGCGATATCTTGAAACGGCGTCCACCTATGGAACTAAGGATTACTCCCTTTTAAAATACTCATTAACACCTTTCTTTTGATACCCATATTGTACAAACAAATTCTAGGGTCACCCCTGGTCCACCTTTATGGCGATATCTCGAAACGGCGTCCACCTATGGAACTAAGGATTACTCCCTTTTAAAATCCTCATTAATACCTTTAATTTGATACCCATATCGTACAAACACATTCTAGAGTCACCCCTGGTCCACTTTTATGGCGATATTTCGAAACGGCATCCACCTATAGAACTAAGGCCCACTCCCTTTTAAAATACTCATTAACACCATTCGTTTGATGCCCATATTGTACAAGCAAATTCTAGGGTCACCCCTGTTCCACCTTTATGGCGATATCTCGAAACGGCGTCCACCTATGGAACTAAGGATTACTCCCTTTTAAAATACTCATTAACACCTTTCATTTGATACCCATATCGTAAAAACGCATTCTAGAGTCACCCCTGGTCCACCTTTATGACGATATCTCGAAACGGCGTCCACCTATAGAACTAAGGCCCACTCCCTTTTAAAATACTCATTAACACCTTTCGTTTGATGCCCATATTGTGCAAACGCATTCTAGAGTCACCCCTGGTCCATCTTTACGGCGATATCTCGAAAAGGCGTCCATCTATAGAACTTAGGTCCACGCCCTTTTAAAATACTCATTAATACCTTTCATTTGATACCCATATCGTACAAACGCATTCTAGAGTCAACCCTGATCCACCTTTATGGCTATATCCCTAAATGGCGTCCACCTATAGAACTATGGCGCACTCCCTCATAAAATACTCTTTAATGCCTTTCATTTGATACGCATGTCATACAAACACATTCCAGGGTTTATCTCGGTTCATTTTCCTACATGGTTATTTTCCCTTATGTTGTCACCATAGCTCTCAACTGAGTATGTAATGTTCGGTTACACCCGAACTTAACCTTCCTTACTTGTTAATATTTGGTTTTAGTATTTTTCGCACTTTTTAAATTAGCTCATTATTTGCTAAAATATATGCATTCAATTTGGTAACTTCTAATACTGCAATGAAATTCAGTACAAGCGCTAATCATGTATGCATTCATCAAATACAGAATAGTAAAGTTTTAATTAAATTTGTGATACGTACATCGAGGCAACCACAACCGCATAATAAAGAAGTTCTGTACTTGCAAATTAACCAGGGGCGAACCCAGAGAGATATTTTCAGGGGGATGTTCAGGAAAAAAAATCCGATTTTTTCGGTTGTCAATATCGACTTGATCGGTGATAGCGTCCAGAAATTTTTTATATCCGATTTAAGTGAACCGAAGAAATCGGTAGCCTCAACCAATAAAAAAAAGTTAAGGTTAGCATTGCTCTTTCATTTATTGGTCATCACATGGTTTTTTTTTGCTGTAACTTTCATTTAAAGAAATGTATTGTAATGAAATTCAATATACATACTACTTCTTGTGTCCGCGACTAACGGAATTGCTAATAACGAGCACAATGGGCTGTCATGCCCACTTTTTATAGATCAAATATTATTTTAAAAATATTATTTCAAACAAGTAAGGAAGGTTAAGTTCGGGTGTAACCGAACATTACATACTTAGTTGAGAGCTATGGTGGCAACCATGTAGGAAAATGAACCGAGGGTAACCCTTGAATGTGTTTGTATGACATGTGTATCAAATGAAAGGTATTAAAGAGTACTTTAAGACGGAGTGAGCCATATTTCTATAGGTGGACGCCATTTAGGGATATCGCCATAAAGGTGGATCAGGGTTGACTCTAGAATTTGTTTGTACGATGTGGGTATGAAATGAAAGGTATTGATGAGTATTTTAAAAGAGGGTGGGCCTTAGTTCTATAGTTCGAGATCTCTCCATAACGATGAACCAGGGGTGACTCTTGAATCTGTTTGTACGATATGGGTATCAAATGAAAGGTGCTAATGAACATTTTAAAAGGGAGTGGGCCTTAGTTCTATAGGTGGACGCCTTTTCGAGATATCGCCATAAAGGTGGACCAGGGGTGACCAGGGGTGTGTTTGTACGATATGGGTATCAACCTAAAGGTACTAATGAGGGTTTTAAAAGGGAGTGGTGGTAGTTATATAGGTGGTCGCCTATTCGAGATATCGGCATAAAGGTGGACCAGGTGTGACTCTAGAAAGCGTTTGTTAGATATGGGTATCAAACGAAAGGTATTAATGAGTATTTTAAAAGGGAGTGGACCTTAGTTCTATAGGTGGTCGCCTTTTCGAAATATCGCCATAAAGGTGGACCAGGGGTGACTCTAGAATATGTTTGTACGATATGGGTATCAAATTAAAGGTATTAATGAGGCTTTTAAAAGGGAGTGGTGGTAGTTGTATATGTGAAGGCGTTTTCCAGATATCGACCAAAATGTGGTCCAGGGTGACCCAGAACATCATCTGTTGGATACCGCTAATTTATTTATATATGTAATACCTGCCAAGATTTCAAGGGTTTTTTATTTCGCCCTGCAGAACTTTTTCGTTTCATTCTACTTAATATGGTAGGTGTCACACCCATTTTACAAAGTTTTTTCTAAAGTTATATTTTGCGTCAATAAACTAATACAAATACCATGTTTTATCCCTTTTTTCGTATTTGGTATAGAATTATGGCATTTTTTCGTTTGTCGTAATTTTCGATATCGAAAAAGTGGGCGTGTTCATAGTCCGACTTCAGCCATTTTTTATACCAATACAAAGTGAGTTCAGATAAGTACGTGTACTGAGTTTAGTAAGGATATATCTCTTTTTGCTCAAGTTATCGTGGTAACGGCCGAGCGGAAGGACAGACGGTCGACTGTGTATAAAAACTGGGCGTGGCTTCAACCGATTTCGCCCTTTTTCACAGAAATAAGTTATCGTCCCAGAATCTAAGCCCCTATCAAATTTCACAAGGATTGGTAAATTTTTGTTCTACTTATGGCATTAAAAGTATCCTAGACAAATTAAATGAAAAAGGGCGGAGCCACGCCCATTTTGAAATTTTCTTTTATTTTTGCATTTTGTTTCACCATATCATTACTGGAGTTGAATGTTGATATAATTTACTTATATACTGTAAAGATATTAAATTTTTTGTTAAAATTTGGCTTTAAAAAAAATTTTTTTTTAAGTGGGCGTGGTCATATGGTAATAGGAGTAACGTGTCTGCCAAATTTCATCATGATATCTTCAACAACTGTCAAATTACAGCTTGTAAAACTTTTAAATTACCTTCTTTTAAAAGTGGGCGGTGCCACGCCCATTGTCCAAAATTTTACTAATTTTCAATTCTGCCGCATAAGTTCAACTCACCTACCAAGTTTCATCTCTTTATTCGTCTTTGGTAATGAATTATCGCACTTTTTCGGTTTTTCGAAATTTTCGATATCGAAAAAGTGGGCGTGGTTATAGTCTGATATTGTTCATTTTAAATAGCGATATGAGATGAGTGCTCAGGAACCTATATACCAAATTTCATCAAGATACCTCAAAATTTACTCAAGTTATCGTGTTAACGGACAGACGAACGGACGGACGTACGGACGGACGGACATGGCTCAATCAAATTTTTTTTCGATCCCGATGATTTTGATATATGGAAGTCTATATCTATCTCGATTCCTTTATACCTGTACAACCAACCGTTATCCAATCAAAGTTAATATACTCTGTGAGCTCTGCTCAACTGAGTATAACAAGTAGGGGTGTTTAAGTTCGGTTATGTCCGAACTTTTATACTCAGCTTGAGTTACCATTGTACAGTTTCTTTCAAATAAGTTACTTTTCGAAATTTGTTACGAGGCCTTATTTAATTATTTTTTTTTTTTAGAAATGTTGTGTAATGCTTGATTGGAATAGGGGCGTGGCACCGCCCATTAAAAAAATTTCTCCCAATTTCTCTTACCAATTTCCTCTTTTAAATATATTTTTTATAAAAGTTGCCGTGGTCTTAAACCAATCACGCTCATTTTTTCTCAGAGCTTGTTTATTACGGCTTCCACTAATACAAGATATTGGGCGTACTACTTATAGGGACAATTTACATTGGGCTGTATGCGCAGTGTGGCCCAAATAAGTTTTGCATTAAGGCCACTATTACTAAGACTTCCTCACACCATCTAATGCACAGTCTACACGCTAAACACTTCACGCGCCAAGAGACACATCCACTGATCTGAATTTTGTTTGTCCAAAGGTACATTTTTATTTTTTTTTTTTTAAATAAAAAAAAAATTATTTTTGTTTGTTTATATTTGGCATTTGAATTTAGGCTGGGTGCGAGTTCGCCTAAATTTTAGGTACCTAAACCAATATTCTACTGGAACTTTCCAGCACTGCAATAATTTAGGAAAAAGCTGTCAAAACTGTGCGATTTGTTTTGAAACCCTAAATTGTTTCTTTCTGCTAAGAAAATAATAACAATACGGGATATTTGGTATTTTTGATGCGTTTTCACGCTTAAAAAGAAGAGAGGTCAATTAGGGTCCGCGGTAAGCACCTATCCCAAGATAGCAGTTCAAGAAAATGCAGTGGCTCCGTTTTATAAGGCTTTTTTCCGGACATACGGGAGCACGTGCACAATGTCTTTTCCACAATCTCGAATTCAATACTGTTATGTTGGTACGCCTCCAACAACTTCTTTAGGCCAATTAGTGTACTTGGCTGCCAAATATGTTCAGATTGCGGTCCATATTTGAGAAGGATCAAATTCTTGTGTCGCCAAAATCAGCCTGAACAAAATAAAGCTCACCATCACGTACAATCGATCGAACCTTAATCGCAGCAGGAATCGTCGCTCTATGATTTATGATTAACTTAAATTGAATGGACAAGAGACATTTATTTGCATATACAATATTGAAAAATCAATATTTTTGTTTTTGAAATTTGACATTTGAATTTAGGTTGAAAAGTATGCTCATAAAAATTCGAAATTTTTATTTTGCACTGCCTTACCGACTGTTTCCAGTGATTTAGGTTTTTCTGTATTTAGGTAGAAATTTAGGTTAACTCGCACACAGCCGTAAGGTTTTCTTCGAAGCATTTTCTATGGTAACGGTAACCATAAAAAAGTTGCCACGCCCATTTAAAAAAAATCATAATTCTTATCAAGAATCTTAATATCAGTCTATACATCATATTTCAACATTCTAGGTATATTATTTACAAAATAACCAGTATGTTTGTGTTTTCCAAAATATTATATATGTAAAAATTGTGCGTGATTATCATCCGATTGCGCTAATTTTTAATAGGGAGGGAGAGTGCCACAAGTTATCGTGTACACAGACAGACGGACGGACGGGCATGGCTAAATAAATTCCTTTTTCATTCTGGGAAATTTGGTATATACAAGTCTAAATTTATCTCAATTCGTTTATGCCGTTACGATCAATCGTTATGTTACCAAAGATAGTATACTCTGTTTGCAAAGCACGCTGAGTATAACAACGCTATAGTTTCGTAATTTACAAAGCTACAATGCTAAAATTGTATATGCAAGGTTGAGTTAAAAACCGCATTTAACTATTTTGAAAAACAGGCATGGCCTACTAGGGGCGCTCAAATGTTTTAAAAATCTTTGCATCGACTTCAAGAACGTTTGAAGATTTTGTGATGGAATTTATTACACATCTTTCCTTTTCAAAATAGAACTGTCCTAACAAAAATCAAACCAAACCCACTTTCTGTATTAAAATGAAAGATTCGCGTAAAGAACACATCCAGATCATAACCTCTACCGCCTCTTCCCATGTACATAATTGGCTATAAAAAATGTATATTGTTCATAAAAAAGCACTTATATACAAAGTAATGTAGAAAGTATTTATTAATTGAGTTCCTCGTTCAACTCGCCACTCGACATTACTTAAAAAATAGCTACGGTTATATTTCAGTTATCTATAAATCACCAAAAAAATATATATAAATTCGGTGGAATTGCGAAAAATTAACAAAAAAAAAAAGTAAAGTGAAACTCGGCCTCAAATTGCTCTAAAGTGTTTTAATATTTTTATAATATTGGCATATTATGATATGTCAAACTTGTGAAATATTTGTTTAACGTTGTAAAAAGGGGTTTCCTAACACAAGGATCACAAAATTTCTTTGACCATTAAAATAAACCTACGTAAAAAGTTGAGGACGGTTAAACCAAAAACAACGGGGTTATGCAACTTTGATAAAACCATGTCTGTGTATAGTGAACGCGAAAGTAAAATGGTTTTGATTTTTCTATAAAACTTTGAATTCGTTAATTAAGACCTTCACAAATATATCGAACTATATGATGCTTACATGAAATATGGTTATTAGTTTTAGAGGGCTTCGACTTTGAGTACAACCTCTTTCCTAACACCCAATAACATATACGAAATCACATTGGCAAAGTAATTTTATCGCCATAGATTCAACTCAATGTCGAGATATGCTTAACTGTACTTAGACGCATTTGTAGTGCGATAAGTAGAACTCGCATCACAAATTAATTTTGCAGAGATGAAGTGAAAAATTAAAAATTTAATAATAATTTAGGGCTAGATGCATGATATCAAGTTCGGAATTTAAACGCGTCCAACAATTGCTATCCCTTTTGAAGAAAATGAATTGTTGTTTTTTTTTTTTCATTTTTAAGGCGCCTTACATTTATTTTTAAACGATTTTATTTAGCTTGTGTTGTCAGACTGGCTGGCACGAATTTTGTAATTGTAATTTAAGTAACTTCCAGATAAGCTACAAGCTTGAAACTTAGAATATAGTTCAGAACCCGATGATAATGCAATAATAAGAGAAAATCTCCGATAGGTGGCGCATGTATCGAAATATTTCAAAAAATCGTATTTGTGGTCCGATTTGGTTATTATTTGGAACACATAATACATACATGAATGGAAAGCGACCTATAAAAAACAAGTAAGGAAGGTTAAGTTCGGGTGTAACCGAACATTACATACTCAGTTGAGAGCTATGGTGAGAACATAAGGGAAAAAAGCCATGTAGGAAAATGAACCGAGGGAAACCCTGGAATGTGTTTGTATGACATGCGTATCAAATGAAAGGCATTAAAGAGTATTTTATGAGGGAGTGGGCCATAGTTCTATAGGTGGACGCCATTTAGGGATATAGCCATAAAGGTGGATCAGGGTTTACTCTAGAATGCGTTTGTACGATATGGGTATCAAATGAAAGGTGTTAATGAGTATTTTAAAAGGGAGTAATCCTTAGTTCCGTAGGTGGACGCCGTTTCGAGATATCGCCATAAAGGTGGACCAGGGATGACCCTAGAATTTGTTTGTACAATATGGGCATCAAACGAACGGTCTTAATGAGTATTTTAAAATGGAGTGGGCCTTAGTTCTATAGGTGGATGCCGTTTCGAAATATCGCCATAAAAGTGGACCAGGGGTGACTCTAGAATGTGTTTGTACGATATGGGTATCAAATGAAAGGTGTTAATGAGTATTTTAAAAGGGAGTTATCTTTAGTTCCATAGGTGGACGCCGTTTCGAGATATCGCCATAAAGATGGACCAGGGGTGACCCTAGAATTTGTTTGTACAATACGGGTATCAAAAGAAAGGTGTTAATGAGTATATTGAAAGGGAGAAATCCTTAGTTCCATAGGTTGACGCCGTTTCGAGATATCGCCATAAAGGTGGACCAGGGGTGACCCTAGAATTGGCTTGTACAATATGGGCATCAAACGAAAGGTGTTAATGAGTATTTTAAAAGAGAGTGGGCCTTAGTTCTATAGGTGGACGCCGTTTCGAAATATCGCCACAAAGGTGGACCAGGGGTGACTCTAGAATGTGTTTGTACGATATGGGTATCAAAAGAAAGGTGTTAATGATTTTGTTAAAATGGAGTAGTCCTTAGTTCCATAGGTGGACGCCGTTTCGAGATATCACCATAAAGGTGGGCCAGGGGTGACTCTAGAATTCGTTTGTGCAATCAAACGAAAGGAGTTAATGAGTATTTTAAAAGGGACTGGGCCTTAGTTCTTTAGGTGGACGCCTTTTCGAGGTATCGCAATAAAGGTGGACCAGTAGCGACTCTAGACTTTGTTTGTGCGATATGGGTATCACATGAAAGGTGTTAATGAGTATTTTTAAAAGGGAGTGGGCCGTCGTTCCATAGGTGTTCGCCTTTTCGAGATATCGCCATAAAGGTGGACCAGGGGTGACTTTAGAATATGTTTGTACGATATGGGTATCAAATGAAAGGTATTAATGAGTATTTTAAAAGGGCGTGGGGCTTAGATCCTTTTCGAGATATCGCCATAAAGGTGGACCAGGGGTGACTCTAGAATGAGTTTGTACGATATGGGTATCGAATTAAAGGCATTAATGAGAGTTTTAAAAGGGAGTGGTGGTAGTTGTATATGTGAAGGCGTTTTCCAGATATCGACCAAAATGTGGACCAGGGTGACCCAGAACATTATCTGTTGGATACCGCTAATTTATTTATATATGTAATACCTGCCAAGATTTTAAGGGTTTTTTATTTCGCCCTGCAGAACTTTTTCATTTTCTTCTACATAATATGGTAGGTGCCACAACCATTTTATATAGCTTTTTCTAAAGTTATATTTCGCGTCAATAAAACAATCCAATTACCTTACCATGTTTCATCCCTTTTTTCGTATTTGGTATAGAATTATGGCATTTTTTTAATTTTTCGTAATTTTCGATATCGAAAAAGTGGGCGTGGTCATAGTCGGATTTCGTTCATTTTTTATACCAAAATAAAGTGAGTTCAGATAAGTACGAGAACTAAGTTCAATAAAGATATGTCGATTTTTGCTCAAGTTATCGTGTTAACGGCCATGCGGAAGGACAGACGGACGACTGTGTATAAAAACTGGGCGTGGCATCAACCGATTCCGCCCATTTTCACAGAAAACAGTTAACGTCATAAAATTAATGCCCCTACCAAATTTCAAAAGGATTGGTTAATTTTTGTTCGACTTATGGCGTTAAAAGTATCCTAGACAAATTAAATGAAAAAGGGCGGAGCCACGCCCATTTTGAAATTTTCTTTAATTTTTGTATTTTGTTGCACCACATCATTACTGGAGTTGAATGTTGACATAATTTACTTATATACTGTAAAGATATTAAATTTTTTGTTAAAATTTTACTTTAAAAAAATTTTTTTTTAAAAGTGGGCGTGGTCCTTCTCCGATTTTGCTAATTTTTATTAAGCGTACATATAGTAATAGGAGTAACGTTTTGCTAAATTTCATCATGATATCTTCAACGACTGCCAAATTACAGCTTGCAAAATTTTAAATTACCTTCTTTTAAAAGTAGGCGGTGCCACGCCCATTGTCCAAAATTTTACTAATTTTTTATTCTGCGTCATAAGTTCAACTCATCTACCAAGTTTCGTCGCTTTATCTGTCTTTTGTAATGAATTATCGCACTTTTTCGGTTTTTCGAAATTTTCGATATCGAAAAAGTGGGCGTGGTAATCGTTCATTTTAAATAGCGATCTGAGATGAGCGCTCAGAAACCTACATACCAAATTTCATCAAGATACCTCGAAATTTACTCAAGTTATCGTGTTAACGGACGGACGGACGGACATGGCTCAATCAAATTTTTTTTCGATCCTGATTATTTTGATATATGGAAGTATATATCTATCTCGATTCCTTTATATATGTACAACCAACCGTTATCCAATCAAACTTAATATACTCTGTGAGCTCTGCTCAACTGAGTATAAAAATCGCCGCTTGGTGGCGCAGGTATCGAGATATTCAAAGAAATCGTATTTGTGCTCCGATTAGGCTCATATTTGGAACACATAATACATACACGCATAGAAAGCGACATATGAAAAAAATTGCTGCCAGGTGGCGCAAGGATTAAGATATTAAAAAGTAAGGAAGGCTAAGCTCTGGTGTAACAGAACATTACATACTCAGCTGAGAGCTTTGGAGACAAGGTTAAGTTGGGTTGAACTGGCCGGTCCTTGAGGACCTCACATAGACTGAATAAGTCCGTAGTGGTGCCAGAAGTTTGTTTTAACGACCAAACTGAAAACCCCTATCAAAACCGGGACTTATGTTATAAAATTACTCTGTCCTATTGGCAAAGACTGGAAGCGTCCTAAGATTTAAGCCACTTGCTGCTTCTAGATCTGACAGCTGTTTCTCTCCTAATAGCTGGAGTGTTAGCCCTGAAAGCGCAGGGCAAGAGCACAGAACGTGCTCGATCGTTTCCTCCTCCAGCCCGCACTTGATACATCTGCTATCACTGACCAAGCCTAATTTAAAGGTATGTAGCGCCAGAAGGCAGTGTCCAGTCAGAATACCCGTCATGAGTCTACAGTCCTCTCTTTTTAATGCTAGAAGCAACTTTGTTAGTCTAAGGTTATAAGACCTGCACATAATCTTCGACACTTTACAGCCCTGCGCTTGAACCCACGCCCTTCCTGCTTGGTCGATCATGTGCACCTCTCCCCTTCGCTTAATTTCGCCCAGTCTAATTGGGACGTCTACGGAGCAAGCTTCAAGGGATGCGCCCTTTTTAGCTAGTTCATCCGCTTTTACATTCCCATCTATTCCCATATGCCCTGGGATCCAATGTATGCTTCTCCCTGTCCCGATTCTCTCCAGGGACTGCTTACACTCTAACACGCATTTCGATGCTGTGCCACGGCAGCCTGTAGGATCTGTTTATTTCCGGATCAGCATAGTATACCGCAGATCTTACTCCTTCCACTACTTTGGAACCATCTGTGTACACATGTATCGCCTCGTCCGTAATTTGAGCACCCTTGCGCCAACCGTCCACCTCAATTGTGGGCTTAAGATCGCCCTCGAAGCGCAGATAGGGAATCAGAAAGTCTGCTCGCCTTGTGATTGATGACGCTATACTACTATGGCCGTATGGTCGGCGCTCAAGGTGCCCCGAGGCACCGAGACTGGTTGCAGTTGTTAACGCTATGTTCTTTGCTACTAGGTCTACAGGTGTAATGTGCAGAATGGCATACAGTGCAGCTGTCGGGGTTGTTTTCAGGGGTCCCGTAATGCGAAGCATTGATAGTCTGCCTACCCCCCTAATATTTTGAGGTAGGTTGTTTTTATGTGGCTTTCCACCAAACAAGAACTCCATAGTATAGGATAGGGCTTACAATCGCCGTAAAAACCCAATGAGACAGAGAGGGTAATAAGCTCCACGTACACCGCACCATTCTCTTACATGCATAGAGTGCCGTTGTGGCCTTCTTCACCCTCTCCTCCACGTTGAGCTTCCATGACAGCTTACTGTCTAAGATGATTCCTAGATACTTTGTGCAAGATTTCTCCTGTAGGGTTGCCCCTCCTAACTTAGGCTTGATCCAATTTGGGACCTTGTATCTTTGTAAACAAGACCATATCCATCTTATCCGCGTTGACCTTCAATGCATTGTCTACCGACTTGCCTTTGGTGTACGCATGTTGTGAAGACAAAATAAGGGAAAATCACCATGTAGGAAAATGAACCTAGGGTAACCCTGGAATGTGTTTTATGACATGGGTATCAAATGAAAGGTGTTAATGAGTATTTTAAAAGGGAGTGGGCCTTAGTTCTATAGGTGGACGCCTTTTTGCGGTATCGCCATAAAGGTGGACCGGGGTCACTCTAGAATGTGTTTGTACGATATGGGTATCAAACTAAAGGTCTTAATGAGTATCTTAAAATGGAGTGGCCCTTAGTTCTACAGGTGACGCCTTTTCGAGATATCGCCATAAAGGTGGACCAGGGGTGACTCTAGAATTTGTTTGTACGATATGGGTATCAAATTAAAGGTATTAATGAGGGTTTTAAAAGGGAGTGGCTCTTAGTTGTATATGTGAAGGCGTTTTCGAGATATCGACAAAATGTGGACCAGGGTGACCCAGAACATCATCAGTCGCGCACCGCTAATTTATTTATATATGTAATACAACGAACAGTATTCCTGCCAAGATTCCAAGGGCTTTTGATTTCGCCCTGCAGAACTTTTTTATTATCTTCCACTTAATATGGTAAGTGTCACACTCATTTTGCAAAGTTTTGTCTAAAGTTATATTTTGCGTCAATAAACCAATTCCATTACTATATTTCATCCCTTTTTTCATATAAGGTATATAATTATGGAATTTTTTTTTTTTCATTTTTCGTAATTTTGTATATCGAAAAAGTGAGCGTGGTCATATCGGATTTCGGCCATCTTTATACCAAGATAAAGAGAGTGCAGATAAGTACGTGAACAAAGTTCAGTAAAGGTATGTCGATTTTTGCTCTAGTTATCGTATTAACGGCCGAGCAGAAGGACAGGCTGTCGACTGTGTATAAAAACTGGGCGTGGCTTTAATCTGTTTTCACAGAAAACAGTTATCGCCATAGAGTCTATGCCCCTACCAAATTTCACAGGAATTGGTAAATTTTTGTTCGACTTTTGGCATTAAAAGTATACAAGACAAATTAAACGAAAAGGGGCGGAGCCACGCCCATTTTGAAATTTTCTTTTATTTTTGTATTTCGTTGCACCATATCATTACTGGAGTTGAATGTTGACATAATTTACTTATATATTGTAAAGATATAAAATTTTTTGTTAAAATTTGACTTAAACAAATTTTTTGTTTTTT
Organism: Eurosta solidaginis; assembly: GCF_040869045.1. Taxonomy (NCBI): domain Eukaryota; kingdom Metazoa; phylum Arthropoda; class Insecta; order Diptera; family Tephritidae; genus Eurosta; species Eurosta solidaginis. The sequence goes on along the minus strand of NC_090319.1, from coordinate 289,328,290 downwards.
AAGTGGATGTGTTTGTCATCCGATTTTCCTAATTTTTATTAAGCATACATATAGTAATAGTAGTAACGTTCCTGCCAAATTTCAATATGATATCTTCAACAAATGCCAAATTAAAGCTTGCAAAACTTTTAAATTACCTTCTTTTAAAAGTGGGCAGTGCCAGGCCCATTGTCCAAACTTTTACTAGTTTTCTAGTTTGTGTCATAAGGTCAACCCACCATCCAAGTTTCATTACTTTACCCGTCTTCGGTAATGAATTATCGCACTTTTTCGGATTTTCGAAATTTTCGAAGTTTGATTTTTTTCATTTTATATAGCGATTTCAGATGAGTACCCAAGAACCTACATACCAAATTTCATCAAGATACCTCAACATTTCCTCAAATTATCATGTTCACGGACAGACAGACGGACGTACGCACTTGGCTAAATGAACTTCTTTTCGCCCAGATCACTTTGATATATAGAAGTCTATATCTATCTCGATTAGTCTATGCCGTTACGGTTTATCGTTATGCGAACAAAATTAATATACTATGTGAGCTTTGCTCAGCTGTCTTTAAAAATACTCGTGTTTGTGGTCCGATTTGGCTCATATTTGGAACAAATATTACATACAGTCCTGTAGTAGTGACACCAAAAGACTTTGGAGTTCGAGAAGGGACCAGAATACGTGGCGTAGAGTCGAGTAAAGTCTTTGTAAGGATTATGTACTGAGGAACTAGATTGCAGCACATTGTCAGGAAAGATTCCTTGTAACAATGAGTCACTGAATGAACTAAATAGAATGAGAAATAATAGGCAATTAAATAAAGACTGAAAACTTGAAAATAAAATAATTAAAAAAAAAAATTTATGTTAAAGCTAAAGTTTAAGTCAAAAGAGAGTAGAATGAGAAAAAATGTCAAAATAAAGATATATAAAAAACCGGAAACTAAATAAAATAAAATAATTTAAAAAAAAATTTAAGCTAAACCGTTTTATTGAAAACAATATCTACATGAAATAATAATAATATTTAAAGCTAGAAAATAATTAGGGAGTTCCTAGGTACTAGATGTCACAATCCTCATCAATCTAGGGCGTTAACCAGACAATTAAATAAAAGCGCTGGGCGCGTAAAATTTTTATTGATAGTCATATATAAGACCAACTGAACCTTAATCAGGTTATAAATTTCACGCGCCCAACGCTTTTGTTTAATTTAGTATTATTATAATTTCATGTAAGTATTGTTTTCAATAAAACCGTTTAACTTAAAATTGTTTTTAAATTGTTTTATTTTATTTAGTTTCCGATTTTTTTATGTTTCTTTATTTTGATTTTTTTTCTCATTCTACTCTCTTTAGGAAGATAGCCAAAAATTGTGTCTTCCCTAGTATCATTATGAAGGTAAGCCTTAACAGTGTAATAGAAACAAAAACTAACTAATTAGGTGTCTCTAATCTAGACAAAAATGTACATGTTATCTATAATGATTCTCCTTTGTAAATTCAGCAATAACGATATCACAACAATCAGTCACGAGTGGGACGGCGGCGGTAATCTGTGGTTTCTGTTAACATGTGCCATGGTGATGAGCTGGAGCCGCCGCCTGATTTCGTGGGCAAAATAACGGCATGGAACAGAGCCTTTCAGCATTTCTGCCCGACGAAAACGTATAGGAGGAGGGGAAAGCTTCATTATGGTCGGAATTTTCTTTGACCTTCTAGTAAGCTGCTCTTCAATAAAGCCAGGTGGAGTGAATAACACTCTGGCTTGGAGGGTGTATAAGGTGAGTTTGTCAACTCATTAGTATTAAATAAGAACAACCAAGTGGATTTCTGCGAGAAGATCCTGCAATAACGTGGAAGGCTTAAAAGTATTCGCCATACGCATGAAAATTTTCCTTAGGAGCTTATTTAGGGATTTCCTTCCGCTGGTTCACAATTATTTACATTAATTTGCCTTTAATTGGACTACATACCGAAGTTTCGAAATACGGTCAAGGGTACTTTTATTCTTAAAACTGAAAGAGTACTTACCTCATACCGATCCGTCTCTCGTCGTTTCGTTTTAAAAATTTGCAGCAGGTTATTGATATGTGTATGCATTGGGGGCTACTGTCGGCATCGCAGCACTCTTATTGTAAGGGCAGGATGACGGAAATGGCTTCAGCATTCGATTCTAAAGCAAATAGGGAGGTCACAAGGGTACACAGAGTTTGCTCTTATTCCCAGTCTTGACGTTGAAGAAATACTTGTTCTCACTGGGGCCATTGGGGGTACCCTCGTTGGCTTAGGAATCGAGGGGGCTCTGACTAAATTCAATAGAAAAATTTCGTGCAACAGAATTGGCGCAGCGGGGTGGTAAGCATCTTCTATCTCCCTTCTCTGGGTTGTTGTTATATCGAGATTGTGGAAGAGTTAAAAGGCAGCGGTTGACAATTAATGGCGCTTTCGGATGACCTGCAATCATTATCGCCATGCGTGATAATTTGCATGGCTCTCCGTACTCTGCAACTAATTGAGCTGTATAATTTTGAATGGCAATCAACTCTAGAAATTAGGAACTGATACTTTTTACGGCGAGATACAAGGTTCAGGCTTTCAAAACCCCAGAAATTGTGGGAATACCTTCTGATAGGCTTCAAGTACCTGGGGGTAAGATTAGACAGGAAACTGCCCTGAAAAGCAAATGTGCAGGATAAGGTTAGGAAGCTTTTGGGTACCTTGTACTGCTGCAGGGGGCAAGAATTTCCGACTCTCGCTAAGGGTAGTAGACTTTGTTTTATGAAATGGTAATCAAGACGCTCTTGCTCTATGGATTAGTGGTCTGGTGGGTCGAACTAAAAGCGGCAAGTTTTAGTAAAATGTTTGTGTTACTACAACATGCAACGCTGGTTGGTATAAGCGGACCTCTTAAAACAACACTTACCATTTGTAAGCTTCAGAACGGTTGAAGGAGGAATTTTTTGTCAGAATGCCGATGCAAACCGCAAACTAAAGCTGATTGATCACTGCAGCGGGGTCCAAGTGGAGGTTTTTGCAGTTAAGGAAGGTCTTATCAAGGGTGAAGATCGGTGTTATTCGAAATTTGATGCAACATAAGTAACTACAGCTTACGTCAGCGTTAATAATAACGTGGTGTCGAAAGCGGTCTTCATTTTATCCAAATGGACTTTCCCTGCTGGAATAGCTACCACTAACTTTACACAAGCGTTTTGAAGTTTCTATAATCAGCTGAGCAGAGTTCACAAGGTACATTAATTTTGTTCGCACAACGGTATCCCGTAATGGCATAAACAATCGAGGTAGATATAGACTTCTATATATCAAAATTATCTGGGCAAAAAAAGAAATTCATTTAGCCATGTCCGTCCGTCCGTTCGTCCGTCTGTCCGTTAACACGATATACTGAGTATATTTTTAGGTATCTTAATGAAATTTGGTATGTAAGTTTCTTGGCTCAGGTCGCTATTTAAAATGAAGGAAATCGGATAATAATTACGCCCACTTTCTCGATATCGAAAATTTCGAAAAACAGAAAAAGTGCGATAATTTATTACCATAGATGGATAAACCAATGAAACTTTGTAGGTGGGTTGACCTTATAACGAACAATAGAAAATCAGGAAAATTTTGGAAAATGGGCCTGGCACCGCCCACTTTTAAATGAAGGTAATGGCGGGCGCCGTGGTGTGATAGTAGCGTGTTCCGCCTACCACACTAAGGACCCTGAGTTCACGCCCCGGGCAAAGCAACATCATAATTTAGAAACAAGTTTTTTCAATTAGAAGAAAATTGAAAAGCTCTCAGTGAAAACTCATCTGCCTTCCAGATGCCGTTCGGAGTCGGCATAAAACAAGTAGGTCGCGTCCCGCCAATTTGTAGAAAAAAAGGAGCACGACGCAAATTGGTAGAGAAGCTCGGCCTTAAATCTCTTCGGAGGTTATCGCGCCCTTAATTTATTTATTTATTATTATTATTTATTTATTTTTTTGTTTAAGGTCTAATTGGCAGTCGTTGAAGATATAATGATGAAATTTGGCAGGAACGTTACCCTTATTACTGTACCCGTATATGTTCTTAATAAAAATTAGCAAAATCGGATGACCAACTTTTTAAAACAGGAATTTTAAAGTCCAATTTTAACAAAAAAATTAATATCTTTAAAGTATATAAGTAAATTATGTCAATATTCACCTCCAGTAATGATATTTTATACGCTGTCGACCGTCTGTCCTTCCACTCGGCCGTTAACACGATTACTTCAGCAAAAATCGATATATCTTTACTAAACTTAAAATTTATTTTTTAAAAAATTTACTAAACTTAGTTCACGAACTTATCGGAACTCACTTTATCTTGGTATTAAAAATGAGCGAAATCCGACTATTATCACGTCCACTTCATCGATATCGAAAATTTCGGAAAATTAAAAAAAAAATTCCATAACTCTCTACCAAATACGAAAAAAGGGATGAAACATGGTGATTGTATTGTTTTTTGACGCCAAAATGTAACCCTAAAATAAGTGTGACACCTAACATATTAAGTAGAAGAAAACGAAAAAGTTCTGCAAGGCGAAATCAAAAGCCCTTGGAATCATGGCAGGAATATTCTTCGTGGTATTACATATATAAAGAAATTAGCGCTACCCGACGGATTATGTTCTGGGTCACCCTTCTTCACATTTTGGTCGATATCTCGAAAACGCCCTCACATATAGAACTAAGGGCCACTCCCTTTTAAAACCCTCATTAATACCTTTTATTTGATATCCATATCGTACAAACACGTTTTAGAGTTGGTCCACCTTTATGGCGAAATCTCGAAAAGGTGTCCACTTAAAGAACTAACGCTCCCTCCTTTTTAAATACTCTTTAATACCTTTCATTTGATACCCTTGTCATACAAACACATTCCAGGGTTACCCTAGGTTCAGTTTCCAACACGGTGATTTTCCCTTATTTGACAAAGGATGAACGAATATCGTTTCAAAAAACGTCACCCTTGGTCTACAATTTGGTTGACATTTCCCAAACGTATGTGGTATGGAATTAAAAACCACTTATAAACCATCTACGAAACCCTACGAAACCAACGCAGCTAGCCTCTCAGCTGAGTATGTAATGTTCGGTTAGACCCGAACTTAGTCTTGCTTACTTGTTATTCTCAGCGTGATTTGCACACAGAGTATATTAACTTTGATTAGATAACAGTTGGTTGTACAGGTATAAAGGAATCGATATAGATATAGACTTCCATATATCAAAATCATCAGCATCGAAAAAAAATTTTATTGAGCCATGTCCGTCTGTCCGTCTGAGCGTTAAAACGATAACTTGAGTAAATATTGATATCTTCACCAAATTTGGTACACGAGCTTATCTGAACCCAGAATAGATTGGTATTGAAAACGAGCGAAATCGGATGATAACCACGCCCACTTTTTATATATATAACATTTTGGAAAGCACAAAAAACCTGATTATTTAGTAAATAATACACCTAGAATGTTGAAATTTGACGCGTGAACTTATATTGAGACTTTTGATAATAATTTCAAAAAAATTTTTTAAAATGGGGGTGGCAGCGCCCACTTGTGATAAAATCAATTTAACAAATATTATGAATCATAATTCAAAAATCGTTAAACCTATCGTAACAAAATTCTGCAGAGAGGTTGCCTTTACTACAGGGAACGCTTTAAAGAAAAACTACCGAAATCGGTTAAGGACCACGCCCACTTTTATATAAAAGATTTCTAAAAGGTAATTGACGAAGAAAATAAGATATATCTTTGCAAAAAAGAGCTTTAGATCAATGGAATTTCATTTCCCAAGTGGATTTATAACAATAAATAGGAAAAGCTTTAAATTTAAAAATATGGGCGTGGCACCGCCTCTTTTATGACAAGGCTATTTTCTATGTTTCGGTAGCCATAATTCGAAGAAAAATTAACGGATCTAAATAAAATTGGGTACACATTATTATAGCAGGAAATATTTCTAGAAAAATTGAACGATATCGGTTAAAGACCACGTCCACTTTTATATACAAGATTTTTAAACGGGTCGCAGACGAAAATAATAAGCTGTATCTTAGCGAAAAAGAGCTTTGTATCAATAGAATTTCACTTTCAAAATTGAATTATAACATTAAATTTGAAAACACTAAAATTTTTAAGAATGGGTGTGGCACCGCCCCTTTTATGACTAAGCAATTTTTTTTTAGTTTCGAACCAATGATATTTCACCTATCAATTTATTTTATACTAAAAAATTAAAGACACACACCTTAATGTCACTTAAATAATATTTTTTTTTTATTTTGTAATTAAAATTACAAAAACAATACAAATTGTTTCGACTCTCGCGTGGAGTCTTCTTCAGTTGTTTGTGTCAACTATTGTACAAAATAAAAAAAATTATTCTTCAAGTGACATTAAGGTGTGTTTTTTTATCTTTTATTATAAAATATATAAAAGTTGTCACTTACCACTCAAAACAAAACATTCAATTCACTTATCAAGATTTACTGTAAGAGGAAATGGGGAGACATTTTTCTTTTAAATGGGCGGTGTTACGTTTTATGTAGAAAAGTAATTTATCTGAAATTTAATGTACAATTGAAGTTCACGCTGAGTATATAATGTTCGGTTACATCCGAACTTAGACGCCTTTACTTGTATTTTATTTTTTTTTAATTTCAATAGTAAAGAAATTTGCACAGCATATAATTCGAGTTTCATTCATTCCAAGGGCATATGATGATCTTCAAATTTAAATTGAATTGTCTTTAACTGGCCTTTTAACTAGTAAACTTTATGAGAATATATACAGTACGTGTAAGGGTATTTATCTTGAATTAATTACCATAAAAATCAATTTAAAGCAGCTGTAAAAAAATATTCTATAACACTTATTTTTGTCTTTACAGCCATTAATCTTCATAAATTCAATAGTAAAATTGTGCAACCAGCCAAAATGTAAAACAAATATAAAAGTGCATAATTCTTTTTGGTAACATTTTCAATTAAAATACTTAAAATAACTGGCCTCCGCAATCTAAAACAAATTTTTCGAACACACCTATCGAAATACGCACCAATTAAAAAAATGTGTTAGCAGTTGTAAAGAGTATGAAGTACGTTGTTGGTGCTTATTGAGCATAACATGTTAGACAAATTACACAGTGCTACAGTGATTTTGCACTTTTAAAGTGACCTAGATTCCGTTGTAGGGCTTGACGAGTACATCATGATAATGTGTTTCAAAATTGTCTAGCACTCCCAAATTTTCAAGTTATTGTCTAAAACCCGTTTTTCGCCTACTGCGCGCACTCTAACAATCACAACGTCTTCATGTTTCAACCAATCGCTTTACGGTTTTGGAAAGAAGAAAATTCGGGCTTTAAGCCGATATATATTTGTCTATACTTTATACAAAAAATTGGGACATTTTCTAAAAGTTATCTAAGATTTACCATTTTTTTCCCAGTTTTTCACAGTTTGACGTCTTTTTTATGTAACGTAGAATAAAAAAAATTACTTTTTATATTCATTCTCAAAGAACTATTTATCCAGAGAAAGAAAAGTCATGGCTTATCAAAATCGGTTGAGAAACATTTAAGTTACGACGCTTATTGTAAACAAGAAAATTAATAAAAAAAATTCTATCAGTGGTCTGCGCTCTGTTAGTAGCTGTGAACCACATGTATAAATTGCAAATATTTTCGTACCTTCCTTGATTTATGCGTCACTTAGTTTTGTAAACACGACTTTCAAGTGCAAAAAAACCTCGCTGTTTTGTCAAGTCGTTTGGCAAATTGCTTCATGTAGCCCAACTTGAGGAGCAGCGGTGGCAAAATAACTTTATCTTTCTGAACGAGTGGAATGTTAGCGACGTTTTTTATCTTCCTATTTCGAGTCCTTTCCTACACGGCTATTTACTGATTTAGAAATTACCTTTCCTCGACTGTCCCGTTCGTACAGATAACAGGGATATTTTGTGTATCATCCTTGCATTCCGAAAAGAATTGCCAGAACTTTCAAATAACAAAAAATTTACCACTGATGCTTATCATAATCTATGTAGTGTAATATTTTCTTCATTGTCGCATACGTTTATTTCATTGGTAGCGTATGCTATTGGAGCTGATGGAAACTGGTTCACGTTATGCAGTAGAACATCTTTCAAACCTAATGAATTAACAGGTCAAAAAAATTTACGTAGGTAAACTTTTTTTCAGTTGTAAAGACATTTTTGATAAAAGACTTACTTTTGCACGAACGGTCCGAAACTAATCGCCACTCCTCGTTGGTATTCGTGATCAAGACAAACAAAGAGGTCATCTACATCTGCACAATAAAAAAGTTTATTGTTGACGTCGTAAGCTCGAAATATTTTTTCGAAGGACGATAGGTTGTCATCCCTCGGGAATGTAGCGTTAAAATTCTTTTTCCACAATATTCCACTGTTTCAGTCTAGAGCCTAAAATTTCTGTGTGCCTCCAAGACAATCCTAAATAACGCACAAGGTCACGAAAATCTTCATTTGAGACTACGTGACGTTCTAGAACTCCCTTTAGAATTTTCTTTTTCAAATTCCAATGCATTTTTCGATTCAAGAGTTGCAACAAGAGTACTCGCTTTTTTCTTCCTTTATTGGGCGAGATACGGTCACTACATCAGCATATTTTATGCGGTCACGGGTTTTGTAGTGATGTCCAACCGTGTTTGTTTCGCAGAAAAAGCAAACTCAATTGTTTGTGATTTGAAAGTTCTGACAATTATTTTCGGAATGCAAGGATGATACACAAAATATCCTTGTTATCTGTACGAATGTGACAGTCGAGGAAAAGATAAATTGAAAATCAGTGAATGGCCGTGTAGGAAAACACTCGAAATAGGAAGAAAAAAACGTCGCTAACATTCCACTCGTTCAGAAAGATAAAGTTATTTTGCCACCGCTGCACCTCAAGTTGGGCTACATGAAGCAGTTTGCCAAACGACTTGACAAAACAGCGAGTCGTGTTTACAAAACTAAGTGACGCATAATCCAAGTAAGGTATGAAAATATTTGCAATTTATACATGTGATTCACAGCAACTAACAGAGCACAGACCACTGATAGAATTTTTTTTATTAATTTTCTTGTTTGCAATAAGCGTCGTAACTTAAACATTTATCAACCCATTTTGATAAACCATGACTTGTCTTTCTCTGGTTAAATAGTTATTTAAAACTGGATGTAAAAAATTAATTTTTTTATGATGCGTTACATAAAAAAGACGTCAAACTGTGAAAAATGGGGAAAAATGGTAAATCTTAGAAAACTTTTGGAAAATGTCCCAATTTTTTTGCATAAAGTATAAACAAAACCGTAAAGCGATCAAAAATCGGTTTAAACATGAAGACGTTATGATTGTTAGAGTCCGTGCAGTAGGCGAAAAACGCTTTTTAGACAATAACTTGAAAAGTTGGGGGTGCTAGACAATTTTGAAATACATTATCATGATGTACTCGACAAGGCCTACAAGCGTTTTGATAAATTTTTTTTTGTAGCACAGTGTTATCATCAAAATTAATAGAAGCTTAACTGCCTAAGCTATTTTTCCGTTATGTAGAGCTATGGGAGAAATATGGTAGATCAAATCGTCCTTCGACCTGTATCTCTTCCGACGCAAAAGATGCTTCCCTTATTCTGCATTCAAATTCGTGTGTCGATAGGAGTACTATCAGGATCATGGCGTCTTAGTTCATTCACATAATATGACTCAGCCAATGAGTCTTTTGGGACTCTCCTCGTTGCAAAATTTTCATAACTACATAAATCTTATCCAGCTCCTTAAACACTTGCCATCGTTATCACGGATATGACCATGAATCTTTCAGAAATTTTTTTTTTTCCAACACACAGAAGGATTTTTAGACTCGGTTCATGATTCCGAGTCATTCGTGTTGACAATAGAAATTCTCTATATATTTTCAAGGCTAATATCGTTTCACAGTTTTGAATTAATATCTGTCAGCAATGTTTTTGCTTCGAAGGTACGAATGCACCGATAATTTTTTCTTTAATGAGCGCAAATTCCGCAACATATCCTCGTTCGATTCTTATTTCAGAAAAAATTTCAGTTCACCTTGAGCTTATATAGGGCGTTATTGGAATGAGTTCAGGAATAGGCGTCTTTGAATAAAATTGTGAGATAGGTCGTTTTTCAACAGATTTGTACTATGACACTTTTACACAAATTGTAAAAGAGAGCGTTTTTGAAGAGTTTGGTGTGAATGGATGTTTCGAAGAGGTAGCCGAGACAGGGTGATATTTAGTCTATCCGTAAATATTCTAAATGATTGGAGGACTCGATATTAAAGAAAAGCGGCAAGCCTATTTTCTGATAAAATGTATAATGGTTCTTTTGGTTTGACTGAGCCAAGTACTTCATAAACCAAAACACATTAGAAAATGCAGCACAGACGCTGAATATTCAATTTTAGGAAAAAAATCCCTTCTTTGCGCGCTTAGTCGTTATTTTAATGAAGAAGACTCAAAAAAAATGTAAGGCGCGATAACCTCCGAAGAGATCTAAGGCCGAGCTTCTCTTCCAATTTGCGTCGTGCTCCTCTTTATTTTCCCTACAAATTGGCCGGACGGAACCTACATGTTTTAAGCCGACTCCGAACGGCATCTGCAAGGCAGATGAGTTTTCACTGAGAACTTTTCATGGCAGAAATACACCCGGAGCGCTTGCCAAACACTGCCGAGGGGCGACCCCGTTTAGAAAAATTTTCTTCTAATTGAAAACCCTTATTTCTAAAATGTTGTTGTTGCTTTGCCCGGGGTGTGAACACAGGGCATATGGTGTGGTAGGCGGAGCACGCTACCGGTGGCCGCGAATGTTGAAGACAGTGATCGTAAAAATATTCCTATTTATTCTTTTATATATTTATCGCTAATTTCCTTTTTTGGCTGGAATGTTCATATTAAAGTAATACCGGAGAATCTGGTTTTGTTACGGTTCTGGGGAATGTGACAGGTCTCTTTCCCACAAAAAATTCTGGTAGTGATGTCATTTGGAAATTGAAACACAGACTACACACATTCATGCCATGGATTGGTTTTCTCCTTATGAACACGGAATATCCTGAGGTAAGCATTTGTAGATCCCTAAATCTCTTGTATTTATGATTTTCTCTCACAGGCCTGATAACCCGATATAACCGATGCAGACTTTTGTTCATAGGATGATAAGAAGTCGTGGGCTTATGTAAACAAGCCTCAGGATATTGAAAACCTTTAGGTGGTAATTCACCAGGAATGCAAATTTTTGAATTTTGTGATATTAGTTTCAGTTTAAAATCTTTTTCTTGAAATATTAAAAAAAAAATTAAGTTTGATAAAGATTGCCGTTGTTTGCTATACATATGTATCTTATATATTATTTATAATTGCTGTTTTTATGCACAGATCCCTTTTTCGCTCTTATTTGGAATCCAAATTTATTTAGCTTTTATTTAGCTATATTTTATTAAACTAATTCATTAAAAGTAAACGAATGTGAGCACACATAGAAATTTATTTGTACTATGGCACTATTGTGAATATTTGATTAGAACTAACACTGTATTTCCGGCAGTTTCTATCATTCGCCCGATCGCAGCGCAAGTGCATGTAAGTTTTTATTGATAGATGATTGATTGATATAAGAGCTGATTTCTGTTGATATTTGATGTGAGACTTTTATATTTGTTGCGCAAGTTGCGCACGGGTCTGGCTAGTAAAATATAATTTTAATGTTTATATTTCACATTATTATTACATTATTAAAAAAACAGTTTCCATTCACTTTGATAAATTTTTTAGGTATATTTTAAGGCATTAAATCAAGTAAGGTAAGTCTAATATTAAGAGCATTTTTTTTGGTGGGTACATATATAAGAATCGAATAAATGAACTCTGATATATGGCACAAGCATAATGTATTGCAAAGTCAATAGCAACAGCGGCATCGAAAACTCGTAGCAATTGAACTAAACGCTAAGGAGCCAAAACCATCGCCTTTCGCTACAACGAACATTAATTAAATGTTCATGGCAATTAAGGCGACTCGACCCAGTAATTATCACCATGAAAGTTCAATAATCACTCGTTGCCTATTTTAAAAAGCGATCAGCACTTAAAACCACCAATCGGCGATATAAGTATTACATGCTATATATAACTGTACAGACTTGAACGTACATTGTTAGAGTGAACGTAAATTGCACCACGATATATATAAGGATAAACGATTCACTTATGATACTATTTAAAGAGAATGTGTATGGATCAAGAAATATTGAAAGCTAAATAAATAACCAGTACTTCTAAATCGATATATTGTATTTGTTGACTACTAATAAATTAATTAAAATAATAAAATTTTAAGCTTACTAGAAAAAACTTTAATAAAAGTAATTTATTTCGTACATCATCTAAGTAAACATTACACTTTTCTTACAGCCCCTACTGCTTGCCTCGGCAGATATATAATATTGAACCTTTAATACCCGCCGCTTCCGCCGTCGGTGCTCATTTTGCTGCCTTTCACAGCTAGTTTTACAAGCAGAAGTTAAATTGTTGAAGCCCTGTAATGTAGACAAAAATGTTGTTAATTGGTTCAAACCAGGGATGCACCTTAACGTTAAGCTAATCGTTTATCAAAAAATTTCCACCGTTTCCGTTGAAACACTTCGAAATATTATCGATAAAGAAATTATCAAGATAAATTGTATCTCGTTTTTAACCGAAACGAAAAGCTTTCGTTAACGTTAAAAACGTTAACGAAAACGTGATACTTTATGTTTGAATTGTGCTGGCAATGCTATAGCCATGGTGAAGCCGTAAGGTGGCAACAACGAGCGCACATACACACACAAACTCTATGTAATTTGTTTGTGTAATTCGTTGGTGGTAATGTCAAAAATACTCTGAGAAATGTTCGTACTGTCAAAATTCATGAGAAAAGTTGCAATCAGCTTGGCTAATGCTTTCACCTTTAATGACTCCGCCATCAATCAGCTTTGCCAGCATAGTTTGAAATTAATAATCAACATAAACGATTTGATTTCGTTTTGATATGGCAGAAAACGAAACGAAATAATTTCGTTAATTTGACGATCTTAACGTTAATAAACGAAACGAAATGACTTCGTTTCGTTTATTAACGTTGATTATCGTAACGAAATGATATCGTTTCGTTGGTTAAGCATGCCTGGTTCAAACTGAATTACATGGCGATGTTGGACGTGGCGTATGAGTAACAAAACTGTGTAACAAGCACAAATTTGACGTATAGTGAAAAGAAACAAACAAATATAAAGCAATGTTGTAAATTATTTTTTTCCACAAAACCTAACAACATGTTATATGATCGCCATTTCCACCATTTAACATAAGCTATGTTTTGACATTCCCTTTTGAAACAACGCTACAATATCTTTAATAAAATAAATGTCCCAAAATTATGTTTTCTTGCAATTCCACGTGCCTTTTTATACCTTTCATGAACATGAAATTGTATATTAACTTTGGTCCGATGATTGTAACGTTGAGAAACATAGAAGATAGACTCACCATTACCGAATTGATCAGGGCGACGAACTGAGTTGATATAGCCATGTCCGTCTGTACGTCCGTCTGTCTGTTTGAACGCAAACTGGTCCCTCAAATTTTGAGATATCTGAATGAAATTTGGCAAAAGGATGTATTTTTGTATTATATTAGACATTTGTCGGATCCGTTAGGATCGGAGCACTATAATATATATCTCCCATACAACCGATCGTTCAGATAAGACGATTTTGGTCATTCCTGCCGCAATTTAGAAAGTATAAACGGGAACTCGGTGATATATATTCTAATATATCATAGAAGATATCCTGAAAAAATTACTTTGATAGGAGCTATATATAGTTATATCCCATACAACCGATCGTTCAGATAGAAAGATTTTTGGCCATTTCTCCCTTAATTTAGAAAGTATAAACGTGAAACTCGGTGATATATATTCTAATATATCATAGAAGATTTTCTGAAAAAATTACTTTGATCGGAGCTATATATAGTTATATCCTATACAACCGATCATTCAGATTAGAGGTTTTTTGCCATTTTTTTATATTTATCTTAAAATCGTTTAGGTATGTACATCTGTTCACTAAATATTTTTTATCTTATACAGCGCATTATTTGGAGATTATGAATGGGATAAGATTATTGTTCAGCCCCATTCATGAAATGTATGAAGTCTTCGGCACAGCTGAAGACAGTTCCGTCCTTACTTGTTTTATATTGAAACGAAGCAGAAAAATCTGAAATACGTATTGATTGTGTGATGCACAGTGGAAGTCACTTCGCATGAATTAGTGCCTCCACACAAGAACAACTTTTGGCACATATTTTACTTTTAACAAGCTGTTACGTGCTGGTATTTAGACGAACACCAACCCAAAAACCACTGCAAACACACGATTTTTTCATTTCCACTATTAGGTCGAAAGCCTTTACTAGAACTAGGAGCTTATTGCTGGCGCAAGGGCATAACCTTACTATGTGGGTGAGTGGCCTAGGCATTTTATACCGCATAGCAATGGTAGAGGTCAGAGTTTAGGAAGCACAACTCTCCGTAAAAGAGTATAACGCTTTGAGTTATTTGTATTACATTCGTTATCTCTTTTTAACAGCTTGGAAATAAATGGGATTTTTCCAGCAACATCAAAACAACATCCCTGCTCCCTAAGAAAAAAATTTCAACTGTAAAACAAAAAGAAAAAGCAGCTCGCTTAGTTTGTTTTTCTTTTGTAATTGTTGTATAAGTGAGCAGAAAAAATTTTGAGCTGTAGAAAATAATGCTACAAAAAAATTATCAAATACATAATTTTTTTTGAAGTTGGAACTCTTTTAAGCATTCGAAATATTACGTTTCTGACAACTTATAAAGTGTATGAAAAATATTTGTATAACTACTTTGTTTTCTTGCATTATTTACAATACAGCAGCGATCAAAAAACTTGTAGTGGCAATTTTAATCAAATGTTTTCAATTAAATTCTACCTTCTTCATTTGAGATATCTTAAGAAAAATTGTCTATAAGTTTTACACTATGCAAACTAATGCCAAAAAGGTTTCTTTTTTATTTGGGGTTAATAATTTTTTTACGTTTTGTAACCCAATAAACTATAATGTAAGCAAGTTTAAATCCCTTGAAATTCGCATTGATTTTTGACAATTTATTTCCGAAGGGTGATTTAAATTTTCCTCCATGCAAATTGTAAAAAATTTATTTTTATATGGAAGCGAATCTTAAATACCCCTCGGAAAAAAATATTATAAAAAAAAAATATTATAAAATTCATTACAAATAGAACACTAAAAGTCAATATGGCAATCGGAGTGACACCGGGACTATTAAGATTCATTTCGATAGTCGTTATAAATTTGCTTCCGACAAAACAATTGCTATTGAATATTATCGACTTCTTGTCCACTTTTTGTCGGTTTATTATCACAAAATATTGAACTTTTTATTGAAAACTCATCGATAATTTATCAAAGAACTATCAACCGTTTACTAATTTGTTATGCATTTGATATCGATTTGTTATAATCTTCAATAGCTAAGTTATCGACTATTTATCGAAAAATGTCGCTTTCTCATCAAAAAGTTATCGATTATCAAAAAGTTATTGCTTTTTTATCAAAAACTTGCCGATACCTAATCATAGTGTTGTCAATACGTATTATCGATTTGTTATCGACCAGTCATCCGTTTGCTATAAAACAGATACCGAAAAAACTTCAATATAAAATTGTCACATTTCTGCCTCGCTGATAATATGCCGATAATAGACTAGTAAGAAGCTGATGGCGCGGCGATAAAAAGCTGTTAACAGACTGATATTTCGTCGATAAAAATTCGCTTTCGGCTGTTCACGATTAGAAGCTGACAAGGAACAACTCGAAATTCCCGAAAGAAATTGTTTCCGATAAAATTACCTCTTTTGTCGTTTAACTTAAACCCCTAGACGAGTTTTAGTAAATTTCAAGGCATTAGTTTTCTAGATGGACTCCAGGAATATTTCGTAATCTAGACTTTTTTTCGATCACTGAAGGATCCTGAAATCACTCTAAATTTTAAAGAGACCTAATATTTATATATATATTTAGTCTATGGTATTACAGTATTACAGACCTTAAATACTAGATTACATTGTCTTAACAATAAAGTTTTATTTACAATCATAAAAAACTTTAAACAAGCAACAACTTAAAAATAAAAAAATTGGAATATATGTCCACTTGAATATTATTATAGTGTAGTGAGTTAAGGTCATTTAGCATTCGTATTATTGGCTCATTCTGAGCATAATTGCGCCTAACGTATTCAGTATGAAAAAGATCGTAGTGACGTAAAGATCTACATGGAACATTGAGCTTTATGAGTTCTAGCAAAGGAGCACAATTAATATTCCAATTGCGTAGGCCATGCAAGAACATGAGCCCAGAAATCGTCCTTCCAACCTCAAGAGTTTGCAAATCATTCAATCTACATCGAGACCGAATAGACAAATCAAACCTTAACTGGAACAAAGCAAAGTGCAGGAATATCTTTTGAACACGCTCGAGTCCATTCGAATGGATAGCATAGAAGGGATTCCAAACTCTGGCCGCATATCCAGCTTAGACCTAAGAAAATTATAATAAAGTAGTTTATTTATGTAGGGATCCTTAAATTAACCACTATTCCGTTTCGGCAAGAACGGCATAAGTCTTAGGTACAATAAAGTTAAGATGTTCTGTAAAAGAGAAGCTGAATTGGAAAACAATACCAATATCTTTAATTTTGGTAAGAGAATTTAAAGTAAAATTCGAAATGAAATAAGAGGCTTGAAGGGGTGTTCGCGTTTTGTGGTAAGTTACGAAGCAGCATTTGTCAACGTTTAGAACTAGCTTATTTCGTCTATACCAGTCGTCGAAACAGTTAAGCCCACGTTGAATAAATTCAATATTAGTGTAACTTTCATGAAGATTTTCAAGTCGTTAGCATAGAAAATATGATGACAGAACTTGAAACAGGAGCTGGCAATAAATATTAAAAATATATATATTCCCGAGAAAGACCAATAAAAATCAATTACATAAAAAATAAATAAATTTAAGGCGCGATAACCTCCGAAGAGATTTTAGGCCGAACTTCTCTTCCAATTTGCATCGATAGAGAGATAGTTATTTATTATGTTACAAAAAGAATTACAAATGTAGAAATTGTAAGACTATACTTTAAAATAATAAATAGTGGATCTTAGACAATAACATTAATTGTTGTGTGTCTACATAGCACATATAGTTAAAAACAATAGTTTAAGCAAATTCTGTTACAATAAGTTCCCTATATTTAATGCAACTACTTATAAAGGAGCATAGCGAGTGATAGTTACCACCACTAAGAATAGTTAGAACCTTTTGCAGGTCCAAAACTTTCTCACCAAAACATTGAAAACAGATATCTTTGTAAATAGGATATATCCCAATAAAATGCAAGGTGTCTTCAGCAGTACATAAGTTGCAAACCGAGCAGTTTACAGATGTTACATTTTTAAAAGCTCTTGCATTGAGGTTTAGCAAGCCACCCCTAGCGCGAAAGATCAGACTTATGGCGTAGGCTGAGAACTCATCGGAGAAGTAAGTAGCGTCCATAGGAATCAAGTACGGGTAAAGATCGTGTGACCTAGATTGCAGCGCACTCTCGGTGTAACTAGCATCTCTTTTTGCAGCAATTCCTCTAGTACTACAGGAATTCGCAGTTTTAGCGCTGCAGGCGAGAAATCACGCTGAGGATCCATATCAACACTTACATAAACATTTTCCCTGTTTTTCACCCAGTACGAGCCTTGACGCACTGTCTCCTCAGCTACAATGCGGGGCAGTCTATTTGGTGATAAACTAAAACAGCGCGCGATATAATATATGTGCGTGCTTAAAGTATGGTAGTACATCGAACATAAACCTGATTCGAGGTGCAACATATAGTTTGGAGTGTTAGATGGCAGAAATATTAGCTTTTTTATAAAGAACCGCAGGAGTTTCTCTACGGACTCAAACTTATCAATACCCCATAATTGCGCACCATAAAACATAATAGACCTGGATACCGCTTCGAAAATTTTCATCTTTTGCGAGATGGGAATTCTGGGATTATTTACATATTTGAGCCATGTAGCAACTATAGCAGTTTTAGCTTCTGGCAGTTTCGCATCTAAGTGCTTTGTGAAAGAAAGTTTATAATTTAAAAGCACGCCTAAGTATTTGTACTCATTTACAATCTCAATAGTGTCATTACCATAATTCCAGCAACACCCCGCGGACATCCTGCTAGCTTCCCTAAAAACTAATATTTTGGATTTAGAGAAATTAACTGTGAACCCCCACTGCTTATTGTAAAGGTAAAGCCACCTATCATTTTCTGTAAATCTGTCGCAGAGTCTGCCAGAAGTACAATATCGTCAGCGTACAAAAGCACTTTCACTACAACGCCAGCAACTTTTACACCACAGCGGAGAATGTCACTTAAGTCATTAATATATAAAGAGAACAGAGCTGGACCTAGCATGCACCCTTGCCGTACGCCCTGTTTAACAGAAAATGGTTCCGAAAGCGCTCCATCCATCCAAACCTGACTGGTTGCATCTTCATAAATTAAGTGAAGTACCTCAATAACGTGACTAGATAGACCGAGCTGGGTAAGCTTGTAGAAAAGCAAATTCCTTGGAACTGTGTCAAAAGCACATGAAAAATCGACAAAGAAAGCGAAAGTTTTCTTTTTCGCACTAAAGTTCAAGTGTACAATACTGGTCAGGTTGAACATATTGTCAATTGTTGAATAGTTCTTGCGGAAGCCCGCCTGAAACTCGGTAATAACATTATTGCATTCGAGCCAAGCGTTAATGCGACTCAGAAGCAAAGCAGCGAAAATCTTATATATGGTGTCAAGCAGTGATAGTCCCCTGTAGTTGGAAGGAAGGTCAGGGTCGCCTTTTTTGAAGAGGGCGATAACAATTGCGCTGCGGAAACATTGCGGAATCTGTTTCTTAAGAAATATTGCATTGAACAAAGCCAGTAGTTCTGTTAAGAGACACTGCGGGGCGTACTTGTAAAATTCATAAGAAATTCGATCTTGACCCAGAGCTTTGTGTCTTTTAGACTTTTCAATACAAGCTGTAACTCGCGGAGCTCAAAAGGAGAATCGAGAAAAGGGTCTATCACTGAAGGTAACGTCCAATGCATGCAAGGTGCTTCTACTGTACTAGATAACAATAACTTGAAGTGGTTGTAGAAATCTGACGACGACAGACTACACGACACCCTATGGGATTGACTTTTCAAAGAGCTGGCAATCCGCCACCAGTCCCTTGTGCTTCTTACAGTACTTAAGAGGTCAATATCCTTTCCTTCGTATTCCAGTTTTTTCTCAGAGCAAAGCTTGTAGTAACTTAAACGTAATGCGACATACGATATACGAGCTGCTTTCAAGCCACTCCTCCACTCGTCTAGGTGTACTAACATCTTTAAAGCACTGGTTGTCAAACCAACTATTTTCTGGGACGTATTTTGATTTTCCAGGACTGTCCGGGGCAGCAGATTTTATTTACTTTGTAAGGAAGACACCATAACATCAATGCTAACATCTGTAATGTCAAAACTGCTGCTGAGCATTGAGCTAATAAGATTGATATACCTTTGCATGTGCTTCGGCTTCCACACTAACTTGGGTGGGCAGGTCCTTGAGGTGTCCCTAGCATTTTTATCTGAAACCTCCAAAATTACGCAAAGCGGCGTATGATCAGGATATTCTTTTTTGCTAACTGAAAGGCTCTTAACGGCTGGTATAAGATCAAACGAAGATATAACGTAGTCTATAACAAAACACCCTATAGCACTACAAAACCTAAATTCGCCACTCATATCACCGGGTGACCTACCGTTTAGTATAACTCCGCCCACATCCTCGACAAAATTTAGTAGCTTTTTGCCTTTAGCATATAGCACTACATCCTTAGATTTTCTGCTTACCTGTACACCCGAATGACCAGACAGTAAGTTTTTGTCAAACAATTAATGTTCACCTACGCGCGCGTTTAAATCACCCAAAACACAAAAAGAGACCGGTTGCAGCAAAGCGAAAAGGTTCTCTAAGAGCTTAAAATCATCAACCCATTTGTTGCAGTCCAGATACTGAGGGATTAACCACGTACACACATGTAGGTTTACCGACAGTACAACACACTCAGAAAAACTAAGAAATTTTAAATTGTAAACAGCTTCCAAACTCCACTTAAAACCAAAAAGACACCCTCCGCTAGCGCGACCAGCAACATGCGTCTTAACCGCATCCACCCAATGTAGTACATAATCTTTAAAATGGTGAGACAATTTTGACCTGTCCTCGTAAACAACATGAGTCTCAAATAAGAAAAAATATCGAATGATTTTATATAATTAAAAAGTTTTTAAATTTAAGCTTACTACGAAAGTTGGCGATATTGTATGATAATACTTTAATTTGTGCTACCGTCTTGGGTTGACTAACAGTATTACCACTCCTCATGTTTGCACCATCAGACCGGCCAACGTTTAGATTTTTGCTGTCATCTTACTTAAAATGCCATCATACGTTATATCTAGTTTCTTCAGGTTTTCTCCATAGTAACTCCGAAGTAAAGCCTCCGCCGGTTCACCGTCACACATTAGGACTTTGTTTGCGTTAAACGCAATCCACTTTTTGTTTATGCACATACCATCATTTCTTACATATATGCTCTGAGAGCGGTCCAGCTTCCAAAGATCGTTTTTTAATTGCAGCAATAATTTCTTGCTCTGTTGTTTTGCAGCCTCTCAAATGCATAGCTTTTCTACCGCTTTTTTTGGGGAGTCTTCCTTTGGAATACCTCTTACTACAACGTTGTTCCTTTTTCTGTCATTAATAAGTCGGTTTAATTCCACCCTATCCAATCCCGATCGTGCTTAATTTGCGTGAGCTCAGCTTTCAGTGCCTCATTTTCAGCTTTGAGGTGTTCGACTTGAGCCCCCACTGTCTGCTTTAGCTCGTCAATGTCGCTTTTCGTCGCTAGCCCTTCAAGCTTTCTACTTACATTGCATTCTATACTTTTAATAGCAGACATTATGTCATGCAACGACAAGTCGGGGGAAGTGTCGCCCACCTTGCGCTTTGCAGCTTGCGACGTAGGTGTGCGTTGCATTTTTATTTGCTTGTGGTGTTATTTGGTAGCCCTGGCTATATGAGGGTCGATAACGCAGTGCAGGGGAACAGCTGATATTGTCTATTGCTTCATATAGGTTTGTTTTGAAGGCGCCTTGCAATTCGTTGATTTTGTGTAATAACTATTTTTGCTTCTTTTAATGTTTTTTTCCACGCGCCAGAAATTTACGATATTTGTAATTACATATAGATACTAAATCAAGTTTAAAACAAATTACAAAACTCCCAAAGAGAGCAAAAGCGGACACAAAACATGCACACTCCAAAAGTTGGCACACCAGGCGACACTACGGAAAACAAAACAACTTAAATCTCAAGCTCAGAACACCAAAACAAGGCGACTTTCAAGGACACCAAAACCAACACGTCCGACTACTCTTAGCGATGGTGACAATAATCAATTTGCATCGTGCTCCTCTTGAATTTTCCTACAAATTGGCGGGAAGGGACCTACATGTTAATACCGACTCCGAACGGCAAGGCAGATGAGTTTTCACTGAGAGCTTTTCATGGCAGATTGGAGTGCTTGCCAAACGCTGCCGATGAGCGACTGCGCTTAGAAAAATTTTCTTCTAATTGAAAAGCTTGTTTCAAATTTTTTTTTTTATGATGCTTTTCCCGGGCCGTGAACCCAGAATCTTCGGTGTAGATGGCGGAGCATGCTTCCATTACACCACGGCAGCCGCCAAAACCAATAAAAACCTCATGGAAATACCCAAAAACTATTCATCAACTATAGAAGTAGGGATCACTTCATTTGCGAGAAATGTCGCAGCAAAGAATATTAAAATTATTCTCATAGACTTTCGTGGTGTTTATTCATAACTGGTTTCAGTTTTCAAACTTCTTTATTTGATTTAACTTAGTTCTAGTCAACCTTAATATTGTTTTATATTATATTTTTATATGAGGTCTAATAATTACAACAGAAACAATTTTGTTTAAATATTTTTATGATACTTTTTACAGAACTTGAACCCATGACATTTGATGTGGTAGAATAGCACGCCACCATCACACCATGGCGTACTTCGATATGTGTGGTCTACAGTTTATATAAATTTAAATTACAACACATTTACAAGTAAACACTTAATATCAGTGCGAATCGCCTTAATATCCTTTGTGACATCGGTAAACAGTGGTGCACTAAAAAACTACATAACAATGCCGCACTTGTCGGAAACTAAACGGTAAAGCAGAGCAAAGAGAAAACAACAAGAGCAAAAATGTTGGCTGCATTGTGTTTTTGCCGCTTTTGTGCCAAGATTATGTAGTGCAGCATGTGCAGATTTTATATATAAAATTTATATATAAGTTCGTGTATGTATGAGCGATTCAAAACATTCTATAATATTTATGTATGAAGTTATGTTTGTTTGTATATAACGTTGGGCACTATTTCACGCAGCACACAGCTCAGTTCAGTGTCGAGTTGGGTCCGTTGAGTAATAAAGTAACTTCTAAGTAGGAAGACATTAAAATGATATGTACCTTGTGGTTATGTGCTGCATTATAAATTATGCCAATTTTAAAGATTTATTACTCACTGATAATAATGCCAAATTATATATTATTGTACATAGTTTTGAACATATAGCTGCGAGCATGAAAATGGCAGTGGGAGTGTTTACCAAATTTTGTCAATAAAATTTTGTTTATTTTTTATTTTTTTGATAATATATGAAAATACTTCCCCGAATTTTTTTAAATGAAGCTATGCAAACCAGTCTCAAAAACGTTTTCGAAAAAATTTGAAAATTCGAGAAAATTTTTCAAAAACTTCGAACTATTTTTCTAGAGTTTTCTGAGTTTTTTTAATATTGAGTTGCGTAGCCCAGACAATTATTAGTCTTACAAAGAAAAAATTGCTAGTCTCTCAAATTGGATATTGATTTTTGACTAACTACGAACGACACTAACGCATACAGCACAAGTCTGGTGGAAAGCGTTAGACAAGAAGAGCAATCAAAGTAGGGTTGGAAAACTGCAGAGGCTGGCATTCTTGGATATGTCAAGCGCAGTGAGCAGCGCACCACAGGAAGGGTTAAACGTAACTTTTCACATGATTCCTCTAAAAGTATTCGTGAAAGGATTGGCCGCGAAAGGGGATCCACAACAAAGAAAATCCACATGTGAAAATTAGCCAGATACTGGCAAGCGGCGATGTTGGATTAAAAGACAAAAGGACGATTAAACGAAATCACAACTGACCTAACGTCGGAAACCGACCACATCACGGAAAGGTGAAATATTTTTAGGGTCTACATAGTGAAAAGAGCTTTAAAATACACACAAACGGTTCAAAATTGTAAAAGGAAACTGGAGCTGGAATGTACTCTAAACATCTGCAGGTAAATCAACTGTACCGATTACTATTTCATACATATATATCAGTCAGACTGCTTTAGGATTGCACGTTCCCAGGCATCAATGTAACGATCCTTGTGTACAGCCAAGCCGCCTTTTAATTTAACGTGAAAAGGTCGGATATCGTACGGTGGTATCAAGCTTGGCTGGCGGCAAGAGGTACCCAGCGTACAGCTATATTGAAGGGAATTAACTTGCAGCTGAGACGACCAGGAAAGGTTACGAAAGTTCCAAACGAGGCGGACATATTCGAAGGACAACCGCTGGAAAACTGAGGAACATGAGAATAGAGCAACGGACTTGCTGTGGAAC
The DNA here is from genome assembly GCF_040869045.1 of Eurosta solidaginis. NCBI lineage: Eukaryota > Metazoa > Arthropoda > Insecta > Diptera > Tephritidae > Eurosta > Eurosta solidaginis. The sequence continues at coordinate 289,304,303 of NC_090319.1, read as the reverse complement.
AACCGGTATGATTGTGAAGTCACAAGGTCCTTATATCCATGTTTGTATAGGGAAGGACAAGCTTACTTCTCAAGCTAAATAAATTTTCAGTGAGCATACTTACGGGTTCACTACAGTTCATTACGCTTTTGCCACAATGCTTCGACGACGGCGTTAACCAACAAGCTCCCACTACAGAAGCTATCAGTATGAAGAGGAAGAAAAGCTGATTCAACATTTTATCTGCCAGTGCAAACAAAATGAGAGAAAAAAGAGAAGTTAAGGACCACTAGGAACTAAATTGGTTGGACGAATGTATCGCCATAAGTGGCATGGCGCGAAATTTTCACGTACGCTCTCTCAACCTAACCTAACTTTTTTTATTTTATATCATGTGAAAAGCTCAAAGCTTTTTCGTTTATATAGAAGAAAAGCTAAAATATCAATCGGAAAAATACTTACAAAAATCAGATCGAAATTTGAGAGACCTTGGCCTGGTATTTTTATAGGCTAAAACTTATAAGGCTTCAAGACTGTTCATTCAAAAAAGTTCAGTAAAATTTTCTTGAATTTTAGAATTTTTTAGGAAACGGTTTTGATATTGGTTTGCTTGGTTACAGTATCCAAATTCATGAAACAATTTTCTATAAAATACCAAAAATAAAAAAAGAAATTTTAATTGAAAAAATTTTATAAGAAAAACTGGCACATCCGGTATCGTGTTCACAACTGTACATGCATCTCTATGAATAAGTAGAAAAATACCAATTATATTTGAAATAAAGTAAAATAAATTATTTTACTCATACTGCTTATAAAATTTGGCAAGACAGGAAGATGGTTAGAGCAATAATGCAGCAAAATGGCATGTACAAATTTTTATATTGCTATTTATTTATGAAAGATATGCGCATGTTCCCAAACTTATGAAAGCGAATGGACGGCGTTGGGCTTTAACAATTAAACTGTTACTGCCGAATTTTTGGGGGAGATAATAGTGGTTAAATCATTTTAAGCTTTTATTTTTGATTTTGAAATATCATGATTCACACCTGGCTTTTACTATCGTTAGCAGTTAGTTTTTAGATTTAATACGAGCTTATATATTTGTAAAAACTATCGCACCAGGAATAACAATAACAAAGTTTTTTGGGTAAATTAGTAATTACACCCACCCAAAGGTATCCATTTAACCTGAATAGACGGATGCTACGTAACATTTTTTTATATTTATTATTTTGTATAAGAGAGGGTTAGATACATGCAAAGAGACAAGTAAAGCCAATATAAGGGTGTTAATAAACTTTGACATACATTCCGCTTACCAGAACAGTAACTCGGCCGAAACCCCAACAGGTATATTGAAGACTACCCACTTGACCAGTGCATAGTACGTGATAATATGCTGCACTAAGTTTAAAGAGGAAAAGGTTCAACAACCCTACTAATGTTCCGAAATAGCGCAAAACTATCTCATTAAGAGACGGTACGTGAACTAATTTAACATCCCCAGCTGTGCTTTCAACTGGCACGTTTAACAATGTGATGTCCTACAAAATAGCTGTTGATTGTTCTTCTTTGCAGACCTTTTAACGCGTTCTTAAATTTTTTACCAGCGGTGGTTCGGAAATAGTAGCTGCCTTTGAGCACTAAGGCTGAAACTTAGCGCTGTTGGTACAAGTAAGGCTTAAACTTCCCCACTCTGCATTCTATTAGCACCAATACGGTTGTAGTCATTAAACCAGTAACGCTAAGCTGGCGCTTTGCCTGACTAATTCCGTTTTTCGCTGCAGGGAAGTTACATGGCTGTCTTCAAATCATAAACATCGCAGCAAGAACGATGCTTTGAAGTTCTGCCTGATAGAATGGCGGTGTAATTTGGATAACAAAGAACTGTGTTTATTGTCTATTTCCGGGCAGTATTTCAATGCAACTTTGTGATATCTTGTGTTGATAAAAAGGAGGGAAGAGGAAGAATTGGATCTTGAACCAGAGAAGAAAAAGGAGCTACTAGTTATAAGTCACATTGGGAGAGAAAAATTATTGGATATTCAATGATTTTTGTGATGGAGCGGCAGGTGAAAGTAGTCAGAGTAGAATACTGGAGAAGGACAGTCAGAGGGAGCCCAACTAGAGAAACGTGCAACAGACCCAGAGAATGAGCGCTTGACACGCGTGGCATGTAAGTCCCGAATTGCCTGATGCATCAGATCTCTGATTGTTGTTAGGCATCTATCATTTATTATGACTTAAACGTCATTAGCATATGCCGTGAGTTTGAACGATCCTCCGTCGAACCGCCTAAGCAATTTAACAATAACTAGCGTCCACAGCATTAGTTATAAAACCCTACCCTGTAGCGTTCCTCTGTTTACAGATTTTGTTGCCTTGCATAGATCCCATTGCGATGTGATCATTCTGCATTTTAACATGGAGCCGATCTAATTTATTTTAAAGCTGAATTCTATCGAATTTAGTCTGTTCATGATACTAATATCAAAGAATATCTTACAGCCTCCCCCAGCGGGCTAGGGGGCTTAAAATATACCAGCGGTAGGTATGCCATTCGCAAGAGGCGATTAAATTACCAAGTTGAATCAAGATGTTGTGTAGCGCAACTCTCTCAAGGGGTTGCCAGCGCAATATGTTGCTTCCCAAATGCAATTGTCAACCTCACCTACCCATGGCGAATACTGTTTCATTGACAGCCGAGGCTCTGTCGACCACGAACTCCTGATGGATGTAAGACGTAGGAGGGCCAAGACCTTCGGGGAGTGTCCTTATCGTTAATACAACAACAATATCTTACAGCAAAACAAATACTTAAAGCGGGAATATTAAGTAGGCCAGACCTTTTATCCTTTCATCTTAAAAAAAAAAACAATTTTTCAGATATTGAAAGGAAAGTATTACTGTCTTAAAACCCAACGATCTGCATTTTAATGTTGGAATTCCTCAATTATTTTCAGAGTGCTGACCAAAGCACTGTCAAAGAGGAACATTTTTAAATAAATTTTTTTAAGTATTTCTGATAAAAGTTGTAATTTTATTTTAGCTCCGGTACGGTAGGCTACTAAATTCTTCAAACGATTTACCGCTGTTTTTGTTGCTGTTGTTGTAGCAGTGCTTCGCCCCCATCCAATAGGTGCGACCAATCACATTTTGTCATCAATGTCCTCTAATGGGGTTCCAAGGAAACCTGCTATTTCAACAGTGGTGACCCATAATGAGAGGGGTGTTAGAGGCGTTAATTCCACAATATAGTTGAGGAGATGGTTGGTGTCATGTGGGGACACATTGAAAGCAGGGCATGTATTTTGTGTGTCGGGGTTGATTCTGGATAGGTAATAGTGTAACTTATTACAGTACCCAGATCAAAGTTGAGTTAGAGTGACGCGCGTTTCCCTAGGGCGGGTGCGTTCCTCCTCTGCTAGTTTTGGGTTTGGCCTATTTGTGGATATCACTGAAAATGATTTACTGCTCGTGTCGCCCTTTGCCTGCACCAAGTTCTATGCTAAATATTTGTTGTGTTTATTTTATAAAATATATGAATAAAACATAAAAGTTTGTTACTTATTTAACACAAATAAGGATATCCAATAACTAATTCCCATATATTTCGCTTGGGCAACTGCCTTGTATATTCATAAGTGCGTATGAGTGTTTGTGTGAAGCAATGTCCTAATCATATTTGACAGGTAAGTTAATTAAAATCACCAAAGGCCAATGGCAATTTGTAGTGAATGCCGTTAGCTTCTCTTGTACTATTTCAACAAAATTTGATACCACTCGTACATATAGCCATATTTGGTTAGTTTTGAGTAGTTGAGAGTGGTTTAAAGCTTTGATATTTTAGTGCACACGAATTACATACGAACATACGTACAAGTACATAAATTGAATACAATTTGTATTAAATTTTGTTAATTAACACGACAAATTGCAATTGTTTTTGTTGTTATAGACATTGCAAACTGTTATCAGGGTGAAGTACTTTGTTGTTGTCGTCATCTTGTTTTTGTTGTCAATTGTTGTTATTTTGTGGTTTATGCAATCAACAATCTACTTATACGTCTATTGTACTAGTTAAGCAAAAGTGGGGTGTGACGTGTATTTGTATGCATGTGTGGCAATAGATATTTAACTAGCACAAACAATAAACCCTAAATTTAGAGGGATGAGCGGCATCCCAAATTTAAAAGGTTTAAGTGCTGGAAATTTCGCTTTTTCGAGATTTGAAATTTTCTACTAACTAAATGAAATTTATTCTAGGTAGAATTGATCTAATACCATACCAAGTCGATTTAGTGAATAGAACCATTCAAACTATTATTTTCCTGACCCCCAGACCCTACTTGAAAAATACACCAACTTTCAGCCAGTAGTCTTAATTTGTAGAAGCGATATAAAAAATATGGAAAATTTCGTCATATTGTTGACATTAACCATGTACGCAATTCTGCCTATTAGAAAAGTGGCTGGATTTAAGTAATCAATAACTGTAGCTAGTGGATGATTTGCAGCCGGAGAGTATACCTGGCTGTATTTCAATGCAAATTTCCCCATATCGTGTGTTGATAACAAAGAAGAGGGAGTGAAAATAGAATCACAGGCGGGAGGAGACAAAAGCGTTGCCAGCGATGCGACGGACTTGGAGAAAAAAATTTGCGAAAACCCAACGAGCTCCATGTTGGAAAAGCAGGTGCGTCCAATCAGAGAAGAAGATTGGAATAGAATAGGGATTAGAAAGAAAACCCTCCCATAGTATCGTGCAGCATTAAAAATTGTCAATCGCTGAGAAGCAGTGGTCAACTCACTTGGAGAGTGAGTGCTAGGCATGGAGCGTGACGTAAAGTGGTAAAAGTATGCCGAAATCAGCTCAAGAGTTTTGTTGGGAGAAACTCTCATTATAGTATGACAAGGCAGAAATCACACACGTCAGAATGAAACAAATACGTATGTATAACTATCAAAAAGGCATTAGATCGATGCCTTTCTGCGACTTCAGCATTTTACTTTTGCAAGCAGTTGAATGTTTCCTACAAATCTTGACCTCGTCAACATACACCAGCTTCATATTCCGGTTACATGAAGATCAAAAGTTACTTTTTTGAGAAATATATTAGCTGCCACAATATTGAGATAAGACTTTTTTGAAATAACCTTTTTCTGAGATGGATTTCATTTCTCCGAGAAGTGGACATTGGGCCGTTTTTTCTAAAAATCGCTTCGTTTGTGCGATTCTCTTGAAATTAAGTACAGGGTACCTCGTTAACTCAGTAATTATTTAAGAAAATTTGTTTCCAAAAAGTGCACCAGGGGCCGACCTATTCTTTTTATAGGGCAGTTTGCTTGAAACTTGTTACAGGGCTATCTCTTCCACTAGGTTAATATTCGAGAGACCAGTTGTTTTCGGTAAGTGGCTCAGGAGCCGACCTATTATAAAGATCTCAATTTGCACGCGATTCGCTTTAAATTTGTTTAAGGATTACCCCTTTGACCAAGTGAATATTCAGTAAACTTTTCTTTCTGAGAAGTTGACCAGGTCGGCTTTTCTAAAAAAAAACTGTGCGTTATACGGTTTACTTTAAATTTAGTAAATAAAAAGTAAAGGTTTCTAAGTTCGGGTGTAACCGAACATTATCTACTTAGCGTGAACTTTAATTGTACATTTCATTTCAGATAAATTACTTTTCTACATAACACGTGGCACCGCTCGTTACAAAAAATGTCTCCCCATTTCCTCTTACAATAATAATTGATAAGTGAAATATCATTGATTCAAAACTATTTTTTGCTAAGTTATAGCTTATTATACTAGCCTACGAACCTTTTAAACTTGTTTTATATCTGAGTTGCCATGGTCTTTAGCCGATCCCGTATGTTAATTTTTCTTCGAGTTATGGCTCCCGAAACATAGAGAATTGCTCAGTCATTAAAGGGCGGTGCCACTCCGATTTTCTTAAATTTGAAGTTTTTCCTATTTATTGTTATAAATCCACTTGGGAAATGAAATACCATTGATATAAAACTTTTTTTTTGCAAATATATAGCTTATTTGATTCGTCCACGACCCTTTTAAAAATCTTTTATATAACAGCGGGCTTGGTCCTTAACCGATTTCGAAGCATTCCTTATAGTAAAGGCAACCTCTCTGCCGAATTTTGTTACGATTGTTTTAACGATTTTTGATTAATAATATTTGTAAAATTGATTTTATCACAAGTGGGCGGTGCCACGCCCATTTAAAAATATCAGTGCACACGACAAATTTCAACATTCTAGGTGTATTATTTACTAAATAATAAGGTTTTTTGTGTTTTCTAAAATGTTATATATAAAAAATTGGGCGTGATTATCATCCGATTTCGCTCATTTTCAACATCAACCTATTCTGGGTCCAGGTAAGCTTGTGTACCAAAGGTGAAGATATCTCAATATTTACTCAAGTTATCGTATTAACGGGGATACGGACGGACATAGCTCAATCAAATATTTTTTGTATATTTTTTTTTTATTTAATAATTTGGAAAAATTTAAACAATGTGACATCAGGACGGACAAGGTGACAACTGTTTCGATTATACCTTGTAAATCTCTCCCGGAAGTGGGATTCGAACCCGCACTCCTACGATGTTTGAAGTGTTACAAACGCATTCAGCCACGTCATGGCTTAGTTGTTGTAAAATAATAATAATTTTTTTTTCGATACTGATGATTTTGATATATGGAAGTCTATACCTAACTCGATTCCTTTATACCTGTACAACCAACCGTTATCCAATCAAAGTTAATATACTCTGTGTGCAAAGCACGCTGAGTATAACAAGCTTTTTGCCTAGGTCGATATTTGGGACACTTTTGATAAGAAATGTTTGAAGGGCAGATATTTTTGAAATAATTATATTAATAGGTGGATTAGTTTAGCGACAAAGTGGGGATGAGTAGGATAAAGAATTACAGCAGCGGGACGGGGTTGAGAGATGGTGATGTCAAAAGAAAAGAAGATGTACAGGGATGAGAGGGAGGCATGGAAAGGCACGAAGAGAGTGATAAGGAAAAGGTAAGGTAAATGCGAAAGGCTACGGCTATAAGGGTTATAAAAATATACCTTATGTTTACAGTATATTTTCCTCGCAGATATCGCAGTACTGTGAAAAAGTCGAGAAGGAGTAAACAGAGGAACAGAAATTGAAATTTTGTAGACAAGCCAGTCAGTGTGTGCTATGAGAGCTCAATGGCTTGAACAGCGGGACCAAAACGTTGCCGATGAAGGAGTGAAGCAGCTCCCGAAGTGAGTCTACATAACGAGTTATGAAAATTGTTTTAAATTTTTTTCTTCTATTCTAATTTAGTGAAAAAAATTAATGTTAAAACCTTTAGCTCAATTTGATTTTACGATTTTAATATTGGATTTTAATATCCAATATGCCGCTAATAAAAATTGGAATTTTTTGCACTTCTTTTGGCATTCTTCGCAATGTGTGAGGGTTTTCAAGTTTTCGGATTCTTGAAAATTGATCGCAACATTTCTCCATTTGGTAGCAAAGGTCTTAGCATCGATAAATAGGTGATATAATAATCGTTTACTATCTGAGGCTCAATCTGGATTTAGAAGGGGGAAAATTTGTAGCGCTACATCTATGTTAAAAATTCTTGAGGACATACGTCCAGCCTACGACCATAATGAACTCACAGTTCTAGTTCTTCTAGATTTCTCAAGAGCTTTTGAAATGGTTGATTATAAAATATTACTTCGCAAGCTTGAAACAGCATATAACTTCAGCCCTTTCGCAATTAAGTTAAAGCAAAGCTATCTCACTGGCCGCTTCCAGCAAGTTCAGTGTGATGATAAGTTATCTGATTTGAAGCCCATAATGTCTGGTGTTCCGCAAGGATCTATCCTAGGCCCAATATTGTTTACTCTGTTTATTAACGATATAGTCGCTTGCTGCCATAATGTGTCTATTCATCTTTATGCTGACGATACCCAAATTTACATATCTCGTCCGATCGGGCTTTCGGAAGATTTATTTATTAGGCTGAATGATGATTTAAGACGCATCGGGAACTAGGCTCTTTTAAATAACTTGTCTCTGAATGCTACAAAATCTAAGGCGATGACAATATCGAACATAACATATGATTTAAGCAGCCTTCCTGAAATTATGCTTAATGGCGATAAAATATTTTTTTACGATGCTGTCACCAATTTAGGATTCAAAATCAATTCAAATCTGATCTGCACTGACCATGTCAACTTTGTGGTTGGTAAAATCTATAATATCCTTCGTAACTTATACAGAACTGCCTATTTATTACCACGGGACGCTAAAATGAAGCTAGTCAAAGCTCTTATAATACCTCACATTTCTTATGGAGAACTTATTTATGGTAGCCTTGATTGGCTGTCGCTTAATAAATTGCAGCTAGCCATAAACAATACTGCTCGTTTCGTATTTTCTAAGAGGAAATTTGACCATATATTTTCGTACGCTGCCCAAATTCTCGGAAGCGACGTTTGTACTTTCCTAAAAAATAGAAATTTATGTTTCTTACACAAACTACTACATTTTCAATATCCGCCTTACTTATTTAATAAACTAACTTTGTGTCAGTCTACTCGGACTCTGAATCTATTGATCCCTAACTTTAAGTACGTGACATCCTCCAGAATGTTCTTTGTCAGTACAATCCGTCTTTGGAACTCACTACCCTCCAAGACGAAAGCAATCAGAAAAGCCAGATGTTTCAAACTAGCAGTAATATCCTTCCTTAATCCATAACTTATCTTAATTATATAATTATATCAACTTACTTTAAATTATATAATTCTATCATTGATTATTCAACTAATGGGCCAAGGATGCTCCTTTCACACAATGTACTTATAAAAATTAATAGATTTTCTTTTTTAAATGTTATTATCTACTTTACCTTTTATTCTTCAAGAAAAGTCCTCTTTATATGTAATTTGTAGTTGTAAGATCGGATTAATGTACTATTTAAAATACATAGTCTTACTTGTACAAATATGTTCAAATAAATAAATAAATAAATATAACTTAATGAAATTATCTCAAAAATTTATCGCAAGACTCCTTTCAGTCCGTCAAAACCAATTCAAAAATTCCTAATTCTGCATAGCCTTTCTTATTTTTTCGAGCGGTGCCTCATCTAGTCGAAGTTATTTCTCTAAACGAACTGCTAATTACTTATATGTACTCTTTACCTTACTAATGATAATGTCCCTAAACATCGTTGGACAGATTCCACCTGCTCTGAATGGGTTTTCTACAGGTTTCCATCTCTGCCCTATACCAAATAATTGTTTATTTTTAAATATTGCATACTAAGAGGAATCTAAGCCATGGTCATTACTGCCGGTCTCTATGCTATCGGGAAATTACTAAAAAATTAAGCGGAAAATTTCCAATTCGGATGATTGTTTTTACATAGCACGATCCCTGCGCCAACAACTTATAGTTTTAACACCTTTCATGAAAATGAAATTGTATATTAACTTCGTCACGAATCTCAAAATTGTAACTTCTTAAAGGATAATAGATAGACCCAACGATGAGTATACCGAAATAATTAGGATGATGAGCTGAGTTGATTTAGCCATGTCCGTCTGTCTGTTTGTATGCAAACTAGTCCTTCAATTTTTTAGATGTCTTGATAAAATTTGGTGAGCTGGTATATATAGGTGTCCGATTAGACATTTGTCGAAACCGGTCGGATCGGACAACTATAGTATATATCCCCCATATAACCGATTTTTAAGAAAAGGGGATTTTTGTCATATCTTCGTTAAGTTATCAGATTGAAGCTTCACACTTCACCATATGCTTTCGTATATTGCATATATTATTGTCTAAAAAATGGATCAGATCGGTCGATTGTTCAGATAAGAAACTTTTCATAATTTCTGCCCCATTTTAACAGCTAGAAGCTTCAAATTTCACCGAATGCTTACGCTTATTCCATATATTGTTGAAACAAGAGATTCGTGGTCATAGTTTTTACATGCAGATCACAAAAAACATGAAACTTTGCATCCTCACACGAACTACATACCTATTTTTATTACCTTTATATTAAGTCCCTTTCATGTTTATCCCCTCATTTCCATACGAATTTTTGACCCACGGAAAAGTCTTTTTCGGTAAGTTCCCGTTGAGCTAGACACTTGATACTTAGAACATAGTTCAGATCTGGGAGACATTACAATGTAAGTGAAAAAAAAATACCACCTAGCGTATCAGCGTAGTAGCGCACGGATCGAGATATACAGAAAACTAATTTTAAAATGGAAATTTTGCGATCGACTTTTAACTAACTTCTGGGTGATCCAGAGACTTGAAACTTAGCATGTAGTTTGAGAGTCAATGACACTACAATTCGTGAAAAATAAAATGCGCCAGGTGGAAGACGAATCGAGATAAACGAAAATCCCTGAAAAAACTAACTAACTAAATTTAACTAATTTCCCGGTGAGATAGAGACTTAAAACTTGAGCCGTGGGTCAGAACCCGGTGACAATGCAATATTTGATAAAAAAATTAAGTAATTTGTGAATCTTTCAATCCATTTTTAACTAATTTCCCGGTAACCTAGAGACTTGAAACTAGGCACACAGTTCGTGGCTTGGTGGCAATACAATATACAGAAAACAAAATTCCACTAGGTGGCGCGCTAAGTGAGATAACTACAAATCCTTGAAAAACGAGGGGAATCTTGCAATCGATTTTTGAGTAACTTTCCAGTGAGCTAGAGACTTGAAACTTGGGCCGTGGGTCCGAACCGGGTGACACTGCAACATTTGATAAAAAAAAAATCGCTAGGTGGCACGCGGATCGAGCTAGTAAGAAAACAAATTTTAATTTGGGAATCGTTCAATCCATTTTTAATTAAATTCCCGGTTACCTAGAGACTTGAAACTTGGCACTTAGTTAGAGGCCTGGTGATAATACAACTAATAGAAAACAAAGTTCCGCTAGGTGACGCGCTAGTCAAGATAAATGCAAATCCTTTAAAAACGGGGGGAATCTTGCGATCGATTTTCGAGTAACTTCCCGATGAGCTAGGGACATGGAAGTTGGGCCGTAAGTCAAAACCCGATAGAGTTGTGCTTTTTCATTCATTTCAGAGATTCGATTCTTTAGTTCTTTTTCTGATGAACGAACAAGTTGTTCTTTTTGTATATCTGTTCTTTTTTGTTTTCAAGCAAATTTGTTCACTGCCGCATGCACACGCGAAAAAAGCCAACAAGTATTGTTGAGGGTGTGTATGCAGCAACGCTTTGTGTAGGTATATTTAAATATGTTATGAATAAATAAGTTAATATATATATAGATGTTTAATTAACTTCAAAAAAAGTTACAAATTCTGGAAGATCCAGAAAATTGAAAGAGTACATACACAAATTTTAAATATGATCTTTTCAAGTTTAATAAATGTAATTAGTTTCTTACAAAAGACGTTTTTCATAATTAGTCCATACATATATTGTTTTAGCAGTGCCACACACAAAGATGACCACACATATCTTTAGTGTAAGTGGCATCATCAACATTCGTGCTCAGAATTTCTGCGTATGGATGTATGAATTTACAATGTTCGCGAACGAGAAGTGAGAAAGAATAACACATGGCGGAACGATACAAAGTGGCAGCATGGTGACATACCTACAAACATAAATAAACATTCCATGTACTTTGTTTTTGTAAATTCGATGGCCAAATGTCAAAATCGTACTACGCCGGAAGTTGATGTATCAAATCAAATAAAAAAGTGTATAATCAGCTGTCCAATGCTGCCACCTTGTATCGTTCCGCCATGGAATAACATTAGATAAAACGAACTAAAGGAACAAATGAACTAAAAGAACAAATAGAACCGAAATCGAAGATCTAGTTCACTTGTCAATTGAACGAGTTCAGAACGAAACGACCCAACCCTAAACCCCGATGACAACGCAATATTTTATCAAAAAAATTCCGCTAGGTGACACATGGATGGAGATATTGAGAAAACTAGTTTTAAATTGGGAATTTTGCAATCGATTTTTAACTAACTTCCTGGATATCTAGAGACTTGAAACCTGAAATGTAGTTTAAAACTCGGTGACAGTGCAATCTTTGATCAAAAGATTTGAGCTACGAAACACGCAAGTCCAACTATTTAGAAGATTAGGCCATACCTTCATACTTAGCCTCCTGCGTGTTGCAGGCATTGTAGAATTCCACCTCGTTGAAGGCCCAACTCAATTCACGTCCTTGCATACTGTTAGGCGTACGCGACTTTCACCACTATTATTTTAGACTTTCAGGCGACGATGCACATTCACCAAATTCACCAAGTCATCAATTGTGTTGAACTTACTTCCTCAACAATTGTGATCATATTCACCAACAACGATTGCGTTGCACTATCCGGTTTCGCCAGTTTGAAAATAATCGCCAACAAGAATCATTCACCACATTCATCCTCTTTGTCCAGCTCCACCAATATCAAGTAGATCGAACAGCTATAATAATTCACCGATTTATATGTAGCACGCATTCATCTTTCTACTACCTTTATATAAATGGACCATAAAATATATGGCAAATTTCCCTTTAATACAGACATAGTCTTGTTGAATTTTGACTAAAAAACTTTAAGAATAGCTCTTGTAAAAGAATTTTGGGATTTAAAACTATAAAGGTGGAGAGCAGTCTTTCAATTTAAGGCAAACCATGTACATGGGATTAACTAATTGATTATTTAAAATTTAAATACGCGCTCTACCCTTATAATTTTAAATCTGAAAGTTTTTTACAAGAGCTATTATTAAAGTTTTTTGGTAAAAATTCAACAAGACTATGTCTGTATTAAAGGGAAAATTGCCTTCTATTTTACGGTCCAGCTATTTAAAATGAACGAAATCGGACTACAGCCACGCCCACTTTTTCGATATCGAAAATTTCGAAAAACCGAAAAAGTGCGATAATTCTTTACCAAAGACGAATAAAGCGATGAAACTTGGTAGGCGCATTGACCTTATGACGCAAAATAGAAAATTAGAAAAATTTTGGACAACGGGCGTGGCACCGCCCACGTTTAAAAGAAGGTATTTTAAAATTTTGCAAGCTGTAATTTGGCAGTCGTTGAAGATATCATGATGAAATTTGGCAGGAACGTTACTCCTATTACTATATGTATGCTAAATAAAAATTAGGAAAATCGGATGACGAACACTCCCATTTAAAAAAAAAAATTTTTTAAGTCAAACTTTAACAAAAAATTTAATATCTTTACAGTATAAAAGCAAATTATGTCAACATTCGACTCGAGTAATGATATGGTGCAACAAAATACAAAGATAAAAGAAAATTTCAAAATGGGCTTAACTCCGCCCTTTTTCATTTAATTGGTATAGAACACTTTTAATACCATAAATCGAACAAATATTTACCAATCCCTGTGAAATTTGGTAGGGACATAGATTTTATGACGATAACTGTTTTCTGTAAAAATGGGTGAAATCGGTTGAACCCACGCCCAGTTTTTATACACAGTCGCCCGTCTGTCCTTCCCCTCGGCCGTTAACACGATAACTTGAGCAAAAAACGTTCACGTACTTATCTGAAGTCACTTTATCTTGGTATAAAATATGGCCGAAATCCGACTATGACCACGCCCACTTTTCCGATATCGAAAATTACGAAAAATGAAAAAAATGCCATAATTCTGTACCAAATATCAAAAAAGAGATGAAACATGGTAATTGGATTGGTTTATTGACGCAAAATATAACTTTAGAAAAAACTTTGTAAAATGGGTGTGACCTCTACCATATTAAGTAGAAGAAAATGAATAAGTTCTGCAGGGCGAAATCAAAAGCCCTTGGAATCTTGGCAGGAATATTGTTCGTGGTATGGCATATATAAATAAATTAGCGGTACCAGACAGAAGACGTTCTGGGTCACCCTGGTCCACATTTTGGTCGATATCTCGAAAACGCCTTCACATGTACAACTAAGGGCTACTCCCTTTTAAAACCCCCATTAATACTTTTAATTTGATACCCATTTCGTACAAACACATTCTAGAGTCACCCCTGGTCCACATTTATTGCGATATCTCGAAAAGGCGTCCACCTATAGAACTAAGGCTCACTACGTTTTAAATAATCAACACCTTTCATATGATATACATGTCATACAAACACATTCCAGGGTTACCCTAGGTTCGTTTTGGTAAATGGTTATTTTCCCTTATTTTGTTTCCAAAGCTCTCATCTGAGTATGTAATGTTCGGTTACACCCGAACTAAGCCTTCCTTACTTGTTCTTTTTGCAGTAGTGATACTCCTCCTACATTGGTATTATAGATGATGATAGCTTTTTGCTAGATATAGAACCGGTACACACAGGCAATCAGCACCAACAAGGTCCTCTACCGACCACCTCGTAAGCGATTTAATATGACCACGTTAATCCGTCTAAGTATGTTCATTCAAATCATCTCTATGGGAAAGTGTGACTACTACGGGAGAATTCTGACTTTTAACTTGCCATTGTGCTTGGAATTTTGATTTTCTTTCAAAAACTTAAAAAATATATTTAACGCAAAGCCGTTTTTTATTCCTGTCGCTTCGTTGATGTGTCATATGGTATGGGTGCAAACCTTGACGCAAATATTACTCTTCACTTGGTGCTCTAAATCAAGTGGAAGATACATCTCTTCCTTTGTTACATAGGCGGGCTGCTCTCTTTCATTCGCTACATAAGATCTAGTTTTTAGTTCTTGGCCCTATTTACTTACGAGAAGATTTAAGTCGAGCCTGTCTTTCATTTTGCGTCGTGCTCTTTTATGGCAAATGGACGTATATGTCTTATGTCAACTCCGAACGGCAGCTTTAGGCCAGATGAATTTTAGCTTTGAAGCTTTTTCATTCTTTTTACTGATCTTTGTTCTTTTTACTGGACTCTTTACTGCTAACGAAACGTTGCTTCTTGGATCTACTATCGGGCTTTGGGATAGCTTACTTACTTACTTAATTGGCGCTTAACCGCCTAAACGATTATGGCCGTCCAACAAGGTTCGCCAGTCGCTCCTTCGCTCCGCCAACCGGCGCCAATTGCTCGCACCAAGGGAGTTTAACACGTTTTCTACCTGTTCCTTCCAACGGAGTGGGGGCCGCCCTTTTTTTTTTTTTTTTTTTTGCGGGGAGGCTGAAAGATGCCTAATGCACCATAATTGCTGCCGTCGCAGCAACCGTGTGTCCGTAGACTAAAAAACAGCCCCGTTCTGGAACCGTCGCCCACCCCGACACCACTTTCGCATTACTTCAGGGTGGCGTTCCATATTTCTCATTTTTTAAGAGCCTACAGTTGTCCCTGCGTCCAGGTTCCCGATATTTGCTCTGAGTGTCCATTTAATCGCCACTGCTTCGCATGCGCAATTCTCTGCGCTCCCTCTCAGCATCCGTCAGGCGTGTCATTACTATAAATGCCATTTTGCTCACTGCAGTCCAGCATTCTTTCCTGCTGCACATATGTGAAACTAAATTTCTCGTGGTAGGTTCCTCCCCAAAGACTCCATGCAAGGTGAGTCTTTCTTCGTGGAAACGGGGGCAGTAGAACATGACGTGTTCTGCGTTTTCTAACTCTGTGGTACACATAGGGCAATGAGGATCTTCCTCTATCCTACGCTTCCATAAATACTCTTTGAAACCGCCATGTCCACTCATTATCTGCGTGAGATGGTAGTTCAGTTCGCCGTGCTTCCGCTCATTCCATTCAGCTACGTTCCAAACTAGTGTGAAAGTCCAACGCCCTTTACTCGAGGCCTCCCACCGTTCTTGCCACTTAGCTATTGTTTGTGTCCTTGCTCTTTTCTTGTCTTCTTCAGATGGTCGCTCGATATTAGTGTTATACAGATCGGCCATTTCGCTTGCCAGTAAGTCCACTGGGACTATCCGCGTTAGAATCAGGATCGCGTCGTCGGACACCGTCCGATAAGCACTTGCTATTCTTAAAGAAGCAAGAAGAAGAAGAAGAAGTGGGGGCCGCCCTCTACCTCTGCTTCCATAGGCGGGTTCCGATAGAAACACTTTCTTGGCCGGAGCATCATCTTTCATTCGCATAACATGGCCTAGCTAGCGCAGCCGCTGCGTTTTAATTCGCTGGATTATGTTGATGTCTACGTATAGCTCGTACAGCTCATCATTAAATCTTCTTCGGTACTCGCCATCGCCAAAGCGTAGAGGTAACTTTTCTCTCGAACACTCCCAAAGCCGCTTCATCTGCTGTTGTCATGGTCCACGATTCTGCCCCATATAGCAGGACGGGTACGATAAGTGACTTGTAGAGTATGATTTTCGTTCGCCGAGAGAGGGCTTTACTTTTCAATTGCCTACCTAGTCCAAAGTAGCATTTATTGGCAAGATTGATTCTTCGCTGGATTTCAGTGCTGATGTTGTTGCTAGTGTTGATGCTGGTACCCAAATATACGAGGTCTTTTACTATTTCGAAACTATGGCTGCCAACAGTAGCTTGGTTGCCAAGGCGCGTATGCGCTGACTCTTTGATCGATGACAGCAGGTACTTCTTTTTGTCCTCATTCACCATCAAACCCATCTTTACCGCTTCTTTTTCCAGTTTGGAGTAAGCAGATCTAACAGCGCGGGTGTTTTGGCCGATGATATCAATGTCATCAGCATATGCCAGTAATTTCACGCTTTTATAGAATATTGTTCCATTGCGGTTAAGTTCTGCAGCTAATATAATTTTCTCCAGCATCAAATTAAAGAAAGCGCATGATAGGGGCCATGGTGACCCCCTGAAACCTCGTTTAGTTTCGAATAGCTCGAGATGTCCTTCCCAATTCTTATTGAGCTAATGGTGTTGCTCAACGTCATTTTGCACAGCCGTACAAGTTTTGCGGGGAAATGAAATTCAGACATAGCGGCATATAGGCAGCTCCTTTTCATGCTGTCGAAGGCGGCTTTAGGATAGCTTTCCAGAAGTATTAACTAAATTTACCCCATTTTCATGTGGAACTAAATAAATGCGTTGCTATCTATACGACATTCCAAATGATTCCAGTTCCATCTAGCATTTAGCTTTTTTTTAGAGTCAGTTAAATTAATGAATGCTCCCGATGAGAAATATTGTATTTATAGATCTTGGCTGTAGCTTGTTTCCTTTCATATACCTGATGCTCCACATACGCCTTACAGCTGCCATCAGACTCGGAGATTATAGATGCTGTAAAGAGAATCAATGATCTAAGAAGGCTCCCCGATGAAGATTCATTAACGCAATATATTTCGCTAACAATGAACTTTAGTAAGAACTTTAAGGTAAGGATACCCTCGAAAACGGATTGGTCAGCCGACTTGATATGCAAGGAGTATATCGCCTCATTATTTATTTTGTGGCTCCAAAACGGACTGAAGCGTTGGTGCAGGGGTCATCTCCGAACAGCTAGAAATCACACCCTCAATCCGTCTTCCAGACTCAGCTAGTGTTTTTCAAGATCTACTAGGAATAGAGAGGGCCTATTGCTTGCTGTTGAAGAACTTTGTAAACAATTGAGAGTAATGGATACTCTCAGACAGCCATGCAGCGCTTTTGGCGTTATTCACCACTTACATACTTCACTGCGTAACGCAGCAAACTCAGTGACTCTTACTCTCACATGGAGAACAGGTTACAGGAATATAGAGGGCAAGGAAAAAGCGGATGAACTGGCAAATCGCAGTGTTTCTTTAGACATCACTGAGCAGTCGCGCTACGTCCTCCGCTTACATCAATAAATATTGAGATTCTTACTTATCTCAAGAAAACCGCTATTTAAAATTCGTTCTCTTAGGGCTCATGTTGGATCACCAAAAGAATTTGGTCGGAATACTTTCAATTTAAATTCACCTGTCTTGCAGATGCTGTTGAAATCAAGTCAAGTCATGAAGTGATAATTTTATAGGAAAAATTAAAAAGTCGAAAAGAGAAGTTCAGCTTGAATTTCATCATATTTTTCTAACTTTCCACTCTACTAAGTATTACTTAGAAGCTGTTATCACTTAATTAACAAAAAGGAAGTGTTAATTTTTTATAAAGTATTGTAACGATTTTACTGCAAATCCTCTTATTTGCAACCTTCTGCTAAGTTCGATTCACTAAACTGTTGAATAAATAACTCAAATATTTAATAATGCAAAATGGCTTTTATTCAAGTACTTCACAAAAAATAACTCTATTATTGCCTGACAAATAGCGTGCTTAATCGAAACTGATTTCAGCGCCCCTACTGTTCATGCCTTTTATTTTATACTCTTTGATTTCCTCGTTGCATCTTCTAGGCGCTTCTGTTCTGGAATCTACTAGTTGGTGATCTGCTATAATTATAACTACAGATGTACGTGTATAGCTCTCATATGCGTGTGTGATTGTGAGCGACACTTCAGCAATTATAATTGCATATCTCAGATAAAGTATCTGCATGTGTTTGTACGTTGCTTCTATGCTGCGTGTACGTACATATGTGTAGTCATAATGATTGAATTATTGATGTGACTTGAATCACTGCTTAGAGATGATAGAATCCCATAGTGCTGCTAATATTCGTTACAGTATTATTTGAATGCAATACTAATATGAATTAAGGTACATTTGTAGATGTATGTAAATGTACCTTCAGATCCCACAGTAGCACAATAATTTGAAAAGCTAAAAGCTGTAGTATGAAATTCAAATAAATTATATCTGTTAAACATAATTCGTGAACAAGTCGAACCTATTTCCAATGACAGGTCATATATAAAATGAATGTATTACATGAAAGATATAGCTGCATATGCATGTATGTGTGCGCTTAATCTTCACCACAGAAATTACTATAATGTTTATTACTTAATAACAAACAGTATATAAGTATTAATACACTAAACCACAAAAGTAATGCAGAAAACACTTAAACACAAGTAATTCAAGCTGTTTTACGATTCATTTATGTTTCTATTATTTTTTACACGCTTAACCTTGCTTAGATAATAAAACTCAAAGAAGAGATTTGCTAACCAACTTTGGCACCTACTGTGCTTAAGTACGCTTTTAAAACGCATAAACCACAACCAAGGTAAATAAGAAGCTAAGTAAAACAAAAAGATAAACAATATGCTTCACTTATGTGCAAGGGTTGAACCCGTGCGTGTGTTTGTGTGTATTTTATGTGGAATCCAAGAGATAATGAGAATAAGTATTTAAAAGCAAGAAGAATGGAAGATGAAAGTATAATTCATTTTATATTTTGAATTAAGGTTTTGAAAACTTTCAAATTTCTAGAAAATTTATATAGAGATTTATTTGTTTGAATTATCTCTAAACTAATTGTGTTAGTTGTGGAAAAACCTTTGAATTACTAAAATGTAGGATGTGCTTTGCTCGCTGCGTAAATTTTGATACTCTTAGTGGTACTACTGCGCCATTTCATTTAGTGAGTACATTGTCTACATAAAAAAAAAAAAACAAGTAAGAAAGGCTAAGTTCGGGTGTAACTGAACATTACCTACTCAGCTGAGAGCTTTGGAGACAAAATAAGGGAAAATAACCATGTATGAAAATGAACCTATGGTAACCCTGGAATGTGTTTGTATGACATGGGTATCAAATTGAAGGTATTAAAAATTATAATAAAAGGGAGTGAGCCTTAGTTCTATACGTGGACGCCTTTTCGAGATATCGCCATTAAGGCGGACCACGGGTGACTCTGTAATGTGTTTGTACGATATAGGTATCAAATTAAAGGTACTAATGAGGGTTTTAAAACGGAGTGGCCCCTAGTTGTATATGTGAAGGCGCTTTCGAGATATTGACCAAAATGTGGACCTAGAACATCATCTGTCGGTAACCGCTAATTTATCTATATATGTGATAACACGACACTGTTCCTGCCAAGATTCCAAGGGCTTTTGATTTCGCCCTGCAGAACTATTTCATTTTCTTCTTCTTAATATGGTAGGTGTGACACCCATTTTAGAAGTATTTTCCAAAGTTATATTTGCGTCAACAAACCAATCCAATTACCATGTTTCATCCCTTTTTTCATATTTGGTATAGAATTATGGCATTTTTTTAATGTTTCGTATATTCGATGTCGAAAAAGTGGGCGTGGTCATTGTCGCATTTCGGCCAATTTTTATACCAAGATATAGTGAGTTCAGATAAGTACATGAATTAAGTTTAGTAAAGATATATCGATTTTTGCTGAAGCTATCGTGTTAACAACCGCGCGGAAGGACAGGCGGTCGACTGTGTATAAAAACTGTGCATGGCTTCAACCGCTTTCGCCCATTTTCACAGAAAACTGTTATCGTCATTGAAGCTATGCCCTTACCAAATTTCACAATTTGTTCGACTTATGACATTAAAAGTATTCTAAACAAATTAAATGAAAAAGGGCGGAGCCACACCCATTTTGCATTTTTTTTTTTTATTTTTTTATTTTGTTGCACCATATAATTACTGGAGTTGCATGTTGACATAATTTACTTATATACTGTAAAGATATTCAACTTTTTGTTAAAATTTGACTTAAAAAATTTTTTTTTTAAAAGTGGGTGTGTTCATAATCCGATTTTGCTAGTTTTTATTTAGCACACATATAGTAATAGGAGTAATGTTGCTGCCAAATTTCAACACGATATCTTCAACGAATGCCAAATTAAAGCTTGCAAAACTTTGAAATTACCTTCTTTAAAAGTGGGCGGTGCCACGCCCACTGTCCATAGTTTTAAAAATTTTCTATTTTGCGCCATAAGGTCAACCCACCTACCAAGTTCTACCGCTTAAGCCGTCTTTGGTAATATATTATCACACCTTTTGTGTTTTTCGAATTTTCGATATCGAAAAAGTGGGCGTGGTTATGGTCCGATTTCGTTCGTTTTATATATCGATCTGAGATGAGTGCCCAGAAACCTACATACCAAAATTCGTCAAGAAAGCTCAAAATTTACTCAAGTTATCGTGTTTACGGACGGACGGACAGACGGGCGGACATGGCTAAATGAATTTCTTTTTTCGCCCAGATCATTTTGATATATAGAAGTCTATATCTATCTCGATTAGTTTATGCCGTTACGGATTACCGTTATGCGAACAAAACTAATATACTCTGTGAGCTCTGCTCAGCTGTGTATAAAAAAAAAACAATTTTTATATAATTTGTCGTGGTAATAACATACAATTATTTGAATAGAAAATTTAAACTTTTCTTGGTTTGGCCTTAGACCTTGTTTACTAGGGCGGGTCGATTTAAAAATCGCTCATTGCTCTGTTAAAATCGTATTCTAGGGATCAAAAAAAGAAACTTTGCCGAGGGAACCATACCTCTAAAATGAATTCTGATGTGCCCCCCTTTGGGTCGAACTTTTGGGTAGGGGCAATTTCAATTCTACCTGCTGTGTCTTGTGGTGGCTTAAAAAAAACAACACAAGCAATTTTAAGATCTGCATTTGTGTCACAGTGATACCTTCATTTTTTCAAACGGTTGAATAAAAAACCCACACAACTATGTTTACGACATGCAAATGCATCACAGTGATGCCTTGGTTTTAAAAGGGGGTTGTAAAAACGCTAATTTCTAATTTCTCTTCTATTACTAAGTTAAATTCATTTTTTCATTTACATACATATGTTCTGACTAAATAAATTTCTAAAAAGAAAAATAAACTCCAAAAAGAAAAAGCATAGGCATTTCAAAGTGGGATTTTTCAAAATTTGCCCCTACGACCCAAAGGGGGGGACATCAGAATTCGTTTTAGAGGTATGATTCCTTCGGCAAAGTTTCTTATTTTGATCACTAGAATATGATTTTCAAAGAGCAATGGGCGATTTTTTTGCCTGCCCACAAATCGACCCGGCCTATTGTTTACATATAACGAAATTACCTTCATTTTCATACTTAACCCCCAATTAATTAATTATTAATTAAATTTAATTAATTAAAATAATAAATTTTAATAATCGGGTATCATGAACAAGTTTTAGAGATGCCAATTTTTTGTTTTTTTTTTTTTTTCATACAAAAAAATAATAGTTAAAAAAATCGAAAGAACAACTCTTTTACAGATTACCGAACTAAAAATTTTAAAATAGTTTTTAATTTATAAAATTTTGAGGAGCTCGAGGCTGTTTAAAAAATTGAAACACAATTTAAATGTGTGTATTTCTAATTTTATTTGGTCGATATTTCGATCTCATTCTGAGATCATCTTCAGGAAACAATTGAATATGTTTTACCGGCTCGTAGGTGAGATCGAAATATCGACCAAATAAAATTAGAAATACAAACATTTAAATTGTGTTTCAGTTTTTTAAACTGCCTCGAGCTCATCAAAATTTAATAAATTATAATATTTGAAGGCAAATAAAAATAATTTTAAAATAATTTTTAATCACAAATAGTTTGTGTTACATTAGGTAAAGGTCGAATAATCTTCCATAAATAATAAACTAAAAAAAAATTTACTTAAAATAAACCCCACCCTTTTTACTCTGAATTTCATTATTCCATTTATAACTTAAATTTTATTATAAGAAAAGTTATCTTGAGTTCATAAATTATTCGATTTTCACCTAGGTAACATAAACTATTTGTGATTAAAGATTATTTTTTTAATTTTGAGTTCGGTAACATATAAAAAAGTGTTTTTCTTTTAGTTTATTCTATTACTTATTTTTAATTTTTTAGCACCTGTTTTTGTGCTGGTGTCAATTCATTAAAAATATGGTTACGGTATTTCCCCGAAATAATTACATGATCAAACGGAAATTTTCTAAATGGCCAGTATACCAAATTTTGAAAAGTCACAAAGTCTACCTGGCCCTTTAAAATGGCCAATTGACCTTATGACCAATTAATATGCCCATACGTCAAATTGGCCTTGTGTCCGTTGACTTCATGTTAACCCACCATAAAAATTATTGCATCGGTTTTTGATATGTGTGCAAAGTTTCAAATGACATTATGACCACTAAAAATACCAACGTATCTTACGTCCTTTCGGCTTTAAACTTTTGCATTTCCATTGGTTCTTAATACATGTGTAAAATTTCGACACCCCTTAAAGCCATTAAAAATGCTCATGAGGTCAATTGTTCATAGAATTTAAATTACCTTACCATTAAATTATTTTATTTTCATCGGTCCTTAATACATGCGCAAAGTTAAAATTGAGCTTATGGCCATTTGAGGTGATCACAGTTCAATTGATCTTGTGTCAGTTGATTTTATGTCACCCAACCCTAAAATTTTTTCCATGTAATTGCTGTTTGATCAGTGAACAAAGTTTAAATTAAATATGTCCCTTTAAAATGGTTTAAAATGGTGTCCAAAGGAGTCGGTTACATACAAACAAAGACATGTACAGGTGAAACTAATATGTATAAGGGTGTGAAAAATACCACCTCTAGAATGCAATCTCTAATTGGAAGCATGAAATAAAAGGGAAACATGAAAATTTTACAGAAAATAATCTGGTGACCAGGAATGGAATATATGTTAACGCGTAGATTGTCTATTGATGATTTATTTAACATACAGTGTAAACATGGTCTTAGCTAGGCCTCTTAATTTCATCTTGAATATATCAATGCGAGTCTAGCCTTCTCGCGAGATTCTCGAGTCTCAAATTACTTGTAAGGCTCGTAAGGCTCGTGGGTTTCTCGGCTTTCAATTTAATCGATTCATTTGATGTTCTATATAGAGCTTACGATTTCTTCTGGAGCACAAGCAAAAATTTCCACAAAACCACAAGTAAAAAACACCGAAATATATAGAATACTGCCAATGCAGCGACTAAATTCAAAGACGAGAAGCTCGCGAGTATTTCTATATTCGAGAATCTCGCGAGAATCCATGTTCCCGATGTCTCGTTAAAAAAATAAAATACTGTGAACAAAATTATATGTACGATAAATATTCTAACGAATTTAGAGAAATTCCGCTTATTTGCAACCTTCTGCTTACGTTCGTATCGCTAAAATGTTGAATAAAACACTCCAATATTCTGTATTACAAAATTGTCTTTATTAGACTACTTTAAGAGTACTTCGCAATTGAACTTCACTTCGCAACTGATAGTGTGCTTAAATCAAACCAATTTTTTGACTACTCAGCGTGCGCTCTTTTATAGTCTCTGCCTAAATGTCTAGACGTTTCTTCTGCTAGAATTTTCTACTTGGTTACCAGTTATACACTACCAGCTATAACTACATATACACGTTTATAGCCTCTCGCATAGCCATATGCGCGTGTATATGTGAGTACTACTTCGACAGATGACTACATCTGTATGTGAGTTATCTCTTCGTTGCCTTGTATGTATATGGGTTAATGATAATTAATATGTTTATGTAGCTTGCTTAATGTTTCGTTGTTGTCCATTTATTTAGTGATGTGAATATTCGTCACAATATGTTTTGAGTTAAATAAAATTAGAAAGGAATATAATCAACAAAAAAGTCACACGTAAAAAAACCAAGTGTTAAGGTACGGTCCGTACAGCGATTAAGTTTATGTCGACTAGCTCGTGAGATTTACGGGTACTTCGAAACACGAGAATCTCGTGAGAAGTCCAGTTCTCGGGTCTCGAAAATCTCGTTCGAGAAGAAATCGTAAGCTCTACTTTATACTATGAAATTACTTAAACGTGGTAACCTATTTCTGTTTTTCTGGTGGGACGTGGCTGTATAAACTTTGTCAACTGTAAACTTAAAAAAAAATTAGGTAGTTTTCAAATACTTACCTAAAAATACCTAAAAATTCGACAAAAGTCGTAAATTTTTGTTTGTTGTTTTTGTATATTTTTTTACTATTATCTTTAAAAAGCTTATACCTTCACTATTTGTTCCAACGTAATTATGCATCTTGAAAAAAATCGTTGGGCGTGGAGCACTTCACGGATATTGTTATATGGGACAGGGAACCTTTAAATATCCCAATCCACGCGCCCCCTATCGAAACTTTTTGTACTTGGTTTTATACTGTGATCGGCTTCTAAATTCAGTTTGAAATTAAAAGTCTCTAGCTCAACGAGAAGTTACATTAAAGCCGGTTTTAAATTACCAAATTCTCATATTATTATTTCGATCCGTGCGCCACCTAACGAAGTTTTTTCCCCTTTGTTGATTTTCCGACAGGGTTGATAAATGATGTATATTGGAACGATTTTCCGTCATCCCTTGTCAAATTTGGTTTTGAGAAAACCGGTTTCGGCGTTGTGCCATCATCAGTGTCGTTCTCAGAGAACGAAAATCGACACTGATGATGGCACAACGCCGAAACCGGTTTGTCTCAAAACTAAATTTGACAAAGGATGACGGAAAATCGTTCCAATATACATCAAGTTTTTCCCCCTTTTTATACTCAGTTGAGCAGATCTCACAGAGTATATTAACTTTGATTGAATAACGGTTGGTTATACAGGTATAAAGGAATCGAGATAGATATAGACTTCCATATATCAAAATCATCAGTATCGAAAAAAAATTCGATTTAGCCATATCCGTCCGACCGTCCGTTAACACGATAACTTGAGTAAATTTCGAGGTATCTTGATGAAATATGGTACGTAGGTTCCTGGGTACTCATCTCAGATCGCTATTTAAAATGAACGATATCGGACTATAACCACGTCCACATTTTCGATATCGAAAATTTCGAAAAATAGAAAAAGTACGATAATTCATAAACAAAGACGGATAAAGCGATAAAATTTGGTAGGTTAGTTGAACGTATGACGCAGAATAGAAAATTTTTAAAATTTTGGACAATGGGCGTGGCACCGCCCACTTTTAAAAGAAGGTAATTTAGAAGTTTTGCAAGCTGTAATTTGGCAGTCTTTGAAGATATAATGATGAAATTTGGCAGGAACGTTACTTCTATTTCTATATGTATGCTGAATAAAAATGACAAAAATCGGAGAACGGCTACGCCCACTTAAAAAAAAATTGTTTTTAAAGCCAAATTAAAAAAAAAAAGTTAATATCTTTACAGTATATAAGTAAATTATGTCAACATTTAACTCCAGTAATGATATGGAGCAACAAAATACAAAAATAAAAGAAATTTTCGAAATGGGCGAGGCTCCGCCCTTTTTCATTTAATTTGTCTAGGATACTTTTAATGCCATAAGTCGAACAAAAATTTACCAATCCTTCTGAAATTTGGCAGGGGCTTAGATTCTAGACGATAACGGTTTTCTGTGAAAAAGGGCGAAATCGGTTGAAGCCACACACAGTTTTTATACACAGTCCTTCCGCTCGGCCGCTAACACGATAACTTGAGCAAAAATCGATATATCTTTACTAAACTCCGTTCATGTAATTGTCTGAACTCACTTTGTATTTGTATAAAAAATGGCCGAAATGCGACTATAACCCCGTCCACTTTTTCGATATCGAAAATTATGAAAAATGAAAAAAAATGCCATAATTCTATACCAAATAAGAAAAAAGGGATGAAACATGGCAATTGGATTGGTTTATTGACGCAAAATATAACTTAAGAAAAAAAACTTTGTAAAATGGGCGTGGCGCCTTCCATATTAAATAAAATAAAATGAAAAAGTTCTGCAGGGCGAGATCAAAAGCCCTTGGAATCTTGGCAGGAATATTGTTCATGGTATTACAATATAAATAAATTAGCGGTACGCGACAGATGATTGTCTGGGTCACCCTGGTCCACATTTTGGTCGATATCTCGAAAACGCCTTCACATATACAACTACCACAACTCCCTTTTAAAACCCTCATTAATGCCTTTAATTTTATACCCATATCGTACAAACACATTATAGAGTCACCCCTGGTCCACCATTATGGCGATATCTAGAAAAGGCATCCACCTATAGAACTAAGGCACACTCCCTTTTAAAGTTATCATTAACACCTTTCATTTGATACCCATATTGTACAAACGCATTCTAGAGTCACCCCTGGTCCACCTTTATGGCGATATCTCGAAAAGGCGTCCACCTATGGAACTAAGGCCCACTCCCTTATAAAATACTTATTAGCACCTTTCGTTTGATACCCATATCGTACAAACAAATTCTAGGGTCTGCCCTGGTCCACCTTTAGGCCATATATATCTAGAGTCACCCCTGTAGTGGAATTCACAAACTTATAGCGATGCGATTTGACGAGATTTTAATTAACGATTTTGTCGCTTGCCTTATCGATTGTACTATTCACTAACTTAGTTTTAACGACTCGAAATAAATGACATTTAAATTTCGTTTTAATAGTAGAAAGGTGGAAGCACAGCTTAACGAGACCCAGAAAATGTGAAAAGCACAAAAGAAATGCCAAAAGTAAATAAATTCCGTATACTAACTGCTTTTAAATGCCATTATTGTGAAGTCTTTACCTATTCTAACAAAAGGTAAGTAAATGAGGTATTAATTTTGATTCTCTGTTGATATCGCAGTTATTCTTGTACCCCTTAATTTACCATCAAGTTGAGAAATAATATCATGAGTCAAGTCTGGGGTTAGTCGGTACAGCTTTCGAAACACCGTTGCATTTAAGTGGAATAGGTTATCTAGTTCTCTAAGAAGGTGTCTGTCCAATGGCGATGGCCTTAGTAGTTATCCATCTTGTGATAAAACGTACGCCAAGTACTCAAATGCCATTTGATTTATAAATAAAGCAGCTTTTCGTGTATGAAACTATTTAGTTAAAGTTCCCATTTTCTTTTTTAACTAAAATTGCCAAAATATTAATTTCGTGATTCTTAACGCAGCCAATTTACCTACCGTTTATTTAACAACACAGCTGATCGTCGATAAATAAATATCGATACAAAATAGTTACTGAATAACAAAATCGTTATAGTTATCGGTTCGCAAATATAGCGACGGCAAATATCGTTAAAAAATTTAGTGAGTTACACTACTGGTCCACCTTTATGGCGATATCTCGAAAAGGCGTCTACCTATAGAACTAAGGCCCACGCCATTTTAAAATACTCATTTGACACCCATATCGTACAAACAAATTCTAGAGTCACCTCTGGTCCACATTTATGGCGATATCTCGAAAAGGCGTCCACCCATAGAACTAAGGCCCGCTCCCTTTTAAAATACTCATTAACACCTTTCGTTTGATACCCATATTTTACAAACGCATTCTAGAGTCACCCCTGGTCCACCTTTATGGCGATATCTCGAAAAGGCGTCCACCTATGGAACTAAGGCCCACTCCCTTATAAAATACTCATTAACACCTTTCGTTTGATACCCATATCGTACAAACAAATTCTAGAGTCTGCCCTGGTCCACCTTTATGGCGATATCCCTAAATGGCGTCCACTTATAGAACCATGGCCCTCTCTTTAATACTACTCTTTAATACCATCCATTTGATACACACGTCATACAAACACATTCCAGGGTTACCCTAGGTTAATTTTCCTACATGGTGATTTTCCCTTACTTTGTCTCCATAGCTCTCAACTGAGTATGTAATGTTGGTTACACCCGAACTTAGCCTTCCTTACTTGTTTTATATTGTCTCGGTGTCTTAAAATATATGTGGTGTTTCACGTTAGTAACTCAATGAGAAATTACTTAAAAATCGATAGCAAAATTAGTTTTGAATATGCGGAAAACCATATAACCGACTTGATATAAATGAAATAAAAACAAGTAAGGACGGGACTGTCTTCGGCTATGCCGAAGACTTCATACCTTTCATGAATGGGGCTGAACAATAATCTTATCCCGTCCGTAATCTCCGAATAATCGGATGTATAAGATAAGAAATATCTACTGAACAGATCTACATACCTAAACAATTTTTAAGATAAATATAAAATAAAAAATAGGTATGTACTTTGTGTGAGGATGCAAAGTTTCAGGTTTTTTGTGGTCTGCGTGTAATAACAATGACTACGAATCACGTATTTCAACAATATATGACGTAAACGTAACTATTTAATGAAATGTTTTGAATTTTGAAGCTTCTAGCCGTAAAAAAGGGGCAAAAAAGTACAGTTTATATGGGGTATATAATATATGTACCACCGATCTCTATGATTTTTTCAGACAACAATATATGCTATATACGTAAGCATTTGGTGAAATTTGAAGCTTCTAGCTGTTAAAACGGGGCAGAAATTGCGCAGTTTCCTATCTGAACAATCGGTTGTATGAGATATATACTATATATACCACCGATCTCAATGATTTTTTCAGACAACAATATAAATTATACACGTAAGCATTTGGTGAAATTTGAAGCTTCTAGCTGTTAAAATGGGGAAGAAATTGCGCAAAGTTGCTTATCTGAACAATCGGTTGTATGAGATATATACTATATATACCACCGATCTCAATGATTTTTTCAGACAACAATATAAATTATACACGTAAGCATTTGGTGAAATTTGAAACTTCTAGCTGTTAAAATGGGGAATAAATTGCACAAAGTTTCTCATCTGAACAGTCGGTTGTATGAGATTATATATACCACCGGTCTCTGTGATTCTTTCAGACAACAATATATGCTATACACGTAAACATTTGGTGAAATTTGAACATATCTAAACGATTTTTAAGATAAATATAAAATAAAAAATAGGTATGTACTTTGTGTGAGGATGCAAAGTTTCAGGTTTTTTGTGGTCTGCGTGTAATAACAATGACTACGAATCACGTATTTCAACAATATATGACGTAAACGTAACTATTTAATGAAATGTTTTGAATTTTGAAGCTTCTAGCCGTAAAAAAGGGGCAAAAAAGTACAGTTTATATGGGGTATATAATATATGTACCACCGATCTCTATGATTTTTTCAGACAACAATATATGCTATATACGTAAGCATTTGGTGAAATTTGAAGCTTCTAGCTGTTAAAACGGGGCAGAAATTGCGCAGTTTCCTATCTGAACAATCGGTTGTATGAGATATATACTATATATACCACCGATCTCAATGATTCTTTCAGACAACAATATATACTATACACGTAAGCATTTGGTGAAATTTGAAGCTTCTAGCTGTTAAAATGGGGAAGAAATTGCGCAAAGTTGCTTATCTGAACAATCGGTTGTATGAGATATATACTATATATACCACCGATCTCAATGATTTTTTCAGACAACAATATAAATTATACACGTAAGCATTTGGTGAAATTTGAAACTTCTAGCTGTTAAAATGGGGAATAAATTGCACAAAGTTTCTCATCTGAACAGTCGGTTGTATGAGATTATATATACCACCGGTCTCTGTGATTCTTTCAGACAACAATATATGCTATACACGTAAACATTTGGTGAAATTTGAACATATCTAAACGATTTTTAAGATAAATATAAAATAAAAAATAGGTAAGCACTTTGTGTGAGGATGCAAAGCTTCACGTTTTTTGTGGTCTGCATGTAAAAACCACGACTACGAATCACGTATTTCAAAAATATATTAAGTAAACGTAACTATTTTATGAAACTTGATGAATTTTGAA
Source organism: Eurosta solidaginis (assembly GCF_040869045.1). Lineage (NCBI taxonomy): Eukaryota > Metazoa > Arthropoda > Insecta > Diptera > Tephritidae > Eurosta > Eurosta solidaginis. Next base: position 289,273,800 of record NC_090319.1, on the reverse strand, counting down.
GCTTCTATCCGTAAAAAAGGGGCAAAAATGACAGTTTATATGAAGTATATGATATATATACCACCGATCTCTATGATTTTTTCAGACAACAATATATGCTATATACGTAAGCATTTGGTGAAATTTGAAGCTTCTAGCTGTTAAAAAGGGGAAGAAATTGCGCAAAGTTTCTGATCTGAACAATCGGTTGTATGAGATATATACTATATATACCACCGATCTCAATGATTTTTTCTGACAACAATATATACTATACACGTAAGCATTTGGTGAAATTTGAAGCTTCTAGCTGGTAAAAAGGGGAAGAAATTGCGCAAAGTTTCTTATCTGAACAATCGGTTGTATGAGATATATACTATATATACCACCGATCTCAATGATTTTTTCAGACAACAATATATACTATACACGTAAGCATTTGGTGAAATTTGAAGCTTCTAGCTGTTAAAAAGGGGAAGAAATTGCGCAAAGTTTCTTATCTGAACAATCGGTTGTATGAGATATATACTATATATACCACCGATCTCTATGATTTTTTCAGACAACAATATATGCTATATACGTAAGCATTTGGTGTAATTTGAAGCTTCTAGCTGTTAAAATGGGGAATAAATTGCACAAAGTTTCTCATCTGAACAGTCGGTTGTATGAGATTATATATACCACCGGTCTCTGTGATTCTTTCAGACAACAATATATGCTATACACGTAAACATTTGGTGAAATTTGAACATATCTAAACGATTTTTAAGATAAATATAAAATAAAAAATAGGTAAGCACTTTGTGTGAGGATGCAAAGCTTCACGTTTTTTGTGGTCTGCATGTAAAAACTACGACTCGGAATCACGTATTTCAAAAATATATGAAGTAAACGTAACTATTTTATGAAACTTGATGAATTTTGAAGCTTCTATCCGTAAAATAGGGGAAAAAATGACAGTTTGTATAAAGTATATAATATATATACCACCGATCTCAATGATTTCTTCAGACATCAATATATGCTATACACGTAAGCATTCGGTGAAATTTGAAGCTTCTCGCTGTTAAAATGGGGCCGAAATCGCCAAAAAAAATATATATATACTATATATATTCTATACATACCATCATATATATATTATATATATCACCGATCTCTATGATTTTTTTACACAACAATATATACTATATACGTAAGCAATCGGTGAAATTTGAAGCTTATATCTGTTAAAATGGGGTAGAAATTGCGAAAAGTTTCTTATCTGAACAATCGGTTGTATGAGATATATACTTTATATACACCCGATCTCTATGATTTCTTCAGACAACAATATATGCCACATACGTAAGCGTTCGGTGAAATTTGAAGCTTCTAGCTGTTAAAATGGGGCTAAATTGCGAAAAAATATATATATACTATATATATATACTATATATACCAGGATATATATACTATATATAACACCGATCTGTATGATTTTTTCAGACAACAATATATGCTATATACGTAAGCATTCGTTGAAATTTGAAGCCTCTAGCTCTTAAAATAGCGCAGTAATTACGAAAAGTTTCTTATCTGAACAATCGGTTGAGGGGGATATATACTATATATACGACCGATCTCATCAATTTTTTCAGGCAACAATATGTTAAATATGCGAAAGTATATGGTGAAGTTTGAAGCTTCAATCTGTTAAATTGAGTAAGATATTACAAAAGTCCTCTTTTTTCTGAAAAATCGGTTGTATGGAGGATATATGCTATAGTGGTCCGATCCGGCCGGTTCCGACAAATGTCTAATCGGACACCCAAATACACCTGCTCACCAAATTTTATCAAGATATCTCAAAAATTGAGGGAGTAGTTTGCATACAAACAGACAGACGGACAGACGGACAGACAGACAAACGGACATGGCTAAATCAACCCAGCTCTTCATTCTGACTATTTCGGTATACTTAATGGTGGGTCTATCTATTTTCCTTTAAGGACTTACAATTTTGGGTTTTTTCATGAAAGTTATAAAAATACTTTGCGTGAGGATGCAAAGCTTCACGTTTTTTGTGGTCTGCATGTAAAAACCACGACTACGAATCACGTATTTCAAAAATATATTAAGTAAACGTAACTATTTTATGAAACTTGATGAATTTTGAAGCTTCTATCCGTAAAAAAGGGGCAAAAATGACAGTTTATATGAAGTATATAATATATATACCACCGATCTCTATGATTTTTTCAGACAACAATATATGCTATATACGTAAGCATTTGGTGAAATTTGAAGCTTCTAGCTGTTAAAAAGGGGAAGAAATTGCGCAAAGTTTCTTATCTGAACAATCGGTTGTATGAGATATATACTATATATACCACCGATCTCAATGATTTTTTCAGACAACAATGTATACTATACACGTAAGCATTTGGTGAAATTTGAAGCTTCTAGCTGGTAAAAAGGGGAAGAAATTGCGCAAAGTTTCTTATCTGAACAATCGGTTGTATGAGATATATACTATATATACCACCGATCTCAATGATTTTTTCAGACAACAATATATACTATACACGTAAGCATTTGGTGAAATTTGAAGCTTCTAGCTGTTAAAAAGGGGAAGAAATTGCGCAAAGTTTCTTATCTGAACAATCGGTTGTATGAGATATATACTATATATACCACCGATCTCAATGATTTTTTCAGACAACAATATATGCTATATACGTAAGCATTTGGTGTAATTTGAAGCTTCTAGCTGTTAAAATGGGGAATAAATTGCACAAAGTTTCTCATCTGAACAGTCGGTTGTATGAGATTATATATACCACCGGTCTCTGTGATTCTTTCAGACAACAATATATGCTATACACGTAAACATTTGGTGAAATTTGAACATATCTAAACGATTTTTAAGATAAATATAAAATAAAAAATAGGTAAGCACTTTGTGTGAGGATGCAAAACTTCACGTTTTTTGTGGTCTGCATGTAAAAACTACGACTCGGAATCACGTATTTCAAAAATATATGAAGTAAACGTAACTATTTTATGAAACTTGATGAATTTTGAAGCTTCTATCCGTAAAATAGGGGAAAAAATGACAGTTTGTATAAAGTATATAATATATATACCACCGATCTCAATGATTTCTTCAGACATCAATATATGCTATACACGTAAGCATTTGGTGAAATTTGAAGCTTCTCGCTGTTAAAATGGGGCCGAAATCGCCAAAAAAAATATATATATACTATATATATTCTATACATACCATCATATATATATTATATATATCACCGATCTCTATGATTTTTTTACACAACAATATATACTATATACGTAAGCAATCGGTGAAATTTGAAGCTTATATCTGTTAAAATGGGGTAGAAATTGCGAAAAGTTTCTTATCTGAACAATCGGTTGTATGAGATATATACTTTATATACACCCGATCTCTATGATTTCTTCAGACAACAATATATGCCACATACGTAAGCGTTCGGTGAAATTTGAAGCTTCTAGCTGTTAAAATGGGGCTAAATTGCGAAAATATATATATATACTATATATATATACTATATATACCAGGATATATATACTATATATAACACCGATCTGTATGATTTTTTCAGACAACAATATATGCTATATACGTAAGCATTCGTTGAAATTTGAAGCCTCTAGCTCTTAAAATAGCGCAGTAATTACGAAAAGTTTCTTATCTGAACAATCGGTTGAGGGGGATATATACTATATATACGACCGATCTCATCAATTTTTTCAGGCAACAATATGTTAAATATGCGAAAGAATATGGTGAAGTTTGTAGCTTCAATCTGTTAAATTGAGTAAGATATTACAAAAGTCCTCTTTTTTCTGAAAAATCGGTTGTATGGAGGATATATGCTATAGTGGTCCGATCCGGCCGGTTCCGACAAACGTCTAATCGGACACCCAAATACACCTGCTCACCAAATTTTATCAAGATATCTCAAAAATTGAGGGAATAGTTTGCATACAAACAGACAGACGGACAGACGGACAGACAGACAAACGGACATGGCTAAATCAACCCAGCTCTTCATTCTGACTATTTCGGTATACTTAATGGTGGGTCTATCTATTTTCCTTTAAGGACTTACAATTTTGGGTTTTGTTACGAAATTAATATACTATTTCATTTTCATGAAAGTTATAAAAATACTTTGCGTGAGGATGCAAAGCTTCACGTTTTTTGTGGTCTGCATGTAAAAACCACGACTACGAATCACGTATTTCAAAAATATATTAAGTAAACGTAACTATTTTATGAAACTTGATGAATTTTGAAGCTTCTATCCGTAAAAAAGGGGCAAAAATGACAGTTTATATGAAGTATATAATATATATACCACCGATCTCTATGATTTTTTCAGACAACAATATATGCTATATACGTAAGCATTTGGTGAAATTTGAAGCTTCTAGCTGTTAAAAAGGGGAAGAAATTGCGCAAAGTTTCTTATCTGAACAATCGGTTGTATGAGATATATACTATATATACCACCGATCTCAATGATTTTTTCAGACAACAATGTATACTATACACGTAAGCATTTGGTGAAATTTGAAGCTTCTAGCTGGTAAAAAGGGGAAGAAATTGCGCAAAGTTTCTTATCTGAACAATCGGTTGTATGAGATATATACTATATATACCACCGATCTCAATGATTTTTTCAGACAACAATATATACTATACACGTAAGCATTTGGTGAAATTTGAAGCTTCTAGCTGTTAAAAAGGGGAAGAAATTGCGCAAAGTTTCTTATCTGAACAATCGGTTGTATGAGATATATACTATATATACCACCGATCTCTATGATTTTTTCAGACAACAATATATGCTATATACGTAAGCATTTGGTGTAATTTGAAGCTTCTAGCTGTTAAAATGGGGAATAAATTGCACAAAGTTTCTCATCTGAACAGTCGGTTGTATGAGATTATATATACCACCGGTCTCTGTGATTCTTTCAGACAACAATATATGCTATACACGTAAACATTTGGTGAAATTTGAACATATCTAAACGATTTTTAAGATAAATATAAAATAAAAAATAGGTAAGCACTTTGTGTGAGGATGCAAAGCTTCACGTTTTTTGTGGTCTGCATGTAAAAACTACGACTCGGAATCACGTATTTCAAAAATATATGAAGTAAACGTAACTATTTTATGAAACTTGATGAATTTTGAAGCTTCTATCCGTAAAATAGGGGAAAAAGTGACAGTTTGTATAAAGTATATAATATATATACCACCGATCTCAATGATTTCTTCAGACATCAATATATGCTATACACGTAAGCATTTGGTGAAATTTGAAGCTTCTCGCTGTTAAAATGGGGCCGAAATCGCCAAAAAAAATATATATATACTATATATATTCTATACATACCATCATATATATATTATATATATCACCGATCTCTATGATTTTTTTACACAACAATATATACTATATACGTAAGCAATCGGTGAAATTTGAAGCTTATATCTGTTAAAATGGGGTAGAAATTGCGAAAAGTTTCTTATCTGAACAATCGGTTGTATGAGATATATACTTTATATACACCCGATCTCTATGATTTCTTCAGACAACAATATATGCCACATACGTAAGCGTTCGGTGAAATTTGAAGCTTCTAGCTGTTAAAATGGGGCTAAATTGCGAAAAAATATATATATACTATATATATATACTATATATACCAGGATATATATACTATATATAACACCGATCTGTATGATTTTTTCAGACAACAATATATGCTATATACGTAAGCATTCGTTGAAATTTGAAGCCTCTAGCTCTTAAAATAGCGCAGTAATTACGAAAAGTTTCTTATCTGAACAATCGGTTGAGGGGGATATATACTATATATACGACCGATCTCATCAATTTTTTCAGGCAACAATATGTTAAATATGCGAAAGTATATGGTGAAGTTTGAAGCTTCAATCTGTTAAATTGAGTAAGATATTACAAAAGTCCTCTTTTTTCTGAAAAATCGGTTGTATGGAGGATATATGCTATAGTGGTCCGATCCGGCCGGTTCCGACAAATGTCTAATCGGACACCCAAATACACCTGCTCACCAAATTTTATCAAGATATCTCAAAAATTGAGGGAGTAGTTTGCATACAAACAGACAGACGGACAGACGGACAGACAGACAAACGGACATGGCTAAATCAGCCCAGCTCTTCATTCTGACTATTTCGGTATACTTAATGGTGGGTCTATCTATTTTCCTTTAAGGACTTACAATTTTGGGTTTTGTTACGAAATTAATATACTATTTCATTTTCATGAAAGTTATAAAAATACTTTGCGTGAGGATGCAAAGCTTCACGTTTTTTGTGGTCTGCATGTAAAAACCACGACTACGAATCACGTATTTCAAAAATATATTAAGTAAACGTAACTATTTTATGAAACTTGATGAATTTTGAAGCTTCTATCCGTAAAAAAGGGGCAAAAATGACAGTTTATATGAAGTATATAATATATATACCACCGATCTCTATGATTTTTTCAGACAACAATATATGCTATATACGTAAGCATTTGGTGAAATTTGAAGCTTCTAGCAGTTGAAACGGGGCAGAAATTGCGCAGTTTCCTATCTGAACAATCGGTTGTATGAGTTATATACTATATATAACACCGATCTCAATGATTTTTTCAGACAACAATATATACTATACACGTAAGCATTTGGTGAAATTTGAAGCTTCTAGCTGGTAAAAAGGGGAAGAAATTGCGCAAAGTTTCTTATCTGAACAATCGGTTGTATGAGATATATACTATATATACCACCGATCTCAATGATTTTTTCAGACAACAATATAAATTATACACGTAAGCGTTTGGTGAAATTTGAAACTTCTAGCTGTTAAAATGGGGAAGAAATTGCGCAAAGTTTGTTATCTGAACAATCGGTTGTATGAGATATATACTATATATACCACCGATCTCTATGATTTTTTCAGACAACAATATATGCTATACACGTAAGCATTTGGTGAAATTTGAAGCTTCTAGCTGTTAAAAAGGGGAAGAAATTGCGCAAAGTTTCTTATCTGAACAATCGGTTGTATGAGATATATACTATATATACCACCGATCTCAATGACTTTTTCAGACAACAATATAAATTATACACGTAAGCATTTGGTGAAATTTGAAACTTCTAGCTGTTAAAATGGGGAAGAAATTGCGCAAAGTTTGTTATCTGAACAATCGGTTGTATGAGATATATACTATATATACCACCGATCTCAATGATTTTTTCAGACAACAATATATACTATACACGTAAGCATTTGGTGAAATTTGAAGCTTCTAGCTGGTAAAAAGGGGAAGAAATTGCGCAAAGTTTCTTATCTGAACAATCGGTTGTATGAGATATATACTATATATACCACCGATCTCAATGACTTTTTCAGACAACAATATAAATTATACACGTAAGCATTTGGTGAAATTTGAAACTTCTAGCTGTTAAAATGGGGAAGAAATTGCGCAAAGTTTGTTATCTGAACAATCGGTTGTATGAGATATATACTATATATACCACCGATCTCAATGATTTTTTCAGAAATCAATATATGCTATACACGTAAGAATTTGGTGAAATGTGAAGCTTCTAGCTGTTAAAATGGGGAAGAAATTGCGCAAAGTTTCTTATCTGAACAATCGGTTGTATGAGATATATACTATATATACCACCGACCTCAATGATTTTTTCAGACAACAATATAAATTATACACGTAAGCATTTGGTGAAATTTGAAGCTTCTAGCAGTTAAAATGGGGAAGAAATTACGCAAAGTTTGTTATCTGAACAATCGGTTGTATGAGATATATACTATATATACCACCGATCGCAATGGTTTTTTCAGACAACAATATATACTATACACGTAAGCATTTGGTGAAATTTGAAGCTTCTAGCTGTTAAAATGGGGAAGAAATTGCGCAAAGTTTCTTATCTGAACAATCGGTTGTATGAGATATATACTATATATACCACCGACCTCAATGATTTTTTCAGACAACAATATAAATTATACACGTAAGCATTTGGTGAAATTTGAAGCTTCTAGCAGTTAAAATGGGGAAGAAATTACGCAAAGTTTGTTATCTGAACAATCGGTTGTATGAGATATATACTATATATACCACCGATCGCAATGGTTTTTTCAGACAACAATATATACTATACACGTAAGCATTTGGTGAAATTTGAAGTTTCTAGCTGTTAAAATGGGGAAGAAATTGCGCAAAGTTTCTTATCTGAACAATCGGTTGTATGAGATATATACTATATATACCACCGATCTCAATGATTTTTTCAGACAACAATATATACTATACACGTAAGCATTTGGTGAAATTTGAATTTTCTAGCTGTTAAAATGGGGAAGAAATTGCGCAAAGTTTTTTATCTGAACAGTCGGTTGTATGAGATTATATATACCACCGATCTCAATGATTTTTTCAGACAACAATATATACTATACACGTAAGCATTTGGTGAAATTTGAAGCTTCTAGCTGGTAAAAAGGGGAAGAAATTGCGCAAAGTTTCTTATCTGAACAATCGGTTGTATTAGATATATACTATATATACCACCAATCTCAATGATTTTTTGAGACTACAATATATACTATACACGTAAGCATTTGGTGAAATTTGAAGCTTCTAGCTGTTAAAATGGGGAAGAAATTGCACAAAGTTTCTTATCTGAACAGTCGGTTGTATGAGATTATATATACCACCGATCTCAATGATTTTTTCAGACAACAATATATACTATACACGTAAGCATTTGGTGAAATTTGAAGCTTCTAGCTGTTAAAAAGGGGAAGAAATTGCGCAGTTTCCTATCTGAACAATCGGTTGTATGAGATATATACTATATATACCACCGATCTCAATGATTTTTTCAGACAACAATATATAATATACACGTAAGCATTTGGTGAAATTTGAAGCTTCTAGCTGTTAAAAAGGGGAAGAAATTGCGCAAAGTTTCTTATCTGTGATGAAAAACGATTTGTTTAAACGCAGTGAATGAATTTTTATTGACTGAAAAAAATCTTATTAATTTTGTACAAAAGTCATTCAGGAAAAACATTGCTTACTAAGATGTAATTATAGTATTGTAACTCAAGTACGAAAGTGCAAAGTATATAGGTACATTTTTTAACACCCTTCCTCAATACAATAATTATTTTAAATTCAATGATTGTACAAATTGTAAATGTTTTCCTTTTGACATATTTTTTGTGAAAATATCTGCTAACATAGAATCAGTCGAAAGATAGTTCAAACAAACATCGCCTTTCTTTATGATTTCTCTAATGAAATGATATCTGATATCTATGTGCTTGCTACGTGCGTGATGTACTGGATTCTTTGCTAGTTGCTGAGCGCTAAGATTATCATTCAAAATTGTTGTTGGTGTACTTTCTTCGCCACATCCCATTTCTATGATTAATCTCCTCAAATGAATCGCTTCTTTGACTGCTGATGATAGCGCCATATACTGCGCTTCCGTGCTACTAAGAGCTACGCTGTGCTGCTTTTCTGACTTCCATGAAATTGGGCCATTTGCTAAACAAAAAACATAACCCGTATATGACTTGCGATCAGACTGATCACCACCCCAGTCAGCATCCACATAACCTATCAAAGCCTTTCCAGTAGCTTCATAGGTTAACTTTTTGTCGATTGTTGTGGCCAAATATCTCAAAACATGTTTCACTCCTGCCATATGCTCAATATGTGGATTTGTACAACGCTGTGCAAGTTTCGCAACTGAATGCAAAATATCAGGTCTTGTTGTAAGTCCTAGCCACATCAACGCACCCACCGAAGATTGATAAGTCTTTAAATCTACCTTCTTACATGTATCGTTATTACACACAACTTGATATCCAGCGTCAAGCGGTGTCGCTGCAGGTCTACAGCTCTCAATACCATGCTCTTTTAACAGTTCTTTTATATAATACGTCTGGCTTACCATTATATTACCACGCTCACCTTCACGTTGAATGTCCATTCCCAAAAACGAATTTAGAGGACCACCGTCTACGCTTTTGAATCTCTCGGTAATATTTTTTTTAATATGTAATAAGTCTTTTTTCGTTTGACTTGCGATGATAATGTCATCTACATAAACCAAAATTAGATTCAAATTTTGATTTCCGTGTTGTCGATATAAACACGGCTCATTGTTGCAAGGAATAAAGCCGATCTCACGCAGAGTGGTGTCCAGTTTCGCATTCCACTCCCTTCCTGACTGTTTCAAACCGTATATGGCCTTATTCAGTTTCAACACATTACGAGGATTATCGCCGCAAACAAAACCTTCCGGTTGTTTGATAAAAACAGTATCTCGTAAGTCGCTATTAAGATACGCCGTGGTCACGTCAATTTGATGCATATATAATTTTAGCTCTACAGCGAGAGCAAAAATCAATCGAATTGTTTCAAATCTACATACAGGCGCAAATGTTTCATTATAATTTACACCCCATTTTTGAGAACATCCTTTGGCTACCAATCGCGCCTTATATCTTACAATATTCCCGTCCTTATCTCGCTTAATGGTGTAAACCCATTTAGAACCAATTACTGACTCACCTGGTGGCAATTCAACTTGTGTCCATGTTCCATTTTTTTCAAGTGCCGTTAATTCAACTTGCATTGCTTGCTTCCATTCTTCACATTTTGTGCTCGAAATAGCCTCTGCATAGGTCTGTGGAATATCTTCATTTACTGCACTACTCAGAATATTATACTGTTTCTTAGGACGACCTCTATTACCACGAATAAGTCTTGGTCTACCTGGACCAATTTTTGGAGTACCACTACCTTCGTCACTTTCTTCGTCTTCTTCCGCTGTGTCAAAATTTTCTTCTTGGACATTTTCACAATCACTTTCAACACCATCAGAAATACCTTCACCTTGGCTCTCTTCTTTTTGATTCGGACTTTGAAATTCGGCGGTCTCAATATAAAATTGGAAACTGTCATTAGCTGCCTCTTTTTGCATATTCTCATTAAATAGAACATCTCGACTCTCAATTACCTTCTGCGTTTTAGCATTATACAGTCGATACGCTTTAGATACCATGGAATAACCCACCATTAACAAATTCTCACCTTTAGCATCAAATTTTCCCTTACGGACTTTGTTCAAAGCAACAGCCTTTGAGCCAAATATGCGCAAATGACCAACATAAGGTTTTCTTCCGTTCCAAATTTCATACGGGGTTTTGTTACCAATAGCTTTTGATGGACACCTGTTTCTAATATATGCTGCAGTCGCAACTGCTTCCGCCCACAACTTCGAGCTGAGGCCAGCATGAACCAGCATTGAACGCGCCATTTCAACCAATGTGCGATTTGCACGTTCGGCGACACCATTTTGTTGCGGTGTATATGGAACCGACAACTCCCGACAAATACCGTGTTGCTGCAAATAATCTGTAAACTCTCCATTCACATATTCGCGGCCATTATCACTGTGTAACACCTTAATGTTACGTCCAGTTTGTCGTTCCACCTGTTTCTTGAAAACCTTGAACTTGTCAAAAACTTCTGACTTAGCCTTCAAAAAATATACAAATATCTGCCTTGAATTATCATCGATAAAAGTAAGGAAATATCTGGAGCCACCTAGTGAGCTTACATTGATAGGGCCGCATACGTCGCTATGAATCAGCTCCAACAACTCTGTAGCACGACTCTCAGAACTTGAGAATGGCAAAGTATGTATTTTGCTTACCATGCATGTGTCGCAATGAACTTTTTCGCTGCTTTTAATTGATGGCATTCCACGAACCATATCATGCTGAACTAACTGACTTAAACTTTGATAGTTTAAATGACCATATCTGTTATGCCATATTTCTCGCTCACCCGTAATGGTGAACAAACGCTCTGTTTCACTTGAGATCACAAACAAATTTTCTTGTCTCATAGCTTTGAGTATAACCGCATTTGCTGCATTCTTCAGAACTGCATGATCAGACGAAAAAATTGCTATCAAACCATGCTGAACCGCCTTACTCACCGATATGAAATTCGCCTTGAGCTTTGGTGAATAAAGAACATTTTTCAAAACTATCTCTCTTTGCTTGTAAAACAATTTCACTTCGCCTTTGCCCTGAGACTCTATATACGTATCCCCTGCTAGCATTATTTTCTCCTTATGATCTGTTAACTTAGAAAATAAGGTTTTGTTATTGCACATATGAGATGTAGCACCACTATCAAGATACCAGGATGTCTTATCAAGAGCTTTTGTTTCTGCAACACCAACCATAGAAAATGAGGATTGTTCCCCTTTCTTACCTTTCTCACATTTACTCGCATAGTGGCCTTTTTTGCCACACTTAAAGCATTTACCAGTAAATTGGGACTTTTCTTTCGCCGATTTCTGATGTCTCTTTGCTGCATTGCTAGCACCAAACGCCTGCTGACTATTTTCAGCTTGAATATCAGTATGTTGACTTCTTCTTTCCGCTTCTTCCAAAAGTTTAACCTTAAGCACGTTATACTTAGGAAGTTCATCGCGCGTTTCGATGGCAATTACAAAATTTTCGAACTCCCTTGGTAGACTAGCTAGCAAAATGATCGTTTGAAGCTCTTCTTGTAAGTCAATACCAGTTTCGGACAATTTCCCTGTAACCTCCGCAAAAGAATTCAAATAACTTGACATACCTTCGCCTTCCCGCATACGTAGGTTAAGCAACTTCTTATATAATGCCACCTTTTGTACTGGCCCTCTAGGTTTATACACATTCTGAAGCTGTTCCCACGCCTGTGCCGATGTCTTCGCTTCCTTTAAATGTAGCAACTGATTAGATTTCACGCTTAAAACAATTGTTGCCAATGCTTTCTCGTCCAGCAACTCCCACGCCGTTTTCTCATCAGCCGTCATTGAATCTTCTAATTTGGTCTGTCCATTGACCACTCTCCAAAAACCGCCATGTACCAAAACGCTGCGCATTTGAACGCACCAGGAGTCATAATTGGAGTCATCCAATTTGTCGATCGAATAAAGTGACGAAGCCATTATAAAAATTCGCGATTTTATTTGCAACCGTACATATAGAAAAACTAGCACAATTCAGTTTGCGGGTCTGGGCCCATAACCTGATGAAAAACGATTTGTTTAAACGCAGTGAATGAATTTTTATTGACTGAAAAAAATCTTATTAATTTTGTACAAAAGTCATTCAGGAAAAACATTGCTTACTAAGATGTAATTATAGTATTGTAACTCAAGTACGAAAGTGCAAAGTATATAGGTACATTTTTTAACAATCTGAACAATCGGTTGTATGAGATATATACTATATATACCACCGATCTCAATGATTTTTTCAGACAACAATATAAATTATACACGTAAGCATTTGGTGAAATTTGAAGCTTCTAGCTGTTAAAATGGGGAAGAAATTGCGCAAAGTTTGTTATCTGAACAATCGGTTGTATGAGATATATACTATGGGTACACCCGATCTCAATCATTTTTTCAGAAATCAATATATGCTATACACGTAAGAATTTGGTGAAATTTGAAGCTTCTAACTGTTAAAGTGGGGCCGAAATCGCAAAAAAATATATATATATACTATATATATACTATATATACCATCATATATATATTATATATATCACCGATCTCTATGATTTTTTTACACAACAATATATACTATATACGTAAGCAATCGGTGAAATTTGAAGCTTATAGCTGTTAAAATGGGGTAGAAATTGCGAAAAGTTTCTTATCTGAACAATCGGTTGTATGAGATATATACTATATATACAACCGATCTCTATGATTTTTTCAGACAACAATATATGCCATATACGTAAGCGTTCGGTGAAATTTGAAGCTTCTAGCTGTTAAAATGCGGCTAAAATTGCGAAAATATTTATATATACTATATATATATACTATATATACCACCATATATATACTATATATACCACCGATCTGTATGATTTTTTCAGACAACAATATATGCTATATACGTAAGCATCTGTTTAAATTTGAAGCCTCTAGCTCTTAAAATAGGGCAGTAATTACGAAAAGTTTCTTATCTGAACAATCGGTTGTGGGGGATATATACTATATATACGACCGATCTCATAAATTTTTTCAGGCAACAATATGTGCAATATACGAAAGTATATGGTGAAATTTGAAGCTTCAATCTGTTAAATTGAGTAAGATATTACAAAAATCCTCTTTTTTCTGAAAAATCGGTTGTATGGAGGTTATATGCTATAGTGGTCCGATCCGTCCGGTTCCGACAAATGTCTAATCGGACACCCAGATACACCTGCTCACCAAATTTTATCAAGATATCTCAAAAATTGAGGGAGTAGTTTGCATACAAACAGACAGACGGACAGACAGACAGACGGACATGGCTAAATCAACTCAGCTCTTCATTCTGATTATTTCGGTATACTTAATGGTGGGTCTATCTATTTTCCTTTAAGGACCTACAATTTTGGGTTTCGTGACGAAATTAATATACCATTTTGTTTTCATGAAAGTTATAACTAAAATTGTTGATTGCGCCGATGAAAATTACTAATTAAACGCTTAAGTTTGCCTTATTAAATCAAGTATAACTTTAAATCATAGATTGCATTGAACAATTAACCAGAAAAACTAACTCGGTTTATGACGGATAACAACCGATATCGAAGAACAGAAATGGGCTTTCTCAGTAAGATATATTGTTTTTGAAATTTTTCGCGCTTTAATAATGATTAATTGTTATTTTGAAATATTTTTTCGCTATCAATGAAATCGTTTATTATGATTTATTTTCTTACGTTTTGGGAATGGTGAATGTTTCATCTTCTCTGTTATAATTGACATATGAAGATATTTAAGACGTAACATCATCATATTATTATTGGGGATTGCAAATAATTTGACTCCTCAAAATTTAAACCAGAAGAACCATACTACAGCGCAATCGTATAATTTTTGAGTCATGTAGGACCATTATGAAATCGTTGCCAGACTGTTTGGGGATGATCTTGGAAAGACCTAGCACATATTTTGAATTCGAAAGTTTATCGCGCTGTTGTTATAATCGAAATGTTATTGGCATGTTATTGATTTGTTTACGAAATCTTATCGTTTTGTTATTACTAATTGTTATTGACAAAAAAATTGATACAAAACTATTTTTTGATAAGATATAGCATATTATTCTAGCCCACGATCTTTTCAACCATCCTTTATATATAAAAGTGGGCGCGTTCTTTAACCGATCTCGCCAATTTTTAGTAGATAGATTTCCGTTCATTTTTCTTCAAGTTATGGTTCCCGAACCGCCAATTTCCAAAAACTAAAATTTTTTGCTTTTTCGTGTTATAATTCCACTTGGGAAATGAAACACCATTGATAAAATTTTTTTTTTTTTGCCAAGCTATAGCTTATTTTACTTTTTCTCGACCTCTTCTTTTTAACTATTTCTTAAGTTTTTCTTCGAAGTATTCTTTATAGTAAGGGTAAACTCTCTGTCTATTTTTGTTATTACAGGTTTAACGTTTTTTGATTTATGATTAATAACATTTGTAAAATTTATTTTATCACAAGTGGGCGGTGCCACGTCAATTTGCAAAATTTTTTTCAAATTTTTATTAAGAGCCTCAAAATAAGTCCAATCATCAAATTTCAACATTCTTGGTGTTTTATTCAGTTAATAATCAAGTTTTTTGTGTTTTCAAAATGTGATATATGTAAAAAGTGGGCGTGGTTATCATCCGATTTCGCTCATTTTAAATAGCGATGGGAGATGTTTGCCAAGGAACCCATATACCAAATTTATTATATTAAGTTATCGTGTGCACAGGCAGACGGACGGACGGACATGGCTAAATCAATTCCTTTTTTCATCGTGAGAATTTTTATATATGGAAGGAATTCCATTATCTCGTTTGCTTTATGCCGTTACGATCAACCGTTATGTTACCAATGTTAATATACTCTGTGTGCAAAGCACGCTGAGTATGAAAAGCAGGAGTGGCTTTCAAGCGATTTCGCTCATTTTTAAAGCAAAGAGTTGTTGGTATGAAAAAAATGTTTATCCCTTCATTCGGATTGGAAGGTTTTGGTTCGACTTATGGAATTAAAAGTATTTTGGAAGGAGTAACACCCATTTTAAAAATTATTTTAAGTTTTTTTTCCTAAATCAATTATACCACTAAAGAGGTAGAATATCAGTCAAATGTAGTTAAATACCATAGAGTTATTGCAAACTTTGTTATGGTTAGGAAAAGTGAGCGTGGTCTTTACCCGATTTTAATGTCTTTAACAGCTTTTAATTTACGGCTTGTTAAACTTCCAAATTTTCTTCTTCTAGATGTAGATGGTTCCACGACGATGTTCCAAAATATTTTGGAATTTATGTTTTGTGTCATAAAACCAATCCATATACCAAATTTTATTAGCTTAACGGTATTCGTTTTTATATTATCTCATTTTTGCCATTTTTCTAAATTTTCGTTATCCCTAAATTGGGTGTGGTAATCGCTCTTTTTCAATACCAATATATTCTGGTTCCAGGTAAGGCCGCGTACGGAATTTAGTTAAGATATCTCAATATTTGCTCAAGTTATCGTGTTAACGGACGGACAGACGGAGGGACATTGCTTAAACAAATTTTTGTGTGATACTTATGATTTTGATATATGGAATTCTATATCGATTCTTTTATCCCTATACAACAAAACGTTATCCAATCAAGTTAATATAATCCGTGTGCCAAGCACACTGAGTATAGTTAAAAAGGAGCACGGCTCAAATTGGAAGAAAGGCTCGGCCTTAAATCTCTTCAGAGGTTTGCATTTATTTGTTATTTCTTTTTATCAAATACGGCAATTTTTTTTTCACTCATTCATTTTTATACATTATTATCTTGTGCAATCTTAAATTTATACAACTCATAAAACAGAAGTATACTTAAGTATATAAAATTTTCTTTGGTAATATATTATCGCACCTTTTGGGTTTTTCGAATTTTCGATATCGAAAAAGTGGGCGTGGTTATGGTCCGATTTCGTTCGTTTTATATATCGATCTGAGATGAGTGCCCAGAAACCTACATACCAAAATTCGTCAAGATACCTCAAAATTTACTCAAGTTATCGTGTTTACGGACGGACGGACAGACGGGCGGACATGGCTAAATGAATTTCTTTTTTCGCCCAGATCATTTTGATATATAGAAGTCTATATCTATCTCGATTAGTTTATGCCGTTACGGATTACCGTTATGCGAACAAAATTAATATACTCTGTGAGCTCTGCTCAGCTGTGTATAAAAAAAAAACAATTTTTATATAATTTGTCGTGGTAATAACATACAATTATTTGAATAGAAAATTTAAACTTTTCTTGGTTTGGCCTTAGACCTTGTTTACTAGGGCGGGTCGATTTAAAAATCGCTCATTGCTCTGTTAAAATCGTATTCTAGGGATCAAAATAAGAAACTTTGCCGATGGAACCATACCTCTAAAACGAATTCTGATGTGCCCCCCTTTGGGTCGAACTTTTGGGTAGGGGCAATTTCAATTCTACCTGCTGTGTCTTGTGGTGGCTTAAAAAAAACAACACAAGCAATTTTAAGATCTGCAGTTGTGTCACAGTGATACCTTCATTTTTTCAAACGGTTGAATAAAGAACCCACACAACTATGTTTACGACATGCAAATGCATCACAGTGATGCCTTGGTTTTAAAAGAGGGTTGTAAAAACATAATTTCTAATATTTTTTTTTTTAATTTCTTTTCTATTACTAAGTTAAATTCATTTTTTCATTTACATACATATGTTCTGACTAAATAAATTTCTAAAAAGAAAAATAAACTCCAAAAAGAAAAAGCATAGGCATTTCAAAGTGGGATTTTACAAAATTTGCCCCTACGACCCAAAGAGGGGGACATCAGAATTCGTTTTAGAGGTATGATTCCTTCGGCAAAGTTTCTTATTTTGATCACTAGAATATGATTTTCAAAGAGCAACGGGCGATTTTTTTGCCTCCCCACAAATCGACCCGGCCTATTGTTTACATATAACGAGATTAACTTCATTTTCATACTTAACCCCCAATTAATTAATTATTAATTAAATTAAATTAATTAAAATAATAAATTTTACATAATCGGGTATCATGAACAAGTTTTAGAGATGCAAATTTTTTGTTTTTTTTTTTAATACAAAAAAATAATAGTTAAAAAAATCGAAAGAACAACTCTTTTACAGATTACCGAACTAAAAACTTTAAAATAGTTTTTAATTTATAAAATTTTGAGGAGCTCGAGGCTGTTTAAAAAATTGAAACACAATTTAAATGTGTGTATTTCTAATTTTATTTGGTCGATGTTTCGATCTCATTCTGAGATCATCTTCAGGAACAATTGAATATATTTTACCGCCTCGTCGGAGAGATCGAAATATCGACGAAATAAAATTAGAAATACAAACATTTAAATTGTGTTTCAGTTTTTTAAACTGCCTCGAGCTCATCAAAATTTAATAAATTATAATATTTGAAGGCAAATAAAAATATTTTTAAAATAATTTTTAAAATAATTTTTAATCACAAATAGTTAATGTTACATTAGGTAAAAGTCGAATAATCTTCCATAAATAATAAACTAAAAAAAATTTACTTAAAATAAACCCCACCCTTTTTTCTCTGAATTTCATTATTCCATTTATACCTTAAATTTTATTATAAAAAAAGTTATCTTGAGTTCATACACAATTCGATCTTCACCTAGGTAACATAAACTATTTGTGATTAAAGATTATTTTTTTAATTTTGAGTTCGGTAACATATAAAAAAGTGTTTTTCTTTTAGTTTATTCTATTACTTATTTTTAATTTTTTAGCACCTGTTTTTGTGCTGGTGTCAATTCATTAAAAATATGGTTACGGTATTTCCCCGAAATAATTACATGATCAAACGGAAATTTTCTAAATGGCCAGTATACCAAATTTTGAAAAGTCACAAAGTCTACCTGGCCCTTTAAAATGGCCAATTGACCTTATGTCCAATTAATATGCCCATAAGCCAAATTGGCCTTGTGTCCGCTGACTTCATGTTAACCCACCATAAAAATTATTGCATCGGTTCTTGATATGTGTGCAAAGTTTCAAATGACATTATGACCACTAAAAATACCAACGTATCTTACGTCCTTTCGGCTTTAAACTTTTGCATTTCCATTGGTTCTTAATACATGTGTAAAATTTCGACACCCCTTAAAGCCATTAAAAATGCTCATGAGGTCAATTGTTCATAGAATTTAAATTACCTTACCATCAAATTATTTTATTTTCATCGGTCCTTAATACATGCGCAAAGTTAAAATTGAGCTTATGGCCATTTGAGGTGATCACAGTTCAATTGATCTTGTGTCAGTTGATTTTATGTCACCCAACCCTAAAATTTTTTCCATGTAATTGCTGTTTGATCAGTGAACAAAGTTTAAATTAAATATGTCCCTTTAAAATGGTTTAAAATGGTGTCCAAAGGAGTCGGTTACATACAAACAAAGACATGTACAGGTGAATCTAATATGTATAAGGGTGTGAAAAATACCACCTCTAGAATGCAATCTCTAATTGGAAGCATGAAATAAAAGGGAAACATGAAAATTTTACAGAAAATAATCTGGTGACCAGGAATGGAATATATGTTAACGCGTAGATTGTCTATTGACGATTTATTTAACATACAGTGTAAACATGGTCTTAGCTAGGCTTCTTAATTTCATCTTGAATATATCAATGCGAGTCTAGCCTTCTCGCGAGATTCTCGAGTCTCAAATTACTTGTAAGGCTCGTAAGGCTCGTGGGTTTCTCGGCTTTCAATTTAATCGATTCATTTGATGTTTTATATAGAGCTTACGATTTCTTCTGGAGCACAAGCAAAAATTTCCACAAAACCACAAGTAAAAAACACCGAAATATATAGAATACTGCCAATGCAGCGACTAAATTCAAAGACGAGAAGCTCGCGAGTATTTCTATATTCGAGAATCTCGCGAGAATCCATGTTCCCGATGTCTCGTTAAAAAAATAAAATACTGTGAACAAAATTATATGTACGATAAATATTCTAACGAATTTAGAGAAATTCCGCTTATTTGCAACCTTCTGCTTACGTTCGTATCGCTAAAATGTTGAATAAAACACTCCAATATTCTGTATTACAAAATTGTCTTTATTAGACTACTTTAAGAGTACTTCGCAATTGAACTTCACTTCGCAACTGATAGTGTGCTTAAATCAAACCAATTTTTTGACTACTCAGCGTGCGCTCTTTTATAGTCTCTGCCTAAATGTCTAGACGTTTCTTCTGCTAGAATTTTCTACTTGGTTACCAGTTATACACTACCAGCTATAACTACATATACACGTTTATAGCCTCTCGCATAGCCATATGCGCGTGTATATGTGAGTACTACTTCGACAGATGACTACATCTGTATGTGAGTTATCTCTTCGTTGCCTTGTATGTATATGGGTTAATGATAATTAATATGTTTATGTAGCTTGCTTAATGTTTCGTTGTTGTCCATTTATTTAGTGATGTGAATATTCGTCACAATATGTTTTGAGTTAAATAAAATTGGAAAGGAATATAATCAACAAAAAAGTCACACGTAAAAAAACCAAGTGTTAAGGTACGGTCCGTACAGCGATTAAGTTTATGTCGACTAGCTCGTGAGATTTACGGGTACTTCGAAACACGAGAATCTCGTGAGAAGTCCAGTTCTCGGGTCTCGAAAATCTCGTTCGAGAAGAAATCGTAAGCTCTACTTTATACTATGAAATTACTTAAACGTGGTAACCTATTTCTGTTTTTCTGGTGGGACGTGGCTGTATAAACTTTGTCAACTGTAAACTTAAAAAAAAATTAGGTAGTTTTCAAATACTTACCTAAAAATACCTAAAAATTCGACAAAAGTCGTAAATTTTTGTCTGTTGTTTTTGTATATTTTTTTACTATTATCTTTAAAAAGCTTATACCTTCACTATTTGTTCCAACGTAATTATGCATCTTGAAAAAAATCGTTGGGCGTGGAGCACTTCACGGATATTGTTATATGGGACAGGGAACCTTTAAATATCCCAATCCACGCGCCCCCTATCGAAACTTTTTGTACTTGGTTTTATACTGTGATCGGCTTCTAAATTCAGTTTGAAATTAAAAGTCTCTAGCTCAACGAGAAGTTACATTAAAGCCGGTTTTAAATTACCAAATTCTCATATTATTATTTCGATCCGTGCGCCACCTAACGAAGTTTTTTCCCCTTTGTTGATTTTCCGACAGGGTTGATAAATGATGTATATTGGAACGATTTTCCGTCATCCCTTGTCAAATTTGGTTTTGAGAAAACCGGTTTCGGCGTTGTGCCATCATCAGTGTCGTTCTCAGAGAACGAAAATCGACACTGATGATGGCACAACGCCGAAACCGGTTTGTCTCAAAACCAAATTTGAAAAAGGATGACGGAAAATCGTTCCAATATACATCAAGTTTTTCCCCCTTTTTATACTCAGTTGAGCAGAGCTCACAGAGTATATTAACTTTGATTGAATAACGGTTGGTTATACAGGTATAAAGGAATCGAGATAGATATAGACTTCCATATATCAAAATCCTCAGTATCGAAAAAAAATTTGATTGAGCCATATCCGTCCGTCCGTCCGTTAACACGATAACTTGAGTAAATTTCTAGGTATCTTGATGAAATTTGGTACGTAGGTTCCTGGGTACTCATCTCAGATCGCTATTTAAAATGAACGATATCGGACTATAACCACGTCCACTTTTTCGATATCGAAAATTTCGAAAAATAGAAAAAATGCGATAATTCATAACCAAAGACGGATAAAGCGATGGAATTTGGTAGGTTAGTTGAACGTATGACGCAGAATAGAAAATTTTTAAAATTTTGGACAATGGGCGTGGCACCGCCCACTTTTAAAAGAAGGTAATTTAGAAGTTTTGCAAGCTGTAATTTGGCAGTCTTTGAAGATATAATGATGAAATTTGGCAGGAACGTTACTTCTATTTCTATATGTATGCTGAATAAAAATGAGAAAAATCGGAGAACGGCTACGCCCACTTAAAAAAAAAAATTGTTTTTAAAGCCAAATTAAAAAAAAAAGTTAATATCTTTACAGTATATAAGTAAATTATGTCAACATTTAACTCCAGTAATGATATGGAGCAACAAAATACAAAAATAAAAGAAATTTTCGAAATGGGCGAGGCTCCGCCCTTTTTCATTTAATTTGTCTAGGATACTTTTAATGCCATAAGTCGAACAAAAATTTACCAATCCTTCTGAAATTTGGTAGGGGCTTAGATTCTAGACGATAACGGTTTTCTGTGAAAAAGGGCGAAATCGGTTGAAGCCAAGCACAGTTTTTATACACAGTCCTTCCGCTCGGCCGCTAACACGATAACTTGAGCAAAAATCGATATATCTTTACTAAACTCCGTTCACGTAATTGTCTGAACTCACTTTGTATTTGTATAAAAAATGGCCGAAATGCGACTATAACCCCGTCCGCTTTTTCGATATCGAAAATTATGAAAAATGAAAAAAAATGCCATAATTCTATACCAAATAAGAAAACTGGGATGAAACATGGCAATTGGATTGGTTTATTGACGCAAAATATAACTTAAGAAAAAAAAACTTTGTAAAATGGGCGTGGCACCTTCCATATTAAATAAAATAAAATGAAAAAGTTCTGCAGGGCGAGATCAAAAGCCCTTGGAATCTTGGCAGGAATATTGTTCATGGTATTACAATATAAATAAAATAGCGGTACGCGACAGATGACTGTCTGGGTCACCCTGGTCCACATTTTGGTTGATATCTCGAAAACGCCTTCACATATACAACTACCACAACTCCCTTTTAAAACCCTCATTAATGCCTTTAATTCTATACCCATATCGTACAAACACATTATAGAGTCACCCCTGGTCCACCCTTATGGCGATATCTAGAAAAGGCATCCACCTATAGAACTAAGGCCCACTCCCTTTTAAAGTTATCATTAACACCTTTCATTTGATACCCATATCGTACAAACAAATTCTAGAGTCACCCCTGGTCCACCTTTATGGCGATATCTCGAAAAGGCGTCCACCTATAGAACTAAGGCCCACTCCTTTTAAAATACTCACTAACACCTTTCATTTGATACCCATATTGTACAAACGCATTCTGGAGTCACCCCTGGTCCACCTTTATGGCGATATCTCGAAAAGGCGTCCACCAATGGAACTAAGGCCCACTCCCTTATAAAATACTCATTATCACCTTTCGTTTGATACCCATATCGTACAAACAAATTCTAGAGTCTGCCCTGGTCCACCTTTATGGCGATATCTCGAAAAGGCGTCCACCTATAGAACTAAGGCCCACTCCTTTTAAAATACTCACTAACACCTTTCATTTGATACCCATATTGTACAAACGCATTCTAGAGTCACCCCTGGTCCACCTTTATGGCGATATCTCGAAAAGGCGTCCACCAATGGAACTAAGGCCCACTCCCTTATAAAATACTCATTATCACCTTTCGTTTGATACCCATATCGTACAAACAAATTCTAAAGTCTGCCCTGGTCCACCTTTATGGCGATATATATCTAGAGTCACCCCTGTAGTGGAATTCACAAACTTATAACGATGCGATTTGACGAGATTTTAATTAACGATTTTGTCGCTTGCCTTATCGATTGTACTATTCACTAACTTAGTTTTAACGACTCGAAATAAATGACATTTAAATTTCGTTTTAATAGTAGAAAGGTGGAAGCACAGCTTAACGAGACCCAGAAAATGTGAAAAGCACAAAAGAAATGCCAAAAGTAAATAAATTCCGTATACTAACTGCTTTTAAATGCCAGTATTGTGAAGTTTTTACCTATTCTAACAAAAGGTAAGTAAATGAGGTATTAATTTTGATTCTCTGTTGATATCGCAGTTATTCTTGTACCCCTTAATTTACCATCAAGTTGAGAAATAATATCATGAGTCAAGTCTGGGGTTAGTCGGTACAGCTTTCGATACTCCGTTGCATTTAAGTGGAATAGGTTATCTAGTTCTCTAAGAAGGTGTCTGTCCAATGGCGATGGCCTTAGTAGTTATCCATCTTGTGATAAAACGTACGCCAAGTACTCAAGTGCCATTTGATTTATAAATAAAGCAGCTTTTCGTGTATGAAACTATTTAGTTAAAGTTCCCATTTTCTTTTTTAACTAAAATTGCCAAAATATTAATTTCGTGATTTTTAACGCAGCCAATTTACCTACCGTTTATTTAACAACACAGCTGATCGTCGATAAATAAATATCGATACAAAATAGTTACTGAATAACAAAATCGTTATAGTTATCGGTTCGCAAATATAGCGACGGCAAATATCGTTAAAAAATTTAGTGAGTTACACTACTGGTCCACCTTTATGGCGATATCTCGAAAAGGCGTCTACCTATAGAACTAAGGCCCACGCCATTTTAAAATACTCATTTGACACCCATATCGTACAAACAAATTCTAGAGTCACCTCTGGTCCACATTTATGGCGATATCTCGAAAAGGCGTCCACCCATAGAACTAAGGCCCGCTCCCTTTTAAAATACTCATTAACACCTTTCGTTTGATACCCATATTTTACAAACGCATTCTAGAGTCACCCCTGGTCCACCTTTATGGCGATATCTCGAAAAGGCGTCCACCTATGGAACTAAGGCCCACTCCCTTATAAAATACTCATTAACACCTTTCGTTTGATACCCATATCGTACAAACAAATTCTAGAGTCTACCCTGGTCCACCTTTATGGCGATATTCCTAAATGGCGTCCACTTATAGAACCATGGCCCTCTCTTTAATACTACTCTTTAATACCATCCATTTGATACACACGTCATACAAACACATTCCAGGGTTACCCTAGGTTAATTTTCCTACATGGTGATTTTCCCTTACTTTGTCTCCATAGCTCTCAACTGAGTATGTAATGTTGGTTACACCCGAACTTAGCCTTCCTTACTTGTTTTATATTGTCTCGGTGTCTTAAAATATATGTGGTGTTTCACGTTAGTAACTCAATGAGAAATTACTTAAAAATCGATAGCAAAATTAGTTTTGAATATGCGGAAAAACATATAACCGACTTGATATAAATGAAATAAAAACAAGTAAGGACGGGACTGTCTTCGGCTATGCCGAAGACTTCATACCTTTCATGAATGGGGCTGAACAATAATCTTATCCCGTCCGTAATCTCCGAATAATCGGATGTATAAGATAAGAAATATCTACTGAACAGATCTACATACCTAAACAATTTTTAAGATAAATATAAAATAAAAAATAGGTATGTACTTTGTGTGAGGATGCAAAGTTTCAGGTTTTTTGTGGTCTGCGTGTAATAACAATGACTACGAATCACGTATTTCAACAATATATGACGTAAACGTAACTATTTTATGAAACTTGATGAATTTTGAAGCTTCTATCCGTAAAATAGGGGCAAAAATGACAGTTTGTATAAAGTATATAATATATATACCACCGATCTCTACGATTTTTTCAGATAACAATACATGCTATATACGTAAGCATTTGGTGAAATTTGAAGCTTCTAGCTGTTAAAACATGGCAGAAATTGCGCAAAGTTTCTTATCTGAACAATCGGTTGTATGAGATATATACTATGTATACACCCGATCTCAATGATTTCTTCAGACATCAATATATGCTATACACGTAAGCATTTGGTGAAATTTAAAGCTTCTCGCTGTTAAAATGGGGCCGAAATCGCAAAAAAAATATATATATACTATATATATTCTATACATACCATCATATATATATTATATATATCACCGATCTCTCTGATTTTTTTACACAACAGTATATACTATATACGTAAGCAATCGGTGAAATTTGAAGCTTATAGCTGTTAAAATGGGGTAGAAATTGCGAAAAGTTTCTTATCTGAACAATCGGTTGTATGAGATATATACTTTATATACAACCGATCTCTATGATTTCTTCAGACAACAATATATGCCACATACGTAAGCGTTCGGTGAAATTTGAAGCTTCTAGCTGTTAAAATGGGACTAAATTGCGAAAATATATATATATACTATATATATATACTATATATACCACGATATATATACTATATATAACACCGATCTGTATGATTTTTTCAGACAACAATATATGCTATATACGTAAGCATTCGTTGAAATTTGAAGCCTCTAGCTCTTAAAATAGCGCAGTAATTACGAAAAGTTTCTTATCGGAACAATCGGTTGTGGGGGATATATACTATATATACGACCGATCTCATCAATTTTTTCAGGCAACAATATGTGAAATATGCGAAAGTATATGGTGAAGTTTGAAGCTTCAATCTGTTAAATTGAGTAAGATATTACAAAAATCCTCTTTTTTCTGAAAAATCGGTTGTATGGAGGATATATGCTATAGTGGTCCGATCCGGCCGGTTCCGACAAATGTCTAATCGGACACCCAGATACACCTGCTCACCAAATTTTATCAAGATATCTCAAAAATTGAGGGAGTAGTGTGCATACAAACAGACAGACGGACAGACGGACAGACAGACAAACGGACATGGCTAAATCAACTCAGCTCTTCATTCTGATTATTTCGGTATACTTAATGGTGGATCTATCTATTTTCCTTTAAGGACTTACAATTTTGGGTTTTGTTACGAAATTAATATACTATTTCATTTTCATGAAAGTTATAAAAATACTTTGCGTGAGGATGCAAAGCTTCACGTTTTTTGTGGTCTGCATGTAAAAACCACGACTACGAATCACGTATTTCAAAAATATATTAAGTAAACGTAACTATTTTATGAAACTTGATGAATTTTGAAGCTTCTATTCGTAAAAAAGGGGCAAAAATGACAGTTTGTATGAAGTATATAATATATATACCACCGATCTCTATGATTTTTTCAGACAACAATATATGCTATATACGTAAGCATTTGGTGAAATTTGAAGCTTCTAGCTGTTAAAACGGGGCAGAAATTGCGCAGTTTCCTATCTGAACGATCGGTTGTATGAGATATATACTATATATACCACCGATCTCAATGATTTTTTCAGACAACAATATATACTATACACGTAAGCATTTGGTGAAATTTGAAGCTTCTAGCTGTTAAAAAGGGGAAGAAATTGCGCAAAGTTTCTTATCTGAACAATCGGTTGTATGAGATATATACTATATATACCACCGATCTCAATGATTTTTTCAGACAACAATATATACTATACACGTAAGCATTTGGTGAAATTTGAAGCTTCTAGCTGTTAAAAAGGGGAAGAAATTGCGCAAAGTTTCTGATCTGAACAATCGGTTGTATGAGATATATACTATATATACCACCGATCTCAATGATTTTTTCTGACAACAATATATACTATACACGTAAGCATTTGGTGAAATTTGAAGCTTCTAGCTGTTAAAAAGGGGAAGAAATTGCGCAAAGTTTCTTATCTGAACAATCGGTTGTATGAGATATATACTATATATACCACCGATCTCAATGATTTTTTCAGACAACAATATATACTATACACGTAAGCATTTGGTGAAATTTGAAGCTTCTAGCTGTTAAAAAGGGGAAGAAATTGCGCAAAGTTTCTTATCTGAACAATCGGTTGTATGAGATATATACTATATATACCACCGATCTCAATGATTTTTTCAGACAACAATATATACTATACACGTAAGCATTTGGTGAAATTTGAAACTTCAAGCTGTTAAAATGGGGAAGAAATTGCGCAAAGTTTGTTATCTGAACAATCGGTTGTATGAGATATATACTATATATACCACCGATCTCAATGATTTTTTCAGACAACAACATATACTATACACGTAAGCATTTGGTGAAAGTTGAAGCTTCTAGCTGTTAAAATGGGGAAGAAATTGCGTAAAGTTTCTTATCTGAACAATCGGTTGTATGAGATATATATTATATATACCACCGATCTCAATGATTTTTTCAGACAACAATATAAATTATACACGTAAGCGTTTGGTGAAATTTAAAGCTTCTAGCTGTTAAAATGGGGAAGAAATTGCGCAAAGTTTGTTATCTGTACAATCGGTTGTATGAGATATATACTATATATACCACCGATCTCAATGATTTTTTCAGACAACAATATATACTATACACGTAAGCATTTGGTGAAATTTGAAGCTTCTAGCTGTTAAAATGGGGAAGAAATTGCGCAAAGTTTCTTATCTGAACAATCGGTTGTATGAGATATATACTATATATACCACCGGTCTCAATGATTTTTTCAGACAACAATACATACTATACACGTAAGCATTTGGTGAAATTTGAAGCTTCTAGCTGTTAAAATGGGGAAGAAATTGCGCAAAGTTTGTTATCTGAACAATCGGTTGTATGAGATATATACTATATATACCACCGATCTCAATGATTTTTTCAGACAACAATGTATACTATACACGTAAGCATTTGGTGAAATTTGAAGCTTCTAGCTGGTAAAAAGGGGAAGAAATTGCGCAAAGTTTCTTATCTGAACAATCGGTTGTATGAGATATATACTATATATACCACCGATCTCAATGATTTTTTCAGACAACAATATATACTATACACGTAAGCATTTGGTGAAATTTGAAGCTTCTAGCTGTTAAAAAGGGGAAGAAATTGCGCAAAGTTTCTTATCTGAACAATCGGTTGTATGAGATATATACTATATATACAACCGATCTCAATGATTTTTTCAGACAACAATACAAATTATACACGTAAGCATTTGGTGAAATTTGAAGCTTCTAGCTGTTAAAATGGGGAAGAAATTGCGCAAAGTTTGTTATCTGAACAATCGGTTGTATGAGATATATACTATATATACCACCGATCTCAATGATTTTTTCAGACAACAATATATACTATACACGTAAGCATTTGGTGAAATTTGAAGCTTCTAGCTGTTAAAACGGGGCAGAAATTGCGCAAAGTTTCTTATCTGAACAATCGGTTGTATGAGATATATACTATGGGTACACCCGATCTCAATCATTTTTTCAGAAATCAATATATGCTATACACGTAAGAATTTGGTGAAATTTGAAGCTTCTAGCTGTTAAAGTGGGGCCGAAATCGCAAAAAAAAATATATATATACTATATATATACTATATATACCATCATATATATATTATACATATCACCGATCTCTATGATTTTTTTACACAACAATATATACTATATACGTAAGCAATCGGTGAAATTTGAAGCTTATAGCTGTTAAAATGGGGTAGAAATTGCGAAAAGTTTCTTATCTGAACAATCGGTTGTATGAGATATATACTATATATACAACCGATCTCTATGATTTTTTCAGACAACAATATATGCTATATACGTAAGCATCTGTTTAAATTTGAAGCCTCTAGCTCTTAAAATAGGGCAGTAATTACGAAAAGTTTCTTATCTGAACAATCGGTTGTGGGGGATATATACTATATATACGACCGATCTCATCAATTTTTTCAGGAAGCAATATGTGCAATATACGAAAGTATATGGTGAAATTCGAAGCTTCAATCTGTTAAATTGAGTAAGATATTACAAAAATCCTCTTTTTTCTGAAAAATCGGTTGTATGGAGGTTATATGCTATAGTGGTCCGATCCGTCCGGTTCCGACAAATGTCTAATCGGACACCCAAGTACACCTGCTCACCAAATTTTATCAAGATATCTCAAAAATTGAGGGACTAGTTTGCATACAAACAGACAGACGGACAGACGGACATGGCTAAATCAACTCAGCTCTTCATTCTGATTATTTCGGTATATTTAATGGTGGGTCTATCTATTTTCCTTTAAGGACCTACAATTTTGGGTTTCGTGACGAAATTAATATACCATTTCATTTTCATGAAAGATATAACTAAAATTTTTGATTGCGCCGATGAAAATTACTAATTAAACGCTTAAGTTTGCCTTATTAAATCAAGTATAACTTTAAATCATAGATTGCATTGAACAATTAACCAGAAAAACTAACTCGGTTTATGACGGATAACAACCGATATCGAAGAACAGAAATGGGCTTTCTCAGTAAGATATATTGTTTTTGAAATTTTTCGCTCTTTAATAATGATTAATTGTTATTTTGAAATATTTTTTCGCTATCAATGAAATCGTTTATTAAGATTTATTTTCTTACGTTTTGGGAATGGTGAATGTTTCATCTTCTCTGTTATAATTGACATATGAAGATATTTAAGACGTAACATCATCATATTATTATTGGGGATTGCAAATAATTTGACTCCTCAAAATTTAAACCAGAAGAACCATACTACAGCGCAATCGTATAATTTTTGAGTCATGTAGGACCATTATGAAATCATTGCCAGACTGTTTGGGGATGATCTTGGAAAGACCTAGCACATATTTTGAATTCGAAAGTTTATCGCGCTGTTGTTATAATCGAAATGTTATTGGCATGTTATTGATTTGTTTACGAAATCTTATCGTTTTGTTATTACTAATTGTTATTGACAAAAAAATTGATACAAAACTATTTTTTGATAAGATATAGCATATTATTCTAGTCCACGATCTTTTCAACCATCCTTTATATATAAAAGTGGGCGCGTTCTTTAACCGATCTCGCCAATTTTTACTAGATAGATTTCCGTTCATTTTTCTTCAAGTTATGGTTCCCGAACCGCCAATTTCCAAAAACTAAAATTTTTTGCTTTTTCGTGTTATAATTCCACTTGGGAAATGAAACACCATTGATAAATTTTTATTTTTTTGCCAAGCTATAGCTTATTTTACTTTTTCTCGACCTCTTCTTTTCAAATATTTCTTAAGTTTTTCTTCGAAGCATTCTTTATAGTAAGGGTAAACTCTCTGTCTATTTTTGTTATTACAGGTTTAACGTTTTTTGATTTATGATTAATAACATTTGTAAAATTTATTTTATCACAAGTGGGCGGTGCCACGTCAATTTACAAAAATTTTTTCAAATTTTTATTAAGAGCCTCAAAATAACTCCAATCATCAAATTTCAACATTCTTGGTGTTTTATTCAGTTAATAATCAAGTTTTTTGTGTTTTCAAAATGTGATATATGTAAAAAGTGGGCGTGGTTATCATCCGATTTCGCTCATTTTAAATAGCGATGGGAGATGTTTGCCAAGGAACCCATATACCAAATTTATTATATTAAGTTATCGTGTGCAGAGGCAGACGGACGGACGGACATGGCTAAATCAATTCCTTTTTTCATCGTGAGAATTTTTATATATGGAAGGACTTCCATTATCTCGTTTGCTTTATGCCGTTACCATCAACCGTTATGTTACCAATGTTAATATACTCTGTGTGCAAAGCACGCTTAGTATGAAAAGTAGGAGTGGCTTTCAAGCGATTTCGCTCATTTTTAAAGCAAAGAGTTGTAGGTATGAAAAAAAATATTCATCCCTTCATTCGGATTGGAAGGTTTTGGTTCGACTTATGGCATTAAAAGTATTTTGGAAGGAGTAACACCCATTTTAAAAATTATTTTAAGTTTTTTTTCCTAAATCAACTATACCACTAAAGAGGTAGAATATCAGTCAAATGTAGTTAAATACCATAGAGTTATTGCAAACTTTGTTATGGTTAGGAAAAGTGAGCGTGGTCTTTACCCGATTTTAATGTCTTTAACAGCTTTTAATTTACGGCTTGTTAAACTTCCAAATTTTCTTCTTCTACATGTAGATGGTTCCACGACGATGTTCCAAAATATTTTGGAATTTATGTTTTGCGTCAAAAAACCAATCCATATACCAAATTTTATTAGCTTAACGGTATTCGTTTTTAAATTATCTCATTTTTGCCATTTTTCTAAATTTTCGTTATCCCTAAATTGGGTGTGGTTATCGCTCTTTTTCAATACCAATATATTCTGGTTCCAGGTAAGGCCGCGTACGGAATTTAGTTAAGATATCTCAATATTTGCTCAAGTTATCGTGTTAACGGACGGACAGACGGAGGGACATTGCTTAAACAAATTTTTGTGTGATGCTTATGATTTTGATATATGGAATTCTAAATCGATTCTTTTATACCTATACAACAAAACGTTATCCAATCAAGTTAATATAATCCGTGTGCAAAGCACACTGAGTATAGGTAAAAAGGAGCACGGCGCAAATTGGAAGAGAGGCTCGGCCTTAAATCTCTTCAGAGGTTTGCATTTATTTGTTATTTCTTTTTATCAAATACGGCAATTTTATTTTCACTGATTCATTTTTATACATTATTATCTTGTGCAATATTAAATTTATACAATTCATAAAACAGAAGTATACTTAAGTATATAAAATTTGCAAAAGATAACAGTTAGTGGTGTTTAGTGTCCAAATAACAGGACAGAGGTAACAACATTTTCTTAAATAAATATAAATCTATGTTGAACATTGTGGGGTGCAATACAAAATCTATGTAATGAATTAAAAATTGTTACAGAAGTTGAAGGATTAAACAAATACCAATTGACAAGTGTGCTTACTACGAAAGAATTATACAGAGGTATTGAAAGACAAAAAATATAATGAAAATGTTAGTAATTATATTAATTAATTATAAAATTTGTTAAATTTTTAAAGGGAAACACTTTACGTAACGGGTCGCAACAGAACTTCTATATCATCATGATTCAAACAAAGGAGTCATAATTTCACCTCCTTCAAGAAGACGGATAGTTTCCTAATGCTTTTTATATCTTCAGGAAGCTTATTGAGAACCATGCAGGACACTATTATGTAGAAGTTGCGAAACAGGCTGTTACGAGAAGCAGGAACTACAACATTTGAATGTGAGCTGCTTCTTAGCCTTTGTGAGGGGTATATTGGACTACGTAGATACCCACACCTCATAAAAAATATTTATAAAACTTTATAGAAATACAAGTGCCTCACAGGCAGAATATTTAACCGTTTAAAAAGGTTCATAGTGTGCGATAGGCGGTTCGCGTTACATATTCTTCTTATGAGACACTTCTGCAGAATTAAGAGCGGACGAGTTTTACTATTATACGCACTTCCCCAGCAACTTATACCATATTGTAATTTAGACTGTACTAGTCCAAAATACACCATTTTCAGCACACTGCGTGTGCATAGTTTTTTCAGATGATAAAATGAGCGCAGAGTGGATAACAGATATTGTTTCATAGTAGAGATATGGGACGACCAACTCAAATTTTGATCTATTACAACACCCAGGTACTTAAAATTGGATACCACTTCCATCTTAAAGCATTTTCCGTCGCAGTCAAATTCAGGTGCATAGCCAACTGGAGACCCCTGATCAATACAAGGATGAGTATAAAGTTCATACCGCATACAACTTGCAGAATGAAAAGTAATATCACAGCTTTGCACTTCCTTGCCTGAGAGGCTGAAATACATCAGCTTGGTCTTATTGCTAACAATCAGCTTATGCGAAGCGAACCATTGCCTCAGCAGGTGCACATCATGATTTATATCCGCAAAAAGATTGAATGCATTGTTTGTGGCATATGCAATAGCCAAGTCATGTGCAAAAGCAGTGACTTTACCCAGGAAAGGTATTGAAAATATAGAATTTATATAAATTAAAAATAGAACTGGACCAAGGACTAAACCTTGAGGTACACCCAAATCCATCGATTTAGCTGTGCTTAAAGAATTGTCTATTCTGACCTTTTGTATTCATGTATTTAAATATGATTTAAACCAATCAAGAACATTTCCACGGATGCCAGCTGAATGTAGTTTACTTAGAAGAATATTATGGTCAACCATGTCAAAAGCTTCTGTTATATCAACAAAAAGACTACCGCAATACTTTCTTTCGTCCATGGACTTATACATAAAGCAACATAGGTCAAGAAGAGCATCTTCAGTAGAAGCTCCTGACCGGAAACCGAATTGCATAGGACTGAAATATTTTTTTTTTTTTTTCAAATAAGCCATGACCCTACACTTCACATCTTTCTCAAAAACTTTCGAAATCGATGTCAAAATAGAAAGAGGTCTGTAGTTGTTCTTATCTTTCCTATTTCCCTTCTTATATAGTGGGATAACAACAGCACATTTCAGATCCTCTGGGAATACTCTGAGACTATACTACAATTAAATAAATACTTTAAAATGTCAACAACATAGAGAGCAATCTTTTTTAACATGCGATTCGAAATATTGTCATTTCCAGACGCATTATTGTTTTTCAAAGAGTTTACTAACCTCAGGATCTCTGTGCCAGAAATAGGGTCAAAAAAGAAGCTACTTCCTGGAGAAGTATTTCCAGAATCAAAATGGTTGATGTTACATGTGCAGCTAATAGGGCTATTATTGGGCAAGAAAGCTTTTCCGATTGTAGCAAAAAAGTCACTAAAGTGATTAGCAACGTCCATTCGGTGAGAAACATCCACCCCGTTGATATCTAAAACAATAGAATTAGCATTGGGGACCGAATTCCGATGAAGGATGTCATAAACCACATTCCATTATTTTTTAAGGTCACCATATGCAGCTGTTAGCCTATTTTTATAAAAAAGTTCCTGACTTAAACGAATTTCTTTATGCAACCTGCTTGTAAGACGGTTCACGCGCTTCCGGAGGCGACTGTTGCTGGAATGTTTGTAACCTTTAGCTCGTAGTTTATTTTTTAGTTAAATTTTTTTGAGTAAATTATGGTGAATCCAGGGCTTGTGAATCACATCCGAATGCTTTGGAAAAGATACAGAACTGGATTTACATAAGTGAGCTTCAAGCGTAGACAAAAATAAATTGTACGCCTTGCGTATGTCCTGTTCTGCGTAAACATTTTCCCACTTTTCATAACGAAGTGATATCAGAAGATCTCTGAAATTAATTTTCCTGACAGCTGTCATCCTCTTACGGTTATTATTACGAATAAAATTATACAAGTAATTTGCAGACCGATCATACAATGGTCGGAAACTCCCAGATCAAGGTTTAAAGCCACAAATGGACAAAAAGTAGAATCATCCAAGCGTCCGTATATATGGTCTAAGCATGTGCCAGAGTCAGGTCGAGTAACACATTTAATAAACGATGACAAACCATGACTTGCCATTAACTCAAGATGATTATCTAATGCAGAGTTGTTTCCGAATAAATCAATATTGAAATCTCCTATAATAACTAGATTTGTTGTTTTAACCTCATCTATAAACGATGAAAACTCTTCATAAAATTAATGTAAGGGAACAGAGTGAAGTCTCTACACACAAGCGAGGCTCAGTAGCTTATCACATACTCTCACATCTATTTTCATAATATCCGCACTGGTAAGGCAGAGTCGTGTTACCTCGCACTCATACTTGGTATGAATAAAAACTCCAACACCACCAGCTGAGTACGAGTCGTTGGCATTAGCGAAAAAGGAGTAATAAGGAATACGGTAATCATCCACTTCATAGGAGAAAATCCAAATTTCCGATACAAAAACTATATCTGGGAGATAATCAAAAGCCTCCAGGTTTAAACATAATGAATCAAAATTCTGACGCAGACTTCTCACATTCTGATGTACGATAGTTAAAGTGTTTGTTGCTCCTGATAAAATATTTGGTTCGTTTACGACGCTTATGATAGGGCTGTCATCTATAAAAAAATATCTACTGTTCATTTAAAAATTAATTAATTAAGTGGACAAATAAGCTAAATCTTCAAACGTATTTATTACAACAGCTCTATCATTTTCGGTCTTTCTTATATGTAATCTTGAATTCTTGAACCACAAATACTTAAAGTGTTTCTCCCTTTTAATCTTACTAGCAGCTGAAAATAATGCGCGGTTATAACCGGTTAAGGAGTTATTGATAAAAATGTTTTTAATATTGTTGCTATAATTTGGAAATAAAGAAGTATTTAGTTTTTTACGCGCAGTCCTCTTGGCCAACATAATTTTCTTCTTGATATCATTAGATATGAATTTTATTAGAATATTATGAATAAAATTATTGCCCAACGAAGATTCCCTCACGTTTTTTCGCTTAAAGCTAAATTCCTCTATTTCTTCCTCCGAAACCACTACATCCAAGGCATCCCTGAAAATTTTGTTTTTCAGATGATGTTCGCTATGACCCTCAAATTATTTCAAAAATTGGAAAAAATTGTCTTTTTTTTAACCTTTTCTTGGAATTTTGGTAAGCTTTTTTTTGTTCTTTTTTTCAGTTGGGTCGAGAAGTTCATGAATATTTTAATTTTGAACGCCAGTTTTGAGACATACCACTCAAAGATTTTAGTATATAGTAAGAAAACAAATTATCAAAAATTCAACAGAGAAGACATGGCATGGCGTATACGTAATTATTATCGAATAACACTTCACCAATAAACGAACCTTCGATTTAACTAGTTTATTCGAATAATCGTGAGTTGCTAGTATTCGAGTAATCGAAATAAGTCAACTATTCGAATGGTGAAATCCGCTTAAAACCGTACAAAAATCTAAGCTCGACTATTCGAACACTCGACTAATAGAATAATTAGAATAGTTCTAAGAGCACTCGGAGGAACATCGTGCCTTGTATTTCTTTAAATGAATTTTTAAGCAGCTAAATTTAGGAACACATTTACTCATAAACAATTTTAATAATTCTCTATGATAATGCAGAACAAAAGCATAAATATTACATAGGTATTTAAATATGTGTTGCCATGTATATTTGACAGCATAGAGATATTTATTGGAGCAAGGAAATCATTAAAATATTGTAATATCAACAGTTGCAACAAAGATTTATTTGTTTGTCCATTGTAAGAAAGAAATGTAAAAATAAGGAAAAATATGAAGTAAATAGCACGATTTTTGCTCTAAATTACTTCTATTATAATAGTTCTTTTATAAAATATATATGAAGCTCATGTATGAATGAATTACATATCCACGTGTTCGTATGTAGGTATTTATAAATAACACAAATTGTGATATTTCTTTTGAAAGCAAAATAAGGAACCATACGGTCCTTCAGTTCGTTATCGAAAGTAAAAAAAAAATTATTTAAATTTTTTACGTCTTAAACTGTATTTCTTTAAACCAGTTAGAATTTCCAAGATTTTCCCTGATATGTTCACTTATTCCAGGTAATGGAAAAAATTATAACGCTGAACATAAAGTCAAATTTTTTAAATGTATTATGGTTTTTAGCGAGTTCACGTCACAAGCTAGCATTGAAGCTAGCAACCACTCCCACTTGGCAATTGTCACAGACAAATTGGTAAATTTTTTAGAGTCAAGATAGATAATGTGCACTTAAGAATTCAGCCGCATCAGCCGCAAAGTTTCTTAAAAACATCCACAAAAAGGCGTGCTATGCCAACGATTATCCAGTGAACCCTGTACTTAAAGACAAATACCTTAAACTTTGAGTTGAGGAAGGCAACCTCCTAAGGAAAACACCCGCCATTTTAGCTAAAATTCGATCCGGATACTGTAATAGGTTAAACTCCAAATTATCCAAAATCAAGCCCGATATACCCAGTATATTTATGTCCCAGTTGTATTGTGTCGTCACATGTTAGCAACCATCTTTTCAGATGCAATGTGGAACCAACGCCTATAATAGCTTTATCCCCCTGGTCCAACCCTATTGAAACCGCACACTTTCTCGATGACAATAAGTGCGTGGTCCAAACTGTCACAATAAAGACAACAAGGTAAACGCAATAAATAGCACTTACCATAAAACTGTTTCTTTAAATTGAGAAAACTTTCAATTTTACGAGTAAGAAACTCACATTTTTGAATACAATTTTGACTCATTTGAGTATATTTTTCTTCCATTTTTACTTCCTTATATTAGGTCGGTTGAATGTTTGTCCGCTTTTCATACAAATCTTGCAATCGATTTTTAAGTAACTTCTCATTGAGCTACAAACATGAAACTTTACACATAGGGTAGAACACCGTGACAATGCAACAAAAGGAGAAAAATCCACTAGGTGGCACACAGATCGAAATAATTAGATAAGAATTTGAAAATTATCAAACCAGAATTTAAGTAACTTTTCGATGAGCTAGAGACTTGAAATTTCAAACTTAATTCAGTGGTCGATGACAGCCGATGACATGGTAGAAAAAGATTCGCTAGGGGGGGCACGGGATGAGATATTTAGAAAAATCGTACGAAACGGAGGGAATTTTGGGATTGATTTTTATTTAAATTCTCATTGAGCTACAACTGTAAAACATAACAGACAGGTTAAGACATCGAGAAAATGTAAGAAAAGGAGAAATTAAAAATAAAATAAAAAAATTTAAGCACTGCCTTTATATAAATGGACAAAAATCAGCGAAAACTATCTCCTTATATAAGTACATATTCTTGCTAAACTTTGATTTTTAAATTTTGACATAGAAAGTGCAAAAATATTTATGTGAAGTAAAAATATAAAGGTGGAGCGCAATTGATTGACTAATAATATCACCTTTCCTACCCGCTTTCAAAATTTAAAAATCAAAGTTTAGCAAGAATATATCGTTATATAAGGAAAATTTTTCGCTTATTTTTGTCCATTTATATAAAGGAAGTGCTTAAAATTTTTTTTTTTTTTTTTTATTTCAATAAAGAATAATTAATTGACTAATTTTTCTATAGAAAATTTATTGATTTCATCTCATATGTTAAGATCAGTGCTTTGTCAATGCTGTATCCCAAATATTTAGTATACTAGAAGAATCAGCAGACGTTGTCCTGCCCTAAATTTGGCCTATCTGCATACATTTTAATAAGCTTTTTCCGCCTGACTCTGCCCCCCCCCCCCCCTCTTCACTTTTTCCTAATCCTTTTATTCACTCCTCTCTCCGTATTTTTCGCTTCATCTATCTCCATCTTGGTCTCATTCTATCTCTTTCTCAATATCCTTCTCCTTCTATCTTTTCTCTTCTCTCAATTTCTTCTCATTCTTCTGCATCCCTTATTGCCTGTCCCAGAGTGTGGTATGTATTTTATTCCAGTCCCTGTCTCACTCCGAGTCTCAGTCCCAGTCCTAGTCCTAATCCCAGTCCCAGTCCGTCTCTGGATAATATAATACTCTGTACTAAAGCACTCATCAACAGCTTTCATTTGATATCCATATTGTATAAAAACTGTCTAGGCATTCACTGGTCCACGTTTTGGCCCATATCTCGAGACTCTAGTCACTCAGGGGTATGAAAATTACCCTCTACACAACTAAAGAATCTCCTGAATTAAAAAAAAATACATCTAAATCGCCGGGCCTGGTGATGTGCTATACTTGATATCATTCGCTATAATATTTTTTATTGATAAGCATGTTGTTTAACTAAACACCAAGAAATTACACGGAAGTATATCCGCACCACCTGAAAATATGAGTGCCACTGAGTATACGTAAAATTTTATTATTACGTATACACAAATAAAAAAATTTGGAATAAAATAATATTGCGACTATAAACTGAGGTGTAACCTATCCTATCTCTCAAGACAGATCAAACTACACACGGGGAGCAAAACAAATTCAAATCCGGTTCAGTACTTTAGGAGTCCATTGCGGCCAAAAATGTTGTGACACGTGTTTTTTATATATTAAGATTTTCCAGGTATGAGGAAATTGAGTTGAGAGCGGTGGAGAGAGTGTGACTCGGAATGTTGGAGGGAATGGGAGTGGGAGTAGGAATGTGAGTGGGAGAGGGAGTGGCAGTGAGACTGAGACTGGAAATGGGATTGAGATAGGCACTGGTACTGGGACTTCGACCTGGACTTGGCCTTGAACCTGGAGTTAAACTTGGACTTTGACTTGGACTTGGACTGGCATTTGGACTTACACTGGGACTGGGACTTGGACTTGGACTTGGACTAGGACTTGGGCTTGGACATGGACTTGGACTTGGACTTGGACTTGGAATTGGACTTGGACTTGGACTTGGACTTGGAGTTGGACTTGGACTTGGACTTGGACTTGGACTTGGACTTGGGCTTGGACTTGGACTTGGACTTGGACTTGCAACCGATAATCTTTTTATTTGGTACAACTTTTTCGTTGTTTTTTTGCAGTTGGTTACAAAAATTCTTTGACAGTTTTAAAAATAATTAAATAGTTTGTTTGACAATAACATAGCACACTTGACATATATAGGCTGCTTAATTGTGTGTTTACTAAAATTTTGTATGAGAAACAACAACAAAGTACATTTGAGGGGTTTGAAATCAAAGAACATATATTAAATAAGAAACCTTTTGATTGTTTAAATTTTCTAAAATTCAAAATTTTGATGAAATGGTTTACTGGGTATGCACACAAAACATCCAAAGTACTCGAATTATATGTAGTTTTGAGGCCGCTGGCTGCTATTAAATATATTGTATCAGAATTCTATACAATGAACCAAAATACAACTTTGCTTTCATTGCAAACACGCTGTGAAATACATTCTTACACAAATAAAATAAGAAACACGTGAAATGATAAAACACAAAGCAAGGAAATTCAAATGTATGCATGGAAAATAAATATAAATATTAAGAATATGAATACAACAGACTATGACATAAAGAGCCATTGTTACTGGCAAGTCAATTATACTAAGAGGAAGACTTTAGTCAAATGGAAAGTAAGCTGTTAAAGATTTTGTATTACAAATAAGCCCAACTGGAGCTGACAGTGCACTTATTGCTTACAACAAAATAAAGTTGCTCATAAAGTGATATAAAAATTAATAATGAAAGCTTAGCGTAAGTTTTTAAGTTTTTACAGTGTGTTTATGATAATATTTTTTAAGCATTTTTATCGACAAAGAATTGTTGAAAGTTGTAGTCAATGTCGATAAAGTTTTTAGTGCTCCACATCGTTGCGTGTGTCATTAATCTTGCTACTCATCTACCTCGGTGTTTTTCGGTGCTCTTCCTAAATCCAAATTTTCAGCTTCTAATTTTTTCGCCAGTCACTTTCATTTCTCTTTTCCTCTACTTTTTGTGCTTCCTATCGCATTAATTTTCCTAGCACAGTACGACTTATTAGGATTGTTCCAGTGACCACGTTTACAGCTGATTCTTATAAATGTGGTTCGGCTTAATAATAATAATAATAATAATACCCAACGGATTAAACCCTCCAAAGCCCGCCCGACCGGCGCGAGGGGCGCATCCGCATGACGCACGGATTTGTTATTGCCGAGTTGTTGATAGGCGGAGGTTTGTTAAGCGTCGAGATCTAAAACTGCTCAGCTACAGAATAAAAATCATCAGCTGAGTACTATACATAACAGTTAGAAATTACATAGAAATTATACATATATATACTACGTTGTTAAATAAGTGAACATTTTTAATTTATTTGATTTTTTTTTTTTTTTTGTTAAGAGTTAAGATAGGATAAGACAGTTTTCTTTATGGTAAAAAGTGAATCCGTTATATCAAATGAATTAGAATGAGTGTTAAAATCATGACACAAACACCGAAAAGATTCATTTAATTCGAAATTAGTTCTACACTGCCTCAAAAGAAGAGGTTTGTAATGTCTTGACACCCGTGATGGGACGTTGAAATTTACTTCGTTCAAAAGAATTGGACTAGAAATCAGTCCATTCAGGAGTTTAGCCATAAATATAACGCCTAGCATTTCTCTACGACTTGCAAGAGTTGGAAGATTGATAAGCTTTAACCGACTAGTATAAGGTGGAAGATTATACGCAGAGTCCCACTGAAAATTCCTTAAAGAGAAAAGTAGAAATTGCTTTTGTATTGATTCAAGTCTATCTGCATGAACTCGATATTGTGGATTCCAGACTATTGATCCGTATTCTAGTATCGGTCTAACTAAGGTGATGAAAAGGGCTTTAGTTACATAAGGGTCACTAAATTCTTTGGACCACCGTTTCACGTATGAAAGAACACCTCTAGCCTTATTGACAGTAGCATTAATATGAAGGTTGAAACTAAGTTTAGCATCTATCGTGACTCCCAAGTCCTCAAAATAGTTTACTGATAGAAGACAAAAATTATTAATTACGTAAGAGGCTGCTGGCAAAGATCTTCGAGATAGGCACATGAATTTGCATTTATTGAGGTTCAGCGGCATTGAATTTACGTTGCACCAAGTAACTAGGCAGTTTAAATCCCCTTGAAGCAAGGGACGTTCTTCGATAGACGCATAAGACCTAAAAAGTTTTACATCATCAGCATACATTAAGATTTTGGAATATTTTATAGTGGTACAGATATCATTAATAAATAGCAAGAACAGAATTGGACCAAGGTGGCTGCCTTGTGGGACGCCAGAGGGAACATCGATGACATTTGAAAAAGTATTTTTAAAAATAACTTTTTGCGTTCGACCGCAGAGATACGACGAGATCCACTGGGTGAGACCAGGTTGGAAGCCAAGCCGATCCAGCTTGTAGATAAGTAAGGAGTGGGATACTTTGTCAAATGCTTTACTGAAATCAGTATAAATAACATCTGTGTGAAGATTTTCTCTAAATCCCTTA
Source organism: Eurosta solidaginis (assembly GCF_040869045.1). NCBI lineage: Eukaryota > Metazoa > Arthropoda > Insecta > Diptera > Tephritidae > Eurosta > Eurosta solidaginis. Next base: position 289,231,103 of record NC_090319.1, on the reverse strand, counting down.
GAAACATGAGTTGCGAATTCAAGTAGATTAGTAATGGTAGATTTGCCTTTACAGAATCCGTGTTGCGGTTCTGCAATCAAAGTAGAAATGGAAAATGTAAGCTGATTGGTAACGATAGCTTCAAACAACTTTGGGATGGCCGACAACTTTGCTATTCCTCGATAGTTCTCTACACACGACCTACTACCACTTTTGTGAAGGGGTATGAGAAAAGATTCCTTCCAAGCAGAAGGAAAGACTCCACGTTTTAGGGACATATTGAATAAATCAGTTAGAGGCTGATAAATGTGCTCAGCGCATTTTTTAAGAAAACAAGTGGGAATTAAATCAGGACCGTACTTGAAAGATTCTTTCAAAGACGTTAAATATGAAAAAACTTCATCCGGATATATTTCTGGAATATTAATGGTGTTGAGTGAGTTAAGCTGAAATGGATATTCATTTGAAAAAGTATTAAATTCATTGGAATAGTTGGACTTGAAAAATTGTGCAAAGAAGTTAGCAATATCTTGATCGTCGCTAGACAAATCACCCTGGTATTTTAAAGCAGAGGGAAACCCTTTAACCCTACGTTTAGAGTTCACGAAATTATAGAAAGCTTTCGGATTGCAAGTTATTTTCCTTTTCATCTTACAGATGTACGTATTATAGCACTTTTTGTTTAATTCAAAATATTTATGACGCAAAATAGAGTAATGCAAGTAATCGGAGTGAGAGCCCGACCTTTTGTATAATTTGAAGAAGCGAGATTTTCTGTTTTTTAAGGACTTCAGCTCTTTAGTGAACCATATTTGGACGGATTCGGTAGACACACGTTTTCGCTTAGGTACGTGTTTTTCCAAAATACCGTAAATGGTGGTATAAAAGTCAGAAACATTTTTGTCAATATCAACACCATATTTGGGCCAAGCCACTGTAGATAAAGTTTGATTAAGTTTACTAAAATTAGCCTTCGCGAATTGAAATCTGAAACTAGAGTCGTATTTAGTAGCAATGCTACTCGGAGAATTTCTTTCGAATTCGTATGCTATTTCCAGGGAAGGATGGTAAGGGTCTTCAGGTACAGTAAGAGGTTCACCCCGGCTTAGAGTATATTTTGATGTATCATCGACAAATACCAAATCAAGGGTCCTCCCGAACATGTTAGGAATTATATTTATCTGTTTCAGGCAAAGTTCAGTTATTTCGGCTAAAAATTCGTTGTTGGACAGGTTAGAAGAAATAGGTACAATATTCTGATCAGATATGGTCCATAATACATGCGGGATATTAAAGTCACCCAGGACTATCATCGAATCAATGGGCTTCATCAATGAATTAACAATTTTGAGCAGGGAAATATGATCCATATACACCGAAGGATCAGAAGATGGTGGGATATAGCAGACCGCGATATAGACACAACCCATTCCGAGATTGATTCTAATGCATTTGAATTCTGTAGAATCAATAATGGGTAAATTAACCTCAGCTGAAGGTACAGAAGAATGTACCGCAAGCAAAACTCCACCTCCAATTCTGTTCAAGCGGTCATTTCTGTATATTTGGTAATCATGGCAAAGAATCTCTGAATTAAATACATGAGGTTTTAGCCAAGTTTCAGTTAAAGCGATAATGTTGTAATTGCAGTTAAACGATTTCAAATACAATTCAGTTAGTTTAGTGTTTAAACCTCTAACATTTTGATAAAACAAATTTAGGGCCGATTTAACATTCAGTTTTTTGATGCAATATTGTTATGTGGAAGTGTAGCAAGATTTGAAATATTAGTATTACGCCTACGCTCAAATTCCCGCACAAAAGCACCGGGCGGCCAAAAAGAATTATTTAATATAGTATCAAAATATTGTGCGGATACATCAATCCTAAAAGACGAAATATCCCTAGGATAGTTAAAATTGAATTTTCGAACTGTCACGTTTTCAAATTTAAGCTTAGCGATGATGTACGACTTTAGGTCCTCTTCTGTGGTGTCTTTATCAAATCTTGACACAAAAACAGATTTTTTAATAGGGACAACAATAAGATTGTTAGACGGCGGTTCGGATTCCGTAGAAGGGTTTTGTGGATCTTGATTATCTTTTGCAGAATATTTTTTAGGTTTTGTTAAAGAAACCTTGGATGAAGATGGCTGAGCTGGTAAGGGATTTGGAGAAGCCAGATTTATTAATTCGATAGTTGGGGGCGCTGTAACTACGGGTGGAGGAACTTCAGCAACGGCATTGAGTGTCGGAGCACTTGAGGAGGCATTACAATTTCTATGTTGGTTTACGTTAGTTAAGTCATCCGGATATTTGAAAGACTTAAATAAGTTTTCATACTGGATGAATTTCTTGGACAGTGCGTCAATTTCCCTGCCTATTTCAGAGAACCCATCACGAGCCTGTTTGAAAACTTTGAAAAGATCAATCTCAGTTGGTCTACATTTCAAACAAGCCCAACGAACTCCCTTATCACTATCGTTGAGAGCGTCAACCACTCTTGCTGACAAACCGGCACATTTCATATGGGCGAGCCCATCGCAAAGCCAGCATGACACGAACGGATGGGAATCACTTTTTATCAAGCAGTTCGCATATAGGCAAGACATTTTAATAAAAATTAAGAGACAGAAAAAAGAAATTAATAAAATAGTGAGAGTAAGTTGATTAATTGAAAAATAGCACAGCGGGTTATATAGAAAAAAAAAAAAAAAAAATAACAGTTTGGATGCACTGTATGAGCAGTTTGAGATGCACTGTGATAACACTGAACAAACCGCGCAAACAGCTGTGACACTAAGAAATGAAGTGTGCGCGCAAAATCAAAAATAAAAACAATTACACTATTAAAACTGATGCCTATCAACAGCAACAACACAATGCAATGCAGAAAACACTCGGCAAATCAATTGTATGTAAATAAGTGTGTGTATATGCAAATTAATGAAAAATTAGTTTTTATATTAAATATTTAACTAAAACAACTGAAATTAATTGAACTTCTTTAATTAGCACACTCAATGAATTCACTTCACTACTTATGTCAACAATAAAACTATCTTTAACAATATTAAACAATTTGTTTATCAAAAAAGACAAGAGCACAGATACAAAACAAACTATACAGCTTGACGTTTTAGCGCAATTTTAACGAAAATGAGTTTTTGCTGACAAAATTATTTTTTTTATTTTTTCATTTCAACATTTCTCTATCAGCAATGAAATTATTTTGCAAAATCAAACCATTTTGGTAATTCGTATGCACATGTTGTATCTGTTGTAAAATTTTTAGTTTTAAGTTGTTTCCCTGATTTGCATAAAACTTGGACATTAGTCGAATAGAAGACCCTGTGAGTTGCCTAAGTCTAAAAAAAAGTGAATACCCAGATGTACTTTTGCATAGGGTTATAGTTTTATATCCATATATCGAAATGATCAATGTTGAAAAAGATTTTGATTGGTCCAGGGTTCGTCACTGTAAAAGGTCTCTTATTCAAAGAAAATGGTTCAGCTTCTGTCAGCAGTCTTTTCTATAAAGATATTTTTCATTCGAATAGTAAAAACTTCTTTCTGATTTTTAAACTTAGTAAAACTGCCTTTATAAAAAGGGCGTGAGTAACAATTACTCGTAAAGCTCGATATGTAAACGTACAGTTGTACAACTGCACAATATTTTTAAGTTTACAAGAGCTGACAAATTTAATTACAAACCAGATAACTTTACCAGAAATAAGTAATTTTGGGATTTCTGAAAAGACCTTCGTTCTTGGTCTATTATCCATAGCACGACTTTAACGCCGATACATCGGTTGCCTATTTAAAGGCGGATAAGAAATGTGTCATAGTTTGTATAGGGAAATTTCTTGAATATCTGTTCCATAGGAAGCCTAATAGCGTTTTCTTTTCTGGCTATAGTGTTACGCTTTTTGTACGCCGCGCAAGGGTTGTTGTTCTATTCTAAAAAACAGGCAACGCCTTTTGTGAAAATTGTTGCCTGCTCGCAACGCAAAAGCGTTACACTTTTGCCCTGTATAAAATGGCGGTGTGGCAGTGCAACTCTGTGAAACTCTCAATTCGCTCTTGAGTTCCACATATAAGCCCCCATTACTGATACTTAGCATAGACTTGACTTGCCTTGGCGTAAACTTGGCAACTTAGCCACGATTATACTCCACTTGGCGCATAAAATCTGGCATCATAATCAGCGTTGAAATTTATTTTTAAATAAATGTCAATTTGTATGACAAAATGTCAAAATGAAATGGAAACAAACAAATGGCATCTCAAAATGTAAACGTCACTTAGAACTTACATAGAAAATCAAAATTCAACAGACTTCTAAGTCAAGTTAAGTTTTGAGTAATCAGTAACATGCAATGTTAATTTAACAGAACTGTAAGTGACAGTTCGTAAGCCAAGTCAAGTCTATGCTAAGTATCAGTAATGGAGACTATACTCTGTTAATATGATTGCACAGATCACCTTCCAGATTGCGCATTCACGAATTCGGCTTCGTTCTGCGCAACTACGTCACAGTTGACTGTTTGAGCGAATCAAAGAAAAAGAGAAAAACAAGAGCTAAAGGAAAATGACGTAAGAATTGCCCATAAAAAAGAGATGATCTAATGTTTACATGTACAATGCGCAATCTTCTTTTGTGATTTGTGATATGAGTGAATATGGTGAGATGAAATGTTCTTTGTATGCACTATAAATGTTGACAATTTTCTGGGGTAGGAGTTACACTATTAAGGCTTTACCATTTACTTAGGCAACAATTTATTTCAGAAAAGAAAACGCTATAAGAGTCATCGATAACAAATAGATAACACGCTGGTAAGAAATTAGTAACACACCCATAAGAAATCGAAAACCTCGCAATATGAAATTTGTAACTTTTTTAATACAATTCAATAACTTTTCGATAAGTTCCCGATAACACATATATATGCTTTCCACAAACTTTTATAAGTTATAAATAAAAAAAAATAAATAAAAGGTACGATAACCTTCGAAGAGATTTAAGGCTGAGCTTCTCTTCCGATATGCGTCGTCCCCCTTTTAATTTTTCCTATGAGCCTATGAGTCTTCGATAGCAAATAGATAACATGCCGGTAAAAAATTAGTAGCACACCGATAAGAAATCGAAAACCTTGCTATATGAAATTTGTAACTTTTTTAATACAATTCAATAAATTTTCGATAAATTTCTGATAACAAATCGGTAACTTTTCCACAAACTTTTATAAGTTATAAATAAAAAAATAAATAAAAGGCGTGATAACCTACGAAAAGATTTAAAGTTGAGCTTCTCTTCCGATTTGCGTCATCACTCTTTTAATTTTTCATTCAAATTGGCGGGACGGGGCCCACTGGTTTTATAACGACTCCGAACGGGATCTGCAAGGCAAATAAATTTTCACTGAGAGCTTCTCATGGCAGAAATACACTCGGAGTGCTTGCCAAACACTGCCGAGGGGCGACCCCGCTTAGTAAAATTGTGTTCTAATTGAAAAACCTTGTTTCTAAAATGTTTATGTTGATTTGCCCGGGGCGTGAACCCAGGATTATCGGTGTGGTAGGTGGAGCACGCTACCGTCACAACACGGCGGCCGTATTTTTGAATATAAGTTAGTATACTTGTATATAAGTAAGTCAAAAATTTTTCGATAGCAGATCGACAACTTTTTGATAGCATATCGATAAAAACTCGATAAAAATCGATAACTTTCCGATAAAAAATGGATAGCATTTCTATATCATATGTATCTATAGCTTTTCGATTAATGGTTGATAAAAAACTCGTCCCTAAAAAATCGGTAACTTTTTTATAAACTTTGCTATCATTAGCAAACTTATAACAGTTCGATAACAAATTCATAACTCGTCCATACTTCTTCGGTTCCGCATCTATAATAAGCTGATAACTCGCCGCTAAGGAATAACACTTCTGTTACGTTTTTGTAAGTCTTTCGAGCCATTATTGCAGAGCTTCGTGCTGTGCTGACTCTAATTCTATATATATATATATATATAAAAAGAAGTGTACATTTTGATTACCACTCCATAACTCGAGAACGGCTCGACAGATTGCCATGAAATTTTTTAGAAAGATACAGGAAGGAGAGATGATGGTTAGTTGATTTTGAAGTCCCAAATCGGTTTAGCCGTATAGATATAAAAATCAAATTCTGTGTGTGTATGTGTGTTCCTTATTGAAACGTCTTTCCCACACATCAATCATCACCAAATTTTGGTTATGGGTTCCTTCGATCAACGGGAAGGTTTTAGGCTAAAAATAATTTCGATATATAAAAGGAGCGTGGCACGTCCCATACAAATGGAATCTTTGATACTGAATACCTTTGAAGGTATACATGCCAGAACATTGAAATTCAATGAGGAGTTATATGAGGTCAATCCCTAACATCACCAAGAAAATGCGGAATTTGGAGAAAGGGGGCGTGGCACCTCCCATACAAATGGAATCTTTAGTAATACAAAACTTTGAAGGTGTACATGCCAGAACATTGAAATTCAGTAAGGAGTTATATGAGGTCAATCCCTAACACCACCAAGAAAAGGCGGAATTGGGAAAAATGGGGCGTGGAACCTCCCATTCAAATGGAATTTTTGGTACTGCATAACTTTGAAGGTATACATGCCAGAACATTGAAATTCATTAAGGAGTTACATGAGATCAATCCCTAACACCACTAAGAAAATGCGGAATTGGGAAAAAGGGGGCGTGGAACCTCCCATTTAAATGGAATCTTTGGTACTGCATAACTTTGAAGGTATACATGCCAGAACATTGAAATTCAGTAAGGAGTTATTTGAGGTCACTCCTTAACACCACCAAGAAAATATGAAATTGGGAAAAAGGGGGCGTGGCACCTCCCATACAAATGGAATATATTATACTCCATATATCTGGATGTCGTAATGGTAGGATAATTAAAATTGGCAAGGAGCTATGTGACGTTAAGTCCTAAAACCTCCAGTAAAATGTGGAATGGGGAAAAACTATGGCTGCCGTACAAACTTAAGTTATTTTAACACCTAAAGTTTGACTGCATTGTTCAGTTTAGCTGTTATGCCTTTTGGACGTTTAGTAATCTGCCTCTGTTAAACAAATTGTTTAGCTTCAATCTATCTACATCTTCTATAAAATTCAAATTCTGTGTGTGTGTTCCCTATGAAAACTTGTTTGCTATACTTCGATCATCACCAAATTTTGGCTCGAGGTTCCTTCGATCAAGACGAAAGTTTTTCATATTTCAGAATTAAGAATTTTAAATTTAAATGTTTTTGTTTTTTGGCTATGCGAAAGAACTATCTCAGCTCCTAAAAATGATCGTGTTAACAAAATCAATGATCGCTTTTAAAATCAATGTCTTGCTGAAGTGACGAAATATAAATCTATCGACACAGTTACAGATGAAGATACAATTGTAAAATATCCAAATGAATTTCTATACTCCTTAGAACCAAAAGGAATGCCTGCGCATATATCAACTTTGAAAATTGGCTCACCAGTCATGCTTCTTCGGAATGTAATCAAAGCAACAATCATCAGCGGTAAAAGCAATACAATAATATAAAATAAGGTACAATAAGATACAAGAATAAAATGTTTTAACAGAAAATTTCACCAAATATGCGTACAAAATTCAATTCAATTTACGGAACAATAAATTAAATTATGAACAAACAAAACAGAAAAAATAACGCAACATCCATTCGATCTCGGGCGTTACAACCGGCGCCTGGTAAAGCTAGTGTATATATATAAAAAGATGTGTACATTTTGATTGTCACTCCATAACTCGAGAACGGATAGAAAGATTGCCATGAAAGTTTTAGGAAAGATACAGGAAGGAGAGTTGATGGTTAGTTGATTTTGAAATCCCAAATCGGTTTAGCCATTCTTGAGTTATGATTTTTTTAGAAAAAATTCAAATATGTATATAAAAGAAAGTGGTGTTAATTACACTGCGCATAACTCAAGAACGGATGAACCAATTTGGCTGAAAATTGGTGAAGAGGTAGCTCGGAACCAGGGAACGGACACGGGATACTTTTTATCCCGTTCTGGCTAGGGTCTTGAGATCAAAACGTGGACCTGGGTAATCCTGAGATATGTTTGTAGAGTATGGGTGTCAAATGGAAGCTGTTTATGAGTACTTTGATACTAGGTATTTTTCGTACCCCTGGGTGACTAGGGTCTCGAAATATAGGACAAAACGTGGACCGGGCACCCCTAGAATGTGTTTATACAATATGGATATCAAATGAAATTTGTTGATAAGTGCTTTAGTACAGGGTAGTTTTCATACCTATTGGTGACTAGGGTCTCGAGATATAGGCCAAAACGTGGACCCGGGCACGCCTAGAATGTGTTTATACAATATGGATATCAAATGAAAGCTGTTGAGTGCTTTAGTACAGGGTAGTTTTCATACCTATTGGTGACTAGGGTCTCGAGATATAGGCAGAAACGTGGATAACGGTAACAATAGGGTATGTTTTTACATTATGGGTATCAAATTGAAGCTGTTGATGTGTGATTTACTACAGATTATTTTTTATATGGCTGGTTGACTTGGGTCTCGCGATATAGGCCAAAACGTGGACCCGGATACACCTAGAATGTGTTTATACATTATGGGTATCAAATTGAAGCTGTTGATGTGTGCTTTAGTACATGGTAGTTTTCATACCTATTGGTAACTAGGGTCTCGAGATATAGGCCAAAACGTGGACCCGGGCACGCCTAGTATGTGTTTATACAATATGGATATCAAATGAAAGCTGTTGATGTGTGCTTTAGTACATGGTAGTTTTCATACCTATTGGTGACTAGGGTCTTGAGATATAGGCAGAAACATCGATAACGGTAACAATAGGGTGTGTTTTTACATTATGGGTATCAAATTGAAGCTGTTGATGCGTGCTTTACTACAGATTATTTTTTATACCGCTGGTTGACTAGGGTCTCGAGATATAGGCCAAAACATGGACCAGGATAACCCTAGAATGTGTGTGTATTATGGATATCAAATGAAAGCTGTTGCTGAGAGCTTTAAAGTAATTTTCATTGTGGTATTCGATTTAGTCGCATCAACCTGGCAACACTGATAAATACGCATGCGGAGCCGAAATAAGGACATGAATTAATAATACCCACATACCTATTTACATACGTCCTGTTCGATTTGCCTGAAATTTGGTATATAAATTTGCCTATATTAGTATTTATGATGCTTTTTTCCGGGAAGTAGACCAGAGATGAACTGGGACTGTGATTAGGACTAGGACTGGGACTGAAGGTGAGACTGAGACTCGGAGTGGGACTGGAGCTGAGACCCGGAATGGGACTGGAACAAAATACATACCACCAAGAATGAGAAAAACTTCAGAGAAGAGAAAAAAGAGAAGGAAAAGACTGAGAAAGATATAGAATGATACGAAGATGGTGAAAGATGAAACGAAAAATACGGAGGGAGAAGTGAATACAAAGATTAGGAAAAAGTGTAGAGGGGCGAGGGCAGAATTAGACGGAAAAAGCTTATTAAAATGTATGCAGATAGACCAAAAATTTAGGGCAGAACAACGTCTGCCGGTTCTGCTAGTTCTTCATAAAAAGGGTTTCGAAATGGGCCGCATATATTTCAGGCTTTTCTATAGCCCATTCCTCTCTCATTCTATAATCCTGTTTGCAACCGAGAATACTAGCGTTAGACACTCTTTGGTGTTCGTGATGTTCTTATCTCAGAATGAGTAGGTATCAATGTAGCTGGGCGAATGCAGCTTCACTATTTCGAGATACTTTTTGTGGGCCTTTAATACAGAATGTAATGATGCTCCTGTTTTAGTAATGTTCGATGGAACTTCGTAATATGCTTTCACATATTGGAATTTTGTTGCGTTTGTCATTCTGGATTCTGGATCACAGACTAGACGTCAATTGCTAGTGAACGAATTACTCAGGCTCACTTCACACATTTTCTCTGTCATTAAATAGCTGCTGAGGGAGCATCGTGGTAACTGGGGGGAGGCTATCGTTTCTTTGCGTATTTCAAAAAACCTTTTTTTTTGATAAACGCGCATGTGTTTGATATTTTCACTTTTTAAATGTTAGCAATGTATAATATTTTTATTGTTTGTTAGATTCATTCAATAAAATATGTTCCGTATAGCATATTCACGAAATATATTTTAATTGTTAAAAAATATATGTGTTTTTTTTTTTATTTGTTTTTTTTCTTATTGAATAGTGCAACATCTTGTTAATTTTTCATCAAAAATTGTAATAGAATTTGGTAAACCAAATAATTTACTATCCGAATCAGTTCCTTAAATCCTTGTTCCTTTTTTCTATCACCACGAGTATTAAAAAATATAATTTAAAACCTTCAGAATTTATGAAACCCAATTATCAGTAATTTTCAAATGCTTTCATATTTTCAGACAATACTCTCACTCTTGATATACTTTGTAAGTATACAGACGACAAATAATATGTTTAAAATTAATGCACTGACAAAATTTATTATCGTTCGCAAGCACAAAACTTACTAATTTGTCACAGAAAGTTTAAATATCGAGTCAATTCTTTAGACTTTGGTACTTTTATACTTCAAAAAGTTATTCAAGCAAACAGACAATGTGAATGTTCTGAAAAGCCCGCAAGCTTTTGAGTTTATTGCGCCAAATTTTGAATGTTCAGGTATATAAATATTGCATAGAATATATTCAACTCTTCAACACATGGGCGTACGTATGTATGTGAAGAAATGGAATATATTCGACAGAAGGCAGAGAGTCTCTAACATAGGAAGCAACCCCTTTTGAGTTTTTAACGATATATTTTTGAGCCAAAAATATTACAATAATATTATGGAATATAGGTTTTAATTTTTTCTATTTACTTTCAAATCAAGAAGTGTCCTGGAATGCGAAGAAGTATTGAAGAGGATTTGCTTAGTCCAAGCCATACATCTACACTGGCTTCCTGATTATAAAAGGTTAGAAGATAATGAAAAGGCCGACGGGTTGGCAAAGGATGGCTCAGCACTCAATGGATGAACGGTGGACGTTCCAACACGTTAGCGGGAAATCAAAATGAGACCGGAGTTGCATATAGTCCATCAAGCAGGAAAGGCGTGGACAGAAGCGAGGGGCCGCAAAACTTCTAAAACCATGTGCAAATTCTACGACTGTCTTCTGGAGCCACATGCTTATAAGCTTGGGCCCGTCAGTAACACTAAATGTAGGAAGTGCGAGCTGCACAACGAAAGGGTTCAGCACGTGCTTCTAGTAATTTCCAAAAGGACAGAGTTATTCTGTAAAATTAGCCCTTGTGCTTAGTTGGAGTTTCTCCAATAAATTTCAGAAAAAAAAAAACAAACACTATGTGTACATTCAGTCTGTGTGAGGTCTTTATTTACCGAACATTTCAACCTAAACTAAAGTGCATTTGCAGCGGCAGCTCTAGTTTTAATATGGGGTTTCAGAACCAGGGACCAGAAAACCGAGCAGTTAAAAATTTGCTATGTTCCGGTGAAGGTTTTTTGTTGTTGTAACGATAAGGACACTCCCCGAATGTTTTTGGGAGTGTTATCGATGGTGATGATCCTTTTCCGGATGTAGATCCGGTACGTTCTGGTAACAAGCACCATTAAGGTATTAGCCAGACCTTCTCGGGAACAAATCTGCAGAAAGGAATTTTGCCTTTTTGCATTATTATTTTGCGTATCATTTTTAAAAGACAGATCATTTACAATACTGCAAATTACGTGCCGTAAAAAATGTATTGAATTTCTGTGTACTAACAAAACTAGCTACAGTTACCTAAAAACTGCAAACGAAAAACCCTCCATTGTTGTTTGAGTTTGGCAAGCTCTGCATCTACTGAATCGTAGCAAAGCTGTTAAGTGCTTCCACACACAAGCAGCCAAAAATCGCTTAAGCACGCAATAAATATCTACTTTGTACACGCACTTTGTTATTCTCTCATGGGCATACACACTTAAGCTTGTGAAGGTACATTAGGACGTATCATGATATCTTAATATATAAAAAATACATGTCACATCATTTTCGGCCGCGATGGACTCCTAAACTACTGAACCGATTTTGAATTTGTTTTGCATCCCGTGTGTAGTTTGATCTAACTTGAGACATAGGATAGGTTATATCTCAGTTTATAGAGAAAAGAGAGAAGGAGATTCATAAAGAGATATAATGAGACGAAGATGGAGATAGATGAAGCGAAAAAGACGGAGCGAGGAGTGAATAAAAGGATTAGGAAAAAGTGAAGAGGGGGGGCAGAGTCAGACAGAAAAAGCTTATTAAAATGTATGCACATAGGCCAAATTTAGGGCAGGACAACGTATGCCGGGTCTTCTAGTATATATATATCTATATATAATATATTACAGAAAAAACTATTAATTTGATAAAACTAAAAAAAAAATTTAAGTGAATTACGTTAAAATAATTTTTGTTAATATCAAATATCTGAGGGTTCTTCAAAAGTGGAAGCTAAACATAGAACATAGTGTCAAATGAGGCTAGAGGGAAAAAATATGAGCAAAGAGAAAGCTGTGAAGCTGACTGTAACAAACATACGGGCGAATTGTTTCATTGATGGATGCCGAGTTCAATTATCAGTCTGAGAGGCGATTACAGAAGCGATACGATCATTCGCTTCAAAAGCTTTAAACGTAATTTTCATATCGGTATCAAGAAATATTCACCTTAAAGTGCCCTTAGGCTTCGGTTGTTCGATCCCTGGAAAGATCTTGAATACGGGCAAGGCCATATCCTGTTAAATTTAAATTACTCCTAAATCACAACAAAAATGGATAAACATAATAAAAGTGTTTAATACTGGCTTAACAGTTATATTTCCTAGAAAGCGGAGAGGTAACACACAAAGCGATTCGACATTTCAGCTTTTACGGGAATATATAAAATGGTTTGTGGAATGAGAGTAAAAATCCTTTACAAAATTTCAAAATTTTTCGAGTATGAGGATTTTAATACCCAGGCGGTATGTGAAGTATTACTGGATACAAATAATACCGGTTATATTATAGCAAGATTTCCTTATGTTAGGCAAGCTCTCGGAAAAGCAACGATAGCATCAATTCTGGTTGGCCTGTGCAAGTAGTTGACCAGGCATCCATGCATCCAAAAAAGTGGACATTACGTTTCCTGATCTGTATTCCGAGCTATCACAACAAACAGAAAAAGGTGATAGCCGATGAGTTACTGCGACTTAGGCTTTTGATGTCACAGGAGCGAAGGGGTTCATTGCACCGCTGGAACTCACAAAGGGTCGCACCACACAGCACTGGTTCTATGTAAGTGGAGGTACTTGCCTGCTGCTTGTTTCTCATGCTATACCGATGCAACTGGAATACGATATACCTTATGCATAAAAATTAAGCATTTGCTCAGTCCCAACTTCAGAAACAAAATACCCAGCCTTTACTCAAAAACTGGAGTCTGAGAAAATTCGCGCTTTTTATACAGAAAGTCGCTTTTTATAATAAAAGAAAACTTGGGCGCCTACTGAGCGGCTATTCAGCTCACTATCCAATCAGAATAACCATTTTACGAGAGACTCTCAGAGCTTGAAATGTTTGGCGAAAGGTGCATTCCAAATATATAAACTCAACGGGATAAATGTAGTGGGACGACATTTGCGTTGGGGTATTTAAACATTCGTCTGCTTTCATATAATATTTTGCATTCATTATATTTCAATATGTGATATCAAAACGGACCTTATCGCTGATTTTAATCAAAAAGGATTCGCTACATCAACGAAAAACCCGACCAAACACTTTCCGAAATACAAAAAATTTTGTAGTTTTTATATACTCTAAGCCTACGTGAACTTAAGTCAACGAATAAAAGTACATCAAAGGATTTACTAATAGCTAAGTACTCTTCGGCTCAGATAGTTCTTTGAGACTCAAGGTGCGAGTGTTTTTCCCCTTGATTTCACTCATTGGCGTTAGTTGCCCGAAACCGGGGAAGACTACCTCCAGCGGGTTAGTGGCATAGAATAAACCTATTGGCTGTCGCAAAATGCGACTTAAGTCCCGAATTATTGAAGGGGATTTGTAGCGCAACCCTTTCAAGAGTTTGCAAGCGCAGTTTAAAGCTTCTCTAAACTAATTTTCATGCTATCGTACCCCCATGGAGAATCCTGTTTCTTTAGCAGGCGCGGTTCTGCCGACCCCTAGTTCCCCATTCAACTAGTGCGATGGGAGGCAGATGGGCTAAAAGATTCAATGTAATGTAATTGTGCTTATTGCCGGAAATTTCCGGATCTATATCCGGTGAAGAATCAGTAATATCGACAATATCCCCCAAAACTTTCAGGGAGTGTTTTAAACACTACAAAAACAATAACAACCAGTGGGGAAGACTGGCTTATTTTGCCCGGAACGGTAAAAATCGTCCGGAGGGGAAGGCGCTATCAAATCATGACAATATTTTCATCAGATTTCGTTCAGTATTGAATCTTTAGATTACTGTTGACATTTTAGTTTTAAACGTTTTAGTATGCCTCTTAATGGGCTTTGAAACTGAAGGAATCGAATAATGAACGTGGTAGGTATATAAAAAATGTCCTTCTTGTGGTTGCTGTGACCACCAATACAAGTTAAAGTATTATAAACTATTTGTTTCCAAACAAGTGTTGAAAAAACTAATTCAGTCTAAGAATTATTTTATACGCCCTAATAGTCATACATTGATATGGAAATTTAAAAGTCAATACAACCGCATTTTGCATACGTACAAGCGCTCAAGTTTGCATACTTGGGGATGTACATTATAATGTATCTACATATGTGCGTGTGGATGGGGCAGCGTTATGAAAAGTTTTGGAAGCACTCACAATTGATTTATAGTTTTGCAACAACAGCTTACGTTACATATATGCACACACGCATATACATATGTGGATGTTTGTTTCACCTTAATGTATGTACCAACTTACACAAAATTTTTAATTTTATATGCAAAAGATGGGCTCTTCCGCTGGTACTAGGAAATAATGTCTCACTCCCGTAGCACATCTTATTTGAGTGTGCGGAGATATCGAAACACATGAGCAAATTCAGAAGAAGAAATATTCCGAACTAAAAGTGAAAGTAAGAATGGAATGATGCTCTTTGTTAAATAGTATGTCAGTTAAGTGGTTCGGAGACACTTTTGAACCTACCATAAATAAATGAATCTATATATTTTGGCCTGACATTCAAAGTTTTAATGTAAGTTTCATACTGCTTTTAAGTCCTAAAAGTAATGCCAACAAATTCACATAGAATCAATCCAAACTTCTGCGTATGGTATTTAATGACCCAATTTTTTTTGTAAAAATCTCGATTATCGTCACCTCCAAAACAATTTGTTTCGACTTTTTGCTGAAATGGTTCCATTGTGTCTGTAGTTTTTTTCGATATCGAATTCCATTTTTTTCCCGAAGTTGTGAGGATCTTCTACGGCAGTATGGACATAAAGTCATTACTGAAAAAAAGCTAGTGAGGCCAACACTGTCTTTGGTTGTGACATAAACGTTATAACTTTCGAAATCTTTGCCAAAAAAATGCCAAAGAACGACTCGAAAGGTATTTTAGAAGTTTTTTTCAAGTATTTCGATAAATCGAGAATCGGAACACTTTGTAAAATAAGGGCCACCCTAGTGTGCATAAATGCTGATGAAAATATTACATTAACATACAACAATATTTTGCAGCAATATCGAACGCCTTACTCGTCTCGCAAATAATATACACTGCAACAAATTATTGCGGTTATTTCAATATGCGTTGGTGATTAACCGCTTAAAAAATGTTTATATAGCAACACCCATTTTGTCCAAATACTACACTCAAAGAAGTCCCCACTTACTTAAGACTTCTTGGAATCTAGATTCAAGTTGTATTCGTATAAGGAAAATTCTTATCCAATCTTCGGGAATTTTATAGTTTTCAAGTTTACATCTCACGTTCTTCATAAATCATTGTAGCACCTTCCAGAAAACTTCGAGACCCTTATTGGTCTCGAACTTATTCTCAACATATATGTCAAGTTGAAATCTCGCACAAGATATTCAGTTAAGATGAAGTTGAAAATGAAAATGTTTAAAAATAGTGCTGTTTGTTGTAGTATAATTCCCAAGTTGAGCCACTGTTGAAATACAATGCATCAGATTTGAGATGATATATTTTCTCAAATATATATTTTATGCAGATCGAGGCTAAATATTAATTGTCTACCTTTTTATTTGCATATTGTTTGTACTTCTAATTAAAAAATAAAATTGGTAGCATGCCAAATCCTGAGCTCCTTTGATTATATACTGCACCTTTGTGCACTCAGAGAAAAACGCCGTTCTAAAATCCATCACCACCGGACTCAATTCAAGCTTTTCATGTTCTTACTTTTTCGTTCTTGAAAACGAATGACCTGTTCTCAAAACAACAACCTTGTTCTTGAACGACAACCATTTTCTTGAAAAGAGAACGGCTGGTCTTAAAATATGAACAAATCTTCTATTAATGAGAGCAATATTCTTAAATTAAGAACAATGTTCTTATGTTAATGTTCTTAAATTAAGAACAATGTTCTTAGACTATTTTCGAGAAAAAGAAACGGTATAATTCGTGTGCACTACAATGTTAAATACAACATTTAGCACAAGCTATCAGGCAGTTGTAGTGACCCAGCGGGTATGATGTTGCGGTTGCAATTGTGTAGCGCGTGTTCGATCACCGTTAAACTCTAAAGTTTTTAAAAACAATTTTTTTATATTCTATTTTTTAACTCTTATTTTCGTTCAGTTCCCTTCAGTTCTTAAAACAAGCCCATCGGTCACGAGTTAAGAAAAAACGTACTTAACAGACTTTTTTCAACGAATTTTCTTAATTTTGAACTTGTTTCCTTCATTTTAGAACGATTTTTTCTCTGAGTGTAGATGTCAAGAGGTTGTCACCTATTTGAAATTGGATAGGCTTATATGAATTTCAAAACAAATTTAAACAAGGTTACCTACGACTTATCAAACGGTTACTCCCAAAAAAAACATTGCTCTGAACGAATTTCGTTGAATTTGAGCGCTTTTCGACTTTGATATAAAAACTTTTGTGAAGAGCTTAATTAAAAGGAGTGTACCGAGATCATTTGAATTATTTCTTTAATTTTCGTAATTTTTCTTAAGGTATTAAGGAAAGAAGGAAAAGCCTATATCTGGGTATATAGATCAGCCGTAGCTCCTTTTACAAGAAATATATTGTGCCATAAAAACAAACTTGATCCAAATTAATAGTATTATTCAGATATTACCTAAAAAAGGAGCGCCTCCACACCCATTTTCAAATATGTTTAAATTTTCGTATTTTGCTTCACCAATATCACTACAATTTAGTTATATACCGCAAGTTTTAGTTTTTTATTTTTCAACTTTCAACATTTTTTTTAAGCCGTCAATTGGTCTGGCTGGTTTTTACATGGTGTATATACATATATATATATATATATATATATAAAAATAGGGACAACCTCCACGTCAAATTTTAACATGCCATATCGTCCATGGTTTTTAACCTATGACTTTCTAAATTAAATTTTTTTTTCTAATTGTAGGCGATGCAATACCCCTTTTCCTAAATTTTATTGAGTTTATGTTTTTCGTCACCCATATTCTAAATTTTATAACTTGATCAGTCTTCGGTAATGATTTAACCATTATTTTTTCATTTTTTGGAAATTTTGATATCTATTTTATTCACAGTAGGCGGGTCGCCAACCAATTCTGCTAATTTTAAAAAGGTCCACACAATCTTTGTGCCAAATTTCAACATGATATCTTCGACGGCGTTTGATTTAAACCTTAAAAAGTGGTGGCGGTGGCACTCCTGTTTTCCCAAAATTGTACACAGTTTCCATTTTGCGTCAATATATTTAATTTTTTAAGTAACTTTGTTTGGTTATGCACGATCATCGCATTTTTTTCATTTTTCGAGAATTTGATATTAATTTGTTTAAAGTAGGCGCATTCGCCAACCGATTTAGTTTTTTCTTTTAAGGTATAAGGACATGGACAACCTCCATGCCAAGTTTCAACACAATATTTTTAAGGGCTTTTGTTTTACGGTTTAAAAAACTTCAAGCACATTTTCTTCTTTTAATTGTGGGTGGTGTAATGCCCATTCCCCAAAAATTTTGCTAATTTCTATTTCCTGTCATTCTATCAACCCATATATGAAGCTTCATCATATTATTGGTGTTTGGTAATGAAATATTCGCATATCTTCGAAATTTTGGATATCGAAAAAGTGGGCATGTTTATCGTTCAATTTCGCTCTCTATACTCAGCATTCTTTGCACGCAGATTATATTAACTTTGATTGGATAATGGTTGGGTATACAGGTATAGAGGAATCGAAATAGATATAGACTTCCATATATCAAAATCATCAGTGTCGAAAAAAAATTTGATGGATCCATGTCCTTCCGTCCGTCTGACAGTTAACACGATAACCAGAGTAAATAATGAGATATCTTCACCAAATTTGGTACACGAGCTTATCTGAACCCAGAATATATGAGCGTTGAAAATGAGCGAAATCGGGTGATAACTGCGCCCACTTTTTATATGTATAACATTTTGGAAAACACGGAAAACCTTATTATTTAGTTTACAATACACCTAGAATGTTGAAATTTGACGTGTGAACTGATATTCAGACTCTTGATAAAAATTTGAAAACAATTTTTAAAATGGGCGTGGAACCGCCGACTTGTGATGAAATCAATTTTACAAATATTATTAATCATAAATCAAAAATCGTTAAATTTATCATAACAAAATTTGGCAGAGAGTTGTCTTTACTATAAGGAATGCTTTGAAGAAAAATTAACGAAATCGGTTAAGAACAACGCCCACTTTTATATAAAAGATTTTTAAAAGGGTTTTGGACGAAATAAATAATTTATATCTTTGCAAAAAAGAGCTTTATATCAATGGTAATTCATTTCCCAAGTGGATTTATAACAATAAATAGGAAAAACTTCAAATTTTAAAAAATGGGAGTGGCAATGCCCTTTTTATGACTAAGCAATTTTCTATTTTTCGGGAGCCATAACTCGAAGAAAAATTAACTAATCGTGATAAAATTGGGTCACATATTTTCCCTATAGCAGGAAATAATTCTAGTTAAAATACCAGGCCAACTTAGATATAATTTAGCAAAAAATAGTTTAAAGTCGATATGTTTAGAAATGATATTTCACTTATCAAGTATTATTGTAAGAGGAAATGGGAAGACATTTCTTTTTAAATGGGCGGTTTCACGTGTTATGTAGAAAAGTAATTTATCTGAAACGAAGTGTGCAATTGAAGCTCACGCTGAGTATATAATTTTCGGTTACACCCGAACTTAGACACCTTTACTTGTTTTTTTTTCCAGAATGTGGATCCGGATAAGTTAGTATATTAAATTTTGAAAAGATATCTAAATTTTTACTAAAGTTACTGTGTTAACAGACAATCAAAACTTTTTTGATCTCGACACCTTTTTCCCATTACGTACTACTGTTACTCACTTAAAGTGATAGCTCCCTTGTGTAGAAGTTTTTCAAATAAAAATATTAAGGATTGCCACTTAAACTAAATATTTGTATTTGTATTTGTATATTAGGCCGGGTCGATTTGCGGGGAGGCAAAAAATCGCCCATTGCTCTGTGAAAATCATATTCTAGGGATCAAAATAAGAAACTTTGCCGAAGGAACCATACCCATAAAACGAATTCTGATGTCCCCCCCTTTGGGTCGTAGGGGCAAACTTTGAAAAATCCCACTTTGAAATGCCTATGTTTTTTCTTTTTGGAGTTTATTTTTCTCTTTAGAAATTTATTTGGTCAGAACATATGTAAATGAAAAAATGAATTTAATTTAGTATTAGAAAAGAAATTAAAAAAATTATTAGAAATTAGCGTTTTTACAACCCCCTTTTAAAACCAAGGCATCACTGTGATGCATTTGCATCTCGTAAACATAGTTGTGTGGGTTTTTTATTCAACCGTTTTAAAAAATGAAGGTATCACTGTGACACAATTGCAGATCGTAAAATTGCTTTAAGCCACCACAAGACACAGCAGGTAGAATTGAAATTGCCCCTACCCAAAAGTTCGACCCAAAGGGGGGGACATCAGAATTTGTTTTAGAGGTATGGTTCCTTCGGCATAGTTTCTTATTTTGATCCCTAGAATACGATTTTCACAGAGCAATGAGCGATTTTTAAATCGAACCGCCCTATTGTATATCTTATAACTGCAGAATTTCTCAGGATAATTAAAAGTTCGCCGAACTAAGCTTGATAACCTGAGTACTACATTATAAGACGTTTTAATCAGTGCTATTACGTTTTTACTAAAAAGAAATGTTACTACTCATTGTCCTGGGTATTTATTCGATACTAATTTATGCCTGACGTCGAGCGCGGCTCTATTTGTTGACATCATAGCGATTAAACACACACATTTGCATGAAGAAACTGTGTTGAGTGAGAGTGTAGATATTTTTTTTAAATTTATATTTTTATTTATTTTTTTAAATACTACAGTGTGCTCGGTCACTTATTTTTGTTGCTCTGCGGGTTCCAAGCGTTGGCGCGTAATTTATGCACTTTGCAAAAATTTATCGCCACGCAATCTTAATGGTTCACTAATTTCATTATTCGCTCATCTGCAAAAATTCGCTTGGATAATGGACAAATTTTCTGTAAATATTTGCATATATACATATGTACATAATTTTTTATATCAACATGCGTATGCTTGTATTCATACATACATACATAGGTATGTACGAGTATGTTAGTATATACATAGCTACATAACCACATCCTCTGCTGAGCTGCGCTGCTGCATGTCCTTCGTTTACCCACTTTTATGCAGATTAAGGTTCGGCGAACAACTGGCAGTTCCGTGTTCTTTTCACTTCTGCGACCACTACCGCTGCCGTTCTTCTCGCACCGTTCTTATACCATTTTAACTCTGTTGATACTGATGCAGCTTTTGCTATCGACATTGCCATTTGCTACGTGGCTGTGCAATGTCATTGTTGTTTTTGCTTTGGTGTACCCACAAAGTGGTCACTGTGGTCGGAAACAGCCATGGTAGTGGCTATGACTGGAGCACCAATGACGTAGTCAAATGTTTGTTTGATTGTTCGTTCAGCTGCTCGTTGGTGGTTCTTATGCAAGTTTGTATGTATGTATGTATGTTTGTAAATATTGGTGAAGTTGTAGCCAAGCTGAAGTACATTGCGTGCACTCAGTATACTAATGAGTTCCTTTCCTTTTTGACGAATATTTCATATGAACATCCTTATGCGCCATGCCGCGAGACATATGCACATGCATAATATATATACATAGGTAAGTATGTACTTTACATTTTCATGCATTGTTTTTCTTTTTACAAATTTCATTTCCCTCACTTGCCATTAAGTCAGTTCAATTGGAATAAAAGTACGTACGTAGGTATATGTGTGAATGTGTATAAAAATTCCTTCTCGCATTGTCTATAATAAATATGCATTAATGCTTCCAGATGACATTGAATAATTACGTTAATTTTTCTTAAGACCGGTGTAAAAGCAAACATATTTATTTTTCTACTTTTTAATATACTTCTAGAAAAGGTAAGCCCATTCCTTGTGCCAGAAAAGCAAGCCCTGGATTTGTGAACGTCACTACAGATCAAACTTGATTTCTACACTTTAACAAGGTTCCATTATTGTAACTTTGTCAGAGCACGCATGCTGTAGCATAATATAGATAGAATATATAGAACAGAATAATAGATATCCAAGAAGCACTCATGGCGCTTAACCCCCCCCCCCCCCCCAGTCTTGCTAAATAGGTAAAAAAAAACTTTAGGGTCGCTTCCACAATCATGAAATACTGGCCTCGTGACGTGCATATTGAGAAAATTGGGCCCCACTTTAAACGTCATTTGAAGAACCTGAGGCTAGTTTGGTAGCAAAGAAGCAGTCATGCACTATGCCCAGCTCTAGCACATACTCTTGCACACTTTCAGGAAGTGCAGGTTCAAAAATTGTTTTCAAGGGAACACGCGTCAAAAGTGGCTCGGCCTAGATCTCCTCGGAGGAAAACCGCGCCAAACATTTTTTGTTTTTACATAGAGCCGATGTGAAAGTTTAATAATTTCAAAGAACTAAGGGAACCAGCTTTTCCAATGAGGAATCTCGAACGTGCTCGGAAAAATAAATTTCTTAGGCCGGGAATATAAGATCATATTCTGGATTTTTTTGGGGGAATGCTATTTTTAAAATTTTTTCGTCTCTAGTTGAGATGACAGATTCACCATCTTTGGTGTTAGCCAAGGAGAAGAAATATTTCTTCAATGATTGAAGTATGTGATAGCCATTTGCTTTCAGATAGCACAGTCGAACAAAATCACAACTTATCATTGCAAAGGAGTAACCATGGTCTAACATGTCTAAATTATTTCTTTTTTGTCTTTGAAGATTAGGGAGTCAAAAGAGGCATTTGCTTAAGTTGGCACAAATACAAAAGAGTTAAAACTTTGGTGTGTAAAAAATATGTTTGCCTGACAAACCTCAATATTTCATATTAACAATTCAACTCTCCATCTTAGGTCCTTAAATATTTTATTTACCCCAAAGTGAAAATGCTTAGTAAATCTTTAGCAACATGTTGCACCTACGCGTAGCAACTTGCTGGTGCCTTTGGATAGAATGTTAAAAAGTGGTGCAAGGTGAAATGTTTGAGTTTCTAAGTGTTAGTATGAAATGTTTCTTATTTTATAAGGGCCAATATACCTAACGAACCAAAGCTTTACCACTTCAGCAATCCTACACACATAAACTCGACGACCTGGACTCTGCATTTGTTCAGCAAAAATTGACCTGGGCAAGGCCACCTTTTAGAACTGGATGGACCATGATGATCTCATTTAGGTTGATTAGAATTCACGTCAGAAGTCTGCTCATTAGCCAAAATAAAAAATCCTTTCGGAAACCCTAAACCCTGTTATAAAATGTATCCATGCTTTGGCAAATACTAAAAGTTTCCTAGGACCTATGCTACCTGCTGCTTTTAGATCTGCCAACTTTGCCACTCCTAATACCTGGGGTCTTAGTCTTGTCAGCGCAGGCCACGAACAGAAGGCATGCGCGATCGTTTCTTCCTCTAACCCGCACTGACAAGGTTTTATTTAAAAGCATATTACGCCAGAAACAGTGTCCAGTGAGAAAACCCATCATGAGCCTGTAGTCCAATCTTTTCAAAGATAAAAGTGGCTTTGTTAATCTAAGGTTATATGACCTGCATATGACCTTCGACACTTTGCAGCCCCTCGCTAGGTTCCATAACTTTCCTGCTTTGATTTTCAGCTCTCGTCGTTTTTTACCTCTCCCTGAACCTAGGCTCTTATTACGTTTTACGATCCGTAACTAAAAACATTTCACTCAAACGATAACTGTGCAACTGTCAAACTATATCTAAATATTATAATAACTAAAGTATCTAACGACTACCATATGTCATTAGTTCACATATGTCATTAATCCGATCCACCATTTCAGACCAATTGTGAATAAAAAATTATTTTCGATCAAAGATCGTAAATTTTAATACGGTCAGTGATTGGAAAGTCTACGTTAAAAGCTTCGACCAATGCCCCTGTTTTGCTCGCTTATCCGGTTTTTCATTTCTGAATTGAAGTAAAGAATCCCACCATCATTCCTGTTAGTAGTATCACAATCTTTTTAAAAGTTTTCTACAATCTGACTTACATATTCTATTTGAATACTATTGTTGATAACCACGTTTTTT
This sequence comes from Eurosta solidaginis, assembly GCF_040869045.1. Taxonomy (NCBI): domain Eukaryota; kingdom Metazoa; phylum Arthropoda; class Insecta; order Diptera; family Tephritidae; genus Eurosta; species Eurosta solidaginis. The sequence goes on along the minus strand of NC_090319.1, from coordinate 289,207,207 downwards.
CTAAGAATATACCGCCAAAATCTGTTTAGCTTAGCGTCTTTCATACATGCAGGCTCCACTTCCCAGTGGTACCAGTTAAACAACAAACTACAAAAGCTCTTACTAAAATGGCTGACAACTTAAACTACAGAATATATTTCTAGCAACAAAATTGTTTTCATATCGTTAGTACAAAGGCAAAAGGTATTTAGATTCGCGAAAACCACTACAATGCATCTAAATACCCACACGCACTTGTATAATTGTATGTTCATTGGACTCTTAAGGATAGGACAAGAGAAAGCAAATAACTTCCACACATCCTTCAGCTATTGTACATAGGCAATTGAATATACAAGTGAGTGGTATATGCTTGAGGGGTACATCTATTCTTGTACTTGTGAGTGCAATGCATTTATGGGCATCTACTTTGGTTTATACATGTTGTCACACATATGCATCAGTGGCGGATGGATCCAAAGGGGGAACTTGGGGACCCCCCCTTAAATCCAGCAAAGGTCTGTATATATATAATATGTGACCCAGATATCGATTCTAAACCCAATTTTATTTTATATTTTTTTCATAGAAAATTATTCTCAAAAATATTAATTTTTCTAAAAACATAAGAAAATTCTATGTATGTATGAATATTAGAGCGGGTGAAATTGTATGGAGGGATTTTTTCCCATCAGGATTTTAGCAAAAACGTAATCTACATAAGATTCTAAGAAAAATTGCTGAAGACACCATAGCTCTAAGTCCGATTTCGAGGTCCCCACTTTTGCAAAATAGATATTTTGCATTTGAATGTAGGGTTTGGCCAAAAAATCTTCATAGCTTCTGATAGATTTATAGGAAAAATATCATATTGGGCTTACCTTAAGGTATTTTACGTACATTTCAGAATCTGTATTAATATCTATAGTGTTTTTGAATTTTAGTATAGATATCAGGCTTAAATTATGAGAAATTAGCCTTAAATGAACTTTTAACTACTATATTGTCCTTTTTAGCAAATTTCTTATGGAAAAAAATTTTTTTTTTCTTTACAGCTAAAATAAGATCAGAAGATTTCCAACAACTTTCATTCAGACAGTTTTTCTTTTTTTGAATTCGTTTTAGTAGAAAAAAATGTTTGCTTATTACTTGAAAATATAGGTTTTTTTTTTTGAAAAGCAGGTTTCTATTTTTATCAAGATATGTACCACACAGTGCTAATACATTTCATTCTTTGTCTGAAATTGTTATAGTTTTTCTTAACTTAAGGTCTAAAAATGAAACAACGATTTGTCCTTTATCAACCGTGGAATGATCCAGTAGCAAATATTGTGAAGAGCGGATGGAACTTTATCACCTTTTATGGGTGCTTTTAATCTGCTTCCGTTCAATATGATGTTAAAGAATTCCCTCTGGCATTTAAGCTCTCTATGAACATTAGTTACCAGGTCGTCCTCTTCGTTCTGACAGAAATTTGACCTTGGCTTGAAACCTTCCGTCTTTCGTCGAGTGGACCTTTTAATGTTTAAACTTTGAGCTCGATATGAAAACATTTCGGGAAACAGCGAAGTCGATCGTCCTAATTGACATCTGAAATTGCTGTGTAAATGTATTTTTATGTGCAATTTATGAAGGTTTTTTCATTGCCAAATACATGGGAAAAACCGGTAGATAGTTACTATAGATCTCGTGTTTGTATTTTTAATTTATATTTAGAAAGTGGGCGCGGTAATCATTATTTTGAAAAGAAAAGATGGTTATAAATAAAATCGCAACATCTTTAACCGAGTCTGAAGTCGATGCAAAGATTTTCAAAAGATTCGGGGTACCTTAGTAGGCGTGGCCACGCACTTTTTTTAAAGATAAATAAATATGGTTTTAGCATTGTGGTTTTATGAATAACGGAAATATTCCGTTAAGTATTGAATTATCATTTTTTTTTATTGAATTATCACAGGATTATATTTCATTTGGAAACAAATTTTTTTTTACAGTAGTGTGTTGAAACTCCTTACAATATATTTCTCTAAATGATGACCACACGGGAAAATAGATTTTTATTATATTTAGATTTAAATTTTTTTTCGGCTAAGACTACCGATTTTTTTGGTTGACTTAAGTTGGATATCAACAAAAATTCGGTAATCACTACCACCGATAAAGTCGATAGTGGCTACCAAAAAAATCACAATGCGCCTCTCTGGATCCGCTCATACATACATACTCATATTGGTTATATGTTATGAGTGGCTTAAGTTAAAAGTTTGTTGTTTTTTTGTTGTAATTGTTATCTGATATATGTATATGATGTAAATACAAAACCTTTTATCATTTGGTAACAACAAGTATTCCACAAAAACATTTATTTCAGTTAGCTTGACTGCAGTGCGAATGTTTGCAGTGTTGAGGCAAAAAAATCTGGGTAATGAAATTTTGTCTTTCACTCTTTACTTCATCAGTTGCATACAACACATCAACTGAAAATTAGAAAATGCATTGTTTAAAATTTAATTTACTATAGCAGCAAAATCAATCATTGTGGCAATCCATTGCAGTTTATAATTTGGAATTTTGGTTGAATTAGATAGTACCTGTGTTTGCAAAAATAAGTCCTAGTATCCAGGTGCATATGTCCAACTTACTTGCCTCATAGCGTTTTCTATTTTGAAATAAATTGTTGCCTAAGTAAATGGCAAAGCCTTAATAGAGTTACTCCTACCCCAGAAAATGTTCAACATTTATAGTGCTACAAAGAACATTTCAACTAACCATATTCACTCATATTAATATAGTATATGTGGAATTTAAGAGCGAATTGAGAGTTTCACAGAGTTGCACTGCCACACCGCCATTTTATACAGGGTAAAAGTGTAACGGTTTTGCGTTGCGAGTAGGCAACAATTTTCACAAAAGAATGAAATACCCCGTAAAGGCATTGCCTTTTTTTTTAAATAGAACAACAACCCTTTCGCGGCGTACAAAAAGCGTAACACTTTAGCTAGAAAAGAAAACGCTATCACATCTGTATGTATATTGGAGTGGGTCGATTTATTAAAAAAAAAAAGTGTAACGGTTTTGCGTTGCGAGTAGGCAACAATTTTCACAAAAGAATGAAATACCCCGTAAAGGCATTGCCTTTTTTTTAAAATAGAACAACAACCCTTTCGCGGCGTACAAAAAGCGTAACACTTTAGCTAGAAAAGAAAACGCTATCACATCTGTATGTATATTGGAGTGGGTCGATTTATTAAAAAAAAAATTTTTCGAGCGTACATTTTTGGGTCGGACAGGGTATACGTATTAAACATTTTTTAGTTGGTCATGAAAAAAACCTTAAAAATCAAAAATGGAACTTCTTTCCTGAGCCCAAATCCTATCGAAAAATCTTTGGCGCGAAATCGGTTAACTTTTGTCGATACAAGTCGACCCAGGTTAATGTATATACATCTCAATGTGGTACACTCGGTAATAGACGGATGCACTAATTTCTGTATGTAGAGCATTCCACTGTTGGAAAGGGACAAATCGTACGCATTCTTATACCCTTCGACCTTTTTTTTTTTCTTGGACGTTTTGACTGCAAACTGTCTTAGGTGATCTCTAGCTGCTCAGACACAGAGAGGCTTCGTCAGCTGAGAAATATACATATACTAATGAAATACAACACCGCATTCATACGATTTAATGATTAAGAGAAGTATCAACAGTGGCGGCAGCCGTAGCGTAGTGGCAACGTGCTCCTCCTACCACACCGAGGATCCTCGGTTCAAGTCCCGAGCAAAGCATCATAACGGTGTTGCCCCTCAGATTGATTTGACAAACACTCCGATGTGTATCTGCCATGAAAAGATTGTCATCTTCGTGGTCGGCGTAGAACATCTGGGTACCGTCCCACCAATTTGTAGGAAAAATTAAAGGAGTACGACACAAATTTCAAGAGAAGCTGGGTCTAGATTCTCATCGGAAGTAAATGGCAGTTTATATTTATTATTCACAAAAATTGCAAAAGCGAGTCCGAAACTTAAATTGTGCTTGTGCGACAATTATAATCTTCACACTAGCCCTGAAATGGTTCGCTGTGTCGGAAATTAGCTTTGCGTTGTAAATGAATAATAGTGAAATCAACTCTGGTGACTTCTGATATTTATGCACATTCTGCTAACGTTCGAGTCGCTAAACTGTTGAATAAATCACTCCAATATTCAATATTGAAAACTGGTCTTTATTTAGATACTTTGGAAGTAGTACTTCACAATTATACTTCACAACCAATAGCGTGTTTAAATCAAAACTGAATAGTTATTCCTCAGCTTGCGTTGCTTTTATAATCACTGTTGCCTCGTCCGCATATTTCTACTAAGGTCTAGACGTTTTGCCGTCTAGAACTGTTGTATCTCCTGCTTGGTAATTGAGCTATATGCGTGTGTATATGTGTAATAACATCGGCTGATGACTACATGTGTGCGTGTGAGATATATCTTCACTTCGAGCTGCTAGTTACATATGTGTGTGCATGTACATAAGTTTGGCTGCTTACTCTATTTATTGTTGTGATTATTTACTAATAGCATAGTTATGCTAATATTCATAACAATAGGTTTTGAACGTCTCGCGGCTCGGATAGGTACATTAAAGCTATCTCCGTTCAAAAGAAATTGGCTTGAAATCGATTCATTTAATAGTTTATCCTTGAATATTACACCTAGCATCTTCTCTCTTGCAAAGGCCAGAAGATTTATTAGCTTTCAACCATTAGAATAAGGAGGAAGATTATAATAAGAGTCCCATTGAAGAACTCTTAAGGCGAAAGTAGCAACTGGTTTTGTATTGATTCAAGCCCATCTACATGAACTTGATGGCGCGGCGTCCAATATCGGTCTAAATTGTTAATTCACAAGCTAATACTAATTTTAAATTCTTTTTTCTACTTCCTTGAAAAATACTAACATTGAAAATTTATAAAGAAATAAACTTCTAAAACCGGCGAAAATTTACAATTTTCCATGGAATGCTCAATGGGCACACACATTTATTGTGCTTTTATGACAGATGTCAAAATAACTGTAAGGCATACTTTCAGAATTAGACTAAGTGGAGAGATTTTTGCTTTTCATGTTTGTTTACAGGCATGAAATGCAATGCTTTTGCTACTGACATATTGCCAACAATTAGGTCTAGTAACTACTGAGATAGCTATTTGTAATCTCAAGTCAACTTACGGCCACCGTGGAGTGATGGTGCGTGCTCCGCCTACCACACCGAATGCCCTGGGTTCACATCCCGGGTAAAGCAACATCAAAATTTTAGAAATAAGGTTTTTCAATTAGAATAAAATTTTTCAAGCGGGGTCGCTCCTCGGCAGTATTTGGCAAGCGCTCCGAGTGTATTTATGCCATGAAAAGCCCTCAGTGAGAACTCATCTGCCTCGCGGATGCCGTTCGGAGGCAGCATAAAACAAGTAGGTCCTGTCCCGCCAATTTGTAGGAAAAATTAAAAAAGGAGCACGACGCAAATTGGAAGAGAAGCTCGGCGTAAAATCTCTTCGATGGTACTCGCTCCTTACATTTTTTTTTTAAGTCAACTGAATGCCTATTCTTTTCGAGTGCAATAAATATTCATACACGTACGAAAAATATTGTATGCTAGCAAACATTGAGCCTGAAAGCAGAGTTAGCTTTTAGCTTAGGAAGCAAAAAACGGAATATACGGCATATATATGTATTCCCGTTATGATAGGACAAGATGCGAAGTCCTCCCAGCGCTTTCTCGCAATTAAAGTTTTGATCTACAAGTAGCCAGCGAAATTCTGAATCCCCTTTGGCACACACATCTGGCTTTAAATAGACATGGATGTCGTTATTCCCCGTGAACGCATATAGTGAAAGGAGAAAAGTAGGCACGCACTTGCGAATCACGCTCAGTCCATAACAGTTTTTGACCCCTGCGCTTTAGTAGCCACCTCACAATTAAAGTAGGTGATAATTTAACTAGCGCATGGCAATGTATATCATCCTATTCGAGCTATAGTGATCGGTTGGTTGCCCAAAAATCCGACTGCCTCCGCACTTTTGTATGCATTCAGCATACTCCATGACTAAGTGCACCACAATCCTCCACAGACTATTTCTCTACTCAACTTCTTATTTTTATACTCAGTTGAGCAGAGCTCACAGAGTATATTAAGTTTGATTGGATAACGGTTGGTTGTACATATATAAAGGAATCGAGATAGATATAGACTTCCATATATCAAAATAATCAGGATCGAAAAAAAATTTGATTGAGCCATGTCCGTCCGTCCGTCCGTTAACACGATAACTTGAGTAAATTTTGAGGTATCTTGATGAAATTTGGTATGTGGGTTCCTGAGCACTCATCTCAGATCGCTATTTAAAATGAACGATATCGGACTATAACCACACCCACTTTTTCGATATCAAAAATTTCGAAAAACCGAAAAAGTGCGATAATTCATTACAAAAGATAGCTAAAGCGACGAAACTTGGTAGATGAGTTGAACTTATGACGCAGGAAAGAAAATTAGTAAAATTTTGGACAATGGGCGTGGCACCGCCCGCTTTTAAAAGAAGGTAATTTAGAAGTTCTGCAAGCTGTAGTTTGGCAGTCGTTGAAGATATCATGATGAAATTTGGCAGGAACGTTACACCTATTACTATATGTACGCTTAATAAAAATTAGCAAAATCGGAGAAGGACCACGCCCACTTTAAAAAAAATGGTTTTTGAAAGTCAAATTTTAACAAAAAATTTTATATCTTTACAGTATATAAGTAAATTATGTCAACATTCAACTCCAGTAATGATATGGTGCAACAAAATACAAAAATAAAAGAAATTTTCAAAATGGGCGTGGCTCCGCCCTTTTTCATTTAATTTGTCTAGGATACTTTTAACGCCATAAGTCGAACAAAAATTAACCAATCCTTTTGAAATTTGGTAGGGGCATACATTTTATGACGTTAACTGTTTTCTGTGAAAATGGGCGAACTCGGTTGATGCCACGCCCAGTTTTTATACACAGTCTTCCGTCTGTCCTTCCGCATGGCCGTTAACACGATAACTTGAGCAAAAATCGACATATCTTTAATGAACTTAGTTCACGTGCTTACTTCAACTCACTTTATCTTGGTATGAAAAACGAACGAAATCCGACTATGACCACGCCCACTTTTTCGATATCGAAAATTACGAAAAATGAAAAAAATGCCACAATTCTATACCAAATACGAAAAAAGGGATGAAACATGGTAAGGTAATTGGATTGTTTTATTGAAGCGAAATATAACTTTAGAAAAAACTTTATAAAATGGTTGTAACGCCTACCATATTAAGTAGAAGAAAATGAAAAAGTTCTGCAGGGCGAAATAAAAAACCCTTAAAATCTTGGCAGGTATTACATATATAAATAAATTAGCGGTATCCAACAGATGATGTTCTGGGTCACCCTGGTCCACATTTTGGTCGATTTCTGGAAAACGCCTTCACACCACTCCCTTTTAAAACTCTCATTAATACCTTTAATTTGATACCCATATCGTACAAACATATTCTAAAGTCACCCCTGGTCCACCTTTATGGCGATATCTCGAAACGGCGTCCACCTATGGAACTAAGGATTACTCCCTTTTAAAATACTCATTAACACCTTTCATTTGATACCCATATCGTACAAACGCATTCTAGAGTCACCCCTGGTCCACCTTTATGGCGATATTTCGAATCGGCGTCCACCTATAGAACTAAGGCCCACTCCCTTTTAAAATACTCATTAACACCTTTCGTTTGATGCCCATATTGTACAAACAAATTCTAGGGTCGCCCCTGGTCCACCTTTATGGCGATATCTCGAAACGGCGTCCACCTATGGAACTGAGGATTACTCCCTTTTAAAATACTCATTAACACCTTTCATTTGATACCCATATCGTACAAACGCATTCTAGAATCAACCCTGATCCTCCTTTATGGCTATATCCCTAAATGGCGTCCACCTATAGAACTATGGCCCACTCCCTCATAAAATACTCTTTAATGCCTCTCATTTGATACACATGCCATACAAACACATTCCAGGGTTTCCCTCGGTTCATTTTCCTACACGGTTATTTTCCCTCATGTTGTCACCATAGCTCTCAACTGAGTATGTAATGTTCGGTTACACCCGAACTTAACCCTTACTTGTTTGTTATAAGTTTTTTGTTTTTAGTTTTTTCTATTTTAGGTTACTTGACTTCACTTTATTATTTTTTTTTATATTTTATATACTTTTATTTATTTATTTTATTTTTTCTTAATAATATATTTTTACTTCTTTTAATCTTTTCTTTATTTTATGTTCATATTTTATTTTATTTTATTTTATTTTATTGATATTAGAGAGAAATTACAAAGTTTACAAACGGCGATGGTTACTAGGACAAGTTTCTGAATTTCTCCTCCTCAGCAGCTAGCTTCTCGGGAGCTGAGTATTGAACTCAAAATCTCCAAAATTCATACAAGTGTAACAAAAACAATCGTATAAATCAATATGAGCATGTCTCGCTAATTAAATAAAGATAGATAATAATATTGATATAAAAGTGAACAGCGGAACTACTGCTAAACTACTAAACAATCGTATAAATCAATATGAGCATGTGTCATTAATTAAATACAGATAATAATTAAATACAGATTTACTTTATTTGTTTCACTTTATTTTACTTTATTTCGTTTTATTTTGTTCTCTATTTAAAAATAACAATAATTATCATTAGAAAAAAATTGTTGTTCTGACCTTGAGCTCGAATTGAACCTTGAATCATTTATCAATAGGCCGATAAAAACAAAAACAATTGTTAATAAACCATGAGCACTTGGGAATGTCAAACAAAGTTATTGGCAATAAACAAATCCAGCGTTATATGTGATTTGAAACAGATAGCGCAACACTGAATAAATAAAGTTGGTAAGAAGGAATAGAAGTATAAATTTGTCAGTCACACAAACCACCGCTTTATAGCTAAAAGGTTAGCGCAGCGTGCCTAAAGCGTGCTGATGATGAAGGCTTAGCACCCTTCGAAATGGACCTATCTGCGCAGCTACTGTAGGTTGTCCAAAAAATTTTCTACTTACTATTCCAAAAGCAAAATACAATTTTTCAAATTTAGAAAAATTAAAAAATAACAATAATTATCATTAGAGAAAAAATATTGTTCTGGCCTTGAGCTCGAATCAAACTTTGAATCATTTATCAGTAGGCCGCTAAAATTAAAAACAATTGTTATTTTATTTTATTTTAATATATTTTATTTTATTTTATTCTATTTGATTGTATTTTACTTTACTTTATTTATTTTATTTATTTTAATTTAATTTTTTTTATTTTATTTATTTCATTTTGTTATAATTTATTTCATTTTATTTTACTTTTAAAGTTTATCTAAGCGGAGCCGCCCCAATTTTTGTTTGTTTTTTCCTTAGCGCTAAAATCCATCTGACACATCAACTCATAAATATTCGCAAGCTTTTTACTGTCGCGACAAAATTTTAATTGCCTGTCAGCAATAAATCAGTTTTAAGCTCTGTCTGGCAATCAAAGGCACTTCCAAATGTTTAAAAATGATTATCTTCTTTATGGAGTATATATATATATATTTATTATTACTTTCAAACAAATTTATAAAAATTAAAAAACTACTAGTGGGCTTTTTTCATGTGACAACTCCGCATCAGCTTTCGTGACATCACCAAGCTACGCGTTCCAATAATTTGAAATTTCTATATACGTAAGTACGCTGAAGCATACATTTTTTAGATGGAATGTATGTATACATTTCCGTCGAACTCTTTAAAATTTTGAAACAGTGTAAAGTGCATAAAAAATAAAAATAAATGTAAGGCGCGATAACCTCCGAAGAGATCTAAGGCCGAGCTTCTCTTCCAATTTGCGTCGTGCTCCTCTTGATTTTTCCCTACAAATTGGCCGGACGGGACCTACATGTTTTATGCCGACTCCGAACGGCATCTGCAAGGCAGATGAGTTTTCACTGAGAGCTTTTCATGGCAGAAATACAATCGGAGCGCTTGCCAGACACTGCCGAGGGGCGACCCCGCTTAGAAAAATTTTCTTCTAATTGAAAAATCTTATTTCTAAAATTTTGATGTTGCTTTGCCCGGGAGTTGAACCCAGGGCATACGGTGTGATAGGCGGAGCACGCTACCATCACACCACGGTGGCCGCCGTGTAAAGTGCATACATAAGCATTTTAATCAACTAGACATATCCCCTTTTGATACACTCTAAAATTTTTGAAAATGCATTGCACAAAACTGAAACACATACATTGATGAATATTGCCCATATCATACATGCCCTACAAATGTGTGTATGTATGTATATAGAAATGTATATGCAAAAAGTTATAGAAATATTTTAGTCTATGCTTAACTCACACATGGAAATTTATATAAAATAATGTAAATACTTAAAATATTTTGCATGTCATGCACTCTGCACAAGCACACCTCTACTTACCTTTTTGCATGAAGCAAATATGCATATGTCGGAACTTTTCATCACAATTATTACGAGTTTGTAGTTATATATTTATATATATCGTTGGTGGCTGAAACGTGCTACAAGTGCCTGTCAGCAGCAACAAAAGCTTTTGCGAGCCTAACTGTTCGTTTTACTATGATAAATTTAATGCTAATACTTACTGGCGTACATACGTACATATATACATACAGACATTGTTAGAAAAAAATTAAAATAAAAAATTAAATTGCCAGCGCAAGGTTTCTGCTCTGTTTTTTTTGTTTAAGTGTACCTAATGAGTTGAGCTATCATTGCAAATGACATAAAAGTCACGTTCTACGAAATGAGTCATTTAGGCCAACATTGGTACTTGCACCGGATTACCTGATTGCTGTTGACGGCTATAGTGATTGTGGTGTAAATTTGCTCATGCACAGCACACTTATGGTGTATGTAATAAATGCATATAAAAATAATACATCAACGAAAGATGGAACATATTTTTTATGAAGCGAGAATGTTGTTTGTATATGTGTGGTGATACATGTGTATATTATAACTGTTGTTAATTGGTATGCATACAGTTCACGCTCCAAATTATGAATATCCTAAAACTGAATAAAAATATTTTGTATACTCCGAATGTATATCTGCCATGAAAATTTCGTAGTGAGAATTCATCTGGTTTGCAGCTGCCGTTCAGAGTCGGCATTAAACATTAAGGTCCCGTTCGGCCAATTTTTAGGAAGGAGTAAAAAGGAAAGCGACGCAAATTTGTAAGACAACCTCGGCCTTGAATATCTGTATATAAAAAAACAAGTTTGTAATTTGTGTGCCCTTTTAGGGCTAAATAGTTTTAAGGTACAAAGTCCTTTTGAAGGAGCAGTGTAGGCCAAAATTTTAAAAAGTTTAATAAAGCGCTAAAATATCAATTTAAAAACAAGTAAGCAAGGCTAAGTTCGGGTGTAACCGAACATTACATACTCAGATGAGAGCTTTGGAGACAAAATAAGGGAAAATCATCATTTAGCAAAATGAACCTAGGGTAACCCTGGAATGTGTTTGTATGACATGTGTATCAAATGAAAGGTGTCAAGGATTATTTAGAACGTAGTGGGCCTTAGTTCTATAGGTGGATGCCTTTTCGAGATATGGCAATAAGGGTGGACCAGGGGTGACTTTAGAATGTGTTTGTACGATATGGGATCAAAGTAAAAGTATTAACGAGGGTTTTAAACGGGAGTAGCCCTTAGTTGTATATGTGAAGGCGTTTTCAAGATATCGACCAAAATGTGGACCAGGGTGACCCAGAACATCTTCTGTCGGGTTTCGCTAATTTATTTATATATGGCATACCATGAACAGTATTCCTGCCAAGATTCCAATGGTTTTTGATTTCGCCCTGTAAAACTTGTTCATTTTCTTCTACTTAATATGATATGCGTCACACCCATTTTACAAAGTTTTTTCTAAAGTTATATTTTGCGTCAATAAATCAATCCAATTACCATGTTTCATTCCTTTTTTCATATTTGGTACAGAATTGTGGCATTTTTTTCATTTTTCGTAATTTTCGATATCGGAAAAGTGGGCGTGGTCATAGTCGGATTTCGGCCATATTTTATACCAAGAAAAAGTTACTACAGATAAGTATGTGAACTAAGTTTAGTTAAGAAATATCGTTTTTTGCGCAAGTTCTCCCGTTTTCACAGAAAACAGTTATCGTCATAGAATATATGCCCCTACCAAATTTCACAAGGATTGGTTAATTTTTGTTCGACTTATGGCATTAAAAGTGTTCTAGACGAATTAAATGAAAAAGGGCGGATTTACGCCCATTTTTAAATTTTCTGTTATCTTTGCATTTTGTTGCACCATATCATTACTGGAGTCGAATGTTGACATAATTTACTTTTATACTGTAAAGATATTAAATTTTTTGTAAAAATTTGACTTAAAAAAAAAATTCTTAAAAGTGGGCGTGTTCGTCATCCGATTTTGCTAATTTTTATTTAGCACACATATAGTAATACGAGTAACGTGCCTAATAAATTTCATCATGATATCTTCAACGGCTGCCAAATTACAGCTTACACAACTTTTAAATTACCTTCTTTTAAAAGTGGGCGGTGCCACGCCCATTGTCCAACATTTTTCTAATTTTCCATTTTGCGTCATAAGAGCAACGCACCTACCAAGCTTCATCGCTTTACCCGTATTTAGTAATGAATTATCGCACTTTTTCGGTTTTTCGAAATTTTCGATATCGAAAAAGTGGGCGTGGTTGTAGTCCGATTTCGTTCATTTTAAATGGCGATCTGAGATGAGCGCCCAGGAACCTACGTACCAAATTTCATCAAGATACCTCAAAACTTACTCAAGTTGTCGTGTTTACAGACGGACGGACAGACGGACGGACAAGGCTAAATTAATTTCTTTTTTCACCCAGATCATTTTGATATATAGAATTCTATATCTATCTCGATTAGTTTATGCGGTTACGGATTACCGTTATGCGAACAAAGTTAATATACTCTGTGAGCTCTGCTCAGCTGAATATAAAAAACGAATATTCAAGTTGGAGTATTGATTCAGTTTGTAGTTATTTAAACAAATAAAATAAAATAAAATAGAATAAATTAAAATAAAATTTTATAATATCTTAATATATAAAAAAACACGTGTCACCCAATTTAGGCCAATGGACTCCTAAACTACTGAACCGATTTTGAATTTGTTTTGCGCCCCGTGTGTAGTTTGATCTAGCTTGAAATATAGGATAGGTGACTGGGTGACTAGGGTCTCGAGATATAGGCCAAAACGAGGACCCGTGTACCCCTAGAATGTGTTTATAGAATGTGGATATCAAATTAAGGCTGTTGATGAGTGCTTTATTAGAGGGTAATTTTCATACCCCTGGGTGACTAGGGTCTCCAGATATAGGCCAAAACGTGGGCCAGTGAATGCCTAGACAGTGTTTATACAATATGGATATCAAATGAAAGCTGTTGATGAGTGCTTTAGTACAGAGTAATATATTATCCAGAGACGGACTGGGAATGGGGTTAGGACTAGGACTGGGACTGAGACTCGGAGTGGGACTGGGACTGGGACTGGAATAAAATACATACCACCTTCTGGGACAGGCAATAAGGGATGCAGAAGAATGAGAAGAAATTGAGTGAAGAGAAAAGAGAGAAGTAGAAGGGGATTAAGAAAGAGATAGAAGGAGACGAAGATGGAGAAAGATGAAGCGAAAAAGACGGAGGGAGGAGTGAATAAAAGGATTAGGAAAAAGTGAAGAGGGGGAGGGCAGGGTCAGACGGAAAAAGCTTATTAAAATGTATGCAGATTTGCCAAATTTAGGGAAGGACAACGTCTGCCGGGTCTTCTAGTTATAATATAAAATAAAATAATGATAGCAATACAGGACCAAGTCATCGCCACAAAAAATTACATAAAGTACATTGTACGCGCTGAAATCGACTGTGACAGATGCCGGAAATGCCAACAGCAGTCGGAAACAATACAGCACATAGCAGGAGCTTGGGTTATGCTCGCAGTGTAGAATTTTTAATATTATACCCAGCGTGTTTGCACACAAGGTATATAAACTTTGATTGGATAACGGTTGGTTATACAGGTATAAAGGAATCGAGTTAGATATAGACTTACATATATCAAAATCATCAGTGTCGAAAAAAAATTTGATTGAGCCATGTCCGTCCGTCCGTCTGTCCGCCGTTAACATGATAACTTGAGTAAATATCTTCGCCAAATTTGGTACACGAGCTTATCTGGACCCAGAATAGATTGGTATTGAAAATGCGCGAAATCGGAAGATAACCACGCCCACTTTTTATATATATAACATTTTGGAAAACACAAAACACCTGATTATTTAGTAAATAATACACCTAGAATGTTGAAATTTGACGTGTGCACTGATATTGAGACTCCTGATAAAAATTTGAAAAACTTTTTTAAAATGGGCATGGCAGCGCCCACTTGTAACAAAATCAATTTTACAAATATTATTTATCATAAATCAAAAACCGTTAAACCAATCGTAACAAAATTCGGCAGAGAGGTTGCCTTTACTATAAGGAATGCTTTGCAGAAAAATTAACGAAATCGGTTAAGGACCACGCCCACTTTTATACAAAAGATTTTTAAAAGGGTCATGGACTAATAAAATAAACTATATCTTTGCAAAAGAGAGCTTTATATAAATGGTATTTAATTTCCCTAGTGGATTTAGAACAATAAATAGGAAAAACTTCACATTTTAAAAAATGGGCATGGCACCGCCCCTTTTATGACTAAGCAATTTTCTATGTTTCGGGAGCCATAACTCGAAGAAAAATTAGCGGATCGTAATAAAATTGTGTACACATATTTTTCTTATACCAGAAAATATTTCTAGTAAAAATTGACGGGATTGGTTAAAGACCACCAACTTGGATATAAAACAAATTTAAAAGGGTGGTAGACTAGAATAATAAGCTATCACTTAGCAAAAAATAGGTTTGAATCAATGATATCTCACTTATAAAGTTTTATTGTAAGAGGAAATGGGGAGACATTTGGAGGTGCCACGTGTTATGTAGAAAAGTAATTTATCTGAAATGAAATGTGGAATTGAAGCTCACGCTGAGTATATAATATTCGGTTGCAACCGAACTTAGACACCTTTACTTGTTTTTATTTAGCTTTGTGTTTAAGCTACTTTGAGCTTTGTAATTTTAATATGTTTTATAAATATTTTAGTTTTCAATATTGATTTTTTAATTTTCAAAAATGTTCATCATTATTAAATTTTTACATCAAGAAGATATAATCCGCATATGTCAATATTCATATTAATAAAAAATAATAAAGCATAATACACGCACCAACAGACTATTTAGCACGACATAACAACGTAGCTGTTATGGCACCTTGATAAAGTAAGAATAGAGCCAGTAATCATTTCATCAACAGGCGTTGTACCCAAATATGAAGACCCTGGAGAAACTAAAATTAGAAGATGAGCTTATACCTATTCAAAAGGCAGTATTTCTATCAACAACATCCATTGTTCCTTCATTTTTAGACATTGACATGTAATTTTCATATTATTATGAATTTACCTATGTATGTTTAGTATAAATGGCTTTATATGTCTTGTTGTATACAACAGATGTATAATGTATAGCCCAAAGTGGAGATTAAGGAAGAATAAAATAAAATAAAATTAAATAAAATTAAATAAAATAACATAAAATAAAACAAGCAAGGAAAGCTAAGTTCGGGTGTAACCGAACATTACATACTCAGTTGAGAGCTATGGAGACAAAATAAGGGAAATCACCATGTAGGAAAATGAACCTAGGGTAACCCTGGAATTTGATTGTATGACATGTGTATCAAATGGAAGGTATTAAAGAGTATTTTAAGAGAGAGTAGGCCATAGTTCAATTGATGGACGCCATTTAGGGATATCGCCATAAAGGTGGACCAGGGCTGACTCTAGAATTTGTTTGTACGATATGGGTATCAAATGAAAGGTGTTACTGAGCATTTTAAGAGGGAGGGGGCCTTAGGTCTATCGGTGGATGCCTTTTCGAGATATCGCCATTAAGGTGGACTAGGGGTGACTCTAGAATGTGTTTGTACGATATGGGTATCAAATGAAAGGTGGTAAGGAGTATTTTAAAAGGGAATGGGCTTTAGTTCTATAGGTGAACGCCTTTTCGAGAAATCGCCATAAACGTGGACCAGGGGTGACTCTAGAATATATTTGTACGATATGGGTATCAAATGAAAGCTGTTAATGAGCATTTTGAAAAGGAGTGATCCTTAGTTCCATAGGTCGACGCCGTTTTGTGATATCGCCATAAAGGTGGAGCAGGGGTGTCTCTAGAATGTGTTTGTACGATATGGGAATCAAATGAAAGGTGTTACTGACCATTTTAAGAGGGAGTTGGCATTAGGTCTATAGGTGGACGCCTTTTCGAGATATCGCCATTAGGGTGGGCCAGGGGTGACTCTAGAATGTTTGTACGATATGGGTATCAAACGAAAAGTGTTACTGAGCATTTTAAGAGGGAGTGGGCATTAGGTCTATAGGTGGACGCCTTTTCGAAATGTCGCCATTAGGGTGGGCCAGGGGTGACTCTAGAATGTGTTTGTATGATATGGGTATCAAATGAAAGATGGTAATGAGTATTTTAAAAGGGAGTAATCCTTAGTTCTATAGGTGGACGCCTTTTCGAGATATCGCCATAAAGGTGGACCAAGGGTGACTCTAGAATGTGTGTACGATATGGGTATCAAACGAAAGGTGTTACTGAGCATTTTAAGAGGAAGTTGGCATGAGGTCTATAGGTGGACGCCTTTTCGAGATATCGTCATTAGGGTGGGCAGGGGTGAATCTAGAATGAGTTTGTACGATATGGGTATCAAACGAAAGGTGTTACTGAGCATTTTAAGAGGGAGTGGGCATTAGGTCTATAGGTGGACGCCTTTTCGAGAAATCGCCATTAGGGTGGGCTAGGGGTGACTCTAGAATGTTTGTACGATATGTGTATCAAACGAAAGGTGTTACTGAGCATTTTAAGAGGGAGTGGGCATTAGGTCTATAGGTGGACGCCTTTTCGAGATATCGCCATTAGGGTGGGCCAGGGGTGACTCTAGAATGTGTTTGTACGATATGGGTATCAAATGAAAGGTGGTTATGAGTATTTTAAAAGAGAGTAATCCTTAGTTCAATAGGTGGACGCCTCTTCGAGATATCGCCATAAAGGTGGACCAAGGGTGACTCTAGAAAGTTTGTACGATATGGGTATCAAACGAAAGGTGTTACTGAGCATTTCAAGAGAGAGTGGGCATTAGGTCTATAGGTGGACGCCTTTTCGAGATATCGCCATTAGGGTGGGCCAGGGGTGACTCTAGAATGTTTGTACGATATGGGTATGAAACGAAAGGTGTTACTGAGCATTTTAATAGGGAGTGGGCATTAGGTCTATAGGTGGACGCCTTTTCGAGATACCGCCATTAGGGTGGGCCAGGGGTGACTCTAGAATGTTCGTACGATATGGGTATCAAACGAAAGGTGTTACTGAGCATTTTAATAGGGAGTGGGCATTAGATGTATATGTGAAGGCGTTCTCGGGATATCGACCAAAATGTGGACCACGTGATCCAGAAAATCATCTGTCGGGTACTGCTAATTTATTTATATATGCAATACCACTAACAGTATTCCTGCCAAGATTCCAAGGGCTGTTGATTTCGCCTTGTAGAACTTTTTCTTTTTCTTCTACTTAATATGGTAGGTGTCACACCCATTTTACAAAGTTTTTTCCAAAGTTATATTTTGCGTCAATAAACCAATCCAGTTATAATGTTTCATCCCTTTTTTCGTATTTGGTATAGAATTATGGCATTTTTTTATTTTTCGTAATTTTCGATATCGATAAAGTGGGCGTGGATATGGTTGGATTTCGGCCATTTTTTATATCAAGATAAAGTGAGTTCAGGTAAGTACGTGTGCTAAGTTTAGTAGAGATATATCGGTTTTTGCTCAAGTTATTGTGTTAACGGCCGAGCGGAAGGACAGACGGTGGACTGTGTATAAAAACTGGGCGTGGCTTCAACCGATTTCGCCCTTTTTCACAGAAAACAGTTATTGTCCTAGGAGCTAAGCCTCTACCAAATTTCACAAGGATTGGTTAATTTTTGTTCGACTTATGGCATTAAAAGCATCCTAGACAAATTAAATGAAAAAGGGCGGAGCCACGCCCATTTTGAAATTTTCTTTTATTTTTGTATTTTGTTGCACCACATCATTACTGGAGTTGAATGTTGGCATAATTTACTTATATGCTGTAAAGATATTAACTTTTCTTTTAAAATTTGAATTTAAAAAAATTTTTTTGCAAAAAGTGGGCGTGGTCGTTCTCCGATTTTGCTAGTTTTTATTAGGCAGACATAAAGTAATAAGGGTAATGTTCCTACCAAATTTCATCATGATATCTTTAACGACTGCCAAATTACAGCTTGCAAAACTTCTAAATTACCTTCATTTAAAAGTGGGCGGTGCCACGCCCAATGGCCAAAATTTTACTAGTTTTCTATTCTGCGTCATAAGCTCAACTTACCTACCAAGTTTAATCGCTTAATGCGTATTTGGTAATGAATTATCGCACTTTTTTGATTTTTCCAAATTTTCGATATCGAAAAATTGGGCGTGGTTATTGTCCGATATCGTTCATTTTAAATAGCGATCTGAGATGAGTGCCCAGGAACATATATACCAAACTTCATGAAGATACCTTAAAATTTACTCAAGTTATCGTGTTAACGGACAGACGGACGGAAGGACGGACGACTGTGTATAAAAACTGGGCGTGGCATCAACCGATTTCGCCCATTTTCACAGAAAACAGTTAACGTCGTAAAGTTTATTCCCCTACCAAATTTCAAAAGGATTGGTTTATTTTTGTTCGACTTATGGCGTTAAAAGTATCCTAGACAAATTAAATGAAAAAGGGCGGAGCCACGCCCATTTTGAAATTTTCTTTTATTTTTGTATTTTGTTGCACCATATCATTACTGGAGTTGAATGTTGACATAATTTACTTATATACTGTAAAGATATTAAATTTTTTGTAAAAATTTTACTTTAAAAAAAAAATTTTTTTAAAAGTGGGCGTTGTCCTTCCCCGATTTTGCTAATTTTTATTAAGCGTACATATAGTAATAGGAGTAACGTTCCTGACAAATTTCATCATGATATCTTCAACGACTGCCAAATTACATCTTGCAAAAGTTTTAAATTACCTTCTTTTAAAAGTGGGCGGTGCCACGCCCATTGTCCAAAATTTTACTAATTTTCTATTCTGCGTCATAAGTTCAACTCATCTACCAAGTTTCGTCGCTTATCGGTCTTTTGTAATGAATTATCGCACTTTTTCGGTTTTTCGAATTTTTCGATATCGAAAAAGTGGGCGTGGTTATAGTCCGATATCGTTCGTTTTAAATAGCGATCTGAGATGAGTGCTCAGGAACCTACATACCAAATTTCATCAAGATACCTCAAAATTTACTCAAGTTATCGTGTTAACGGACGGACGGACGGACGGACATGGCTCAATCAAATTTTTTTTCGATCCTGATTATTTTGATATATGGAAGTCTATATCTATCTCGATTCCTTTATATATGTACAACCAACCGTTATCCAATCAAACTTAATATACTCTGTGAGCTCTGCTCAACTGAGTATAATAAAGCAAAGTAAAATAAAATATAATACAAATATATAAAGTAAAATAATATTAATTTAAATGAAATATAATAAAAAAAAATAAATAAAATAAAATAAGAAAGATAAAATAAAATAATCTAAAATAAAATCAAAGGACAAAAATAAAATAACGAAATGAAGGAAATGAAAGGACATTAAAAGAGAAGAAAAAAACCAAAGAAAAGGATAGGAAATGGGAGAAAAAAAGTTAAATGAAACAAAAGAATAAAAAGGAAAGGAAGGCAGAAAAAAGCAAAGGAAGTATAGTTTAACTTCAAAGTGGGTTTTATTTATGCAACAATTTCACATCAGCTTTTGTTATATCACAATTTGTAATTTCTATCTTTGTAAGTGAAATATAAATTTTTCCAATGGGTATACATGTAAAGATTTCTTTCAACATATTAAAATTTTTGTAACAGTATTAAGTATATACGTAAGCAACTTAATGAATTAGACATATACTCTTTTGACACATTCGTTTATAGGGAGAACTGTTGTGGTTGAATTTCAGCCACCAGGTGAGCTCTAGTTTATACAAATACGCCTTAGAAATTTTTTATTTGTAAACAATGACCTATTTCCATACCACTTCTGTAATATACAGTACTATTGTACTATACAGTTTTCCCATAAAAATAATTTCCCAAAATTATATTTCTTGTGCTTTCAAATAACATGTCTTACTTTTCTCGATTTCAATGGAAATGTTTGCATAAACCGAGTATGTTTGACATTTTGATAAACGTTGAAAAAAACACAAATATTAGTAACCTCTGATGTTGATTTTGCAATTAACACTAAAGCAATATATGTAGATATACATACATATATATGTGCATATGTACAAGTATAGCTGCTTGTATTATCATGGCTTTAAATGTACAAAGCTGCTAAATTGTTGTTTATTGCCATGCAGATTACAGCTAGGATTAGTATGTTAAAGCGCTTTCACGGGCCTTCGATTAACTATGTACGTTGCGATGCATGAAGTACATAAGCAGAAAGCTAGAAGCGGTGAAAAATTATTGTACAGATTTGACCTACATCTTGCAAGCTATGCATGTACTTTAATTGTCTATATAAGTTTAGTGAGACTTAGGGGACATATGGTGGTGTACAAAGCTAATCAATTGATTCTATTGGCACAAATTTACAAATAATTGAGAGTGATTTGTACTGCACATTATGCTGCCCATTTCCAACTTTGTAATTTGTATTAATAATGAAATGTTCAATTGTACATAAAAAATATATAAATGAAAATAATTTTTACACAGCTTGATAGTTAGACTATGTACCACCTTAGTGCCACATCACATACATATGTATTTTATAAAAATATTTTATTTGTTGTTTGCAATCTTTCAGGGCGGCTTCCTTTTACCAAGACGGAGAGACACATTCCAAATTGCTTAAAATTTGCAACGAGGTACGTACCTCTATGACTGGCTTAGTTATTATTTGAGAAACGTTTCTCTGCGGTAAATGAACTAAGGACCGACCAATTCCAAAAAATTCGAATTAATTTGATGCTTCTCTTTCCTCTATTTTAGAAACTTTCCTTTCCGAAAAGAGAACCAAATACCGATCTTTACCAAAAAATCTAATTTATCGAGCGATTTGCTTGAAATGTAGTACAGGGGTTCCTCTTCGAAAAGCTTCATATTTGGAGCGCTTTCTTTTCCGAAAGCTACCCAGGATAGTGCAATTTGTTTGAAATTTATTATTAAACCACCCTTTAGGATAGCTTATTCTTATATATTGTGGCGAATAGTAGCAGTTCCTTGGCGGCCACCGTGGTGTGATGGTAGCGTGCTCCGCCTATCACGCCGTATGCCCTGGGTTCAACTCCCGGGCAAAGCAACGTCAAAATTTTAGAAATAAGATTTTTCAATTAGAAGAAAATTTTTCTAAGCGGGGTCGCCCCTCGGCAGTGTCTGGCAAGCGCTCCGATTGTATTTCTGCCATGAAAAGCTCTCAGTGAAAACTCATCTGCCTTGCAGATGCCGTTCGGAGTCGGCATAAAACATGTAGGTCCCGTCCGGCCAATTTGTAGGGAAAAATTAAGAGGAGCACGACGCAAATTGGAAGAGAAGCTCGGCCTTAGATCTCTTCGGAGGTTATCGCGCCTTACATTTATTTTTTTTTTTTATTTTTAGTAGCAGTTCCTTATATCACTATGCTGCTAGTAAATGCACAACAATAGCAAGGTAAGCAGCCACACATATATACATGTAACATCAAAGCAAGCTACCACACATACATGTAAACAGCGAAACTAGAGAATATTTCACATATATATATGAAGTCGAGAGCTAAGAGCAGAAGTTGTTACTCACACATAGACATGCATATAACCAGAAGAGATACGTAAATACCAGATGCATAAAAGAAAAATAAATATGCAGCTGTTCGCGAAAAGTCTAGACCTTAGGAGAAATGAGTGTACGAGGTAACCGAGAGTAAAACAGCAGCGCAAGCTGAGAAATAATCAATCAGTTTGATTTAAACCCGCTATTAGTGAAGAACGCGAGTATTGTAATTGTGCTACTGCCACAATAGAGTTATATCTAAATAAAGTAAATTTTGCAATACTGAATATTTGAGTTATTTATTCGACAGTTCAGAAACGTTAGCAAAAGTTGCATAATAATGAGAATTTTCCCTAAATTCGTTACAATATAAAAGCGAATGCAATAACTGTTGGTAGTCTTAAATGAAATGATCGACTTTAAATATCATATATAAATTTTTAATTTAATTTTTAAGATATAGACCATAATGTAGATCAGGGTGCTGGTTAAGAAGAAGAGCGGGAAAGAAAGGGAGAGATATGAAAAAGACATAACCTGAAAAAGGAATAAAAGAGATCGTGATGGGAACCAGAGGCAGAGAGAAAAATTTATAAACATGCTTTTTCAATTAGAAAAAACACTCCAAGCGTAAAGCTTCTCAGTGATTATTCAACTTCCCTGCAAGTGCTTTTCAGAGTCGGCATAAAATATGTAGGTCCTGTCTCGCTTATTAATGTAAGGAAAATTAAAAGGAGCACGACACAAACTGTAACAGGAGATCGGCCTTAAATCTCTTCGTAGGTTATGGCGCTTTGTATTTTATTTTTTTATTATAAATAAATATAAGTAAGTGTCTATCTATTATTGTATATATAAATTATCAGTGAAGTCGAAAGATTTCGAATTGCGCTTTAGTCGTATGCTATTGAGTATGGTTCAGTATTGTATATTGGTATATAATTGAGGTTTTGCAGAGCAAGCAACCAATTTAAATCCAACCAGCAGAAACATTGCTTAACATAACTTCACTTATGCAAATGCATTCGCGACACATGCATTCTCATCTATATATAGAATATTTGCAGCTCAAAAATTTAAACCTTATATAAATCTTAATACATTTGCTCAAAAACTTAAAATATAACCCACATTATTTTTAAGGAATAAGTTAAAAACTTTGACTTGAGAGCTGTATTAAATAAATGAATACTTACAGAGTCTGACTTGTCTTTGAATAATGTAATTTTTTATTAGAATTGATGACTGATTTTCATTTTCATCGAAAAAGTGTAAATCAATCAAGACTTTATTTCAATTTATTTGATCAAGACATAATTAATTATTATAGGGCACTCTCCCAGAAAAAACCTAACCAAGAGACCATTTAGGGTTAGGCTTGAATATGTTTGATTATAATAAATATCAAAATAAGAATGTATTCTGAATTAATTACAGGGCTAATATTAACAGTTTACACAGTTTCTTGAAAAGTTTATAACTCCAAATTGCCGCTGCTTCTTTATTTTTATATCTTATAACCGCAATCAATTTTTTTTTCGGGTATGGCTGATGAATAAGAGCAAAAACAAGCGCAACGCAAATGTGACCAAAATGGTTGAAATAAAGGAACAACCGAGAATCAGTTGTTGATTGCAAACTGACATTAGTAGCAGCAACAACAACAAAAACTAAAGCGCAGCACCGGCGACAATAACAATAATAACAACAAACACAGCTATGCCAATTTCATACAAAACGGCAATGGTTAAATGAAACTGCCAACTACATAGAGAATGACAAGTTTTACAACAATAACCGCGTAGCTATTAACAACAATTTCATAGATGTGGCAGCAACAATTTCTGACAACATAACGGTCAAAAGCAACCAACTTTTTGTTTAGCTTGCGCATTGTTTTGGCCTTTTTCATTCTTTTCTTATGGAACTGAAACAACAATCAACCCGAAAATCCTCCTTATTGAGAAAGAGCTGCGCGAGAGTGCTAAAACACTCGTAAACAAGCAAAAGCAAGCAACAACAGAAACCATTGCTAAGAACAAAAGCAAGTAGTGGCAGCAGCAGCAGCAGCAGGAGTAGCAAGACAACAATGTTGGCTGAGCTAACAGCTATATATAGGAGTAATGCTAGCTGGAATATGGAAACAATAAAGCCAGCGAATTCAGTGAGTAAGAAGTATTTGCGAGGATACATTTTTGTGGTTGTTCTTGTTGTTGTTAGCGTGGTGGTCGTGTTGATGGTGCCGCTGCTTGTGTTGTTGGTTACAATGAACAATTTTGAATGGTGAACGTAGAAATAATGAATTGAAATTGTGTGTTTGCAGTCTGATGAAAATAAAGGATGGATAATGTGCGTGGATCTCAGGCGAGATTTAAGTGAAACTCCTGAGGCTTTCATTATGCTTCAACCTAATTC
Source organism: Eurosta solidaginis (assembly GCF_040869045.1). NCBI lineage: Eukaryota > Metazoa > Arthropoda > Insecta > Diptera > Tephritidae > Eurosta > Eurosta solidaginis. The sequence goes on along the minus strand of NC_090319.1, from coordinate 289,182,667 downwards.
GCATATACGAAAATAAAACTGCTTTAAACATTTCTCAAATCTACTCAATATTTAATGATAATATAAACTTATTTTTTAAAAGTTTCCATTGGAATTATTTCTTTGTCCGTTTGTCCATGAAATGGAAATGAGAAAAATCACTAAGTCTGCAATTTCCAAATATCATTTCTTGATCGTCTAGCTTTTCGGGTGTGGAACTTTGAACTCGAGTTTACCCGCATTTATACTTTTGTAACATATACATAAATCATATTGATTGAATGGTAAACGGCGAAAGTATTGCTTACAAGGAAGTGCTAAATCCCATGTCTTTAACCAAGTTCTTTTGAAAGCGACGAAAAATATATCACACAGTTTAGAATTTTAAGCCTGTAGCATAAATGTGGTTAATTATGTAACATAATGCGTATAAACAAAATTTGTCTTGGCTAAATATCTTTCGAAAATAATTTCGAGAAAGAAAAAGCAGAAATTCGGTAGTCTGTATCATCGCACCACGTTCATATTTAGGTCACTGCCTTTGCAAATGTTTTGTATTCTACCACAAAAATATTTCAAAAACTTGGAAATATAAGTGGAAATTTTTGACGCGATAACTCCACATAAATGTCTAAATTCTTAGTTGTATTTAGAAATATGCATCCTATCTCACAACTCGCTATAACCCTTAATTTACTTGTCCCTTGATCCAAAACGTATGTGATATGAACGACATATAAATTCGGGTCTAAGCAAATTGGAAGATGTGAGTAGTGGCGACCTGCGTGCCCGCTGAATCTATTTCATATAAGCAACTGGTGCTTGTTCAAATGATGACAGCGTTTATGTCAGACTTTGTAGTTATAGAGCGATACATAGCCACAGGAATTTTTGGTGCTTTCTCGAGTGTTTCGAGATCATAACAGAACCACTTTGGAAACCTGTATCGCGATCTTTATATTTATTTATTTATTTATTAAGTCTATGAACACAATTTCTTACATGCTACTAACAATTTTCATGCAATTAAGAAACAGACTACAATTAAGAAATACAAAAATGTAACAAGTCAATGAAAAACCAACACTTACAGACTAATACAAAAGTATTGATAACTAAAAAACACAATTTAATAAATTAATAAAAACATTCTTCGAAGAGAAATCAAGCTCGATAAAATATGAGATCTTATAAAATTCACTCATAGCTACCCGCGCTATGGGGCATTTCTCGCATAATTCGTTCTACTATTAATGCCATAAAAAGAGTAAAAGCTTCTAAGTTCTCTTCTTGGAACTTAAAATTAAGTATCTCAAGAAGAGCAGCACAATATGTATCCCTAGGTCAAAAGGTCAAAGGAAGAATAGACCTTATCGCTTCTAAAAGTTTAAGATTTAAAAGAAGTAAACGTGCATTTTATGAGGGAAGGGGGCTAGTAAATCTAAGAGATCGCAGACAGTATTTAAGAAAAACTTTTTGAACTCGCTCAATCCTGTTAATTGCAAACTGTTGGAACGGTCGCCAAATGTTAGTAGCATACTCGAGATTAGATCGTACAAATGAATTGTAGAGCAATTTAAGTGCATACGGGTCAGAGAACTTGGAACTATTACGCCGAATAAAACGAAGCATTGCATATGATTTGGCTAAGAAAAAGTTTACATGACTGTTGAAAGAAAATTTGGTATCATAAACGACACCAAGGTCCTTGGTTTTATCAACAGTCTGCAGTGGATTGTTATCAATGGTATATGAACTATTAAACTTAAAGCGCAATTTAGAGTAGGTTACGCGAAAGCATTTACTAATATTTAAAGAAAGGTGCGATTTAACGCACCAGGAATAGAGACTATTAATTTCACACTGAAGCTCGAACATATTACGCGAAGACTTTATAATGGAGAAAACTTTAAGATCATCAGCGTACAAGAGAAATCTAGCATACGAAAAGTAAGCGCTGATGTCGTTGATGAACAGGACAAAGAACAATAGTCCAAGAATACTGCATTGCGGAACGCCGGAAGTCACAAGGTATTGATCGGATGATACACCATCAATACAGACAATACACCATCTGTTAATTAAATATGATTTTAGCACCTGCAGAAAAATTTAGTGAAGACCAAGACAGGAAAGTTTATGAATAAGGATCTCCTGTGAAACCTTGTCGAAAGCTTTGGAGAACTCAGTATAAATACAATCCACCTGGTATCCAGATGCAAAAGCAGATATACAATACCCACTAACTCCACTAGATTGGTGACCGTCGAACATCCCGCAACAAAACCATGCTGCTTGGCACAAATTAGGCTCTTCACTGAAAAGTATAACTTACCTTTTACAACAAATTCAAATAACTTCGAAACAGTAGTGAACGTTGATGACATATAGTTACGGACATCACTCTTATTTCCAGTTTTGTAGATAGGAGTTATAGATGCAAGTTTCCAAGCATCAATACACTCTTATTACTAAGCTACAATTTCGGATTTTGTTGTTTAGTTTTTTGGATATGATTTTGGTACGGTTCTGAGTTATGTTTTTCATCATTTCGGGACTAATGTATATGTAAACTCTTCCACCACTGATTCAAGAATTATTTGTGAGTGATTTTGATCCTTTCAGTGATTCTGATTACTTCAGGACTATCCCGGATCATTTTGGGATCACGCTTCAATACGGAACCACATTCGGGGTTATACACTAGGACATCTTGCTTATTTGGCATGTAATTTTGCTGTATATTCAGACATCATAAGAGGACATCGCATTTAAGTTCTAAGTACGTAGTTTGATCTGGCCAGAAATTTTTTCAGTGAGTGTTTTGTTAAACAATACCCTAAATTAGCTACGCATAACAGCATCAACTGGTTAATTCCGTTTTATGTTTAAAGCAGTTATTTGTCTTTTCTCTAACAGCTGACAGCGAGCAACTTAAAAATTTAAGGTATACTCGTATTACCTTGTATGTTGAAGAAAAGTCCATGCTTGCCAAGAAGCTTAAGACAGTTGGCTGATTCTTCCCAGCCGACAAGTGAACTTGCATATACTGAATTTGAGTAGAAGAACATGGATAGAATATTATTCAGTGAGCCTTCTCTGAAATCCTCCTTGATTAGGATTTTCCCCTCTGCGCTAACTGTATTATACTGTGGTGATAAATTCATTTTTTACTCAATAGTTCCGAGCAATAACTCTAAAAATTCTACATCAACACCAACAGCGTTCCCTTAAAAAACCGTTAGAGAATGTGAGAAAAAATCTGGTTATGCTCATACTAGGGACCTTTCCAAGCAATCAGTTTTATATATGAACGGTTGGCAGAAAAAGTGGGATTTTTATTAACAACGCCTTTAAAAAGTATCCAAGAAGTACGATACAAGAAGACCGAGCAGTTAAAACGGCACTTAAAATTTTTTTTTATTAAAATGCATATATATAGATTCATACAATAAAACGGGAACTCATCGCTTATTTTCATAAGAAGAAGACATACCAAATTTTTCAACTGAAGATGGACAAATTATGTTCCTCAGTAAAGAAGCACATGTGCATGCATACCAAATAATATGGGACCAAAAGTTGTTATAACGTGACCCAGAAGTTGTTCTGAGATGATGCCTCAAGTCCTAAGTCCAAAAATGGTTTCCAAATTATCTCGAAGTAATCCAGAATGTGGTACCGGATAAAAAAAAAAATTAACAAATGTAAGGCGGGATAACCTCCGAAGAGATCTAGGGCCGAGATTCTCTTCCAATTTGTGTCGTGCTCCTCTTAATTTGCCATACAAATTGCCCGGACGGCACCTACATGTTTTATGCCGACTGCGAACGGCATATGCAAGGCAGATGAGTTTTCACAGAGAGCTTTTCATAGCAGAAATACACTCGGAGCGCTTGCCAAACACTGCCGAGGGGCGACCGCGCTTAGAAAAATTTTCTTAATTGAAATTAATTGAAAAACCTTATTTCTAAAATTTTTGATGTTTCTTTGCACGTGGTGCGAACCCAGGGCATACGGTGTGGTAGGCGGAGCACGCTGTGGCCGTTGGCCGATACATTTGGTCCCGAAACTATACCTAAAATAGTCCTGAAATGACCCTGTAATAGTACTTAAATAGTTTAGAAATATCTTCGAAACAAGAGCTTCTTTTACGTAAAGTGATATAGAATCCAATGACCACTAAGAAACTTCACTTCAAAAACGAACTTCAGATAAATATATACTGAAAACAACACAACCACAACTGTATAACAGGCAAAAGGATATAGATTTCTGCAAGGAGTTTGAGGAAACTGATATAGACAATTGAGTGGAAATGGCGCAATTCGGATAATTGTGGGAAAAACATGCGGTCTCGCTATATCACAGCATGCATCTACAACAACAACACCAACAAATATATGCGAAATGGTAGACTCGCGCAACAAAATTCAATTACAATAATAACAAATAAAACTGCAAGAACAACAATAAAAATTTCAGTGAATTCATGAAAGCAGTAATTTTTCCAAGTTTGTTTGTTGAAAATTGTACGCATATCGAATTTATACCACAACAATAGCATAACAACAAGAAATAGTTGATCTGATGTTAAATGTTTGTACCCCATATTCATGGACCTATATGGACTAAATGCCCTAAAGGCAAAGTTCGAGTTTGATGTTGTCGTGGTGTATTTCAAGGGAGTCGAGGGAAAAGTTTCAACAGCTTTGTGTGTAATATTTTGAGGTTAATGTTGTTGTGTTTATTGTGTGCATTGACGACGATATTTACAAATAAGTTTATGTTAGCAGCCAGATGACGCCTGTGGCGATGCTTAACACATTCCGTAAGCGCTTATTGCATTGGCGAAGTGGCATTTTGGTGCATGAGTGCATGTTTCTCAGCGAATGTGATTCCGGTGTGATGGGCAAATATATTGAAATGTCTGAGTGTATATGTCTACAAATTTGTAAATGAGTACATTTGTTCTGTGAGTATTTATGTATATATCAGAGGTACTTTTGAATGATGTTGCGATTCAAATACATATACCAATTCGCGAAATTGGCGTTGACAAAACTATATGAGGAAATGTTGAGGACTGCATGTAGATGAAATAAGTTGAAGCAAATGACAAATATATATAGCATAAAAAACTTTATCTGCACTGTATTAAAAAAATATTTGCAACCTTTATGAAAAGGTGGCTTATGAAAAAAAAGAAATTGCGAGGAATAGCTGTTAAAGATAAACAATGCATTTCTTCAGTTTCTTAGTAGTAGTAATTTTTTTTTTTTTGAGTCATAAGCCACCTTTTCATAGACCGGGTCATATATATTTGTCGACATATCAACAACTGTATTGAAGAACAAGTGAGGACGAGACTGTTCTTGGCTGTACCGAAGACTTCATAACTTTCATGAATGGAACTGAGCAATAATCTTATCCCATTCGTTATATCCGAATAATCAGCTGTATAAGATATGTAATGTAAAGAGAATACATATACGTAAGCGACACTTTATATATATATCGAATAAATAATAGATCTGCAATACTCCCACAAAGTTTCTCGTTTTTGTTTTTGTCTTCATGATACTTATAGCCATAACCATGAATCTCTTATCGGAACAATAGGTTGTACACGATTTTTCAGACAACAATACGTGCCATACACAAACGAACCTGGCGAAATTTGAAACTTATATCTCATAATTTAAGGAAGATATGACAAGAAAGTGTTTTCTGAAATATAGTTGTATGAGGGATATTCGCTCCGGCCGGTTCCTGCAAATTTTAACCAGACACCTAAAAGTTGGGGGACTAGTTTGCGTTCAAACAGACAGACGAACGTGACTAGATGGAATCAGATTGCCAACACGATCAATTATCAGCAGGTCTATCTCTTCTCCTTTAAGACCTGCAAAACAATATAGAAACTCGTGACAAACTTATTATACCATTAGCGTTTAACGGCGCAACTCAAGCTGTTAGTTATAGTAGGTACGACAGTGCGTATGAGTAACTGCATATTGTGATGCATTTTTCCTATCACAAAATCTGTTATGTAACTGTGGATAGGAGCCCATTTCTTTTATATATGAAATTATCAACCCAATTTATCACCATTCCAATCGCTGATGATGCTTTCTGGATGCATTTTTGGATTAAATCATTAAGATGCAAAGTGTGGAAGGTAAGGAAAAGATAGCAAACTCCAACAGAAACCGGAGTCGGATGGCGTGTTATCGATTTGTAATAGGTTGTGCGTTGTAATCAACATGGTGTTTACAAAGTACAGACGAGGTTTCGATTTGATGTTAAAGTGTAATAGATCGACAAGTATCGTATTATCAGTTTCTTATCGAAATTTTATCGGTTTTTAGTCGGCATATTATAGATTTGTTATCGACCAATTATCGTACTTTTTAAAAGCACAGTTATCTAAAGCTCATTGCTTTGTTATCAAACGTACACCGACATTTTAAAAAAGGACGCCTTTAAGCGTTCAGACAATATCTGGAAAATATTCTAGATGAATCTTGAATAATACCAATGAAAAATTTTAAAAACATATAAGATAAGGAACATCCCGATATATGGACTAAAAAAGTTTAAAATTTACCCCATGCTCATACCCTGAAGAGTTTTAAAAATTAATCTTCGGTACCCTTGCTTTTACAGCAGTGAGAATTAGGTTTTTCTTATTATTCTAAATATATTATTTTTGATTTCCTTTTTTGCAATGGGTAAATGGTAAAAAGATGGTAATTTATTTACGCTGATACATAATAAAATATAGATAACATCAGAATTCCTTCTTTTTTTTAATTTTAGGTTTTTTTGTTGTATATGTGGCTTGGATGGAGGGTGTTGGTTTTGGGAAAACGTCCAGGCAAGCTAAAAGTAGCCTTATAGGTTATTCAATGCTGTATCACCCATTCAAATTACTGGCCAAATAAAAAAGTTAAAAAGAAAAAAAATAAGTTCGCTATTTTTACAGGGTGATGAAAAATTTGTCTTCCATTTTTTTTTAATCTCCACAAATTAAGTATCCTGGGAACAGGTTTTCGACTTCTTTAGTGATACGTTCTATGGTGTTGCTGTTGAAGCGACAAGGATACTCCTCGAAGGTGATGGGGTGTGTTATTGATCTATATTCGGTACATTTCGGTAACATTCACCATTTAGGTACTAGCCCGAACATCTCGGGAACAATTTGAACCATCTAGGCCATCACGTCCCCCAGCCCCTAGTTGCATGAGGAACTTAGGGTCGCCAGAGCCTGCTAAATATGTGTATGTTATATGCATTTCTATAAGAAAATTCGACTCGCTTAAGTGAGGTTGACAATTGGGTTATTGAAGCTATGAACTCCGTTTATCAACCTCTTCTACCACATTTCCTTGCCTGTTTCGTACATTTAAGAGGGTGAGCCGTTGGTTATTATAATGCTATTCTTTAAGTGCCCTACTCGTCATATGTGCTATATTTTAACAAAATTTCATAATGGAAAATGTTTAAGCACCATAAAACTGTGCAAAATGTACACCCGCATTTTGTTTTTTTATTTTTTATTTTTTTGAAATATGGATGGAATTTGATTTTGCTTTAAGATAAGCCTATGCGAAATAAAAGCAAAAAACTTAACCATTCTGGAACATTCCAAAAAAAAAAAAAAGTTTTACAATAAAACGCAATAATTGTATACAATTTTAAAATTAAAGAGCACAGAATACAATAACTTTCAAACCAAAATGCAATAATTCCACAAGTTTTCAAGCTATAACGCAATTAATAAATTTTTTCAGCCCATAATTGCTATAATTGCACCGTTTATTTTTAAAAGGGCACATGTCCACCTCTGGCCAAAAATTACATTTGAATGCAATGCATTCCATTAGTCAACACCTATTTATTGACGCAATGCCACATTTCCATATTTACCTTACGCGATTTTATAGGCGATAGAATTTTGCATTTATTTTTAAAAGGGCTCAAATCCAGGACTTGTGCCTTTTTAAAATAAATACATTGCACCAAAAATGTTTAACAGGAGGAAGGCCCATCGCATGCTCTTATACTAACTTTTGTGCTTTTAGTTCGCGAGTAACAGAGAGAGAATTAGTCATACCGTTTTATATAAGACAAATTACTTACCAGATGGTGAATTTCTTAGTCACGAACCGATAGTACTAGTTCAGGCACATGACCACTTTGCGGTCAACAAGTTACTTATCACCCGATTGCTGGCCGAAAGCACTACGAAAGGGAGATGGCTACGGATAACTTTGTACCCATTAACTTTCTCTCACTGTTTTTGGTTTGGGGCTCGTCAATTGTGGTCGTATAAGATATTTGTTAAATATTTTTTAATGACTGGATAGCACAAAGTTGTGTTAGATTGAACTGTCCGGTCCGTGAGGCCCTCACATAAACTGAATAAGTCCGTAGTGTTACCAGAAGTTTGTTTCAACGACCAAACTTAAAACCCTATCAAAAACCAGGACTTATGTCATAAAATAACTCCACCCTTTTGGCAAATACTAGAAGCTTCCTAGGATTTAAGCCACTTGCTGCTTCTAGATCTGACAGCCGTATCACTCCTAATAGCTGGAGTCTTAGCCTGGCAAGCCCAGAGCACTAGCACAGAACGTGCTCCATCGTTTACTCCTCCAACCCGCACTTCCTACACCTGCTATCACTGACCAAGCCTAATTTAAAGGCATGTGACGCCAGAAGGCAGCGTCCAGTCAGAATACCCGTAATGAGCCTACAGTCCCCTATTTTTTAATGATAGAAGCAACTTTGTTAGTCTAAGGTTGTAAGACCTACACATAATCTTCGACACTTTACAGCCCCGTGCTTGATCCCACGCCTTTCCTGCTTGGTCAATCATGTGTACCTGTAACCTTCGCTTAATTTCGCCTAGTATAATTGGGTCGTCTACGAAGCAAGCTTCGAGGGATGCGCCCTTTTTAGCTAGTTCGTCCGCCTTTCCATTCCCATCTATTCCCATATGCCCTGGGACCCAATATAGATGTATGCTTCTCCCTGTCTGAATTCTCTCCAGGGACTGCTTACACTCTAACACGTATTAAGACGCTATGTTATGCGAGATTATTGCCTTAATTGCTGCTTGACTGTCAACATAAAAGTTAAAACGATTGCAGCTTGGGCAATTTTCTTCCAGGGTTTCTACTGCTTTGGTTACGGCTACCATTTCCGCTTGGAAAACGCTACAGTAATCCGGCAGCCTGTAGGATCTGTTTATTTCCGGATCAGCACAGTATACCACAGACCCTACTCCTTCCACTACTTTCCAACTATCTGTGTACACATGTGTCACCTCGTCCGCACTTTGAGCATTCTTGCGCCAAACGTCCACCTCAATTGTGGCCTTAAGATCGCCCTTGAAGCGCAGATAGGGAATCAGGTAGTCTGTTCATCTTGTGATTGATGACGTTATACTACTATGGCCATATGGTCGGCGCTCAATCTGCTCCGAGGCTCCGGGCCTGTTTGCAGTTATTAACGCTATGTTCTTTGCTCTCAGGTCTACAGGTGGAATGTGCATAATGGCGTACAGTGCGGCTTTCGAGGTTGCTTTCAGGGCTCCCGTAATGCTAAGCATTGACAGTCTGCATACACCTTCTAATTTTTTCAGGTAGGTTGTTTTTTGTGTGGCTTTCCACCAAACAAGAACTCCATAGTATAGAATAAGGCTTACAATCGCGAAAGAGAAGGCGATAAGACCCACGTACACCCCAGCATTCTTTTACATGCATAAATGCCGTTGAAGCCTTCTTCATCCTCTCCTCCACGTTGAGCTTCCGTGCCAGCTTACTGTATAGGATGATTCCTAGATATTTTGTACAAGGTTTCTCCGGTAGGGTCACCCCTCCTAACTTAGGTCTGATCCTATTTGGGACCGTGTACTTCTTTGTAAACAAGACCATATCCGTCTTAGCCGCGGTGACTTTCAACCCGACATTTGATGCCCAGGTATGAAAATCCCGAAGCGCCCGATCCATCAGAGATCTAATTGTTGGGCTAATAAGCTCATTTTCTACAGATCTCCACCTTTCAATAGCACAAGGGTACTATTTATTCTTTATTATAACAAACTTTTTTTTTTTTTGGGTGCTGTCCACTAATTTTCCATTTTTGTACATTTAAATTCTTTAGTTTCAGGTTCCAAGCACCCCGAATAAATTGTAACTATAGAACTTCAAATATCAAAAAAAAAAATTTGCTACGAGGTAGTTTAGATCGATCTGCAAAAGAACATTTTTATGAATTAAATATAATCACACTAGTCAATTATAACTTTCAATTATATTAAACACACTCGAGTTAGTTTTTTTTATACCTTAAGTGTTTTATAAGAGATTAACCACTTATATTGCCGGTCTCCTCGACAAAAAAAAATTCTTTAAAAATTAAAACAAATTACAGTATATATGTACGTAGAGGCAACACACATTCAACGAAGATTCAATGAAGAGAAGAAAAAAATTTAATTAATTTGCTGCATTTCCCATTATTACGAAATTATCAAAAGTGTCAACAAGAATATATTTAAAATCAGCGAAGAGTGATATTGAGTATACAAAATAATGACGACACCATGCATGAAACAGCCGCCGCTGGCAGCAACATGTTGCCATACAACTGGCAAGACAAAATTACAACGATATAAATGCATTCATACATACATTTTTACACATATATATAAATCAATCGTACATCCTTTTCTATATGTATAAAAGTAAATATATATCTGCATATGTATAAAACTTTTGTATTTTGCCATAAGAGCTTAAGTGCACATTAGAGAAAAGTGCCTCGGAGAAGTTTGCTATACTTTCTTTGACAATTTTTAGTAAATATCCTGAAGACTACGTAACGTCGAAGCCGGTAAACTATGAAATATGCAAAAATCAACAAAGAATTAATATCTCATGTTAATTTTAAAATTTGATGGCCGCCGTGGTGTGATGGTAGCGTGCACCGCCTAACAAACCGAAGGTCCTGGTTGCAAGTCCCAAGCAAAGCAACATCGAAGAATTATAAAAAAGTGTTTTAAATTAGAAAAAAATTATAAGCAGGGTTGCCCTTCAACAAACACTCCGAGTATATATCTCCCATGAAAAGCTTCTCAATGAAAACTCATCTGACTTGCAGATGCCGTTCGGAGCCGGCATAAAATATGTATTGTTGGAAAAATTTAAAAAGGAGCACGGCATAAATTGCAAGAGAAGATCGACTTAAAATCTCTTCGGAAATTAAAATTTTTTTTATTTTATATTGTATTGAAGCTATGGCTTCGCATTTGCTAGAAATTAAGCTTCGAAATGGAATATGCCATAAGGTTAGGGTTAGGTTGAACTCGCCGGTCAACAAAGACCTCGCGTCGACTGTATGTGCCCATTGTGTTAACAGAATTTTTTGACGACAAAACTGACAACAAATAATAGAAAATTTCTAAGACCTTGCTTTATTCCTGCCTTGAAATTTGACAACTCTGCCGTCCCTTGTAACTGGAGTCTTAACCTCGCGAGAGCAGCACCTGAACACAGAACGTTTTTTCCTGCAGACCAGAATCCAATTAGTTTATTCGTCATTAGCCTTAACTTGTATCTCTTTAGAGATATGAGTAACCTTGTTAGTCCAATATCGTAATAGTTGCACCTGATCTTAAAAAACCACACGCTTCCATCCAAGCCTCTCCTGCTTGATGGCTTGTACGCAAATCCTGACCCCTTTTGATGTCTCCAATTTAATTGGGACGTCCTTTTCCGATTAATAATCGAGTGTTGCACCAACCATTGCCAACTCATCAGCCTATTCGTTACCTTCTCTCCTTTTATAAAAGAAGAAGCCCGGACCCAGAGATGAAGTCTCAATGCAATGCTTTTTTGCAATCTAAGTCACCTCTTAATGAATAACGGTTATTGCCTTAATGGCCACCTGACTGCTTACTTCAAGCCTAAAATTTCCGCATTAATGACACTACAGTCATCTAGCTACATGTAGCATATACCTTTTTAGAGCACACCCAACTCCTTCCGTTTATTTAGAAACATCGGTTATACTCGACATGTTCTGAGATTTCTGCATCGTTACGCCAACCCTTCCACTCTATTGTAATTTCAAGATCATCTCGAAGGTCAGACGCGGGACCGTATAGCCTGCTTGCCTTTATTAGATGGCGCTGTACTGCTATGGCCATGCGCCCTGCACTAAAGCTGTCCCGAGTCCTGAGGCCTTCTTTTGTTAAATCTATATTTTTGGTCTTAATATTTACAGGCGGAATGTGCAGAATCACATACAATGCTGGAATAGGGTTCCTGATATGCTTGTCATTCATAGTCTGCATATCCCCTCAAGTTTTTTGGTATACGTATTATTTCGTATGGCTGTCCACCAAACAAGGAGCCCATGGTAAAGTATGGGCAAGACAATTCTGGTAAAAACCCAATAAAAGTTTGTGTGGGTGATATGCCTCATGTAGGCTTCTTCACTCTCTCTTCTACATGGAGTTTTTATGACAATTTGTTATCCACTATAATTCCAAGATATTTTGTGTAAAAATACTCGATCGGCTTTTGACCCTGCTGGAGATTAGCCTGATTTCCGATGCCAAGCATGTGTGTCCCAGAGCGCCTGATCCATCAGTGATCTGATTTCTGCCAACCGAAAGAAATGTCACTGGCTATGAAACCAGACAATACGGCGTTGCTAATTCCAATTTATTAGGGTCAGACATTATTGAAAGCTCCGGAAATTTGAGGAAAATACAAAGGGAATATATACCAGGTATATTCAAGGCTTTCCCTATTTCCAAAACCGCTCTAGGCAATACCGTATCGACTGACTTGCTTTTGGTGTAAGCATGTTCTACTGAGGAGGCTAATGTTTCATTCGTATATGACCATACACATTCGTACATATATTAGTCCCACTAGGGCTTTGAGAAGAAACGATGATAAACTAATAGTTTTTTGTCTCTCAGGTCCAGATGACTGCTTCTATCCGCATGAAATTGCTCGAAGATTGCGCGATGTAGTTCAATTTTATTCTATATTCATATGTAGATTGTTCTAAGGCCTTGTACAATTTTTGCCACCTGCGATCTGCAACATAACAGTGATAGTTCCATCTGGACCAGTTGATTTAAACTTGTCAAAAATTCTAATCGCCCTTTTAGTTTTAATATTAGGGACCAATGCTGGTACTGCTCGCTCCGTTTTTGGAGTGTCGCCGTTGTTTCACAACTCTTTTGTATACAATGAGAAAGTTATTTTCGAAAAATCCATTCGGAAAAGAGTCCATGGTTTTTAACAAGGCTACTTTAAATACCGTTTATAACACTCTTTATAATTCTTGACTTCACTTTTAATTAACCAAGAACTGAATTTTTGTACTTGGGCAGTTATAGCAAAATAGATCATAAATATATTAATATGTATAACGGCATATATCTCTATGAATAAATGTGTATGTAAATTAAGGTGATAGGTGAATAAATATTCAAGTGGTGGAAAATAAAATTATTGCTGTAACAACAGAAGATGTATTGAGGAATTAACGCATCACATGCCGGACATTTATATATATATAAATGTACATACTTATACACTTGTGCACACACCAAAATACAGCAAACATACAGCATAATACATACAACGTATCCAAAGGCGTACTTTAGTAAGTGAATTGTAACCGGAAAAATGACATTTATTAACGGTTGATCCTGCAGATCAACGGAACTACTATAAACTGTTGGCGCGACCGGATGTAAACACATATAAATATGCGTGTAAGTGTTTACGTGCATGAGCCAGCCTACATATGCGTAACATTAAATTAATTAATCATCAATATACTTATGCATACGTACATATATAAAGCATGAATTATTTGATTGCTTGCAGAGTAAGTTAAAATGGTAAACACAGATGTAAATACGTTTGTATATGTACTTATGTATATATGTAAGTTCACTTCTTGTACACTAGGGTTTGTCGAAATAAAATTGTAAGTAGGTAATTTCGCCTGGGTTTAAAGCTCCAATTTTTTACTTAAAGATTTTCTTCATTGTTTTTTATTTTGACGTGTAAACATCTTCGCCCACGGTGTGGGGGAGTTCATAATGCAAACAAAATTGTAGTCACTAAACAGTGGCGTAATGCGGAAACAACATTGTGAGCGAAATCACACAGCAACTCAGTTAAGAGAAATAAACGAAGGCAAACAAAAAAAAACAAAACTTTGATATAGGAAAAGAAGAAGTAAACGTGAAGAAGATAAAGCAGAAATGTTATAATATTGCCATCAATAACTAAGATTATCGATAAGTTTTACAGTTTTGATATCGTTGATAATATCGTTAAGTTATCAAAAAGTATCAAACTTTTCATAAATTTAATTCCTGAGTATATACCGCTTTGTACCGAAAAGTTATCGATTTTCTTTTGGATATCATCGATTTGGTATTCAAATTTATCGATTATTAATAGAAAAGTCATCGATGCATACTCAAAAAGGTATCAATTTACTATCAGTGCTTTGCCGATTTGTTATCGAAGCTGTAACTTTGACTTGCATTTGAATCGAAGATTATGTGCAAATCTTGCAACATCCAACAAACAATGTTAGTCTTATCAATAAAAAAAGAGAGTTATAAAGTCTTGAGATGCTTTTTGACATTGCATCTCTCAAGTCGTCACAAGCATATTAATTAAATCTGGGCAGTAGTGGAAATGAAGTCCCCACGGGCCAGACAGTTCAAGCTATTCAACCTTCTGCATCCATAGCGACAATATATTTTTGATCATTGCGAGTAGGTCGGGACTTAGAAATACTCAAATAATTCAACTCATCAAATATTCGATTATTCGGTTATTTTGTACGTTTATTAAGCGAATTTCACTATTCGAATTTTTGATTTATTAAAATTATTCGAATAATCGCAACACAACGATTATTCTATTTTCAAAATCGAACTTTGATTTTGTATGAAGTGTTCATATAATAAATTACGTATACGCCATGTATATACCACACATTTCTTCTTTGTTAAATTGATCGCTATCTCAAATATGGTGTCCCCAAATAAAATTTTCCGAGCATTCCGATTCCGGTGAGAAAAACATATGTACACTTACAAATCTTTAGGAAAAAATCGATACTTTGGTAAGAAAGTCAAAAATTTTAAGTATCTTTAGCCTTACAAATTAAGGAAACTTCGTACTTTTAAAACGTGTCAAACCTTATCTTTATTCTATTTAAAGTACGCTCGACGTATCATGAGTAAGAATCTGCTAACATGGGATCTTTAACACCGGTTTTTCGAAAAGTTTATAACACTCAAAAAATAATATATAATACTCAAAAAAATGTGTGAAGAAAGTATTTAAACGTCATTTTGAACCATTCTGTACATACGGTTTTTACGACTGCATGCTCGAGTGACAAGAATATATATATATATATATATATATATATATATATATATATATATCGGGAAGTGACAGCTTTAATTGCCAATAACATAATCCCGATGCACTTTGTTTCAAAGATATGTCACCGTTAGTGTCGTTTTTACTCTTAGAGTATACCTCGATAATTTTCGGGTTTATTACGAAATATCTTTAGGATTTTTTGGTTCTACTGCTGCTCTGGTGTAGAAACTACAAACATTGATTTAAAATGAAAAATATTGAGCCTTTTGTGCTTAATTATCACTTTTGTATATTTCAGCATTCAAATTATAGTTTAGCAGCGATTATTCGATTTAACGACAACTAGCAATTATTCGAATATATGACGATGTATAATTATTCGACATGAGCTAATCGAATTTTGAAAGTTGCATTTTGAAGCTTTCGAATAGTTCGAATATTTGATTAACAGAATATCACCAACGTTAGCAGAAGGTATACAAAACCCTTTTAAGAGTTATATCCCTAAAAGCTACATTTGGATATTTACATACACAAATGTATGGACAACCAGTTTTAAGCGAATGTCAACAGCTTTTCAATTTGCAACAGCTTTTCAATTTTCATTATGTAGTTTTAATCACCACTTTTTACTTTATAACTTTTTCGCTGTGGCAAAAGAATAACTCATTTTTAAGTTGTTTTGACTTGTGTTTGTATGTGCAAAAATATATGCGAAACAAACATATATACAATATATTTATGCCGTGCAACATCTGTGTCCAATTCTGTGGCAATACTCTGAACGAAAGTTAATATGTTTATGACATAAATGGCAAATGATTTATGATTTTTTACATGATGTCAGTTAAAACTCATGCAGCCGTTTGCTGCGTTTTCAATTAGATCACATCGAATACGGATTGAGAAAAAACACTTTAATGAATACAAATAAACTTAACAGAATGAAGCATATAATTTTAAAGTTTCCATTTGTAGTTCTTTAGAAAAAACAATTTTCTGGCTTTTAATTTTTTAGTCCGAAAGAAATTATTAAATTCGGACTTTTATTTTTTAAGGACCCTATAACTTTGAAACGTCCCATCCAAATGAGATGAATTGTTTTTATCATGCAGCATCTTTCTTTTTCCACAGAAAGCGGTGTATAGTATTTCAAGGCAATATCTCAATTTGTTCAAACTTTATGACGAAAAATAGGTGCCAGTTTGCTATAAAAAAGTACAAAAATAATACTAGTAGAGTTGGTTTTGTGGTCTTATCATCTATGACAACTTTTTGGTATTAGTAACAAAAGCTTTCGAGTGGCCTTACAAGTTTCAAATCCAGACATTTAGAAGAATCTATTGCGAACAACTAGTTTCATTTGGATCACCCGTTCAATAGTTAAAGGGCATGACTTTTATTTTTTCCTTAAAAAAAAAATGTCGCTTGTATTAGTTCGGTCGGTAGCCAAATTGAAGATCGGTGAATCTGCTAAGCGTATACAATGTTGTGTAGAATTAATTCAAAGCTTATATTAAAATCATGTTTTAAAAGTTTATTTTCACGTGAGCTTGCTTTGAAAGCAATATTTGTAATACAATAAAGCCCGGTATTACAGCAAGCACAAGTTCAATTCAATTTGTCAGTTAAATAACCCTTAAACTTATTTTTTAGTTTTTCAGTCTGCTTTAACTGCACTTTAAGCTGTGCTTAAGCATTCAATTTGGCAGGGTGAAACTCTTGTTAACCTACCAGTTATTATCGTTCGCTCTCAATGACGTCAAATATAACCAACAAGCATTTGGGCTGGCGTATCATTAGAGCTCTTGTTGTTAACTAGTATACTTCTAAAGTCTCAAGAGTTGTCTTGAAATAATGGCTCACCTTAATCGTAGTGTTTTCAGAAAAAAAGTAAATTTTTTATAAATCAAAAAATGCTGTTACTTAAGTTGAAAAAAGAGAGTTCCCAATTTGTATTCAAGATTCCAATACTACAGTATTAAAGAGTAATAAACAAACATGTGTAATTTATTTTTAATTTATAGCGCTTCAATACTGATACTATTTCTCACAGCAAACAGTTGTTGGCTTTGGTGGTATCCACCTCAAATCTATAACCAATGTAGGAAATCAGTTGGAAAAATATCCCGGATATTCATTTGAGAACTATAAACTTCTCAAAATGTCTCAGACATTGGAGAATAATTTGAAACGACGTTGGAGTACAATTCGGGAATTATAAATTTTAAACAGTTTCGCAAAGGTTGTATAGTGATTGGAGAATGATGTTGGATATCAACTCCAGAACTAGGTATATATTTCTTTAAGGCTAGTGAAATATTTTTTCCATATTTGTTGGGTAGCCAAAATCCAGCTGTTGCTTTATCTACAAATTATCAAAAAAACCAATGCTGCCGTACAAAAAAAGCCAATCCCAAAGTCGGTCTTATGCTGCGACTGAAAAACTCTTTTGTAGTTTAACTGTTGTTTAAATTTTACCAGACTTTAAGCAAACTTGCTTTAACTAAGTTAGCTTACGAAATTCCTAAAAACTGGGTATAAATATATACCCGCCTTTTTAGTATTTGCTGCAATTCACAAAAGAAAATCTTATATAAGATACAGTAAAACGAGAGAAAGGCTCCATTACGCTACTTTTACAGAGTGCCATGCTCTTCAAAATGTAAGTGTTCAAACATAGAGGGCACATTTTCACCTTTTTTTACACATACAACGTGATACGCTTTAAAATATGTATGCATCTGAATTCCGTATATGCAAACACAGGACAAACTGTAACGCAGAGGAAACAATACAAGCTTAAGTAATAGCCGGCGGACATACGATAAAAGTTGTAATAATCAAAAACACTTTAATTAACTTTACCAAAATAAGGGTGAGAAATATCTATACGTACATGCGTACATATGTGTACATACCCTGCAGCCAAGGGTCAAAGTAGTCACCAAATATTCCAGTTAATTGACTTGAATTTAGTAGGTTTATACATACTTATCAATATGTAAAAATCAGTGGTCAGAAAAAATCAATAGGCCCAGAAAAAAGAGCTAGCCGTTGCTAAAACTCCTTGTTCATAAGAGTAACGGCTACCTAACGCATGTTTTCTACTTGCCATTGAAGGGCCCTTTTCATTCCAAAATAATGAACAATGGCAAGTAAAATATCTTGGAACCAAGCTAACGATTGTGAGTTGTACCTACCTATGTCAACCCGTTCGGCTTCCCTGATTGAAACGCCAAATCTGCTCTGAATGCCATTACACCAGACAAATTACGGACTGTTTACCCAAAATTCTATCATAGAACGGAACTCATGGCACTTCTGCTGTTAAAAGATTTTACACAGTCTACCAGTACATATTATTTCAAGACATAGAAGGCTCCTTTATCTAAATAGGTGGAACACAAATTATGTGAGTGGCCGGCAGAAGTCGGTACCATTTAGGAACATTATTTCAAAATCTATGAGAAATAAACAGGGTGCCACCAGAAGGAAATAATTTTATGGAAAATGCCATGTGAGCTCAATATATAAGAGCATAATTAAATGCTAAACATATAATTTTAGGTGAATTGCGACAAACCGACTTTAAGAAGGACAAGGTGGCATCGTCATAAGTTTCTTGATGACATCCGGTACTTAGAAATTCAGCTGTTAAATCCAGATAGGCACAACGAGGCCTTTACCTTAATATAGTGAGTGGACACATCTTTATTTTGAGCCCAGCCCGGTGAAACCCGTTATTATATATGTTGTCCAACTTTTGCAGAGGAGGAAAGCAAACTATACTGGCAGACACGAGTCACTATGGCCCATCTTCGCTCTGGATACTGCAATATTTTAAACTTACTAGTTGGCATACTATGACATGATTTTGATGTACATAAACATTTTTATGCTATCAACTATAACGCTGGCGCACACAGAAAGAAAAAGATTGGTAAAATCAACCGAAATACGGGTCAATTCAACCGAAATTTCTGTCAATTTTTATCCATCGCAGCAAGATGTCGAATCAACTGCGCACAAATCGTTGATTCGTAATTGACCGTTTTAGTAGTCAAATGAACAAAAAAAGTTGTTGCGGCAGCTTTGTACGAAAGTACCTATATTGCCATATAGGTTAGGTTGGGTGGTAGCTTCCCTGATAGGGGAAGCTCACTTGGAAAACATGAAGGTCCGTTGTGATACCACATATAATAAACTAAAATAACGGTGATGTAGATATAACTACTTAGAGAATCGTTGGGTAGCAAAGATAAAGTTCCGAATGATCACGATCTCAACCTTGGATAGCTCCTCGAGAGGTCCAAGTGAGTCGCGACCGAAACACTTTCGCCTAATTCTCGCAAAAGCTGGACAATCAAGCATAAAGTGATTTGGTGTTTCCACCGCATGGATACCCATGGGACAGTGCCCTGTCAAAACCCCAATGACCATTGATAGGTGAGCCTTAGTGAACCCAATTATATTATATTATTTCCTGCCATACACTTTCGGCCAGAAAGATCTTGCTACCCTGCAAGACGTAGTGTCTGCCCAACGTTTGCTGAGCTGACTCGAGGCCCAGCTATGGAAGAGCAATCCACAGGTGGCTAGTGTAATGCCAAAATCCCTACAGCCACCTTCATCCGGTTCAGTTGTACCGATTGGGGCTAAGAGATCCGCTTGACAGTTACCCGGAATATCACTATGTCCTGGGACGATGCAATCGCAAGTGAGGTCAGCCACTCCCTGACCACCCTCGATCGCACTGTAGTTGAGCTCAAGGCCTTTATAACCGCTTGGCTATCAGAGTAGATGTTAAATTCCCTAACCGTAGAAACACTGGATAGCATTTCATCCAACGCATCCTTAATCGCATCATCTTTCGCTTGGAGTACACTGCAGTGATCAGCCAACTTAAACTTGCGGCTTACCTTTAGCTCTTGAAAAAAGACTCTCCGCTATCCTTTCCGTCCAACTTCGACCAATTCGTGAACAAGTTAACCGGTCCCATGCCCCAGATAATTCTTCTTCCCCACTCCTCCCTCGGGGGAATGACTTGGGAGAAGGTAGCATAGGGAGCGGTTATCGGCATGCAATAATCCGTCTTGTCCGGCACAAATTCGAATCTAGTAGAGAGCATATAACCCATATCACGAAGCCTGACCAACGACCGGACCACGGCTGCCTTTCCCGCAATATCTACTGGATGTATATTCAGCATGACATTCAGTGCCAAGGTAGGTGTTGTTCTTAGAGCGCCACTGATACCAATCAGCGCCGTCCATTGCACTGGCACTAATATTTTGGAGGTGCTCGCCGTGTCCAGTGTTTTTCACCAGACCAGCACCCCATAGAAAATAATCGGTTTGACCACCATCTCATAAAGCCAGTGTACTACTCCTGGCGAGAGCCCCCATCTCTTTTCGATAGCCCCCCTGCAGCAGTAAAGGGCAACCGCGGCCTTCCTGGCCGTATCTTCCATATTGGGCCTCCAGGACAGCTTCTTGTCCAGAACAATCCCCAAATATTTAACCCTGTCAGAAATTACCAATGGTACCCCTCCAATCGAGGGAGTTCTTAAGTTGGGTATCTTATATCTGCTTGTAAAGACAACCAATTCTGTTTTTCCCGGGTTCACCGCCAATCCACTTGATTCGGCCCACCTAGCCACAGTATCCATGCAGCCCTGCAGAACATCGCACAGGGTGCCCAGAAATTTACCTCTAACTAGCATAACGAGGTCATCTGCATAGGTAGCCACTCGACAACCATTGGCTTCCAGCTCCACAAGAAGCTCGTTGACTACCAAAACCCAGAGCAGAGGAGATGTGACACCCCCCCTGTGGTATGCCTCTGAACACCCTCCTCTTAATTATGGCCCCTCCCCACTCCGCTGCGACAATTCTGCCGCGTAGAAGTTTGCTAATAAATTCAACCAGAGCCGCCTCAACTCCTAAACCCACCAGAGCTCTTTCGATTTCCCCCGGTAAGCCATTGTTAAAAGCCCCCTCGATATCTAGAAAGGCACCCAGAGCATACTCTTTGTGTTCTAGGGCCCCTCTATTTGCTTTACAATCGAATGGAGAACCGTTTCCGTCGATCTGCCCTTGCAGTACGCATGCTGTGAAGCCGACAGTAACCTCCGAGGTATCCTTTCCCGTAGGTACAGGTCAATCAACCGCTCAAACGTCTTAAGAAGAAACGACGAGAGACTGATTGCCCTGAAATCCTTAGGTGATACATGAGAGTTCCGACCGACCTTCGGAATGAAGATGACCCTAACCGTGTGCCACGACTTAGGGATATAGTTAAGCCTGAGGCACTTAGTTTAGATGATGGCCAACCAGCGGCAGGAAATCCCTACAGACTTTTGAAGTTGCGCAAGAATGCTGCCATCCGGGCCGGGTGACTTATAGCAACGAACTTATAGCCCAGGATATTTGACTTTCCCGTAATGGAATGGCAGGTATTTCTGCATGGCAGGCGACCGCCGACCATGCAGGCGAAGATCCCTGCGCAACTGGGACATCGGGAAAATGATTGTCCAGTAAAAGTCTTAGGGACTCCTCGCTACTCATCGACCAGTCCCCCACCATCATCTCTCAGATAGCACCGAGGGGCGGGATTCCTAGAGAGTAGTTTTCTAAGCCTCGCGGATCCATTGCAGGCTTTTACCTTTTCGCAGAAGCTTCGCCATGAATCTCGCTTGGCTATCCTTATTTCATATTTATAAATCCCCAGACTCACCTTATTGAGCCCCCAGTCCGAGGGTAATTTACTCCTCCTGGCTCTGTTAAAGAGCCGCCTACTGGACGCTCTTAGGTCGTCAAGAGAATCAGACCACCAGGGCGGCTTGCCCTTCCCCCTGTACGTTTGGAATGAGCAGGGAATCTGAAAGGCGCTATTGCTTGCCGAGGTGAAGTTTTCCACAAGACCGTCTATCTCAGATCCGGACAGGTCCGAACCAAACATAGGCGCCTCAGGCAATAGCTCTCCCAGCTTTCTAAAATACAAGTCCCAGTTGGTACTTTTAGGGTTCCTAAAGATATTTTACCGGGACGTTCTTCGTTCACCGAGAACTGAATATATCGGTGATCAGAGAAAGAGTGCTCGTTGAGAACCCTCCAGCCAGATATCCGATCTTCCAGTTCTCTGCTAACCACGGTGAGGTCCAGGGACTCCTCCCCAACCGCAGTAATAAACGTCTGGTCATTCCCCCTATTACATATACAAAGTCCCTCATCTACAATAAAAGTAAATAATGACTCACCCCTGGTGTTCGTATCCGAGCTACTCCATATGATATGTAGTGCATTAGCATCGGCACCTATGATTACGCCAACGCATCTTCGCCTTGCTTCAGCTGTGATTTCGCCCAGTATCACAGGTGGTGTTCCCGTTACGTCCCCATGCGGCATGTACGCTGACACTACCCACATTTCGTTACTGCCTCGCTCGAGGCAGACCGTAGTTACGTCAGCATTGCTGAAATTAGAGAGAACAAGTAACGAAGGCTACGTTCGGGTATAACCGAACATTACATACTCAGCTGAGAACTTTGGAGACAAAATAAGGGAAAATCACCATTTAGGAAAATGAACCTAGGGTAACCCTTGAATGTGTTTGTGTGACATGGGTATAAAATGGAAGGTACTAAAGAGCATTTTAAAAGGGAATGGGCAATAGTTCTATAGGTGGGCGCCATTTCGGGAAATCGCCATAAAGGTGGACCAAGCGTGACTCTAGAATGTGTTTGTACGTTATGGGTATCAAATTAAAGGTATTAATGATGGTTCTAAAAGGCAGTGGCCCTTAGTTGTATATGTGAAGGCGTTTTCGAGATATCGACCAAAATGTGGATCAGGGTGACCTAGAACATCATCTGCTGGGTACCGCTAATTTATTTATATATGTAATACCACGAACAGTATTCCTGCCAAGATTCCAAGGGCTTTTGATTTTGCCCTGCAAAACTTTTTCATTTTCTTCTACTTAATATGGTAGGTGTCACACCCATTTTACAAAGTTTTTTCTAAAGTTATATTTTGCGTCAATTAACCAATCCAATTACCATGCTTTATCCCTTCTTTCATATTTGATATAGAATTATGGCATTTTTTTTTTAATTTTTCGTAATTTTCGATGTCGAAAAAGTGGGCGTGGTCATAATCGGATTTCGGCCATTTTTACACCAAGATAAAGTGAGTTCAGATAAGTACGTGAACTACGTTTAGTAAAGATATATCGGTTTTTGCTCAAGTTATTGTGTTAACGGCCGAGCGGAAGGACAGACGGTGGACTGTGTATAAAAACTGGGCGTGGTTTCAACCGATTTCGCCCATTTTCACCTAAAACAGTTATCCTCATAGATTCTATGCCCATACCAATTTTCACAAGGACTGGTAAATTTTTGTTCGACTTATGGCATTAAAAGTATTCTAGACGAATTAAATGAAAAAGGGCGGAGCCACGCCCATTTTGAAATTTTCTCTTATTTTTGTATTTTGTTGCACCATATCATTACTGCAGTTGAATGTTGGCATAATTTACTTATATACTGTAAAGATATCAAATTTTTTGTTAAAATTTAATTTAAAAAAATTTTTTTTTTAAGTGGTAGTGTTCGCCATCCGATTTTGCTAATTTTTCGTTTCTGCCAAATTTCATCATGATATCTTCAACGACTCCGAAATTACAGCTTGCAAAACCTTTAAATTACCCTATTTAAAAGTGGGCGGTGCCACGCCCATTGTCCAAAATTTTACTAATTTTCTATTCTGCGTCATAAGGTCAACGCACCTACCAAGTTTCGTCGCTTTATCCGTCTTTGGTAATGAATTATCGCACTTTTTCTGTTTTTCGAAATTTTTGTTATCGAAAAAGTGGGCGTGGTTGCAATCCGATTTCATTCATTTTAAATAGCGATCTTAGATGATCGCCCAGGAACGCTCATACCAAATTTCATGAAGATACCTCAAAATTTACTCAAGTTATCGTGTTTACGGACGGACGGACGGACATGGCTAAATGAATTTCTTTTTTCGCCCAGATCATTTTGATATATAGAAGTCTATATCTATCTCGATTAGTTTATGCCGTTACGGATTGCCGTTATGCGAACAAAGTTAATATACTCTGTGAGTTCTGCTCAGCTGAGTATAATAAAAGCTTTAAATTCCTTTTTAATATGCACACAGGATCTAGGCCTACCTGCTTCCCCATGCACTAACCTGGGTCGATTGGTATGGACGAAAGTTAACCAATATCGCGCCATGTATTTTTCGATAGGATTTATGCTCAGGAAAAAAAGTTCCACTACGCATACCCAAAAAAATAATTTTCGAGCCTGCAAAAAAAAATGACGAAAGGCTAAATTTTTCGGCCAAAACACTCCCCAAAATCCAAAAAATATTATTTTTCTTCAAAAAACCGTTGCAAAAACGTTGGCAATAACAGTTTTTTAAAAAAATATATTTTTTGGGTTGTGGGGAGTGTTTTGGCCGAAAAATCTACACTTTCGTCATTTTTTTTGTAGGCTCGAAAATTATTTTTTGGGTATGGGTAGTGGAAATTTTTTTTTGAGCCCAAATCCTATCGAAAAATCAATGGTGCGATATCGGTTAATAAATCGACCCAGTCTACCATGCACCAAGGTGTTGAATTTTCCCGTCCTTAATCCAGAAATTTTTCCACCGTTACTACTCAGCCACGGCTCCTGAACAAGGACTATATCCACTCCGCCTTTTTCAAGACAGAGCAACAAATTTGCGGAAGCCGCCTTAGAATGCTGAAGATTGATTTGGGAGATCCCTCCGTTCCACGGCTTCTAGTCTGGCTCCCCTCCAGACTTCCCCAACCAAAGAAATTATTTTCTTAAAGATACATACCGACCGCTCGTCAGCACAAGTAATCAGTCTAAATCCATGATACCAACCCGAGTATTCGAAGAATGGCCACGGACCTGGGCTCTCCATAACAGCGGCCATATAGGCCGCTGATACGGCGCTGGCGACACCCGGCCACTCCTTTCGGGAGATGGCACCATCCTCCCTACTACTATCCAG
Source organism: Eurosta solidaginis (assembly GCF_040869045.1). Taxonomy (NCBI): domain Eukaryota; kingdom Metazoa; phylum Arthropoda; class Insecta; order Diptera; family Tephritidae; genus Eurosta; species Eurosta solidaginis. The sequence continues at coordinate 289,157,178 of NC_090319.1, read as the reverse complement.
GACCCCAAGAGTGATGGAGCCCGCTCGTTTAGCGGTTTCGCTAAGCGCAATGGCGTCCCCACCTCCTCGGGCCCTTTTTGTCGCTGAGGCGTTCCGCTCATCCGACTTTTGCCACTTCCTAGCCCACAGACCCTGCTGCTCACTCGCATCGTTCGACACCGGTGTGTGGTCATCGCAAGCAACGATGCTCCTGACCCACTCCAGCATCCGGGAATGCTTCTCAAAAATCTGAGCTGCTTAAGCCGTAGCGGTCCAATATATTCTCAGCCAGGTGCCGATCACCCAGAGCTTTCCTACGCGGCGTCGATCGCCTACCTTTCCTGGAAGGCTTCGACCCCAGGGCTCCCGTTGGGAAAGCTCCTCGCGACAGGGCTTCCTTACTGATACTGCGCTGGTCCATCGCATTCGCCGGACCTCTACCTTTTCTTAGTCACAACCCCATATGGGCCTGCATTGGGTGTCGGTTTCGACACCCCTCTACTTCCCATATACATACATACGTAAATATGTCAATACATAAATACGCATGCTTGCTACATATACATACATATGTACGCACTTACTAACAAATATGCTGGCACACATTAAACATTATACACTTTATTATTTCGTTTTACTAAACGCACTTTCACCAAATTTTATTTATAATATAATAATAAGTCGGATTTTCCTTCCTGACGCTATAGCTCCAGAACGCACGAACCGATTTCCACGATTTTACATTCGTTGGAAATGCCTTGGGGTCCGCGAGGCTTATAGCAAAGAAAATTCAGGATCGACGTACACGGTCTCCAGATATAGGACAAAACGTGGACCCGGGTACCCCTAATGTGTTTATAGAATATGGATATCAAATGAAAGCTGTTGATGGGTGCTTTAGTAGAGGGTAAGATTCATTCTGATGGGTGACTAGGGTCTCGATATATAGGCCAAAACGTGGGCCCGTGAACGCCTAGATAGTGTTTTTACATTATGGGTATCAAATTAAAGCTGTTGCTATATGCTTTGGTACAGAGTAAGTTTTACACCGCTGGGTGACTAGGGTCTCAAAATACAGGCCAAAACATGCACCCGGATACCCCTAGAATGTGCGTGTATTATGGATATCAAATGAATGCTGTTGCTGAGAGCTGTAAAGTAATTTTCCTTGTGATATACGATTTAGTCGCATCAACCTGGCAAAGCTGATAAATAAGCACGCGAAGCCGAAATAAAGACATGAATTAATAATACCCACATACCTATATATGTATCTATGTACGTCCTATTCGATTTGCCTGAAATTTGGTATATAAATTTGCCTATATTAGTATTTACGATGCTTTTTTCTGGGAAGTAGACCAGAGACGCACTAGGATTAGGACTAAGACTGGGACTGAGACTGAGACTCGGAATGGGACTGGAACAAAATACCCTCTAGGACTCGCAATAAGATATGAAGAAGAATGAGAAAAACTTGAGTGAAGAGAAAAGAGGGAAGGAGAAGGAGACTGAGCTAGAATGAGACGAAGATGGAGATAGATAAGCGAAAAATACGGGGGGAGGAGTGAATACAAAGATTAAGAAAAAGTGTAGAGGGGCGAGGGCAGAGTTAGACGGAAAAAGCTTATTAAAATGTATGCAGATAGACCAAATTTATGGCAGAACAACGTCTATCGGGCCTGCTAGTATTTTAGAATTTATTTAATTTATAGTTTTGAACTTCGCTTTGTAAATAGAAATGAAAATAGTAGCCACAAAACCGATTCTCAATTTTTTCAGTTGCAGCTCAGTCATTCTCAATTTCTTCTTTCGCATGTAGTTGCCACACTTGATTGTTTCGAACAAAACTTTTAGTATAAATGTTTGACACAACATTTTAAATAGAGAACTTGGAAGTTATAGAAAAGTAAAGAATCAAATCGCAGGAAGGTAATTCAACAATGGAGTAACTTTGCATGTAATTCGGAAAGTTTAATTTTCGTAACACTTTAAGTTGAAACGATTCCAAAACAACTCAAACTTTTATGTTGTCGGAAACATCAACAATAAAATTGGATGTTTTTTTATTATCTTATTAGATTCGTTCGCGTGAGTGAAAATTCATAAAAACTTTAACAAAATGTTACTAACTTTGGAAAAATCCTGTTCGTTCAAGCAAAACTTTTGCAACACAAGGCCGCAATTTTGCATTTCGCTTGGACGAGAAGTTGCAAAATTGTACCCGATAAATAGGTGTCCCGGTATCTCATAATTTTTTGTACAGTAAATTCAAAAAACGGTTTTTCGTTTTGTATTGATAACTGAAAAACTAGTTTTTTGTTGTTTTCCCATTTTGTGTATTTTTTTCGATTTGGTCGTTTTCTGATTTTGGTGTTTTTTTTAACAAGTTGCACCATCGTCTAAGTACAAAGTAGAGAGCGCAGTGAGCGTAAGATTTTCTTTGAAATTTGCTCATGTATTGACTGTTTATCGCTGTTGAAATGACCAGTGGAATCAGTTGTGTTAACAGAAAATCTGTTAGATTGATTAGGAGTCTGTCAATTTTACAGAGTTTTGGTAACTTAAGAGCGACAATTTCTCTTCTATTGAAATGACTAAACTAATTTCTTCGCGTCAAAAAAACAAGTTGCTAATGAATAAAAAAGGTGATAAAAAAATTTTAAGGACTACAAAATAGAAGGCAATTTTTCCTTTAATACAGACATAGTATTGTTGAATTTTGACTAAAAAACTTTAAAAATAGCTCTTGTAAGGATTTTGGGATTTAAAACTATAAAGGTGGAGCGCTTGGGATTAACGAATTGATTATTTAAACTTTAAACATGCACTCTACCTTTATAATTTTAAATCCCAAAATTCTTTTACAAGAGCTATTGTTAAAGTTTTTTAGTCAAAATTCAACAAGAATAGTCAAAATTCAACAAGAATGGTCCATTTATATAAAGGTAGTCCTTAAAATTTTGCTATCGTCTTTTTATTTTAAATTTTTTAGCACTGCCTGCAAAAAGGCAATTGCAACTTTGATTAGTAATTTAAGTAATTCTTAAGTGAAAATTCTTACCTTTATTTATTTGTTAGCAAGATTTAATAGAATTGGTGGAATTTTCGCTGACAACACTTGCGAAAACAACGGAATACCACCTCGCATCATAACAAGAGAATTCCACCTCGTTTGTCAGCTACTTAATTTGCACGCTGAAAACCGTGGTGAAATTCGCATACGGCTGAAAGTCTAAAAGAATCGTGAGGAAAGTCACAGACGCTTAAATGTATGCAAGGAAGTGCATTGAGTTGGGCCTTCAACGAGGTGGAATTCTACAACACCTGCAACACTCAGGAGGCTAGCCATGAAGGAATGGCTAAATCTTCTAAATAGTTCGACTTGTGCTTTACGTAGCTCAAATTTTTTGGTCAAACATTGCACTGTCACCGAGTTTTAAACCATATTTCAGGTTTCAAGTCTCTACATATCCACGAAGTTGGTTAAAAATAGATTACAAGATTCCCAATTTAAAACTAGTTTTATCAATATCTCGATCCATGCGCCACTTAGTGAAATGTTTTTGTCACCGGGTTCTGACTTACGGCCCAAGTTTCATCTAACTCATCGGGAAGTTACTCGAAAATCGATCGCATGATTCCCCCCATTTTTAAAGGATTTGCAGTTATCTCGACTAGCGCGCCACCTAGCGGAACTTTGTTTTCTATAAGTTGTACTGTCACCAGGCTTCTAACTAAGTGCCCAGTTTCAAGTCTCTAGGTATCAGGGAAGTTAGTTAAAAATGAATTGAAATATTGCCAAATTAAAATTTTTCTTACTATCTCGATCCGCGTGCCTCCCAGCAAATTTTTTTTGATCAAATGTCGCACTGTCACCGGTTTCTGACCCAGGCCCAAGTTCCAAGTCTCTAGCTCACCGGCAAGTTACTAAAAAATCGATCGCAAGATTCCCCTCGTTTTTCAGGGATTTGTAGTTAGCTCAATTAGCATGCCACCTAGCGGAACTTTGTTTTCCATAAATTGTATTGCTACGGGGTCCCGAACTATGCGCTAAGTTACAAGTCTCTAGGTAACCGGAAAGTTAGTTAAAAATGGATTGAAAGATTCCCAAATTAAAATAAATTTTCCTAATATCTCGATCCATGCGCCACCTAGCGTATCTTTTTTGATAAAATATTGCATTGTCGCTGGGTTCTGACCCATGGCCCAAGTTTCAAGTCTCTAGCTCACCGGCAAGTTACTCAAAAATCGATCGCAAAATTCCCCTCGTTTTTCAGGGATTTGTAGTTAGCTCAATTAGCATGCCACCTAGCGGAACTTTGTTTTCCATAAATTGTATTGCTACGGGGTCCCGAACTATGCGCTAAGTTACAAGTCTCTAGGTAACCGGAAAGTTAGTTAAAAATGGATTTAAGTATTCCCAAATTAAAATTAATTTTCCTAATATATCGATCCATGCGCCACCTAGGGGATTTTTTTTTTGATAAATTATTGCATTGTCACCGGGTTCTGACTTACGGCCCAAGTTTTAGGTATCCAGCTCACGGGCAAGTTACACAAAACTAAAATCAATCGCAAGATTCCCCTCGTTTTTCAGGGATTTGTAATTATCTCAATTAGCATGCCACCTAGCGGAACGTTGTTTTCTATAAATTGTATTGTCACCGGGTCTCGAATTATGTGCTACGCTACAAGTTTCTACGTAACCGGGAAGTTAGTTAAAAATGGATTGAAATATTGCCAAATTAAAATTAATTTTCCTAATATCTCGATCCATGCGCCACCTAGCGGAATTTTTTTTTTTGATAAAATGTTGCATTGTCACCGGGCTCAGACTTACGGCTCAAGTTTCATATCTCCAGCTCACCGGTAAGTTACTCAAAAATCGATTGCAAAATTCCCTGCGTTTCTTCAGGGATTTTCAGAGATTTTCGTTTATCTCGATTCGTCTCCTGGCGGCATTTTGTATTCCACGAATTGTAGTGCCATCGACTCGCAAACTATGTGCTAAGCTTCAAGTCTCTGGATCACCGAGAAGTTAGTTAAAAGTCGATCGCAAAATTTCCATTTTAAAATTAATTTTCTGTATGTCTCAATCCGTGCGCCACCTAGCGAATTTTATTTTTTTTTTCCACTTACATTGTAAAGTCTCTCAGATCTGACCTATGTTCTAAGTATCAAGTGTCTAGTTCAACGGGAAGTTACCGAAAAAGACTTTTCCGTGGGTCAAAAATTCGTATGGAAATGAGGGGACAAACATGAAAGCGGCTTAATATAAAGGTAAAAAAAATACGTTAGTCGAACTAGTTGGGGATTTTGGAAAACTAGTATTGGTTTAGTATACAACAATCTTTTTTGACTGCAGGGTACACATAAACATATATGCACAAATGCACAAATTCGCCAGCTACTATTAATGATGTATAGAGAGAACCTTTGTACGTATGTTCATACATGCGGTTAGTTCATACAGTAAGTGTGTTCGTGTTAAAGTGTCTGATTTCGATGTTGCAAAATTTCATTTGACATTGTGCGCACTAATTAAATTTCAGAACAAGTTTCGCAGCGCTAAATACGCAAGCGCTAGTAGGTGTCAAAAAAAGGGGTTAGAGAGAACAATGAAAACTGAATTTTTGAGTTGTACAAACAAAAAATTTATATGTTTCATTTAAAGCTAAATAAAATCTTAACGGCCTTCAGTGTAAAAATTTCAATATGCACCTTCTTATTATAAACAGAACGCTACTGAGCGTGAGTCAAAGTATATACTGTTGTATCTGATAAAACTATAAAAATATGTAAAATGCGCTGTCAACTCAAAGAATGGCGCAAGAAATTGCAAAAGAATTTACCAATTAAATGCGTCGTCAAATAACGAGCTCCCACAAATTACTCAAAAGAAAATCGAATTGTAAATTTCATTGAGCAAAGCTCCAGTTGATTGAAAATGTGCGTCGTCAGGATTCCGGCACGCATAAATTAACCCCTCATTACTGAATAAGAAATTCTTTCAAAGTATAACAAAGTTACAGGTAGAGGCACAAATTAAGAGGCAGGGTAAGTTTTCATTGCTTTCAAAGTTATATACATGTCAAGTAATATTGGGTGTACCGAAACAGATCTTGTATCTTAAAACTTGTTTTTTTTTTTGGATTTTCAATTGTTATTGATATGATATGGAAGAGACCTGTGAGCCGTTATTCAACTAAGTTTCTGTATTGTATAGCAGGATAACACTACTCACATATAATGGGGGAGAGTTGCCGATCATAAGTAGTAGAGACAAAACTCGCTGCAACAAAGCTCACCATGAGCGAGCACAATGGGCTTTGCATAGTTTCAATCCGTTCAAGTCACCAGGACCAGATGTGGTATACCTCTGTCTGTGACAGTAGGGAATATACCATATAGCAACTGCCTTTTTTTCAATTTATATAAAGCATCTCACTGCTTATCTACATTGCAAAAAGGTGGACAGAGTTTAAGGTTGTATTCATAACAAATGCAGGGAAACCTAAGCTTTAGCGCTCGTCATATTAGTAATTTAAACTCAGTTTGTATGGAGAAAATTTTGATAAACACATAAGAGGGTATAGCCGAAACAAACTCCTTCTGTATAGGAATCAATTCGCCCAGCAGTAAGGAGACGGTTATCCTTACCCTCGCAGCTAAAACTGAAAATGCTTTGGAGTCCTAAAGTTACCCCATCTGCGTGTTTATTAATACCTCAGAGATTTCGATGGCATGACACATCAAGTTTTCAAAGGAATTATGATTGGCAACGGTGTAAGTTCAATGGTCATGCGCTTGGTGCTAAAGATAGGAAAAAGGGGTCTAGAGATAGGAAGCGCAACTGAGTTGATTGTGGCCACTAGAGGATGCCCTCAAGAGGGTATACTCTCTCCTCTCTTGTGAACCCTAGTCATAAATGAACTTCTTCAGTCATTGAAATTTTATGGATTTGATTGAAAAGGGCATGCAAATGATTTTGTAATAGGTATCTCAGGGATGCACCAAGGAACCATATCCAATTGCACACAAGAAACTCTGCGCATAGTAGAAAATTGGTATAATACCAAAGGGCTGATTGATTGATGATCTTAACAAAACTGTCCTTGTGCCTTTTACGTTGAGAAGAAAACTATCCATCTCGGCTGAAACCATGCGCGGGTGTCAGCAAAATCCAAATTTCAATAGAAACAAAATAATTAGAGTTAATACTGGACGGAACCCTCACGCGGAATGCTAATCTAGATGCTACCTTAAAAGCGGCAAGAGCTTTATCCGCTTTCACGCGGCTCTACGGAAATACTTCGGCGCTATATCCCAAAATGCTGTAATAGACATTTAGAACTGTTGTGAAACAATCTTCATTTACGCTTCCTTAGTTTGGTGGCCACAGACCACTCAAAGGAAAGCAATAACAAAATTAAGCATTGACTAATTTGTATGTCTTGGCATGAGGAGTGCGATGAGAACGTCCCCTGCTTATGCACTGACTGCCTTAATGGGAGCGCGGTTTTTCGCCTATGATAAAAGGGAAGAGGGCAACACTTGCTGCACTAAGCCTTTAAAATAGGATAAGATTGGAAACACGACAAGGCATATAAAAGTAATACGAAAATTTATAAAAAATCTCATACTGCAACTATGTGATGCAATGGCCGCATACGCTGAGAAACTAACGAAATTTTGAGGTCTCCATTGACGCCAAAACTCATTGCAAAACAGTGCATCTATAAACCTACCCTTACTTAATGGTTTTACTAACGGATGGATCAAAAATTGATGACAGGAAAAATGTGAGCTGCTATGAACGGGCCAAGCCTTAAACAGTCGATACCAATGGAATGCTATGCCACTAATTTTCAGGGAGAAATCCATGCAATATCTGTGTACGATGGAAAATATCTAAGGAGAAGCTTATCCTCAAGGAGTATCATCAATATTGCAGGTGGCCTCACTTGCATTGCAGTCTTGCACAACAGCTTCTAAGCTAGAGAATGAATGCATTGGAGTCCTAAATGATATCCAACTCAAAAACAACGATTTATTAGGATGGACTCCTGCATCAGGAGAAACTTTGGTGATGCGAATCTCCTCATGGAGCTAGGGGTGAGGCGGAATGGGATATAGCCTCCAGTGTGTTTATATTAAATTGTTCCCGATATGGTCGAGTTTACATCGTTAAAATTATGGACGACTTGCGTATGGCTTATGACAAAGGTGAAATATCCCTCCTATGTTTACTTGACTTCTCTAAAGCGTTCGAATCTGTTGATCATATATTACTTTGCTCTAAGCTTACGTATTATTATGGATTTGGTAGGGCTGCTGTTTGTCTAATGAGGAGTTACTTAACGGATAGGTGTCAAAGAGTCAAGATTGGCGAAGTGTCATCAGCGATTAAAACCATAACTTGTGGCGTTCCCCAAGGGTCCATTCTAGGTCCACTACTTTTTAGTGTATTTATAAATGATATATTTTCAGCCTGTCGGCATGTAAGTATGCATGCATATGCTGATGACGTTCAGCTATAACTATCTGGTCGTTTTGATACTATTAATGCAATAGCGGTAAAGCTGAATGAGGATTAACTAGATATATCACGATGCTCTACACGAAATGGCCTTCAACTTAACTCAAGTAAGTCGTATGTCTTACCAGTTTTCAAAAATAAAATAAATCTTACTAGTATTCCTAATATTAATTTAAACAACAACTCTCTTGAAATAGTTGAAAAAATCACCAATTTGGGCTTCATTATTAACACAAATTTAACTTGTGTAAACCACATAAGTTCAGCTGTAGGCAAAATGTATGGTACTCTACGTAACCTGAGGCAGTCAGCACCATTTACTCCAATTCATATTCGAAAGAGGCTTGCCCGTCAAATTAATTTGCCTATCCTAGCCTAATCTGAACTAGTATATAGCAAGCTTGACTCTCAGTCGGCGCATAAAGTTGATATTGCATTTAATGAAATTACGCGTTATGTATATGGAATACGTAGGTTTGACCCCATATCTGCATGGAGAACATCGCTACTGGGATGTGACATCGCTGCTTATTTAAAAGCCAGAAACTGTATATTCTAACTTATCTTTCCACAATCAGAGCGCTGCCTTAACCTCATGTTGCCATATTTTAACCTTAAGAACTCTACTAGAATGTTTTTCATCAATGCTGTTAGAATTTGGAATTCAATACCTGCTGGCATAAAAAGCAAATTGAACGGAAGTAACTTCACGGATGTCCTATATAAATACTTTTTCACAAATTGAACCATTTACATAATGTACTGTGTACTTATTTTTTTTTGTTACGTGTTTTAATATACTTATTGATTGACTTAATTTAATTTATGGTTAATTTATCGTAAACTATTTTTAACTTATTTCTGGATCTGAGTGTTATTTTTCTGTTGTGCAAAAAGAGATATAAATCTTACTGTACTAATATTTTAGAAATAAAATTGAATTGAATTGAATTGAATGGTGGCTTAACCGAAACGTACCGGATCCTTTTCCGTGATATGAAGTAACAAGCAATAAAAGTAAACGGCTGAAAGCTTACAGAGGCACAATTTATCCTCATAAAAGTGTATCGAGGCCTTCTAATAATATTGACTAGGTAAGCTTAGAGATCTTCAACGGGCCTGTGCTCTGTGAATGTCCCTAAAAAGTTGTGAGTGTGGCACACTGGTTTGGCCAAGAAGGTTAGTTCGCTGTTGCTAAAAAAAATTTATTTTTTCGCATTTCCCAGGTGTCAGACCGTTTCTTCGTTTCCTTCTCAGAACTAATGTATGGCCATTGCTTTAAGAAACGAACCACCCATTTTTTAAGATTGCTCTTTCAGTTGCATACGACTAACAGCACCTAAATCCCGCAACACTTTTTTGCATACTCAATACAATGTATAATTAATATTCAACCGCTTCGTATTTACCTCGCCTTGTAAGTTACAATATTTTCCGTGTTCTCCAACAAATTTTGCCGGGGTTAAGTGAATGGGGTTCATTTTAAACTGTTTCAAAAGTCTGAAATGCCACAATCAATTTCGCTGAATTACGCTTAATAAAGCCACACAGAACGACGTTCGGCAATAGCGCTATCATATAACAGTCTATGCTATGCTAGTATTGTTTGCGGCTGTTGGTTACTTGTTTATCATGGGTGGATGGGTGAAATTTATGCTGACTGCTGTCAGCCGGTTACAACAAGCTTTGCATACAAACAAATGTATAATCATACAAAACGTAAGAATCGCACCCCAGCAATTGAAAATAGTACACACGCATATGTATATATAAAAGTAGAAGTAAAAGCGTAAGCGAAAACCTGTTCTGCGCGCTTTAAGGTTGAACATAGGCGTGTATTGGTGAATTTATCCTTTAGTTGCACCCCAGCAGCTCAATTTAATTAAATGGAAAATAAAGGTAAATATTTGGTAGATGAGCCGTTGAAGTTCACGTCAAGCCAGGGGAAAAAATTGGCATGTGGCTTGAAGTGTTTGATAGCACCTACAAATATATATGTATATATGCATGTTGGAATACATACATATTAGGCTGTCCGTTATTTGCAAATTATGTTTTATTTTCAAGCGAGAAGTTCAAAAGTTTTAATTTCAACAACAAGAAATTCGAATTCGGATCATTTTTTCGCGTAGAGATATCTTTACGAAAATTTTGAAAAATGGAAAATATGCAATAATTCATTACCAAATACCGACAAATTGATGAAACTTGATAAGTGGACTGACTTTATGACGTAAATAGAAATTTGGTAAAATTTTGTGAAATGGGCGTGGTATCGCCCATAATTCAAAGAATAAAATATTTAAGTTTCACAACCCGTAGACAGAATTCGTTTGAATTTCATGTTAAAACTTGTCACCTTGCAACTTTCCTTTCATTTACGGATACAATATGAAAAAAGTAGCAAAATCTCTTGCCACTGGGTTCATTAACATCTAATCCAGTTTCAGAAACTGCACGAGCCTTAACTCGGAAATGGTTGAGATCACGAAAAAGTACTTCAGGCTAGACCTGTAGATAGTTTCATGTTGTTCAACTTCTAACTGAGGGCGAGACTCGAGCAGAACACACGAAGCAAGATAATTACGAAGTACTAATTTTTGCGACCCCGGCTCTCGAACATCTCCAGACGTGCACCTGCAAGTAACAACTTAATTTTATTACCATTGACATAGTGTCAGTCTGACGAAAATCCTTGGGCTGAACCCTCCTCGAGGTGACAGCTGGTAATAATCACTACATCACCCCGCTAGGGGAGTGCTAGCTAAGCTCAGAAATCAGTACCATTAGTGCCTTAGCTCCTCAATAGCTCTGGCATAGGTGGGGGCCGGACCGGTGGTGTTATGCGTTGCTGTGTCGATGGTAAGCCTAACTGGGGGCCCCTCAAATTGCCCCGTCGCTAACGGAGACCTCTGGGAACCAGGCCACACCCAGTTGTAATTTAGGCCTTACCCCAGGTACGGCGGATCTCTACCTGGAGTGGACGACCCAAGGCAGTCGGTTCTATGTACCGGAGCGACTCGGCATTTTTTCCCGACCAAGGACTGTCATTTCAGTGTGACCCCATTTAATTTGTTTCGTCCCTCCCACAAATTGTCATCCTCCCAGCAGCTCCTTGCAGCAGGACTGCTACATATTCTCTTACTCCGGGAAGGTATCGAAACCAATCAGGGTCCGTCTCCTGACCCCGGCCCTGAGAAATGGTTTTGCTGCATTTGCCAGAAAAGAATCTTTTTAGGACGGTCATACTCTGTTCAGTGTGTCTCGTGCAAGGGATGGTTGCATCGGACAGGTTGTTCTGGGCTTGATCCCAAAACCCGACGTCCACGTAACTTTTATAAATCTTTTGTGGTTCCTTGCTGCTCACGCCCAAGGGCGTCCCGTAGTCTACGCTTAAGCGCCCCTCCACTACCTTCCAGCAGCCTCGCTGCTCAGCAAGCCACAACAAGTACCCGCTGCTGCTCGCGCCCCACGGCGCCAACAACTCAAACAGCTGATACCACTCATAACTACTACCTTCGTAGTAGAGCTGGTAGCAATGCTGAGCATCAGCCCCTGCCCCCGTCTTCTTCTCCTCCCTCTTTTCTGGCAGCAATCGTGCAGGTTAGGGAAACAGACTCTTAGTCCCTACCTCCGTTTGCACCGTCTACCAGCACAGAATATATAGGTTTGCGACATCCGCTCAATGCAGTTCCTGCCTTGGGTGGTTCCACTTTCCTAGATGTTCTGGTCTCGGAAACGCTCATGACCACATACAAAGCAATTAGCCAGCCGATTACGTGCTACGCGTCACCCATATGGTCGCCAAGCCTAAAAACTACCCACTGGAAGAAACTACAGGCCTGCCAAAATACTGCTCTAAGAATCGCCACGGGCTGTCTTCTTATGTCCCCAGAACACCATGTGCATAATGAGGCGAGAATACTCCCCATCAGGGAGAGAAATGAGATGCTGACCAAACAGTTTCTGTTGAATACCCAGAAACCTGGGCATCCCAACAGACATCTGATTGACGAACCAGCACCGCCTAGGGGCCTAAGGAGTCATCTCCGTAAGCATTTTGAGGAAATACGGCACCTGAGAACCCAGCCGTATGAAGCGGAAAAACACAAGCAGGTCCTTGGTGAACTTCATAGACAGGCGTCGGATCTTTATGTCGGGAATTGCCCGGTGAATCCAGTACTTGAAGAAAAATATCCAGAACTCGCAGAAGAGTAACGCATACTCCCCAGGGAAACGCGTGTCACTCTTGCCTAACTTCGTTCTGGATACTGTAACAGGTTAAACTCTTACCTATCCAGAATCAACCCCGACATACAAAACGTATGCCCCGCTTGCAACTTGTCCCCACATGACACCAACTATCTCTTTAATTGTAGTGTGGAACCAACGCCTCTAACACCCCTTTCCTTATGGTCCACCCCTGTTGAAACGGCAAGTTTCCTTGGACTCCCGTTAGAGGATATTGATGACAATTTGTTATCGGTCGCGGCTATTAGGTGGGGCGAGCATTGCTACAACAACAACAACAACCCAATTCTCCGAAAATAGTGGGATTCACCCATGGATTGTAAAACCAAAAACAAAAACAATTGTAACGAGGCCGGAACTCATAACAAGCCGGAAGGAGTGACACCCATCACTTCCACTTCTTCTCGACTTCTATGGGTTGCCACACTTAATGAGCTCTTGATTCTTATTGAGAAGGACGGGTGCAGCAAGGTCATCGCATATGCCGATGACCACTCGCTGTTAGTTAGCGAGAAGTTCCCCCAGACGCTATGCGATCTAATGCAAGCTAACCTGAAACTGGTGGAGGACTGGACTGGGTGTAAAGGTCTATCGGTCAATTCAGCCAAAACTGAAATGGTTTTGTTCACTGGAAAATATAAGATTCCTGTTTTGCAGCTGCCGGTGCTAGCGGGTAAGACCGTGACCGCAAATTATCTGGGTGGTCGGTAGGCATCGGTGCAATTTAGAAACGAATCATCTAAACCAAGAAGAATTAAACAAGGGGTGCCACAGGGTGGTGTCCTATACCCACTTCTACATATCAAAGCTACCTTCGTCACCAGAAGGAGTTACTATTGTTTCCTACGCCGATGACTGCATAATAATGGCCACAGGCCCAGGCCCACAGATGGGTGAGCTTTGCAACAGAATTATCACCGACTAAATCCTCCGCGACCTTAGTTACAACATGGACGTCCCAAATGTTGACCATTTTGAACATCCACGTCGATGGCACTACGCTACCGACTGTCCTACACCCTAAAATCTTGAGTGTGTCGTTTGATCAGGATCTAGATTTTGGTGAGCATGCAGCCGCAATTGTACCGAAAATCCAGAGCCGTAACAAAATCCTCAAATCTCTTGCTGGCAGTACTTGGATACAAACTAAAGAAACGTTTATTACCACCTACTAAGCAATTGGCCAGCCGATTGCATGCTACGCGTCCCCGATATGGTCGCCAAGCCTAAAAACCACTCACTGGAAGAAGCTACAGGCCTGCCAAAATAATGCCCTCAGAACCACCGCGGGTTGTTTTCTTATGTCTCCAGAACACCGTCTACATAATTAGGCAAGAACACTCCCCATCAAGGAGAAATGAAATGCTAACCAAACAGTTTCTCTTGCATACCCAGAAACCTGGCCATCCCAACAGACGTCTTATTGACGAGTCTACACCTCCCAGGGGCTAAGGGTCATCTCCGCAAGCACAGAGGAAATACGGCATCTGAGAACACAGCCGTATGAAGCTAAAAAACACAAGCAGGTCCTCAGCGAATTCCACAAACAGGCGTCGGACCATTATGCCAGAAATTACCCGGTGAATCCAGTACTCCAAGGACAGTACCCAAAACTTTCGGACGAGGAACGCATACTCCCCAGGGAAACGCGAGTCACTTTAGCTCAACTTCGACCTGGATACTGTGACAACTTAAACTCTTACCTATCCAGAATCAACCCCGACATACAAAATGTATGCCCCGCTTACAATGTGTCCCCACATGACACCAATCATCTCTTTATATGTAATGTGGAACCAACGCCTCTAACACCCCCCTCATTATGGTCCACCCCTGTTGAAAATGCAATTTTTCCTTGGACTCCCGTTAGAGCAAATTGATGACAATTTGTGATTGGTGGCAGCTATTGGATGGGGCAAAGCACTGCTACAACAAAAACAACAACAACCCTGACGCTTAGGGACTCTGCCAAATACCTAGGAGCAATTTTGAATAGGAAACTATCCTTGAGGGAAAACGCTCAGGAGCGTGTGAGGAAAGCAACTGTGGCACTGTACAGCTGTAGGGGAGCTATTACACGAAGATGGAGACTAATGCCGGATATTACCCTGTGGCTCTACTCTGCTGTGGTTAGACCAATCCTTCTATACAGGGCTTTGGTCTGGACGATACAAAATCGAACCTACGAGTATTCGAGAAGGTACAAAGAAGTGCTCTAGTCTGCGTGGCGGGCGCTCTACGTACCACCTTTGCGGAGGCGCTGGATACTCTCTTTAATGTGCTGCTAATAGATTTAATGGCCAAGAAATGTGCGGCCTTTTCTGCTCTACGGCTTTGGGAGTTATACGGCTGGAGAGATAATGTGGTTGGCCATGCAGCCATTCTTAAGAATCTGGATTCGCCTTCGTCGGACTATTGCGCTCCTACTTCATTTTTCGATATGAAGTACGAGGTTGTTATCCCTGATAGGGATTATTTGTCGAAGGAGCTGCCGGTCCTGAGCTATAGGCTGCAGATTTATACTGACGGCTCCAAACTGGATAAAAAGGTGTGCAGCGGGGTCTTTGCATCTCAACTAGGGTGGAACATATCCTTTAGCTACCCGATCATTGCAGCGTCTTCAGGCGGAGGTGGCTGTTATGAATGAGGCCGTTGATCACCTGAGGAATGCTGTTCATGGCTATAATATAATTTGTATTTACTCTGACAGCCAGGATGCACTAAAAACGCTTAGATCGGTCACATGTAAGTCCAGGACAGTGGAGAAGTGCCGCAAATCTATAATAATCTATCTCTAACGAGATCGCTGAGCAAACTTCCTTCAGTCTGATATGGGTGCCTGGACACTCGGAAATACCGGGCAATGAGATGGCTTACGAACTTGCAAGAGGGGGCACCCGCATCGGGTGCATTCCGCTTTCGTCTTCCTGGAAGGAATTAAGCATGCCGCTCGCTACCTGCAAGCTCACTTTTTAAGGAGTTTTCCATAGGGAAGCGGGTGTGAGATGGAGCAATCTCGTATCTTGATACACACTAAGCTCGTGTGGCCTGAATGGGACGCGAGACGTACAAGGAGTATCCTTCTTCTTAGAAGGGGGACATATATCTGGTGATTGGATTTATAACCGGTCACATAGCAATCGGGTAGCATGCACAACGGCTGGGTGCTCCTTATAATAATTACTGCAGGAGCTGAAAAGACGAAAAGTTGGAAACTAAAAATTTCTGACATTTGCTGAATCGACCTGTTGGTTTGAGTAGGGGAGAGATCCACGTGGTATCACAATGGGACCCATTGGGCCTAAGTGCACTGGTGCTCGCACCGGTGGCCACTCTAACCTAACCTGACATAGTGTCAAGTTCCAAAGACAATCCCTTAAATGGCTGGAGTAATTTTTTCAATGTATTAATCAATCAATCTTGAATACGCGTTTTTTCAGTGCCATTATATTTTTGAATAATTTTTTTTTATACCGAAGTGCTCGTTAATCATATGAAAGTGCTTTTGCTTTGCACTTACATATGAAAATCAGGAACTTCTTTATCTATATATATGTGAGGGCATACGAGAGTGCTTTGAAAAAATATATATATTTTTTTTTTTTTTTTTAAGTGTATATTTTGTATCTGTGCCTATTATTTAGGGCAAAGCAAAAATATAAGTGATTTAAGTATATAGAGGTTGAGCAGCTCTAATTTGGTCGACGGCACACTATGTCGTCTCAAAACTGAATTTCTGTGTAACGGTTTTGGCTAGAGCTATCAAACAAAAAAATGTGGATAGGCCAGGTTGATATTGAAAAAAGTTAAAACATCGTTTTGCGTTTTTTTACAATTTTTTAATTATTAAAAATAAACTAAAGTCTTATTTTTCTCTAACATTAATTCTACTATAGATTTTCAGTTGCTGAACTATAATTTGTAAAAACAAGTAAGGAAGGCTAAGTTCGGGTGTAACCGAACATTACATACTCAGCTGAGATATTTTGAGACATGAACCTAGGGTAACCCTGGAATGTGTTTGTATGATATGGATGTCAAATGAAAGGTGTTAATGAGTATTTTAAAAGGAAGTGGGCCTTAGTTCTATAGGTGGACGCCTTTTCGAGATATCGCCACATATGTGGGCCAGGGTGACTCTATAATACGTTTGTACGATATGGGGATCGAATTAAAGGTATTAATGAGGGTTTTAAAAGGGAGTGGCCCCTAGTTGTATATGGGAAGACGTTTTCGAGGCATCGACCAAAATATGGGCCAGGGTGACCCAGAAAATAATCTGTCGGATACCGCTAGTTTATTTATATATGTAATACCACGAACAGTGTTCCTGCCATGAATCCAAGGGCTTTTGATTTCGCCCTACAGAACTTTTTCAATTTTAAATGGTTTTATTTAGCTTGACTTGACAGGCAGGCCGCACGGCAGCATGCACGGCCGCGTGCACGGCCGTTGTGAACGAATTTTGTAATTGAAATTTTAGTAACTTCCTGATAAGCTACAAGCTTGAAACTTGGAATATAGTTCAGAACCCGATGACAATGCAGAAATAAGAAAAAATCGTCGCTAGATGACGTAAGGATCGAGATATTCACAAAAATCGTATTTGTGGCCCGATTTGGCTTATATTTGGAACAAATATTACATACAGACCGGTGAAAGTGCCATCAAAATATTTTGGAGTTGGAGAAGGGAAAAGCATACGTGGCGCCGAGTCGAGTAAAGTCTTTGGAAGGATTATGTATGGAGGACTTAGGTTGTAACAAATTGTCAGGAAAGAGTCCTTGTAATAATGAGCCACTAAATGAACTAAATAGAATGAGAAAAAATAGGCAATGAAATGAAGACCAAAAACTTGAAAATAAAATAATTAAAAAACAATTTTAAGTTAAACGGTTTTATTGAAAACCATACTTACATGAAGTAATAATAATAGTAAAAGCTAGAAAATAATTAGGTAGGTCCTAGGTTCTAGGCCGTTGACTAAGACAATTAAATAAAAGCGTTGGAGGCGTCATATTTCTATTGATAGTCATAAGTAAAACCAAATGAACCTTAATAAGGTTATACTACGCCTCACATTTTTAGAAATTTCACGCGCCCAACGCTTTTATTTATTTGTCTGATCAACGCCCTAGATCGATAAGAAGTGTGATGACTAGTACCTAGGAACTACCTAATTATTTTCTAGCTTTTCGTATTATTATTACTTCATGTAAGTATGGTTTTAAATAAAACCGTTTAACTTAAAAAATTTTTTTATTATTTTATCTTCTACTGAAGTGTAGGTGTCGAACCCATTTTAGAAATTTTTTCCTAAAGTTATATTTTGCGTCAATAAACCAATCCAATCACCATGTTTCATTCCTTTTTTCGTATTTGGTATAGAATTATGGCATTTTTTTCATTTTTCGTAATTTTCGATATCGAAAAAGTGGGCGTGGTCATGCTCGGATTTCGCCCATTTTTAATACCAAGATAAAGTGAGTTCAGGTAATTACGTGAACTAAGTTTAGTAAAGATATATCGATTTTTGCTCAATTTATCGTGTTAACGGCCGAACGGAAGGACAAACGGTCGACTGTGTATAAAAACTGGGCGTGACTTCAGCCGATTTCGTCCGTTTTCACAGAAAACAATTACCTTCATAGAAGCTATGCTCTTACCAAATTTTACAAGCATTGATAAATTTTTGTTCGACTTATGGCATTAAAAGTATTCTAGGCAAATTAAATGAAAAAGAGCGAAGCCACGCCCATTTTGAAATTTTCTTTTATTTTTGTATTTTTTTACTGGAATTGAATGTTGACATAATTTTCTTATATGCTGTAAAGATATTAAATTTTTTTGTTAAAATTGGACTTTACAATTTTTTTTTTTAAGTGGGCGTGTTCGTCATCCGATTTTGCTAATTCTTATTTAGAATACATATAGTAACAGGATTAACGTTCCTGCCAAATTCCATTACGGACGGACTGACAAAGCTAAATTAATTTCTTTTTTCACCCAGATCATTTTGATATATAGAAGGCTATATCTATCTCGATTAGTTTATGCCGTTACGGGGTACCGTTATGCAAACCACACTAGTATACCCTGTGAGCTCTGTTCTCCTAAGTAATTTTTTTTTTTTAATTGGGCACCCTAAAAGACACATATGTATGTAGATATGCCTCTTATGAAACGGTGCTCATACGGACTTCCGGTTGCGGTTGCTACCATGATAGCAACTGATTTAGTATATATTTTCTTTCTTATTCTATAAGGTCAAAATGAATTTTGTAATATAAAATTTGCCATACCGTTTGGCAATTTTCGTTTTGACTTATTTGTCAATTGAATTTACCTTTTTAGTCAAAACGAACGGCAAACGGACTGCACATGAATTTGACTTGGCACGAAAAGCCATATTCATTATGGCCAAGTCTGTAGTAAAATTTTAACTAATGTAAGTTAGGCATTATGGTTGGTATATCGAAATGTGCTAAAAAACGAAACACTAGCTCTTGAATATCACCTCCTTTTCTTCCGTGAGTACAAACCAAGAGAAAAATATATTCGACATTCATTGAACGCCTTGTAGAGACTTCAATAAATTCGGTAATAAGAACCAACTTCGATTTCATTCTAGCAATAAGCTTTATTTTTACGCACTAAAATGTGTAATGATTCTCCATTTTTCACACACATTTTATACATAAATAACAATGTTAACAAAAAATGTCACCCTGCTTACAATGATGGACAGGATATATAGGTGCATAGAGGTGGAGGACATAAATATGGACAAATATATATTTATGCTTATATATTTCAAAAGCAGATAAAAAAGTTTCATCTGAAAATACCAAGATAATGAAAACTTGAGATGCGATTTTGTTTATAACGCACTCAAAGCTGGTGCTACTGTAAACATATGTAGGTGCACATGCATGTAAATATTTCTATACATCAAAAAACATACGTTCGTGCCTATACAAAGGAGTCTACTGTGAGCGTGTTGCATTAAAAGACCTTAACTTTCCAATATACAGCTTTATGTAGTTCTTACAAGGAAATTTTTATACCCAGCGTGCTCTGCACACAGAGAAGGTATATTAACTTTGGTCACATAACGGTTGGTTGCACAGGTATAAAGGAATCGAGATAGATATAGACTTCCATAAATCAAGATCATCAATACCGAAAAAAAAATTGATTAAGCCATATCGTCCGTTCGTCTGTCCGTCCGTTAACACGATAACTTTAGCAAATATTGAGATATGTTCACCAAATTTGGTATATGAGCTTATCTGAACCCAGAATAGATTGTTGTTAAACATTTGTGAAAAAATAGTATGACTTTTTATATATATATAACATTTTGGAAAACCCAAAAAACCTAGTTATTTAGTATATTAAAATGTTGAAATTTTATGTGTGTACCGATATTGAGAATCTTGATAACAATTTGAAATAATTTTAGAAAATGGGCGTGGCACCGCCCAGGTGTGATAAAATCAATTTTACAATATTACTAATTATAAATAAAAAAACGCCTTTACTAAAAGATTGCTTCGATGAAAAATCTGCGAAATCGTTTAAGGACCACGTCCACTTTAATATAACAGATTCTTAAAGAGTCGTGGACGAATAAAGTCAGCTATATCTTTGCAAAAAAGAGCTTTATTCCAATTATATTTCTTCTCATATGTGGAACTATAACAAAAAATAGGAAAAATGCAAATTTTTCAAAATGGACGTGGCACCGCCTTCTTTATGACTATGCAATTTTCTATGTTTCGGGGCCCTAACTCGAAGAAAATTACCTGATCGTGATAAGATTGGGTGCATCACACATTTTTCTTATAGCAGAAAATATTTCTAAAATAACATAAATACAGTTTAAAAAAACTAAACAACACGCCCTAGCAAAGAGGTTCGTGCATCCGCTATTAAGCACAACTCTTTTTGCATCCAGTTATTTAACCACTACCTTCTTCAGCAAATTCCGCTAGATAGTCTCTTTGCGCGCCTAGCCTAGGGAGTTAAAACAATACAAGTGAAACGAATATAAGCTTGTTAAAAATGGACGGGATCGGTTAAGGCCTACCCACATTTATATAAAAAACTTTTAAAAGGGTAGTAGACAAATAAATTAAGCTATGCCTTTGCGAAAAGAGCTTAATATTAATGGTATTTTACTTTCTCAATGAAATTATAACAAAAAGTTAGAAAATATTAAAACTCATTAAAATGGGCGTGGCACTGCCCCTTTTTTGACTAAGCAATTTTCTTTATTTCCGGAGCCATAACCCGAAGAAAAATTACAGGATCATAATAAAATTGGGTACAAATAATTTCGTTATAGCAGGAAATATTGTTACTAAAAATAACTTAAAAAAATGTTTAAGTTAAACGGTTTTATTGAAAACAATACTTACATGAAGTAATAATAATAGTAAAAGCTCGAAAATAATTAGGTAGGTCCTAGGTACTAGTCATCACACTCCTCATCAATCTAGGGCGTTGATCAGAAAATTAAATAAAAGCGTTGGGCGCGTGAAATTTCTTAAAATGTGAGACGTAGCATAATCTTATTAAGGTTCAGTTGGTCTTATATATGACTAAAAAATAAAATGTAAGGCTCGATAACCTCCGAAGAGATCTAAGGCCGAGCTTCTCTTCCAATTTGCGTCGTGCTCCTCTTGGTTTTTCCCTAAAAATTGGCCGGACGGGACCTACATGGTTTATACTGACTCCGAACGGCATCTGTAAAGCAGATGAGCTTTCACTGAGAGCTTAAAAAATTTTTCTTCTAATTGAAAAACCTTTTTTCTAAAATTTTGATGTTGCTTTGCCCAGGGTGTGAGACCAAGGCATGCGGTATGGTAGGCGGAGCACGCTACCATCCAACCACGGTGGCCACCATACGAATAACACCTGGTTGTGCAGGAATAAAGGAATCCAGTTAGATATTGACTCCATATATCAAAATCATCAGTATCGAAAAAAAAATTTGATTGAGCCATGTCCGTATGTCCATCCGTCCGTCTGTCCGTTAACACGATAACTTGAGTAAATATTGAGATATCTTCACCAAATTTGATACACGAGCTTATCTGTACCCAGACTAGTTTGGTAATGAAAATGAGCGAAATCGGATGATAACCACGCCCACCTTTTACATATAAAACATTTTGGAAAACACAAAAAACCTGATTATTTATTAAATAATACACCTAGAATGTTGAAATTTTACGTGTGGACTGATATTGGGACTCTAGATAAAAATTTGAAAAAAAAAATTTAAAATGGGCGTGGCACCGCCCAGTTGTGATAAAATCAATTTTACCAATATTATTAATCATAAATCAAAAATCGTTAAACCTATCATAACAAAATTCCGCAGAGATGTTGCCTTTACTGTAAGGAATGCTTTGAAGAAAACTTAACGAAATCGTTTAAGGTCCACGCCCATTTTTATATAAAAGATTTTTAAAAGGGTCGTGGACGAATAAAATAAGCTATATTTTTGCAAAAAAAAGTTGTATATCAATGGTATTTCCTTTCCCAAGTGGATTTGTAACAATAAATAGGAAAAACTTCAAATTTTGAAAAATGGGCGTAGTACCGCCGCTTTTATGACTAAGCGACTTTCTATGTTAGAAGAAA
Source organism: Eurosta solidaginis (assembly GCF_040869045.1). Lineage (NCBI taxonomy): Eukaryota > Metazoa > Arthropoda > Insecta > Diptera > Tephritidae > Eurosta > Eurosta solidaginis. The sequence continues at coordinate 289,134,752 of NC_090319.1, read as the reverse complement.
AATTTGTTCAGAATATAACCATGTGTATATGTATTATTGCGCAGCCTTGTAACACTATTAAGCACACAAAACAAACAACAACAGTATTTTAAGTGGTCAGCTCGGTATGCATTGTTCGGTTTCACCCGAACTTAGACTTCCTTACTTGTTATTTTTTTCTTTGTAGTATTATGATTAATTCATGTAAGTGTTGTTTTCAATAAAACCGTTTAACTTAAACATTTTTTTTTTTTTTATTATTATTAATTTTTTGAAGTTTTTAATCTTTGTTTAACTGCCCATTATTTCTCATTCTATTTAGTTCATTTAGTGGCCCATTGTTACAAGCAATCTTTTTTGGCAATATTTTACAAGCTAGGTCATATAATCCTTCCAAAGTCTCTACTCTATTCGGCGCCACGTATGCTTGTCCCTCCTCGAACACCAAAATAATGTAACGAATATACTGAAACCCCGCTTATTTTACACCTTCTACTAACGTTCGTATCGCTAAACTGTTGAATAAATAACTCCAATATTCAATAACGCAAAATGGCCCATATTAAATTACTTCACAATAACACTGATACTTCACAACCTACAGCCCTGTAGATCTCGACACTTAATGAAACCCTGCCTTTCAACGACGAAAAAAAATTTAAAAATCTGTGCATTATCTTAAAACTGCAGCTCTAAAATAAAATTTTTGTAATTCCTTGAAAATAAGTTTTGCAAAATTTTGAAACCATCCTTACAGCCTGAAATCAATTTGGTAAAATTGAGCGAATTCAGTTGAAACTCCGTAGCTCAGTAAAATTGGCAGAGCAATATCACTCAAAAAAATGTGGGATTGCAGAATTCTGTTTTATGACGAAATTTTGCTTCCACTCCCTTAACAGTTTTTTGTTAATGTGAGAATAATCTTTATGTATATTGTCTCATTTACTTGTTTGACCATAACAACTAATTATATGGACCTTTCATTTATTTATTTGACAAACTTATATGTAGCAGGGAGAATATGCTCTGGGGTTAATGAAACCCAGAATGTGTACTGGGGCAATTCAGATAAATGTTTTCTGTATTTAATTAGCGAGTCATGCTAATATTGCTTTATTCGATTGTTTTTGTGATTGATATAATAGAAAAAGTGCAAAGTTTACAAAGGGCGATGGTTACTAGCACATGTTTCTGAATTTGACTTCTTCATGAGCTGGCTTAAGCGCGCCTAAAACATTCCACATCATTTGGATTAAATAACATACAGAATAAGTATGTACCTAAATGGTGAATAAAAGGAATAGCAACAAAAAGGCAACACTTGGAGACCATTTGCAAAGCGAGCAGCGGAGCATTCATATGGCTGAGTGGTTAAAGGCATCTGCCTTTATACTAGTATGGATATTGGACATGGAAGATCAATACTCAGCTCCCGAGAAGCTAGCTAATGAAGAAGTAAAATTCAGAAAGATGTGCTAGTAACCATCGCCGTTTGTAAACTTTGCAATTTTTCTCTAATATAAATAGATACAAGTTTTCTTAAATAAAAAGATATTTTGAAAGAAGTTGGGATATATTGTCCCAGTTTTAGGGAATTTGTTAAAATAATACTGGTATTAACTTAACAAATTGATCTAAGTTTCATAGCGGTCTCCTTGCCTGGGTACTTGTGTGCAGGCGAAACTAACCAAAGAACATTGACTTAACATCAAAATACTTAAGAAAACTTTTTTAAAAAAGTTTTCCTAGTATGCTTTCGAGTTTTTTTAAGCAGCTTTCTTAAAATTGAAATAGAAAATCGGCCTGCTCGGAGGTGCATCGTTTAAGTCAATGTCATTTAGGGGCAGCACCCCACTCCCTTCAGAAGTTAACAAAAACAAAAAAAACACAATACATTTTGTTTGAATTATTTGCTTTTCCAATTATTTTGAGCTATTGGGCGTAGCTTTACCTTAATACTGACAGTTTTACGAAAACTATTTCAGGTTATAAGGAAAATATGGGTAATTAGAAAAATTCGCGAAATAATTTCCCAAAAACTCCCATTTTCTATAAATTTTAAAAATTTTATTTTAGAGCTGCTCAATTCAAACATCAAATCAGGTTATTTTAGGGGTATTATTTAATTATTAATTTCGTATTTTGAAATTTGTAAAATATTCGATATATAAAATTGTGATTGGCTATCGTCCAACTGAGCTCATTTTTAATAGCATCATGCCAAACTTTCAGAAACATGTCCCAAAATTTCATCAAAATATCGTACACAGAGTCTGTCGGATGAACGGCAGAAGACTTGACCGATGTCGTTTGATTAGTCCATTATGTAATACGGTATTATAAATTTTTCCAGCATTATAGATTGAACTGACCGGTCCATGAAAACCTCACATAGACTGAATGAGTTCGAAGTGTTGCCAGAAGTTTGTTTAACGACCAAACTAAAAACCATATCAAAAACCAGGACCTGTGTTAAAATATCATCTTGACAAATACTACAAACTCTCTAGGTCCTTTGCTACTTGCTACTTCTATATCTTACAGCTATATCACTTCTTATAACTAGAACCACTAGAACTAGCCTGGCAAGCGCAGGCCATGAGCACAGAACGTGATCGATCATTTCCTCCTCCAACCCGAACTTCCTACATCTGCTATCACTAACCAAGCCTGATTTGAACGCATGCGATGTGTTCAGTCAGAAAACTCGTCATAATTCTGCAGTCCTTCCCTTTTAATGACAGAAAAACTTTCTTAGCCCAAGGTTGTAAGACCTACTCATGATTTTCGATACCTTGCAGACCAGCCCTTAGGTCCACGCCTTTCCCGCTTAGTCGATCATATGCACGTCTTGCCTTATCTTAATATCACCCAATCTGATTGGGACGTCTTCGGAGCAAGCTTAAAGGGATGCGCCCTTTTTAGCTTCTTCATCCACTTTTTCATTCCCAATTATTCAATACAATATATTTCCCGATTCTCTTCATGGATTGCCTATACTCTAACGCACTTTTGGATTCTGTACTATGCGAAATTATTGCCTTAATTGCTGCTTCGCTGTCAATATAATAGACGGGGTTGCAGTTAAACTATTTTCTTCCAGTGTTTCTACTGCTTTGGTTACGACTACTATTTCCGCCTGAAAAACATTACAGTGATCTGGAGGCTTGTAGGATATGTTTATTTTCAGATCGCGCAGTATACCGAAAACTCTACTCCCTCCTCTACTTTACATCCATCGGTGTACACGTGTATTGCCTCGTCCGCCATTTGGGCAGCCTTGCGCCAACCATCTATCTTTACTGTGGATGCAAGAGCCCCTTAGAGGCGCAGATGCGGAATCAGGTAGTTTGTACGACCTGTAGTTGATGACGATATACCACTATGGCCGTATTCTCTGCGCTGAAGCTGCCCTCTGGCACTGAACTTGACAAAGTAATCGATAAATTCATACAGCGATAAACATGTGCATATTTTTGGATCGAATATTTTTCGTAAACTTCTAAATAAGAGATTATTCAGTAAATAATGCTCCTAAAATTGCCAAATTTGATATGTGAATAGAAATTCGGTAGCAGAGTCCACATTATTGTGGCTCTAAGTAAAAATTTAATTTAGAGTTTCCTCGGTTGTGAAAGACGCTTACCATCTGGTTCTTATATGGGGCTGCAAAGAGACTTCGAAAATGGTTTGTATCTACCGCAAACGTTGCGGCCGCCGTGGTGTGATGATAGCGTGCTCCGCCTACTACAACGAAGATCCTGAGTTCACGCCCCGGGCAAAGAAACAACAAAAGTTATTGAAACAAGTTTTTTCAAAAATTTTCTAAGCGGGGGTCTCCCCTCGGCAGTGTTTGGCAAGCACTCCGAGTGTATTTCTGCCATGAAAAGCTATCAGTGAAAACTCATTTGCCGTTCGGAGTCGGCATAAAACAAGTAGGTCCCGTCCGGCCAATTTGTACGAAAAATTAAAAATGAGCACGACGCAAATTGGAAGAGAAGCACGGCATAAAATTTCTTCGGATGTTATCGCGCCTTACATTTATTTATTTTTAAACGTTGAAATCGGCGAAAAATTGGTTAAGAAATTTAAGCTTTCTTTGTAAAATTAAATGTATAATTCAGTCTAAAAATAATAATAATGGTATGTGCAATGAACCTTTTGCTGTATTAACATACATATATTCAGCTGGAAAAAGGTCTTCATTTAGCATCAGGATCTCGTGGCATATGCAAGTGCTAAGTACTTACATATATATATACGTGCTCAGAAAGAGTCAATGCGGGGCGTATTTAAAGTGAATTTTGTTACACCCCTTTTTAAATTTTTTTTTTTTTAATCAAGTTGTAAATTGATGCATCCCAGACAGCGCTTTTTACTGCTGTAAAGTTCAAACTAGTTTGAGCGATAGTTAACCGCTTTAATTGGAAACGGGGGCTGTGAACAGCGCCGGGTGCGAGGAGAAGCTTATTTTACTTGAGCTTGAATATAAATAGATTTTACGAGTTTGCTGTTCTAGACCTTACATATGTATGTAATTATATATTCTTTGTGCAATCGGCGTTGTTTTTGTTGTTGCGGCAGCATGTTGCGTTTGAAGAGGAAATTAAAAATTGCTAAAAGTTTTAATAGTTTACTTGCTGAATTTTTTATCGTCGCAGCAACAAATGTGGAGTACTACTAAAAGCACTACTGACGTTGTCTATATTTATCTATATTTATAAACACTAGCTGTATGTATTTGCATTTCGTTATTTTCGATGTTTCGTTTTACTTTCTTTTTAATTAAAATTTTTTTTTTACTAAAATGATGCAGTTGGCTTACGGACACACATGCGAGGGTATAAATAATATTTCAAGAACTGGCAAAACTGAGATATATATATAGATGAATTCTAAAACACCTTACGACAAGAAAATTAGTTTTTGACATGTTTTAGAATAATTGGCAAAAAAAATAAATTTTACTAAAAAAATAAATTTTTAATGAGAAGGTAGGCATTTATGTGGTTTACTTTTCGCAGCTTTCGACATGGAAGGTGTTGATGAACTAAGTTTTTTATGTACCCCATAAATATAGTAAGCCATTTATATTGATGCTATAGTGTATTCAAAATGGTGCCAGCTAGGTCGCTGGCGCGTTCTCTGAAGATCATATGTCTTCTCTTCTTTTGCTAGAAATCATCAGTGAGTCATCATTTTATATACTGTGAAATAATGGTAGTTGGACGCATTCAAAGAAATTATCAAGTTTACTTATGAAAATATTTAATTGTTGAAAAAAAAAAATGCGATGCATCAAAATCTAGTAAAATTTAAAGCTTAGGGCTGTTATAAAAGGCCAATTGATGTTATGAGTATTTCATATGGCTGCTAAAATTATGATCTCTTCAAATGGCCATAAGCTCAATTGACTTAATAAACTTTCTCAGTTTGACTTTATTGTCACTTAAGAAATTTCCGTTTGGCTTTATGACTATTTCGGCAAAAATACCAATGCTATATACAGCAACTTAGGATCAACTAAAAACAAAAAGCTTTAGCAGGATGAAGATATTCTTAATATTTCAAAAAATTCCCCACCGGCTCAGCTTAAATACGATTTTGCACTGTTTTCAACTTCCGAAAAGATTTAGTACAAGCTTTTGCATTGCAAAAATACACACAGACTTTCAGCAAAGTATGCCGAGGGGCAACCCGGGTAAGAAAACATTTTTCCCAATTGAAGAAAAGTGTTTATAATATTTGATGTGGCTTTGTTCGTGACTTGAATCCAGAATCATCAATGTGGTAGACGGAGCTCTCCAGAGGACAGAAACAATGAAAACTTTGCCATCTAAACAATGGGTTATTTGGGATATATATTATATGTATGACCGATCTAAATGATTTTTTCAAAGGAATATTTATGCTAGAAACAAGTGCGGCTGGTAAACTTGTAGCTTCTGGCTGCTAAAATGAGGAACGTAGGACAAAAAAACCTCTTATCGTAAAAGTTGGATTACATTCGCTGTGTTCACATACAGACAGACAGGCACACGGATATGGCTTCATTAACTCAGCTTGTTATCCGGATGGTTTCGATATACATTTCTGCGACTGTTCCTTCTCCTCAAAGGCTTTACAATTATCGAGATTTGGACCAAACTTATTACACAAATTTCATTTTCATGACTTCAGCGCTTTAAGTACAAGTGTAGCTGTCTTCTTTGATATCCGTTTTGGGTTAGTTCGAAGGCAGTCATTAAGCCCATGGTCCTATCAGTTTGTGTGAGTGTTCTCCATATTCGATTCAGGGTTTCTGTACACCAAGAAAACCTGTTGCTGCATTGAAGACCAATTTTGTGGGAATATCTATAACAGGGAGAAAAAGTGCTTAGAAAATTTTATTTCTGAAATGACAAGTACCTGGATCTTCACTTAGAAAATCAGTAAAGCCATGTTCATTGACATTTTGTAGTGTTTAGTTATTATTAACATAGCCATAGACTTCATCGTGTCTAAAAATTTATTTGATTTAATTCGAGAAACGATTGACCATTCTTCTCCCACTTCTCTTTCTCTTATTTCATATCTCAACTTTTAAAAATGTATTCCTCTTTGTCGCCGACTTCATATTTCTTTCCTTTCAACTCTGCTTTTTCTACTTTCACTTCACTTAACTATCTCATTCCTTTCATCGCTCCTTCACGTATCCATCTTTCTTTCACACTTTTACTCACGCAAATACCGAATCACTATACCAAATATTGGAACTTTATCGAAGCCTTCAAGCAGGCATTAATTTTTCATATTGGAAGGTAACAGCGTCCTTTGTGCCTTTGATAAAAGAGTTATTTAAACTGGGCCTGGTACTTCCCAATTTTAAGAGCATATCCCAATTCCTCAAGCTTACGGTTGAGTATATGCTTGTCACATCCGAACTTAAACTGCCCTGCATTTATTTTAATATATAAAAATTACGTGTCACTATGTTTGTTCCCGATGGACTCCTAAATTACTGAACCGACTTTGAATTTGTTTTGCACCCCGTATGTAGTCCGATCTAACTTGAAATATAGGATAGGATATATCTCAGTTTATATTCGCAATATTATCTTATTGCAAATTTTTTATTTCTTTCTACGTAATAATAAAATGTTACGTATACACATCGACACTCACATTTTCAGGCGGATATACTTCCGTGTAATTGGTTGGTGTTTAATTAAACAACGTGCTTATCAATGTTATATCAAATGTTATAGCGGATGATATCAAGTATAGCACATCACCAGGCCCGCCGAGAAGGTGAGGAGGGGGGGGGGGGGGGGGGGGGGGAGGATTAGCCCCGGGCCCGGGGTTTCTTAGGGGGCCCGCGATTTAGAGGTACTATGACATTTTTTTTGTTTTAATATTATAGTGAAATGTGAAAAATAAAAATCTATATATATAAAAAGAAAGGCTAAAATGTGTGTTAGTTGATCGCCGGTGTTTAAAGAGATGCGTCGGTCGATTTTTGTTCAAACTTTCACACAAGTTGCGTAAACCGGTGGTTACTACATAAGTTTGGTTGCGATCGAGGTATAGGATATCGAGATATAGGCCGAAACGGGGACCCGAGTACCCCTAGAATGTATTTATAGAATATGGATAACAGAAGAAAGCTGTTGATGAGTGCTTTAGTTGAGGGTAACTAAGGTCTCGAGATATAGGCCAAAACGTGGGGCAGTGAATGCCTAGGCAGTGTTTATGTAATATGGATAACAAATGAAAGCTGTTGATGAGTGCTTTAGTACAGAGTAATATATTATCCAGAGATAGGGACTGAGACTCCGAGTAGGACTGGGACTGGGACTGGAATAAAATACATACCACCCTCTGGGACAGGCAATAAGGTATGCAGAAGAATGAAAAGAAATTGAGAGAAGAGAAAAGAGAGAAGGAGATTGAGAAAGAGATAGAATGAGACGAAGATGGAGATAGATGAAACGAAAAAGACGGAGGGAGGAGTGAATAAAAGGATGAGGAAAAAGTGAAGAGAGAGGACAGAGTCAGACGGAAAAAGCTTATTAAAATGTATGCAGATAGGCAAATTTAGGGCAGAGCAACGTCTGCCGGGTCTTCTAGTTTACATATAAAATTCCCGAAATATAAATAGGGCCCCTGGTAGACAGTGTACACTTTTCTCTGTTTTATTTCTTTCCCATAACATTTTAATGGAGAAAGTATACGAATATACGTATCATATATACACTGGCGTTCAAAAAAAGGCAAAGGTTTTTTCAGCACTTTAGATTTAGTTTTTAAAAAGCTAACTCGGCGAGCAAATATTACTGAAAAAATCCTGTAAAAATGAAAATTTGGATATTGAATAAATTAAAAAAAATATTTGTCTAAACTTTTTCAAAACAAATGGGCTATTAAAATTAAAAGTATTCCCTCAGCGTTGAAATCCTGCTGTGATCTATGGGATTTTCAGACACTTTATAGGTTTCAGGCTACAAAAATTTTAAACTTTTTTTTAAATATAGACGGTAATCAGAATTTCGCTACAAGTTCTGCTTTAAGGGCATTCCAGTGCCTGGACCTTGATTCAAATTACAAGTAACCTCTCTTAAACAATTTATTATGAAAGTTCTGAAATTGTATCACTTGAATGCGAATACTAGTTTGTGACTCGAAATCAACCTTCTTTATATCGCATATAAGGCCCTGTCAATAGTTTTGAGCGAAAGATTGAAGCTCACCGTCAATCGACTGATTGGACCTTATCAGACCTGGTAAATACACCATTGTCCAGATAGTGAAAAAAGCGCTAAATCTTGAAAATCTTCAATTAAAAACCAGGAAAAAAGAAAAACCACCTTTGAAAGCACGAGAATTATCTTCCTATATGCGGCTCTGTCTGAGTTTGGTTTCCCCGCATAGGTTGTACAGCTCTGGAAAATGGCGTTGAGCGACAGCTCAGTCACAATTGGGAAGCATTTTTTTGCAGCTATTCGACACTGAGCGAGGTTTAAAATAGGGTGAAAACTTAAGAACTTTGCCACTCTGGAATAGTATTTTGCAAGAGCGTGCAATTACTGATGTATACTAACGACATTGGTATCATAGGCCTAAGCAACTGCGATCACCCCAAACCGGAAAATGAAGCTGATAATGAGAACAAAATCAAGCAAAAAGTCAGCACTTTTGCGCCTTGGTAACCGCACCACTGTAGGCAGCCATAATTTCGAATTAGTAAAAGATTTCATCATAGTTTCGAATCACTCTTGCCAATAAATGCTAATTAGGACTAAGCAATTGAAAAGTAAAGTCCATTCTCGGCAAACGGAATTCATGCTCCACAAATCACTCATCGTACCCATCCTAATATATTGTAACGAATTTTGGGAAATTCCGCTTATTTGAAATATTCTGCTAACGTTCGTCTCGCTAAACTCTTGAATAAATCACTCCTATATTCAGTATTGCAAACTGGTCTTTATTTAAATTACCTTGGGAATAGAACTTCACAATTATACTTCACAACCAATAGCGTGCTCAAATTAAAACTGAGTAAACATTCCTCAGCTTGCTCTGCTTTTATACTCCCTGTTGTCTCGTCCGCATATTTCTACTAAGGTCTAGATGTTTCTCCTTCTAAAAATGTTGTATCTCCTGCTTGGTATTTGAGCTATATGCGTGTGTATGTGTGAGTAACAACTTCGGCTGATGACTACATGTGTGTGAGTGAGTTATCTCTTCGTTGCCTTGTATGTATATGTGTAAGTGATGACTGATGTATTAATGTACACAAATGTGGCTGCTTCATGTTTTTGTTGTTGTTTTTTGTTGTTATTTACTAACAGCCTAGTGATATCAATATTCGCCACAATATGGTGCAAAAGCTTGGACCATGACAACACCAGATGAGGGGGATCTTGGATCTACGCATTGGAGATGGCGAGTACCGAAGAAGATTTAGTAATAAGCTTTACGAGCTTTACGCAGACATAACCCTAGTTTAGAAGTTAAACTACGGCTAAGAAAGTATTTTTTATCGGAACCCACCTATGGTAGCAGAAGCCCCCTTTCCGCGCAAAGACCAAGTGGAAAACGACTTAAGTTTCCTTGGTGCGGCCAACTGGCGACAGCTAACCCTGCGAAGAAGCGACTGGTGCACTTTGTTGGGCGGCCATAACAGTCTAAGCGGTTAAGCTCAGACAAACTATGAAACCTTTTCAAAAATGGCTCTTCCATAGTTTTTAATGAGAAACTTAAATCTAATTAGTACCTGAACGTTCCTGTATGGCTAAGGATGAAAAAATAGAAGCCCAAATTAGTTTGAGACGTGTGTGACAATTTCTTTCAGCATAGGCGAAATGACCCTTAACAATTACAAGTTTTTAAACAATTTTTTTAAATTTTATAAATAGCGTGTATTTTCAAAAAATAATAACAAATATCCGCCATCATGAAAACCATCGCAAAAACTGCAAACTGAAAATTGTGCACTAACTTTTGGACGTTAGTGAAGACATGCGTTTAAATATGGGTTTTTGTGCGCTTAAAAGCTCATTTGTTTTATTTGTTGAAAATCATAGTAGATTTTTGCTTCGCTAATAATAACTGCACAATGGGGTGAGAACGAGACTAAGATACACACGAAATTGTAATTAAATATTGCTTTATATACATATGCATTTTGCTATACATACATATGTTAATGCATATGTTTCACTTTGGCAATCAATTAAAATATTTTACATAATTAAACGCTAAGTTAAGTTTAAACTTTTGCTCTGAGATTTGTAAGTGAATTTGCCAAGTTAAGTACGTACTTGCTTCAAGCTTCATTCTACACTATGTAAACAGTTGAATGAAGGGCGCTAATAAATAATCTGCGCCCTTTTGTATGCTATAACGAATTGGTATCTTTTTGAATGGAGAAATGCATGGTGTTTTAAAAGCTTGAATAACTCGTATAATTTGTGAAACAATTAAAATAATGTAGTAAAGGCGCCAAGGAAATTGAAAAATTTGTAATGATGCTGGAATATCTGTTAGAGAACTCACTCACTTCTTTGCATTTGGTGAGCTGTAGTTAAGTTGTATATTTGTGATGTATATTGGAACTAACTATAAATACAAGACAAATGACAAAAGCAGATCCGAACGAAAATCGACACTGACGATGGCACAACGCCGAAACCGGTTTGTCTCAAAACCAAATTTGACAAGGGATGACGGAAAATCCTTCCAATATACATCATTTATCCACCCTGTCGGAAAATCAACGAAACAAAATAAGTCAGATATATATTTGTATTGAACTATAATATTTTTGTCATAAATAACAAAGGTTCTCCATAAGTTATCATATTTCGTTAATCTTCGAAAACCTATCACTATGTTAACAAGACGTTTCCGATTTGCTATTCGTAAGTTATATGTAGATTTTTAATCGAAAATTAATTGATTTTTTATCAAAAAATTTCATATTCTTTATAGAAGTATTACAAATTTGCAAGCTTTAACAGATATTACTGATCTTTTATCGATTTGTTGTGCCAATATCAAAACTAATCGATTATTTATGAAACAGTTGCCAATTTGAAATCACTGTACTACTAATTTGTTATCGAATTGTTATCAACTCATTATCAAGATGACATCGAGTTGTTATCGACTTGTTGTCGCAAATTTTTATCGGAGTGTTGCCAAATTGATAACGACGCGTCATCGGTTTGCTATAAAACAGATACGTAGATACCTATAAATATAATAATTCGATAACAGATCTCTAACCCGTCGATAACAATCCGATAAAAAAATAGAAAAACGATTATTTGGCGGTACTAAGCCGAAAGTAAACCGATCACTCGTTGATAATAATTCCTTATCGATAATAAGATGATAATAAAACGATAACTTATCCACATTTTTATTATAGATAAGAAACCGACGAAGCTCTTCGCAAAAAGCCCAAAACTATTTATATTGTGGCGAATATTAGTGACACTAAGTGATACTCACATAACTAGTCTGATGCTAAGTAAATGAAGCCACAACAACAATAAAGCAGGCATTCACTTGTATCTACATAAACGAATCAATCATTTTAGCCGTAGTTACCCACGAAAGTACTATAACGTAGCGTTACAATAAAGTAAACCCCCCTGTTTATACTCAGTTGAGCAGAGCTCACAGAGTATATTAACTTTGATTGCATAACGGTTGGTTGTACAGGTATAAAGGAATCGAGATAGATATAGACTTCCATATATCAAAATCATCAGTATCGAAAAAAAATTCGATTTAGCCATGTCCGTCCGTCCGTCCGTCCGTCTGTCCGTTAACACGATAACTTGAGTAAATTTTGAGGTATCTTGATGAAATTTGGTACGTAGGTTCCTGGGCACTCATCTCAGATCGCTATTAAAAATGAACGATATCGGACGATAACCACGCCCACTTTTTCGATATCGAAAATTTCGAAAAATCGAAAAAGTGCGATAATTCATTACCAAATACGCATTAAGCGATGAAGCTTGGTAGGTGAGTTGAGCTTATGACGCAGAATAGAAAACTAGTAAAATTTTGGACAATGGGCATGGCACCGCCCACTTTTAAATGAAGGTAATTTAGAAGTTTTGCAACCTGTAATTTGGCAGTCGTTGAAGATATCATGATGAAATTTGGCAGGAACGTTACCCTTATTACTTTATGTCTGCTCAATAAAAATTAGCCAAATCGGAGAAGGACCACGCCCACTTTTAAAACCCTCATTAATACCTTTAATTTTATACCCATATCGTACAAACACATTCTAGAGTCACCCCTGGTCCACTTTTATGGCGATATTTCGAAACGGCATCCACCTATAGAACTAAGGCCCACTCCCTTTTAAGATACTCATTAACACCATTCGTTTGATGCCCATATTGTACAAACAAATTCTAGGGTCACCCCTGGCCCACCTTTATGGCGATATCTCGAAACGGCGTCCACCTATGAAACTAAGGATTACTCCCTTTTAAAATACTCATTAACTTCTTTCATTTGATACTCATATCGTACAAACGCATTCTAGAGTCAACCCTGATCCACCTTTATTGCTATATCCCTAAATGGCGTCCACCTGTAGAACTATGGCCCACTGCCTCATAAAATACTCTTTAATGCCTTTCATTTGATACGCATGTCATACAAACACATACCAGGGTTTCCCTCGGTTCATTTTCCTACATGGTTATTTTCCCTTACGTTGTCACCATAGCTCTCAACTGAGTATGTAATGTTCGGTTACACCCGAACTTAACCTTCCTTACTTGTTTCTTATTCACTTAAACCTGAACCTCCCTGTACTTAATTTTCTATAGAATAGCCACCTGAACCTCCCTGTAGTTATTCTTCTATAGCATAGTCAACAACCACTGATAGCAAACCAATGAAAATCACAATAATGGTGTGTTGATTTCTCAACCAGTTTGCGGCACCACCCATATAAACAGCGAATTTGCATTTTTGCAATTCAGTCCTCGCAGGTGAGCCAGTGGGAGTGGTTGTTTTTTTAAAGACAAAATAGCCACTCCGGCTAGCTAGCCGTCATGGCGCGGGTCACCCTACACTGGGTCTGAATGACGCGAGTGGTGTCTTCGGACTACTTTTCCCTCCGTCGCCCACCTTGGTACTTGGGTGGCCCGCTGCCTCATTGACCAAACACCCCCTTCCCCCTCAGCTCGGGCTGCATGGAAGGGGCGCCGTCATGACGCGGGTCACCCTCCACCAGGGCTGGACGACGCGAGTGGTGTCTTCGGACTAGTTTTCCCTCCCTCGCCCACCTTGGTACTTAGGTGGCCCGCTGCCTCATTGACCAAACATCCCCTTCCCCCACAGCTCAGGCTGCGTGGCAGGGGTGCCGTCATGGCGCGGGTCACCCTCCACCTGGGCTGTAGGACGCGATTGGTGTCTCGGACTACTTTTCCCTCCGTCGCCCACCCTGGTGTTGAGCGGCCCGCTGTCCCAATGACCCAAAGCGCCCCTCCCCCTCACCTCTGATTTAGTAGGCTGGCCGGAGCGGTGGGACCACTCCCATTAGTTATCTTGGTAGAGGAGGGTGCGGCCGTGGCGCGAGTCACCCCTTGCTGCACCAGGACGACGAGAGTGGTGCCTTCGGGCTACTTTTCCCTCAGTCGCCCTGGTCTGGTCAGGAACGACCCGCTGCCCGAACGACTGCACGCCCCTCTCCATAGCTCTGGTTTCAGCCGTGACCCGATGCGTGCGCACAGGGGCTACCGCTGTGCCATTAAAGTGCACTTCCCCTCCGCGCACGGATCGACCCACGGTGTCTCGGCTGGTACAGCCCCACCCCCCTTACGCACCTTCTATTAGCGTGCAAGTAGGGAGACGGAGGTGTCCAGCAGTGAAACCATCACTAACCCGAGTCCTCGCAGTCTCTTCCCCAGGTGACCAACTCCGCGGACTACCGATCCGGCCGAAGACTACCGATCAATCCGATACCATCAACCGACCCCGTCCGGAACGAGCCGCCGCTGTCCAGGCAAACAACATCGCTAGCCTACAGCCCCTCTCACCACGGCCTTGGTACGCGCTCCCTATCCCACTGCCGCTGCCGTCCCATTGTCGCCCCTCTGGTGACGCCGCTACTTCCATCCCGCCGGTGCTACGCCGACCGTTGGCCGCCCGCCATACTACCGCCGTGCCCATCCCGCCTTGCTGGTGCCGCCGCTGCCACGCCAACCACTGGCCATTCGCCGTCCTATCGCCATTCAGCCGCCGCTACTACGAAGACCGCTGGCCGCTTACCATCCTACCGCCCTTAAGCCGCTGCATACGTCACGTCGCTGCTGCGACGACCGTCGGCCGCTTGTCATCCTACCGCCGTTAAGCCGCTGCATCCGTCCCGCCGCTGCTTCCGTACCGTCGTACCAATCCGCCCGTTACCCAACCGTTCAACCGTCCTACCTAACCTCCTCTGCTCCAACGACCGTTAGCCGCCGCTCCGCTCCCCTTCACCATCTTGCGACGTAAAGCTGCTGCCCGTCTAATACCTCCAGCCGTGTGTGCGTGTGTTCGTAACACATAAATATTGTGTATTTATTCAGTAGGGGTTTGTGGGACCTTTACTCGACTCTGACTTGACTGAGCGTTACCCTAGCCTTAGACAAAACCCACCCCATAGTACGTAGAAAAAACGTGTCAGCTGACACGACCTAACTTATGAGTGTGCAATGTAAACGAAAACTCACCGACGTTCAACGCACGTATGTACGTAGCCCGGAACGTAGAAATCAAACCAATTTTGATTTTTTCCGTAAGAACGTGTCAGCTGATCGCTCTCTCACTAGACAGAGTTTCCTAGTAAACTTTTGTGCCTTAATTTTTGACCGTTTGCAGTTATTATACAAAAAGGCCTAAAGATTGTTTAAAATTATGTTGAAATATTCTAAAATTATTATATAAAATTGGAGGTTACAAATAATTGAACTAGAAATTCTTATTCAGTATTTAATTCTGCTCTTTGCACCATGAAAAATTGCAATTTCAAAAGTTGATGTTTGCATAAGCATGCATGCAAACTGGTCAATAGCAACAGTGCTTTGCTGTAAACAATACACACAGAAATATGTTGTGTACATATACACAGACGCACACATTAATTCCTACGGACTTGAGAGTTCGGTCAAACATGTTTCGTACGACAAACGCCCGTACGTACGACAAACGTCGGTGCATACTTGCAGCTTATGTACACACATATGTACGTACACGCAGCGAAGAGAGACGCACAAACACATGCATATATCTTATCTGAGATGCTCCCAAAAGGAGGCAATTATTTGTGCAAGTATCACTCATATATACACGCGCATATGAGAAGCTATACGCGTGCATCTGTAGTTATAATTTTATAGCTAGTAACTAAGTAAAGTCTAGAAACGCCCAGAAGTATGGAACGAGGAAATCGAAGAGTATAAAAGAGCGCAATCTGAGCAATCATGGAATGAGCTTGATTTAAGCACGATCCGTCGAAAAGTAGTAGTATTGTAAAGTACTTGAATAAAGGCCATTTTGAGTTATTAAATAGTGGAGTTATTTATTCAGCGGCCACCGTGTTGTGATGGTAACATGCTCCGCCTGCCACACCGTATGCCCTGGGTTCACACCCCGGGCAAATCAACATCAAAATTATAGAAATAAGTTTTTTCAATTAGAAGAAAATTTTTCTAAGCAGGGTCGCCACTCGGCAGTGTTTGGCAAGCGCTCCGGGTGTATTTGTGCCATGAAAAGCTCTCAGTGAAAAGTAATCTGCCTTGCAGATGCCGTTCGGAGTCGGCATAAAACATGTAGGTCCCGTCCGGCCAATTTGTAGGGAAAATCAAGAGGAGCACGACGCAAATTGGAAGAGAAGATCGGCCTTAGATCTCTTCGGAGGTTATCGCGCCTTACATTTATTTTTTTTTTATATTTATTCAACAGTTTAGTAATTCGAACGTGAGCGGAAGATTTGAAATAAGTGGAATTTCAGTAAATTCGTTACAATATAATACAAATTGATAATACTGCAATAAGAAATCCTCAGTTTGATATGAAATTGGTAATATATCGATAACTTTCGAGTAGTTTTCGATAACTTCCTGATGAGGAATCGATATTTGTGGTAGTATAACGAAAACTATTGGATAAGTCGAAAACTTTTCAAAAACATTTACAGCGTTGTTTAATTTGCTCATCTTCTTTATTTTACTTGTAATTTTTAAATATTTTATAATCAAGTTTAATTTTGTTTATGAAAAATTTTGAATGCATCAAAAAGAAAATTTTTGATAGATATAAAAAAATTTATAAAATTTTTAACTTCAAAATAAATTATTCATATCTAAAGTAACCAAAATAAAATATATCAAAACATAGTTTACATTAAACTAAATCATATCGATAACTTTGTGATAATAAATCGATAACTTTGTGACAACAATTCAATGACTTTTCTATAATTGATCGATAACTTTTCGTTGGAAAATCGGTAACTTTTTCATCACATATCGACAATTTGTCCATAAATGTTGTACAACATTTCGAGAACAAATTTATAACTTTTCGATAACAAACCAATTACTCGTCGCTATTAATTCAGTAAATCATTTTTAACCATAGCTACGGATAGAAAATTTGTAACACTTCGATAACAAATCTATATCTCGTCTATACTTCACAAGCCAATTCCAAACGCTTAACACATCGATAGCAAATTGGTAACACGCCTTGTCTGGCCTTGATTTTCTGTTTGATTTCGCTTACATCAACACTGCAACGTACAATGATCCCACATTAAGTTATGCACGTTGTAGTGATTTCACTTACGCTTACATTCTCTAGTTCCCCATACAGCATACCAATGCCACACACTACGCCTATGCTTACAGACAGGACTACCCCCAATGATGTTTACACATCAAGCACAACTGATCAATGTAGTAATCAATTTTATTTCAATCCAGTTTGTAGATACTTATTCAATTATTGAACGAAATATTTATAAATAATTTAAAGCGCTATTTTTTGTCATGCTCTATTTGCCAGAGCCTAGAACTTGTTATATGCAGTTAATTAGCTTAAAGAATAATCTTTTAGTAAGCTTTAAAAATTTATGATTTCCCTGCCGAATAAGCATTTGCAATAATCCTTTATTTGTATAATCTCAGCAGAATATTTGCATAGAGAAAATATACAAAAACCATTCAAGCGAAAATCGAAATTTCGCATAGAGTGCAACAACATTTTTCAAAACGATACAAATCTCCTTCACTAAATTACAATTAAATCCAGTTCGGTAAATAAAAATTAAGAAAAAAATTGGTTGCATATACGAAAAGTTTATTTACATGAGCAAAACTTGGAGAGGAGGTGAAATAAAAGCTGAACTGAAGTGAGACTAAAGAAACTTTATATACGATAAAGTAATGCCAAAAGCCAGGTTATAGATATACTTTTTCATTTGGTTTTTTTTCATACGTTTCTTTTTGCCTGAGTAACGTAGTAGTAACCACGAAAGATAAATCGCCTGGAAAAAGCAAATAAAAACAAAAGAAAGGCTTACATTCATGAAAAAGTTTTGGTATTTTTTGCAGCGTACGGATTTAAGGTAAAATGTTATATTTTCATGCATACAGCAAGTAAGGGATTCCTTAAATAATTTCACCAAATTTTCGAAAAACAACGTTCACTTAAATGTGGCCAGAATTTTTTTGCCTGGAAATAAAATTTACAAAATACAAGGCGCTATAACGTCCAAAGAGAGTTTACGCCAAGTCGCGCTTCTCTTAATTTTTCCTACAAATTAGCTGCACGGGACCTATATGTTTTACGTCGACTTTTAACAGCATCTACAGGGCAGATGGATTTTCACTGAGAGGCTTTTCACTGCAGAAATACAAATCACTTCCCAGGGGCGACCCCGCAGTGGGGCAGAAGTTACGAAAAGTTTCTTATCTGAACAATCGGTTGTGAGGGATAGGTTCTATATATACGACCGATCTCATCCACTTTTTCAGACAATAATATATGCAATAGTGGAAATCAAATCTTTAGCTTAATGTGAAAATGTGCTAAGTCACTTTTTAGGAATTTTACAGGAGCCGAAAAAAACTGAATAATTTTTGAAATAACCTTTTTTTTCAAAACTGTGAATGAGGATACCTTAGTTGCAATACTTTTGAGTGTAGAAGCTTTGAAAAAGATAAATCATGTATGCTAACCCATCAGCTATTTTATGACTTAACACAACTTCCTCACTCAAGACAAATTTTTTCTCCTGACTTAGCAATTTTTAGTCAATATGTTTCCCCATCACTCCTCTCTTTTAATGATTGAAATATAATACTAAAACTATATATTTCACAAAAAATACTATTTATTTGTCAAACTATTTCTAACTATTGGAGGCCACCATGGTGTGATGGTAGTGTGCTCCGCCTACCACACCGAATACCCTGGGTTCACACCCCGGGCAAAGGAACATCAAAATTTTAGAAATAAGGTTTTTCAATTAGAAACAATTTTTTCTAAGCGGGGTCGCCCCTCGGCAGTGTTTGGCAAGCACTGCGAGTGTATTTCTGCCATGAAAAGCTCTCAATGAAAACTCATCTGCCGTTCGGAGTCGGCATAAAACATGTAGGTCCCGTCCCGCCAATTTGTAGGAAAAATTAAAAAAAAAGGAGCACGACGTAAATTGGAAGAGAAGCTCGGCCTAAAATCTCTTCGGAGGTTATGGCGCCTTACATTTATTTATTTATTTTATTTCTAACGTTTCTGATCTGGACTCTTTTGCCGGATGGTGCGCAGACAAAAACTTATTTTTAAATTCAAACAAATGCTATGTTGTATCTTATTCCATAAAGACAACTGCCACATACTTTATCTGCAAACTAAATGATAAATCTCTTAACCGTTGTCAAGAAGGTAAAGACTTGAGTGTAGTTTTTGACTCCAACCTCTCTTTTTCTAGTCATATTGATTTCGTTGTTTCAAAATTTGTTGCAATGGTTGGGTTCAGTAGACGTAACACCAGTGACTTTAAGGACCCTATGACGTTGAAGGCACTTTATATATCCTTGGTCAGAAGTGGTGTTGAATATTGCTCAACAATATGGAATCCTTTCTATGAATTTAACTCCTATAAAATTGAGAAAGTTGCAAAATTGTTTTACAAAATTGCTTTACGTATGCTTCACTGGCCAGACGGCCTCCCATCATATACCAGCAGTCACAAATTGCTTGGTCTTCAGGCTTTGCATGACAGAACTAATTTTTATTACTCATGCTTGCCTATAATGTAACAAGCTTTAGCACGAATTGCTCTGATTTATCTACTTTGTTCATTCCATATATTCCACTGCGTGATCTTCGGCATGATGGATTATTTATAACTCATAAAACGAATTATAATAATAAACCCAACGGATAAATACCCTCCAAAGCCCGCCCAACCGACACGAGGGGCGCATCCGCATGATGCACGGATTTTCATTTTGCCGAGTTGTTGATAGGCCGAGGTTTGTTAAGCGTTGAGATCTAAAACTGCTCAGCTACAGAATAAATATCATCAGCTGAGTATTATACATAAGAGTTGCAAATAATACATATACTACATAGTTAAATAAGTGAACATTTTATATAAAGATTTACTTTTATTTTTTTTTATTATTATTTTGTTACGAGTTAAGACAGGATAGGACAGTTTTCTTTATAGTAAAAAGTGAATCTGTTATATTAAGCGAGTTCGAATGAGAGTTAAAATCATGACACAAACACCGAAAAGGTTCATTTAATTCGAAATTAGTTCTGCACTATCTCAAAAGAAGAGGTTTGTAATATCTTGACGCTCGTGATGGGACATTAAAGTTTACTTCGTTCAAAAGAGAGGGGCTAGAAATCAGTCCATTCAGTAATTTAGCCATGAATAATACGCCTAGCATCTCTCTACGACTTGCGAGATTTGAAAGATTGATAGCTTTAACCGACTATTATAAGGTGAAAGATTATACCCAGAGTCCCTATGAAAATTCCTTAAAGAAAAAAGTAAACACTTCTTCTGTATTGATTCTAGTCTATCTGCATGAACTTGATGTCGCGGATTCCAGACTATTGATCCGTATTCTAGTATCGGTCTAACTAATATGATAAAAAGGGCTTTAGTTACATAATGGTCACTAAATTCTTTAGACCATCGTTTCACGAATGATAGAACACCTCTAGCCTTATTGACAGTAGTCATAATATGAAGGTTGGAACTAAGTTTAGCATCCATGGTGACTCCTAAGTCAACAAAATAATTTACTGATGCAAGACAAAAATTACTAATTACGTAAGAGGCTGCTGGCAAAGATCTTCGAGAGAGGCACATTAATTAACATTTTTATTTAGATTCAGCGGCTTTGAGTTTGCGTTGCACCAAGCAACTAAGTAGTTTAAATCCGCTTGAAGCAAGGGACGTTCATCATGCTATAAATGAACCTATAACTAGGACTATACATCTAGCAAATCGATTCAGTAGTGTTATTAATTTAAATAACAGCTTATATAAGTTTAAGCTTGAATTGTTTTCTATTTTTAACTAGTCTATAAGAAAGCATGTAGTTATCGACATGCAAGAGTTGAAGTAGATTATAGTCAGCGCAAAGCATTTATCATACACCAAAGGCATGTCTCAATTGGGTAAATCCAATTTGAAGAGGTTTTATTCGCAACCCTATCAAGGGGTTTCCAGCACAATATATAGCTTCTCCAACCCAATTGTCAACTCACCTAACCGTGGCGTATTTTGTTTCATTGAGAGCAGAGACTCTGGCGACCCTAATTTCCTCACGGAACTAGGGGTGGGGAGGGCGAGATGGCCTAGAAGGTTTAATGTGATCATATAAATCGTTCCCGAGATGATCGAGCTAGTAGAAACTTAATAGTGCTTTGTTACCGGAACGTACCGGATCTATATCCGGCAAAGGGTCATCAACATCGGTAACACTCCCCAAAGTCCTCGGGAAGTGTTTTTATCGTTAATACAACAACAACAACAAAGCATGTACTTTTAGACTGAATGAATTAAATAAACAAATAAAATGCGCGCACAAAGAAATGACTAGTAAGTCAGATTGATATTATTGACAGGTTGACTTAGCACATTTTTTTTAACAGCTGACGACTTAGCACATTTACACATCATTGCCTACAGCACGTAAAAATGAAAAATTTAAATTTTTTTTTTGTAACCGATGTATTTTGAATTCAGTTTTAAAACTGTATTAAAATACAATTTTTCAAAAAAAAGTGACTTAGCACATTTTCACATTAAGCTAACGATATGGTGAAGTTTGAAGCTTCAATCTGATAAATGGGGGAAGATTTGAGAAAAATCCTCTTTTCTGAAAAATCGGTTATATGTAGATATATGCTATTGTGGTCCGATCCGGCCGGTTACGACTAATCGGACACCTTAAATATACTCGCTCACCAAATTTTATCAAGATATCTCAAAAATTGATGGACTAGTTTGCATAAAAACAGACAGACGGACAGACAGATATGACTAAATCAACTCAGCTCTAAATCCTGATCATTTTGGTATATTTATTGGTGGATCTATCTATTTTCTTTAAGGACTTAAAATATTGAGATTCGTGACAAACTTAATATACCATTTCATTTTCATGAAATATATAAAATGGTCACTAAATGACCATGACCAATGAAATGATCGTAATAAGTCACAAAGTACACCATTATACTATGTTCAAACAGAAAAATAAATTGAGGAAATTTCGATTTGAATTGAGTGCTGTTCATACAACTCGATTCAGCTTACACAATAGTAATTTGATAGCTGGTTGGCTCATCTCTACAGCAAGAGCATACCTTTGTTCAGACTGTCAAAATGTGCGTGTTGGTATTAGGCGAATGAAATGGAATGAAAATATAAAACTTTGAAATTTTTGTGTGTTGTAAGAAAATGTGTTCAATGTTTTTGTTTCATTTTGAGTTTGCCATCTTCTTTTGACCATCCCTACTCCAGTGAAATGAAAGACATAAAATCAGCTGATGATATGAGCCAACCATATAGTTCAGCCATGTGTAAGTGACGTTTAAATATACTCAATAAACACACTTTACAATGTTGCATTTGTAGTTTGAAACAATTTATTACGCAATTTTTTTTAAATTGGCAATTTATTATTACAATTTGTTATATGACAAATTGCGTAATAAATTGCCCAAATAGTATAAATTGCCAATTTGGTGTGTGTTTGAACCTAGTATTAGGCATAAGTAAATACCTGCAAACGGTTGAAGTTTAATCTGTTCTTTTTATAAGGCAAAAAATCAAGATTTCTATTAGTACGTAAATATAAACATTGACTTAACATAAACTGTCCTTAGGTAATAAATATATGTAGTTGATTTCACTCTGCAAACGCAGAATAAATAAACATTTTAAAGATGAAATTTTAACAAAATATATTTTGTATGAGTTAAGAGGGGACTGTGCTCATTGCTTTATTTGGCTAGAATATTTCCTTATTTTTGCATTTATTATTTCTCGCGGAATTCATGTCCAAAACATTGCATCCTCAACTTGCAACTTTCGCACGTATTTTCCTCTTTTCCAGTGCTGCTGCTTAAAACGCCATGAAGTACAAATAAACAGCAAACAGCAGTAACAATTTCATAAGAATTTAGTTGTAAGTATTACTATTATTTTGTTGTAACAACAAAAAAATATTTTCTAGTTTTTATTGCAGCGAATTCGCCAACTTACTGATTACACTAGTCAACAAGAGGAATTACTTTGAAGTCTAACTATTTAATTTCGATGTATTATGGCCCCCTAAGTACAAACACACCCAAAATTTAAAATTCTATGGATATTATTTATTTATTTATTTATTTTTTTTCTAAAATCACGAATTTTCCAAGAGGTCTTTCCATTTATTTTATCATATCTTGGAAATTACTTATCTAAATTCGTTCAGAGAAACCCATTGGATTCACCGTAAAATTTTCTTCAAGTCTTAATCAGAACATTTTTTTATATGATCGACGGTTGTGGACTTATTCACATAAAAATATAAAAAAATTTTTTTTTTTTTTGCAAAATCGAACTTTTTTTTATTTTTCAAAAATTCATAAAAAATCGAAGGTTTTAAAAACTTACGAATTTTATTTCACGGTCTTAAAACTGTAAACATTTTAAATAATTAAAACCTTTTTTCGTAAAAATACATGAATAAATGTTGGTTTTATTGACAATAAAGTGAAAATACCCAATTTAGCGAAAATTTTGCATATCAAGCCTATTATAGTTTTTTACAAACAAATTATTTAGGTATGACATTTTGCGTAACTTTGTCTTTTTAAATTTTACTATGGGCATCGCCAGAAATGAGAAAACTACATAATGACACTCAAGAAATTTTTCCCCGTCAATTTTTCTTAAGGCAAAACGCAGATTATAAGAAAAAATACCTCATACTGAATGGAAAATTTAAGTTGCCCACGCGGCTTTTCGTAAGAAAGAAGTATGGTCATATATATATAATAAATACAACTTTTTCCTTGAGGCATTTCTTGCGTTGTTCTTAGAATGCTTAAATAATAAAAACAAAAAAATCAAATTATCACTCCGTCATATAACTGTTATACCTACCTACTGAACATCCCAGCCTGCACAGGCCATTTCCCATAGCATATGAAGTTTTTTTGAAAATCCCTTTTTTCAAACCCTTTCGCAGGTAGTGGTTAAAAAATTTACAGACTCACTAAATGCCTGCCCTGTATGGTATATTGTCGTCGATTGTGACAAACTTAACGAAAAACAAGTAAGGAAGGCTAATTTCGGGTGTAACCGAACATTACATACTCAGTTGAGAGCTATGGAGACAAAATAAGGAAAATCACCATGTAGGAAAATGAACCTATGGTAACCCTGGAATGTGGTTGTATGACATGTGTATCAAATGGAAGGTATTAAAGAGTATTTTAAAAGAGAGTAGGCCATAGTTCTATGGATGGACGCCATTTAGGGATATCGCCATAAAGGTGGACCAGGGCTGACTCTAGAATTTGTTTGTACGATATGGGTATCAAATGAAAGGTGATACTGAGTATTTTAAGTGGGAGTGGGCCTTAGGTCTATCGGTGGACGCCTTTTCGAGATATCGCCATTAAGGTGGGCCAGGGGTGACTCTAGAATGTGTTTGTACGATATGGGTATCAAATGAAAGGTGGTAATGAGTATTTTAAAAGGGAATGGGCTTTAGTTCTATAGGTGAACGCCTTTTCGAGAAATCGCCATAAAGGTGGACCAGGGGTGACTCTAGAATATGTTTGTACGATATGGGTATCAAATGAAATGCCGTAATGAGTATTTTAAAAGGGAGTGACCCTTAGTTCCATAGGTGGACGCCTTTTCGAGATGTCGCCATAAAGGTGGACCAAGGGTGACTCTAGAATGTTTGTACGATATGGGTATCAAATGAAAGGTGTTACTGAGCATTTTAAGAGGGAGCGGGCATTAGGTCTATAGGTGGACCCTTTTCAAGATATCGCCATTAGGGTGGGCCAGGGGTGACTCTAGAATGTGTTTGTACGATATGGGTATCAAACGAAAGGTGTTACTGAGCATTTTAAGAGGGAGTGGGCATTAGGTCTATAGGTGGACGCCTTTTCGAGATATCGCCATTAGGGTGGGCCAGGAGTGACTCTAAAATGTTTGTACGATATGGGTATCAAACGAAAGGTGTTACTGAGCATTTTAAGAGGGAGTGGGCCTTAGGTCTATAGGTGGACGCCTTTTCGAGATATCGCCATTAGGGTGGGCCAGGGGTGACTATAGAATGTGTTTGTACGATATGGGTATCAAATGAAAGGCGTTCATGAGTATTTTAAAAGGGAGTAATCCTTAGTTCTATAGGTGGACGCCTTTTCTAGATATCGCCATAAAGGTGGACCAAGGGTGACTCTAGAATATTTGTACGATATGGGTATCAAACGAAAGGTGTTACTGAGCATTTTAAGAGGGAGTGGGCATTAGGTCTATAGGTGGACGCCTTTTCGAGATATCGCCATTAGGGTGGGCCAGGGGTGACTCTAGAATGTGTTTGTACGATATGGATATCAAATTAAAGGTATTAATGAGGGTTTTAAAAGCGAGTGGCCCTTAGATGTATATGTGAAGGCGTTTTCGCGATATCGAACAAAATGTGGACCAGGGTGATCCAGAAAATCATCTGTCGGGTACTGCTAATTTATTTATATATGCAATACCACGGACAGTATTCCTGCCAAGATTCCAAGGGCTGTTGATTTCGCCTTGTAGAACTTTTTCATTTTCTTCTACTTAATATGGTAGATGTCACACCCATTTTACAAATTTTTTTCTAAAGTTATATTTTGCGTCAATAAAACAATCCAATTACCATGTTTCATCCCTTTTTTCGTATTTGGTATAGAATTATGGCATTTTTTTCATTTTCGATATCGATAAAGTGGGCGTGGTTATAGTCGGATTTCAGCCATTTTTTATACCAAGATAAAGTGAGTTCAGGTAAGTACGTGGACTAAGTTTAATAAAGATATATCGGATTTTGCTCAAGTTATCGTGTTAACGGCCGAGCGGAAGGACAAACGGTGGACTGTGTATAAAAACTGGGCGTGGCTTCCACCAATTTCGCCCGTTTTCACAGAAAACAGTTACCGTCATAGAATCTATGTCCCTACCAAATTTAAGAGGGATTGGGATATTTTTGTTCGACTTATGGCATTAAAAGTATTCTAGACAAACTAAATGAAAATGGGCGGAGCCACGCCCATTTTGAAATTTTCTTTTATTTTTGTAATTTGTTGCATCATATCATTACTGGAGTTGAATTTTGACTTAATTTACTTATATACAGTAAAGATATTAAATTTTTTGTTAAAATTTGACTTTTAAGAAAATTTTTTTTAAAAAGTGGGCGTGTTCTTCATCCGATTTTGCTAATTTTTATTTAGCACATATATAGTAATAGTAGTAACGATCCTGTCAAATTTCATCTTGATATCTTCAACGACTGCCAAATTACAGCTTGCAAAACTTTTAAATTACCTTCTTGTAAAAGTGGGCGGTGCCACGCCCATTATCCAAAATCTTACTAATTTTCTATTCTGCGTCATAGCTTCAACCCAACTACCAAACTTCATCGCTTTATCCGCCTTTGGCAATGAATTATCGCATTTTTTCGGTATTTCGAAATTTTCGATATCGAAAAAGTGGGCGTGGTTATAGTCCGATATCGTTCATTTGAAATAGCGATCTGAGATGAATGCCCAGGAATATACATACCAAATTTCATAAAGATACCTTCAAATTTACTCAAGTTATCGTGTTAACGGGCAGACGGACGGACGGACGGACGGACATGGCTCAATCAATTTTTTTTTCGATCCTGATGATTTTGATATATGGAAGTCTATATCTCTCTCGATTCCTTTATACCTGTACAACCAACCGTTATCCAATCAAAGTTAATATACTCTGTGAGCTCTGCTCAACTGAGTATAAACAAGTAAGGAAGGTTAAGTTCGGGTGTAACCGAACATTACATACTCAGTTGAGAGCTATGGTGACAACATACGGGAAAATAACCAATTAGGAAAATGAACCGGGGAAACCCTGGAATGCGTTTGTATGACATGTGTATTAAATGAAAGGCATTAAAGAGTATTTTATGAGGGAGTGGGTCATAGTTCTATAGGTGGACGCCATTTAGGGATATAGCCATAAAGGTGGATCAGGGTTGACTCTAGAATGCGCTTGTACGATATGGGTATCAAATGAAAGGTGCTAATGGGTATTTTAAAAGGAAGTAATCCTTTGTTCCATAGGTGGACGCCGTTTCGAGATATCGCCATAAAGGTGGACCAGGGGCGACCCTAGAATTTGTTTGTACAATATGAGCATCAAACGAATGGTGTTAATGAGTATTTTAAAAGGGAGTGAGCCTTAGTTCTATAGGTGGAAGCCGTTTCGAAATATCGCCATAAAGGTGGACCAGGAGTGACTCTAGAATGTGTTTGTACGATATGGGTATCAAATTAAAGGTACTAATGAGGGTTATAAAAGGGAGTGGTGGTTGTTGTATAGGTGGTCGTCTTTTCGAGATATCGCCATAAAGGTGGACCAGGGGTTACTCTAGAATGAGTTTGTACGATATGGGTATCAAATGAAAGGTGTTAATGAGTATTTTAAAAGGGAGTAATCCTTAGTTCCATAGGTGGACGCCGTTTCGAGATATCGCCATAAAGGTGGAGCAGGGTGACCCTAGAATTTGTTTGTACAATATGAGCATGAAACGAATGGTGTTAATGAGTATTTTAAAAGGGAGTGTGCCTTAGTTCTATAGGTGGACGTCTTTTCGAGGTATCGCAATAAAGGTGGACCAAGGGTGAATCTAGACTTTGTTTGTACTATATGGGTATCAAATGAAAGGTGTTAATCAGTATTGTTAAAAAGGGGTTGGCCTTCGTTCTATAGGTGTTCGCCTTTTCGAGATATCGCCATAAAGGTGGACCAGGGGTGACTCTAGAATATGTTTGTACGATATGGGTATCAAATAAAAGGTGTTAATGAGTATTTTAAAAGGGCGTGGGGCTTGGTTCTATAGGTGGACGCCTTTTCGAGATATCGCCATAAAGGTGGACCAGGGGTGACTCTAGAATGAGTTTGTACGATATGGGTATCAAATTAAAGGTATTAATGAGAGTTTTAAAAGGAAGTGGTTGTAGTTGTATATGTGAAGGCGTTTTCCAGATATCGACCAAAATGTGGACCAGGGTGACCCAGAACATCATCTGTTGGATACCGCTAATTTATTTATATATGTAATACCTGCCAAGATTTTAAGGGTTTTTTATTTCGCCTTGCATAACTTTTCATTTTCTTCTACTTAATATGGTAGGTGTCACAACCATTTTATAAAGTTTTTTCTAAAGTTATATTTAGCGTCAATAAAACAATCCAATTACCATGTTTCATCCCTTTTTTCGTATTTGGTATAGAATTATGGCATTTTTTTCATTTTTCGTAATTTTCGATATCGAAAAAGTGGGTGTGGTCATAGTCGGATTTCGTTCATTTTCCATACCAAGATAAAGTGAGCTCAAGTAAGCACGTGAACTAAGTTCATTAAAGATATGTCGATTTTTGCTCAAGTTATCGTGTTAACGGCCATGCGGAAGGACAGACGGACGACTGTGTATAAAAACTGGGCGTGGCATTAACCGATTTCGCCCAGTTACAGTCGAACAGATAGCGTTATAAAATCTATGCCCCTACCAAATTTCAAAAGGATTGGTTAATTTTTGTTATACTTATGGCGTTAAAAGTATCCTAGACAAATTAAATGAAAAAGGGCGGAGCCACGCCCATTTTGAAATTTTCTTTTATTTTTGTATTTTATTGCACCATATCATTACTAGAGTTGAATGTTGATTTAATTTACTTATATATATTTTTTTTTAAGTGGGCGTGGTCCTTCTCCGATTTTGCTAAGTTTTATTAAACGTACATATAGTAACAGGAGTAACGTTCCTGCCAAATTTCATAATGATATCTTCGACTACTGCCAAATTACAGCTTGCAAAATTTTAAATTACCTTCTTTTAAGAGTGGGCGGTGCCACGCCCATTGTCCAAAATTTTACTAATTTTCTATTCTGCGTCTTAAGTTCAACTCATCTACCAAGTTTCGTCGCTTTATCTGTCTTTTGTAATGAATTATCGCACTTTTTCAGTTTTTCGAAATTTTCGATATCGAAAAAGTGGGCGTGGTTATAGTCCGATATCGTTCATTTTAAATAGCGACCTGAGATGAGTGCTCAGGAACCTAGATACCAAATTTCATCAAGATACCTCAAAATTTACTCAAGTTATCGTGTTAACGGACGGACGGATGAACGGACGGACATGGCTCAATCAAATTTTTTTTCGATCCTGATTATTTTGATATATGGAAGTCTATATCTATCTCGATTCCTTTATATATGTACAACCAACCGTTATCCAATCAAACTTAATATACTCTGTGAGCTCTGCTCAAGTGAGTATAAAAATATACATACTTTTGAAAATCGAAGTGGCCTGCGACTATTTAAAGTAATTCATTTAGTGCATTAAATGTTATTTAACTAGCATTCCTGATCGCGAAAAGTCAAGTTGTCAACAACAGTAAAAAACTATTAACTGGTTAGGGAATTTTAAAAAAAAATGAATAATGACAGTAGAAAATTTGTCTGCAAAAATGACGCGAATATATTTTGTTATGTATGTGGTCTTTACACTACAGCAAAAGGGCGGAGAAATTTCACTATTTCAAAATTCATATAAGGATTATAATAAAAAAGATGTTGAGAATTTGAGCCAATATTGGACGCCAAATTCAATTTGTGATAGCTGTATATATATTTTAAAGAATGGAAATCTTACCCTCAGTAAGTAACAATTACATTTATTAATTAAAAATATTTATGATACTCACAGAGAAAACATGCAAATTGAAAAACCTATGATGTGGAGAGAAACATGTGATCATGATGCTAACTGTTACTTTTGTTTAAGTAAAAAAAAAGGATTTGGAAAACATATGATTTGGTCTTATCCCACGATTTCAGCTGGTGGTTTTACTTTTCCCGTGCTAGATTCAGATGGAGTTCCGCGTCCTGAAAATCAACATGATACGTATACTGAAGTTACTCCATCGCCTATTTCTTCGTCTTCAAAAATCTCCAGCGTATCAGATGGATTTTGCCCAAAGCGTCTGACACAGTCCTTGTTAAACGATCTTATAAGAGACCTAGAGCTTCCAAAAGATAAGTCATAGGTACTTGCATCCCGTCTAAAAGAAAGACATTGATTAGAAAAACAGGTTACGATAACTACCTATCGTGAGAGACATAAGCCATATGCTTGTTTTTATAGAAATAAAAACAATATATGTTTTTGCTGTGATATAACTGAACGTTTTGGAAAGCTTGGCCAAACATATGACGCAAGTGAATGGAGATTATTTATTGATATTAACAAAGAAAGCCTTAAAGCAATTTTATTACACAATGGCAATCAGAAGCCATCAATACCCATCGCTCACGCCGTAAATATTAAGGAGACTTATGAAACCATGTCCAAACTTTTAAAATATATTCATTATGAAAAACACAATTGGAAAATATGTTGCGAATTGAAAGTGGATAGCTTTACTAACTGGACTACAAGTTGGTTACACAAAACATTGTTGTTTTCTTTGCCTTTGGGATAGCCGAGATCGAAGCGCACATTATGTAAGGAAGGACTGGCTAGCAAGAACCAATCACGAAGTAGGCACACACAATATAAAATATGCTGCTCTAATAAAAAGGAGAATGTGATTTTTCCGCCGTTACACATCAAGCTTGGATTAGTCAAGAATTTTGTTAAGGCGCTAAACAAAAATGAAAAAGCATTCGATTATATTCAAACAATATTTCCAAAATTATCCACTTCAAAAATTGTGTTTTTGATGGTCCACAAATCCGAAAACTTCTACAGAGCTCAACATTCGAGACGTTACTATCACCCGATGAAAAGGCTGCTTGGAACTCATTTAGGCTGATTGTTTAAAAATTTTTAGGAAATAATCGGAGTCCAAATTATAAGGAAATCATTTCTGATTTACTAACCAACTATTCGAAAAGCGGTAAGTAGGAATATGATATGATTTTTGTATATTCATCATAATTGTAACCTCTAAATTACATATACATATAATTTCAGATGCAAACATGTCTCTAAAAATGCATTTCTTACACTACCATTTGGATTTTTCCCCTTCAAATCTTGGATATGTCAGTGACGAGCATGGAGAACGATTTCACCAACAACTTAAGTCAATGGAGGAGCGTTATCAAGGATTCTGGAACGAAAATATGATGGGGGATTATAATTGGTTTCTTATACGAGAATCAAATTCAGAAAATTACAGTAGACAAGCAAAAAGCAGAAACTATTTTTAAATATTTCAATTACTAAATTTTGTAGAGTTTCTTTAATAAAGGTATCTTAAATAGCTAAATAAACAAAAATATTAAAAATACGTATTTTCCCTTCATTCACTTAATTGTTAATATTACCGTTTATCCATAGATTTTCATGAAATAAAGCTTGCCTGATTTGAAATATTCACAGTTTTACGATCATCTAATAAAAGTTGTAAGTTTTTGTCTCTTTCAATTTTTTACGAATTAAAGAAGAAAAAAATGGAAATTTTTAATACGAAAAATCGATTTTTTATAATAAGATGCAAATAACTCTGAAACCAATAAGTATTTAAGCAGTTTTAAGGTAATTTTATTTGCTATTGTACGCGGTTTCTACAACAAAATCGGACAACCCGTTCCAGATATATGATAAAATTAATGGATCTCACTTTTCAAAAAAGGCAAATTTTAGAAAACAAAAAAAAAACAAAAACGTATCCATAGAATTTTAAATTTCGACCATTTTTATAATAAGCGGAATATAGCAAATAAAAAAAAAATGGTGGTGGTCCAGGGTAATGCAAAAAGTTTAATTTTGTAGAGCAGTGATATTTGTTTGTATGCTTGAATATTTGTGCATTTGTAGCTAACTTTTATACGTACAACTTACGCAGTTTGTTTGTATTGAATAAATAAAGTGAATAAATAATATATAATTTTGTTTGCTCTTGCGAAAGAGCGTGAGGAGTGCAGTTGCACCGGCGTTGTCAGTTGGCAGTGAAAGCAGCAATATTTGTAGTATCTTCACCGGTAATACTTAATTTATGCTTAACCACTGAAATTTTCTTAACAACAACAAAGAAAGTAAGAAAGGATGTGAAAACTGTTGAATATAATAGGAAAAACTGCTATAACAAACGCGAGTCAACATGTCAGCTCGTAAATAAGCAATTGAATGAGTTTGTGCGACGCCTTTGGAAGCGATAGGTTGTAAAACTGAATTTCGTATCATATTAAAGGCCGAACCACAATGAAGTTTTCATATAGATGCGTTTAACTTAATCTTATGCATTCCAGTAACGTCGTCACAATCAATCAAGGTTTTGCGCTTGGATATATAAAGGAACTTCATACTTGCAGAAAGAAAATAGGAAATCGATTTTTGCGTCGTATTGGCCCTGGCGTTAGTTTGAAAGAACGCAAGTTGAAAGTATTCCTGCTACACCAACCGCAAGAGATAACTCAAAACCGCAAAAGATAACTCAACAAATTTTTTGTTATTAATGTTCGTAAAATTTTTCTGAAATTTCTAATAATTTCGAAAACGATCTTGAGATTCTTTTGCACAGATCTAGTTACGAAATTCATAGTTTCGATACTTCGAAACAATTGTGTGATCATCTTGCAATGTTTTCAAGGAACAATGTACATCCTTTTGGAATTAGATCTGGACCAATTTGCGGCTATTCCTCCACCATTTAGGGGTCCTTTCGAACTATTTCGGAATGATTTCAGATATCTCGGGATCATATCGATGTTGTTCCGGTATAATTTCAGTCACTCTTAGAGTTAGTTTGGGATCTATTTCCGTATCATATTGCACACCCAAATCAAAATGGTGATTAACTTAAAAAATATTAATGCTCAGAATGCCAAAATCCAGCTGCCTCGCACGTTAGCGCCAATGCTATTTTTATTTTATTATTTTTTTTTTTTTTCAAAGTCTTTTCCCGTTGATTGGTACAAACATAAGCAAATCTAGTAAGAGTTCGGACGAAATAAATTGGAAAGCCTGAAGTTACTCATGACTTAGTTTACGATACGTTTCTAGAATAACTTGGAATATTTTTTAACCATTTCTAAATCAGTACTATAATTCTCTAACTTTATTAACGGCACTAACTTCGGGTAACAAGCACCATTAAAATACAATCCCGATAATCACATTGAGCGTTGAGGTCGCCAGAACCTATCCTGCTGAAAAAACAGGATTCGCCACGGATAGGTGCTGTTGACTATTGTGTTGAAAAAGCTATAAATTGCGCTGAAAACCCCATGAAAGGCTTGCGCTACATAGTCTCTTGAGTGCCTGAATAGTAGAGTCACCGCATGCGAAAAATTGTTAGTAAAAATCTCGAAGAATTGCGTTGTTAAAAGTCAGTGAGCTTCACCAAAGTTCGGCATCATTTTATGCCAATTCGGCATTTTTGAACTAATTCGGCATATCTTTGGTACTATCTTCGAATAGTTTCAACGTTTTTGTCGGGATCGTTTCATTAATATTTCGGTGTTATTTTCGATAACATTTCGGTACCGTTTCGATCTTATATTTGGGTCAGAATTTTTTGAAATTGTTTAGGAATATTTCGGATTTATTTTCGTTGTCAAGTTTCAAGACTAATTAAGGCTAAGTTCAGATATTTTTCGTGACAGTAATCAGTGAAAAACTTATCCCAGGGAATACTTCATCCTTTTTTTCAAAAAAACAACCATTTGGTTTTTCCAGACTTCCAAATTTCATCCAAATTTTTATTCAATTTATTTCATCAAAAAAAAATTTCTGATTTTAATAAAAGCTTTTTTTGTGATTAAATTTCATGCAAAAACGTTGGTTTTTTCGACGAATTTCGACACATTATTGTATCCTCTTCAGGGAGACTATTTACATAAACAAGAAACCACGATTACAACTATTGGAATATTCACGCCAGCTCGTTGTCAAGTGATCGGCTTAAAAATCACATCTCCACCACATAAGCAGGTTCAAACTACAAAATTTTTAAAAATTATGACACACTGACATAACTGGCAGACATTTACTTGCCAGAACGTTGACTTTCTTGCCATTGAAAAATTGTCCTTCTCTCTCTCTTATGCTTAACTTCTACTCCATACTCTATTTTTCCTTTATATTCGTCCTTCTCTTATCCCTCTACCTCACTCCCACTTTCATTATTTCTACCCTGCATATTTATAACACATCTTCCACCACAATTCCCTCATATATATAAACTCTAGACCAAATATTAGACATCGGCCTCAAATGTTTGTAAATATGTGAAGATTTTAAAGTTTTCCTAGTAGGGGCGTAGTACCGCCCACTTTTTCTAATTCAATGGGGATTCAAATAAAGCGTAAATAAACTCAAATCTCATTCATTTTAGCGAAAAAGGCAAAATGAAATTTATAATGCCATATGGCGTGGTGCCGCCTACTTTCCGAAAAAAGCTTATATCCCTGCCACCAGCTGTGACAAAGTCTTTGACTCAAGTAGAGGTTAGGTTAGGTTGAACTGACCGGTCCATGAGGACCTCACATAGACTGAATGAGTCAATAGTATTACCAGAAATTTGTTTAGGGATAAACTGATAAACCCTTTATTCGTTTCCTCCTCCCCCGCACTTCCTACATCTGCTTTCAGAAGGCAGTTTCCAGTAAGAATATTCATAATGAGTATATTTCCTCACCTTTTAGTGAATGTAGTAACTTTTTTTTTGTCTGAGATTGTAAGACCTACATATTGACTTAGGTCCACGCATTTTTGCCCTTCTCGCATTCTCTTTATCACTTCAATCTTTCTGGGATGTTTACCGAGAAAGCTTCTAGGGAAACGCTCTTGGTCGATAATGTTCCGCTCTTTTCATCAAGTTCATCCGCTTTTTCATTCCATCTATTCTCAGATGCCATAGGACCTAATATAGATGTACTCTTTTCCACATTCCAATTATTTCCAGGGATTGCTTATATTCCAACAGACTTTTAGATGCTATGCTATTCGCGATTGTTGCCTTTACTGCTGCTTATTTATCAAAAATAAAGCTGACGCGGCTACAGTTTAAATTATTTTCTTCCAGCCTTTCTAATGCTTTGGTTATGGCTATTACTTCCGCCTGAAAAACGCTACAGCGATCTGCAGCTTGTAGCACACTACACACAAGACCCAACTCCTTCCACTGCTTTGGAACTATCGTGTATTGCTTCGTAGTTGTTAGGAGTCTGTTTTTTGCTACCCGGTTTGCAGGTGGAGTGTGCAGCATAGCGTGTAGTGCAGCCGTTGCGGTATTCGTATTGCTAAGCATTGACAGCCTGCAAGCCTCCTCTAAATTTTTGAGGCAGGCTTTTTTTGTTTGGCTGTTCACCAAACAAGAGCTCCATAGTATAGGGTAGGCTTTACAATTACGGTTAATACTCAATGAGAGAGAGAAGGCGATAAACTCTATGTGCAATCCAGCATTCTTTTACATGCATAAAGTGCCGTCGGGGCCTGTTACACTCTCTCCTACCACGTTCAAATAGAACGCTGGAAAAATAAGCAATGAGACAAATAGGCTGATCCTACAAAGCACTACGATTCAAATACTTGGCTAAAATTGTAATGTTCACTAAGATCAGGTTCCAGTGAGAGCGATATTTATGGATCACAAGGCAACTTTTAGTCACCCACTAAAAAATTAAATACGGTCTTTCAAATAAAATAATAAGAGTGTGACAAATACAGTTTTAGAAAATCTATGGTCAAATAAATGTTTACAGTTGAAATCAGGGATGATAAATGGATTTTGTCATTTTGTACCAAACGAGGAAAAAAATGTACCAAATCATCCAAAAATGTACCAAAAGTCTTCGGATGTGAATTTGAACCAAACTAGAACTATATTCTGCTTCTTTATCCAAGAACTCTTTTTAGTCAGAAAACTTTCTAATACAAATTAAAGGTAGTATAACAGAGAAATATGATTTATGAAGAAATACTTTTCCAGTAAAAATAATAAAAGACATTTTTCGATTGAAGCGTAAAATTATGTATGTACATATATAGAGTACCAGTAAGGAAAATAAAATTAATATTTAAAAAAAATAACAGCTGCATTCAATGCAAAAACATTACATAAAAACATTTTAGGTACCCTCACTAGGGTAGGCACCTTGCCGTTGGTGTGAGGGCTTAGCCGAACTCCATAGCGCCCGACTATGAGGCGGAGCTGTTTAGGACTGACATCTACGCCGTTTCACCTCATAGGAGGGCGGCGGAATGTCGGTGACCAAGAACTGCCAACCCCCTAATCCAGGGTGTTATGCGGACCATCCCTATTGGACGATTTGCAGCCAGGGGATAAATTCGGCTGTATTCGAACGGAGCCTTCCCGATACCGGACCACCTCGGGAAGTATTTATGGCCTTACCACAGTAAAGAGCTCTGCTGTGGCGGACGGTTCTTTCCCCGTATATAATACTGGACCGCTGAGCCCGCCTTGTCGAGCAGGCGGTCGTGCGACCAAGATGAACGACTCATTACCTGATTGTAATAATGACGATGTAAAGAGGAGGACTGAGTCGCAATGCAAGGACGACAAATACGAATTAAGCGATCCGTCGGACTCGGGGAGCGAGAGTAGTGCTGATTCAATGAACTCCGTCTTGGAGAAGCAGACAAATGAAAACGGAGCGGAGGAAGTAAAAGAGCTCTCTCGCAGTACCGTGCAGCACTAAGAATTGTACAACGCTTCGGAGCAGTTGTCGACCCAACATAAATGGAGATCGAGTGCTTGGAATGGGCCCATGAAGCGGTAGAAGTAGTTCGAAGGCAGTTCAAAAGGTTTGCTGCGAGAAACCCTCGATTCTGCAACCGGTACGAAGAGGAAGAAGCGCCGAATGGCAGAATGAAGAGGCAACGTTCGGCGGAAGGCGACAAGCCTGCTTTCAAGAGGCAGAAAGGACCCAGTCCTAGAGCCGCGAGGCAGGGCAGTCGCATAGACAAGACAGGTAGGCCCAAAGCTGTAAGACAGATGGGCTCCAATAGCGAGGTAGCAACTACCTCGAAAGCTGCGAGTCAGAGGGAAGTTCCAACTACGGAAGTAGGAGATAAGTCAAAGTAGGAGATAAGACTCCGGCTTTCTCGGAGGCGCTAAAGGAAGTTAACACTAAGACTCCAGCTTTCTCGGAGGCACCAAAGGGAGATAACACTGAAACTCCTGCTTTTCCGAGAAGATGAGTGATGTGGCAAAGCAGCCACTGACTGTGGCGCTAATTGATCGTAGCAGTCCTTTCGGACAAATGACTACTGAAAGGTGGAGATCTGTGGAAAGGGAGCTTATTAGCTTAATGCTTAAGATGATGCGGGAACAACCAAGTAAGCCCCTTCCAACGTTTGGTGTGAAGATGATAGCGTGCGACAACATCGCGAGCTTGCGGTGGCTGGAGGAAGTGGTTCCAAACCTCTATACGCAAGGAACGAACGCGCGGTTTGAGGTGGTGGATAAAGCGCAAATCTCCACGGAACCAAAAGTTAAGGTATGGATAACATGCGTGATGAAGTCGGAGGATACACTGCGACTTCTGCAGATTCAGAATCCAAACATACCGACACAGGATGGAAGGTACTTACTGTATCTCGGCCTACCGAGGATGGTCAGTTCTACATCTTCCAAATAAACAAGCAGGCGGAGGATATTTTGTACACACAGCTTGGCAAAATGTCGTTTGGCACTGGCAAAATTTACATGCGACTCAGGAAAAGAAGTCCCGAGGATAAAAACCCTAACATGCTAGAAGAAAAGGATCTCAAAAGCCTAAGGGAAAAAAGACAGGTGGAGGCCCCACGTCACCACGAACGTGCTAGAAGAGGACCAACCGCTAAATGGTGCTGTGACTCGCACATAGGAACACCCGGCACAACAGTCACGAGAGGCTGAAAGGGGCCTCGAATACTCTAAACCAAAAGAGCAAGGGGAGGACGACGACGACAAGACGAAGGGGCTGGAGGGGGATAAACAGCCCAATGGTGCTGCGAGTCCTACAGATAAACCTCCAACGCAGTAAAGTGGCGTCGAGGGAACTCCTCCTAACCCTTGAGGAGGGTTCGTTTGACGTGGCGCTGATCCAGGAGCAGTGGCTCTCATCGGGAGGAAAGGCTTCTGGACTTAGCGCGCGCGGGTTTGGCGTTTACTATGCGCAAACGGAAGGACGGGTGCGAGCTGTAGTAAAGGTAAGGAAATAGCTGCTTTCATATATGCTGCCTAATTACACCACTGAAGATCCCATATAGGTGGCCGTTGAGCAAAAGAATAAGCAGGCATTTATTCTGGCGTCCTGCTACATGGCCCATGCTGCGGAGGTTCCACCACGTGGGGAGGAGCAGATACGAACGAGAGAGGCGAATCTCTATTTTGTTACCTCCTGCAAACCAATTTGAAGACAGCCAACAGGGGAAATGTCCCTACATACATTGGTCCAACATCAAGTAATGTTCTGGATATTACATTGAGCTCCGAGCGTAATATATCAAGGTATGATTGGATGGTTCTTGGTATTACATCCTTCTCCGACCATGCGTGTATCAGTTTCAGCATCCCCCTAAAGAGGGTAGAGAAGGGAAGAACCGTTAGAAACCCTAGGTCAACGAACTGGACTAAATTCCAGAAACAGGTAGAAACGAAACTGTGACAACCCAAAGAGGTTGCTAATGTAGAGGAACTGGAGGAGTCGAATGAATTCCTAGCAAGGACGCTTATGACTGCGTATAACAAAGCTTGCCCTCTAAGAAGATTCAGAGGAAAAGCAAAGCCGCCATGGTGGAGCAATGAGCTGAGTCTTCTAAGAAGACAGTTAAAAGCAATGTTTAAGTTCGCAAAGACCGCGGAAAGCGAAGCGTGTCGGGACGACTACAGGGACCTTCTGAACATCTCCAAGCGTGAAATTACAAGGGCGAAGAGAAACTGATGGATAATTTTCTGTACGACATAGAGTGCTCCAGCGAAACAGCACGGTTTAAAAAAGTCCTAGCAAAGGGAAACATAGTTGAGGTGCTTCTCGATACACATTTCCCATCGGGACACGGTTTAGAAGAGCCAGCACACATCACTAACACTTCGATCACGGAGCTAGTAGTGCCGGGCTTGTTGACCGATACCAAGATCGAGTGGGCAGTGAAGACGTTTTCTGAGTTTAAATCGCCGGGCCCAAATGGTATATTCCCGGCCATGCTACAAGCCTCAAGTAGGGCGGTCGTGGAATAGCTCAAAATAATAATCTATGGGTGCATAAGACTGAATAATGTACCGCATTCTTGGAGAACTGCTCGTGTAGCTTTTCCACCAAAGGCGGGAAAGATCGGTCACTTGTATCCCAAAGACTATAGGCCCATTAGCTTAACATTATTTCTGCTTAAAACTTTTGAGAGGCTGATAGATGTGTACATAAAGTCCAACGTGGATGAAAAGCGCCTCTCCACAACACAGCATGCGTACACCAAAGGCAGGTCGGTAGACACCGCATTGCATAGAGAAATCCCTGGAATATAAGGAGTATGCTCTGGATGGTCTTAATTACACTAAAGTACATTTTGCCTTAATCAGATGGATTAGCTGCATGTTAAATTGCAGAAAGATTACATCACAATGGGGATTGTACGAGGCCCCGAAATCATTGGACAGGGGCACACCGCAGGGAGAGGTGCTATCACATCTGCTGTGGACGCTGGTCATCAACGAACTGCTCAGGCAATTCGATGAGGGACACGTAAAACTTACGGCTTACGCAGATGACGTTGCAATTGTCATAAGTGGAAAGTGCCTTCCAACGGTTAGTTCTTTAATGGATCGGGCGCTTCGGGATATTCATACCTAGGCATCTAATGTCGTGTTGAAAGTCAATGCGGAGAAGACGGATATGGTATTGTTTACAAAGAGGTACAAGGTCCCAAATTAGATCAGGCCTAACTTAGGAGGGTGACCTTACAGGAGAAACCTTGCACAAAATATCTAGACAGTAAGCTGTCAGGGAAGCTCAACGTGGTGGAGAGGGCAAAGAAGGCCTCAACGGCACTCTATGCATGTAAAAGAATGCTGGGGTGTACGAGGGGCCTATTGCCCTCTCTTTCTCATTAGGTTTTTACAGCGATTGTAAGCCCTATTCTATACTATGGAGTTCTTGTTTGGTGGAAAGCCACACAAAAAACAACACACCTCAAAAAATTAGAGGGGGTATGCAGGCTATCGATGCTTAGCATTACGAGTGCCTTGAAAACAGCCCCGACGGCTGCACTGTATGCCATTCTGCACATTCCACCTGTAGACCTGGTAGCAAAGAACAAAACATTAACGACCTGATTCCCTATCTGCGCTTCGAGGGTGATCTTAAGGCCACAATAGAGGTGGACGGTTGGCGCAAGGGTGCGCAAATGGTCGATGAGGCGGTACGTGTGTACACCGATTATCCCAAAGTAGTGGAAGGAGTAGGGTCTGCGGTATACTGCGCCGATCCGGAAATAAGCAGATCCTACAGGCTGCCAATTACTATAGCGTTTTCCAAGCGGAACTGTTAGCCGTAACCAAAGCAGTAGAAACCCTGGAAGAGGATAGCTTAAGTTGCAATCGTGTTAACTTTTATATTGACAGTCAAGCATCAATTAAGGCAATAATCTCGCATAGCACAGCATATAAATGCGTGTTAAAGTGTAAGCAGTCTCTGGAGGGAATCGGGACAGGGAGAAGCATACATCTATATTGGGTCCCAGGGCATATAGGAATAGATGGGAATGAAAAAGCGGACGAACTAACTAAAAAGGGCGCATCCCTTGAAGCTTGCTCCGTAGACGTCCCAATTAGATTGGGCGAGATTAAGCGAAGGCGAGAAGTGCACATGATCGACCAAGCGAGAAAGGCGTGGGTTCGAGCGCGGGGCTGTAAAGTGTCGAAGATTATGTGTAGGTCTTACAACCTTAGACTAACACAGTTGCTTCTATCATTAAAAAGAGAGGACTGTATACTCATGACTGGTATTCTGACTGGACACTGCGTTCTGGCGTCACATGCCTTTAAATTAGGCTTGGGCAGTGATAGCAGATGTAGGAAGTGCGGGTTGGAGGAGGAAACGATCGAGGACGTTCTGTGCTCATGCCCTGCACTTGCCAGGCTAAGACTCCAGCTATTAGGAGTGATACAGCTGACCGATCTAGAAGCAGCAAGTGGCTTAAGTTCTAGGAAGCTTCTAGTATTTGCCAAGAGGATGGAGTTGTTTTATAACATAGGTCTTGGTTTTTGATAGGGTTTTTCAGTTTGGTCATTAAAACAAATTTCTGGTAACACTACGGACTTATTTAGTCTAGGTGAGGTCCTCATGGACCGGCCAGTTGAACCTAAACCTAACCTATCATTTTAGGAACAAAAGATTTAGTTTCAGGTATAAAAGTTGACAAATTGTCGCCTCATCTATACTAATAACTCGTGTTTCAATCACTACCTTAACAGTTCTTCTTCTTTGAGTTCCTTAAATACCTCAGTTGACAAAAAGCTTTTTTTCGTATCTAGATTATGACAACTACTTTTATTTGATTATATCAAGTCTTTAGTTTTTCTTAAATTCGAAACATTTTTTATTTGGAGTATATTTCTACACTTGGTTTTAATTAAATTTTGTATAGAAAATATCCTTTCTAAGTTTGTGGATGAATGTGGAATCGACAATATGCCTTGAAATATTCTATAAATATTGGAAAACATTTGCGCATTTATTTTATTTTTAACTGATTTTAATTCTTCCCAAAAGCTGCATATATTTAAAGGCTTGAAATTTTTAAGGCTCTCATGCTCTGCTAAAGCTTTAAATTCAGAATTAACTTTCTCTATTTTATCAAATGCAGATTTTGGAAACGAGTCCATAACTAAAG
This sequence comes from Eurosta solidaginis, assembly GCF_040869045.1. Classification (NCBI taxonomy): domain Eukaryota; kingdom Metazoa; phylum Arthropoda; class Insecta; order Diptera; family Tephritidae; genus Eurosta; species Eurosta solidaginis. Next base: position 289,092,578 of record NC_090319.1, on the reverse strand, counting down.
GCACAATACTATTTGTATCACCGCTTAAAATACTTGCTTCATCTAAAATATAAGAAAGAAATGTCAAATATACTCTATAAATAGGAATTTGAAAAATTTCAGATATGAGATTAATATTTTGATTACTGTTTTATTTTCAAATACGTAAAGATTTAAATAATACTTGAGGGCATCCCATTGCTCAAGAATTCTATCTATGAATGCTTGTCTAGAAAGACACCTTGTGGGGGCGTACTTTAGTATAACATGCGTTTCTGTACCGAAATGTTTTCCAAAACTCAGAAAGTCTGCCCTCCTGTTACAAAAATGATAGTATACGCCTTTTAAAAATTTATCAATTTTGTTGGGAAATTCATCACAAGCGGAAGCTAAATTTAAAATGTGACAAATACATCCATTAACATGCAGATTTGGAATAACTTGCTTTAGTCTTGCTTGCACTCCGCTTTTTGTTCCCATCATAACCGAGCAATTGTTGGCAGTGAAACCAATTATTTTTTCAAGTGGTATTGAATGGTCTTTCAAAGATTTAATAATGGCATTAAAAATACCCTCCGTGCTACTATCGGTCAAACGTATCAAACCAAAAATCTAACAGTACACATTTTATCAAAAATTCGAATCGAAACTGCCAAATCACTCATTTCATCTATTATTAGAGATTAATCATTCTTCTGTCAAAATGCAATTATGGATTTATAATTTTCTGGCCCTGTTATTTGAGTTATTATTTTCTGTGCTTTAATTCTATTGATGCAAGATTTGTTCACAATTTTAGAATCAGTTATGCTATTTTTCGTAAGCATATCTAAATGATCTATAATTGCAAATGGCAAATTGTGCAAAACAACTTAACTAAATATATTCTTCGAAAAATTTTAAATTTTTTTGTACATTCAGAGCTGCTTGGCAAGTGACTTGAAGTGTAGAGCTGTATTTTACAAAAATGTACCAAATATGTCAATGTAGTACCAACGTACTTTTGGGAAGCGAAATGTACCAAAAAAAGTACAAATGTACCTTGATTATCATCACTGGTTGAAAACCGTAAAGTAGACATAGCATGAGGAGCATAGAAAAGAAGAGGTAAAGTACTGGGGTTTAAGGCGACGCCGTTCAGGTTCCTATTGATTTAAATAATACTTGCTATAATGAATATCCCACTTTTGTTGTGTTAGTCATAAAATTAATGCAAAAATTTAAGCGACAAAATATAGCTCCTGATCAAAACTAAAAAAGCTGTATCATACAGTTAGGCGCTAACGCAGTAAAATGTGCACATTGGGCAGTGCAATTTCAATCCCAAATAGTTTCTGCTCAAAATTTAGTTGAACATTATTGCTGTGGTTCATTTATTATAATAGGAAAGTTTGTTTTATATTTTTTCTTCATTATGTAATATACAGTTTGATTGTATTTGTGTAAGAACGTCGGACTAGAAACATTGTTGTTGCACACTTAAGTTAGCTACACTTAAATTTTTCACATTTCCAGGATTAGGTATAAAGTAAAAAAGTAATATTTGCAAAGCTTAAGCAGTACTAGCATTAAAGTAATCAAAGCATACAAAAACACGCTTGCACAGGAAGCACAAAAATCATATAAACTTAAGTTTGTGCATAAAAAGTTTGCTGCACTCAAGGCATATGTATGTATGTGTTAGCGTGTATAATGTGTGAGAATTTGATGTAATAGCATACGCGCACCATATTTTTTAGCCAAGAGCACATAAATATTAGCATGTGAAAAATAATTTAAAAAAAATAGACAAAACTCTAGCTTACGTTCATATGTGTGAACAATTTTGTGTGTGTATGTGTTGCTATGTAGAAAATAACAACAACATTGTAAGTTTGTGTGTGGCAAATACCAGCGAATTTCTTTTAGCTGCTAGCTATGTTAAATTATATTGGCTAGACCCGCTAGCGTTTAGTAGTCAATCTTTATAGTGGTTTAGTAGCTCAAGAAGAGGCAACGCGAAAGAGCCAACGCTGAGTGTGCAATTCAAAATCATATCCACGTAAAAAGGCTTAAGGTAAGCTTTTTTACATTAGCATAAATTCAGACATCAGCATAAAATTGCAGTTTTATCACGAAGAATTCCTCAACGCCATTTGCAGTATACGCTGTTGTTGTTGTTGTTTTGTGCATTCTTAGTATGTGTTATGATGCAGGTTTTTTCATTTTTTCAGCTGCTTATTCATTCACCTTGCCCTAAAGTTTGACTTAGGGCTTTTTTCCGCTTGCTACTATGTTTTTATGCAATTTTACTATGTATGTAAGGTTATGTTGTTGCTCTTAGCAGGTAATACAGCAAATAAAATATCCTGATTTTAGGAACACTTTTATTGTTGTGTTTGCTTTTGTATGTTGTGCTGTTGTTATTATTAATATTGCCGTAGACTTTGTTCGTGGTATATGCAGGGACGGAAAATAATAATTATTTTGTTTTACGGAGTCGAAAAAGTCCTGGTCAAATAATTGTCCTAGGTGAAAATGTTTGAGTTTCCAGGTATCCCTATAGCAATATCATGTCGAATCATGCATCCTTTTTATTTTTCGAACTTTTTCCATAAAAGTCCACATATAAAAGTAAAATCTGTATTTTTATTTTTTGAGGCCGAAATAAAAGTCCCGCTTAATAACAAAGAAACGGACTAATGAATTAAAAAAAATTTTATTCCGGATAAGCCGTGTTTTTGTTCTCAAGCGGGACTTTTATTTCGGCCTTAAAAAATAAAAGTCTTGATTTAACTTTTATTTCGGGACTTTTATTTTTAAAAGTCCGAGTTTAACTAGTTCTATCGGACTCAAAAAATAAAAATTAATAGTTTTGCAAGGAATTATATTATAAAAGGAATAACAGTTTCAGCCCCTGGGTATATGTTTATTGTAAATGTAGTATGGATAACAGTGACGTCGGTTGTAATAAACGCTATTTTATATATATATTTAAACAATATATACATTAATTTTATCTCGAAGTGCGTATCATCATTCACTATTAATTGTTGCTTAGTAGGATGAGCCAGAAAAAAATTTCTCCTTTATTATACCTAGTGATGTTAAAAATATGTTGACTTTCTGCGTTTAAATTTGAAATACTGAACTTGATTTGTAGTTTTCTAAACTTTAGTTGGAATTTTTTTAAGCTTGAAATGCAAATCTCTGAATTTAAGTTTAATTTCTGAACTTTAAATGCAATTTTCTGATTTTATGTTCCAAATTCTGAACTTTAATTGCAATGTTTTGAATTTGAATTGTATTTTCTAAATTAAAATTGAAAATTCTGAAATCGAATATTCTGAACTTCAATTGTAATTTTCTGAGTTTTAAATAGAAATTCTGAACTTGAATTGGAGTTGCCTGAACTTGAATTGTAACGTTCTAAACACTCGTTCTAATTTTCTGAATTTAAATTGGAAATTCTGAACTTGAATTGTTATGTCTGAATTTAAACTGAAACTTCACAGCTTTAGTTACAATTGGAATTCCTGAGCTATACTTCAAATTTTCTGAACTTGGGTTGAATTTTTCTGAAATTAAATTGGAAATTCTGAACTGAAATTGTCTGAATTAAAATTGCAAACTCTAAACCAGAATTATAATTTTTTTAGATATGAATAGCAATTTTCAGAAAATGAATTGTAAATTTCCGCATTTAAGTTTAATTTCCGAACTTTAAATGCAATTTTTTTACATTGCAACATCTGGAATTAATTTGCAATTTTCTGAATTTTAATTTGATTTTATGAATTAGAATTGAAAATTCTGAACTTGAATTCTAATTTCCTGAACTTCAAATGTTATTTTCTGGATTTTAAATAAAAATTCTGAACTTGAGCTGGAATTTTCTGAACTTAAATTGTAACTTTCTGAACATGGATTTTAATATTCTGAATTTAAATTGGAAATTTCTAGCTTGAATTATTATATCTGAATTTCAATTGAAAGAGCCTTAATTACAATTTTCTTAACTGAAGTACCAATCTGAATATAAATTGGAATTTCTGAGCTTGAATAAAAATTTACTGAATTTAAGTTACAATTTTCTGAAATTAAATTGAAGACTCGCAACTTGAATTTGTTGGATCTGAATTAAAATGCAAGCTGTGAACCAGAATAGTAGTTTTTTGGATATGTATTGCAATTTACTTGAATAGCAACTTTCTGAATTTAGATTGAAAATGCTCAAGTTGAAATGCAATTTTCTGAACTTGAATTGTAACTTTCTGAATTTGGATTGTAATTGTCTGAATGTAAATTGGAATTTCTGAGTTCGAATTGTAACATCAGAACTTATATTAGAAAATTTTAATTGCTAGGCTAACTTGCAGAACGACAAGTTAACTTTTTAACTCAGAGTCCGGAAAAGTCCACTCTAAAGCTTAGTATCATTCTATTCATTAGATGATAACCCTTACAACGACACTGCATTAGTTGTGAAGTTTGTCACCTTGACGGTGGAAAGATGCCAAACTACCTGCACGAGAATGGGTAACTTCACGCTTCCTCTGGGGAGAGATATTTCCTTTTTAAGTTGGCGTGGAAGCAGAGCAGTTGGAGTAGAAAATAAAATACACTTGAAGATAATTTTGCTGGTTAAAAGTAATTGTAAAGTGAACTTGCGGAGTTATACAACTGATGGATGTTTAAAAAAAAAAAAAAATATACATATATAAGGAATTTTATTGAAGTTGTGCAGTTAAGAGTGATTTGATGATCAAGATAAAAATGGATTGCCAAACTTAGAACTAAAGGAATATTTTTTTTCCTGCAATAAGCAAAAGTATTGTAACATATGGCTCGTTATGTACGAAACGCCGGCGAGTTACGCGATATTTATGTGGTTGGATGAAAAGAAACTAGCAGAAGTAGATAATCTCTATCTGGAATTTCAAACACGGGAAAATGCGAATAAACTATTAAAATCGAAATATTTTGAGAAATTCAGTGACACTACGGAAGGCACTGGCCGTAGCAACTGCTGCAGTGGATGGAAAAAGTCGAAGCCTCTTAAAAAGACATTAAAATTTTTGTTTGCGAAAGAAGTACAGTATAATTTACTGGATGCAGATGCAAAGTTGGGCAATGCTTATAAAAGATAATTGAGCCATATTAATAAGATGTTTCATGCCATAGATTACGAACCATGCTCCAAACATATACAAAGATTTTAGAAATTTATTAAAATGTTTAATCACAATAAGTATACCAGATTATTTTAGTAATTGCTCTACCAAAAGTTTAAACAAAATAGCACGCAGGCCATGCTTAATCCAAATTAAAATATCAAACCATTTTTCTTAACTGCTGCTCATAACTTTTTCAAGTTTTCTTTGAAAGTCTAAAATGTGTAATTTTGGCTAAAGTTTAGAATGAAGATTAAGCGGAACAAATTAAAAATGTATAAACAGTTTTGTAGAAACTCGTATTTACATTTTTTTTAATTGTAATAGTATTTTTATAATTTATATTATTATATTATATTAATTATAATTTTTCTTAATCTGATACAAAAAAAATATGCGTTTAAGAAAATAGACTAATTTAAAGCTCAATTTAGTTCACAATCTGAGACTACTTTTTCAAGAAAAAAAAAAAAAAAAATATATCAATGAATTTATAATTAATGTAAAATTTTTTTGCAAAAACTCCGTGTACTTGGTCACATATACAGAAACTAATCTTCACTTTGTTGTTGATTATAAAATTGCTATTTATATTTATTTGATTAGTGATAACTATTACTTAATTTTGCATTTCTAAAACTAAGTTATAACAAAGTTCGGTTGAACCAAATTTTTTTGGTCAAATTAGTTATTGAAATTTGCACTGACTGAAAATGTATGACAGCAAATAATTCCAAGCAATTCAAAACGATATATGAAAAACCAATTTATTTAAGTAGTATACAAAAATAAGAACAAATATTCCGTTCACAATTACGCAAAAAAAAATGTAGCATTAACCATAAAAGCTTTTTATATATTTGTACATCTTTCTTTTTTACAAATATCCAATGCTCCCCTCTTATACATAAATTTCACTACGCCACTGGCGGGCGTAAAACCAAAACGGTATCTAGAGTAGCATCTAATTGGAATAGCGTAAAATAGTATTTTAAAATGTACATCGTAAGAGGGGGTTAGAGTACTTGTTTTAGTGAGAAAACCAAAACACAAAAAGAATGTGATATTTAATTTTCAACAGCTTAAGAGAGATAAGAAATCTCCTCGTCCACGACCATCACACCTGATGACATCGATCGAGAACAAAACTATGTTAGTGCTTTAATTGTTATACTCAGTTGAGCAGAGCTCACAGAGTATATTAACTTTGATAGGATAACGGTTGGTTGTACAGGTATAAAGGAGTCGAGATAGATATAGACTTCCATATATCAAAATCATCAGTATCGAAAAAAAAGTTTGATTGAGCCATGTCCGTCCGTCCGTCCGTCTCTCCGTTAACACGATAACTTGAGTAAATTTTGAGGCATCTTGTTGAAATTCGTACGTATGTTCCTGGGCTCAGGTCCCAGATCGCTATTTAAAATGAACGATATCGGACAATAACCACGCCCACTTTTTCGATATCGAAAATTTCGAAAAACTGAAAAAGTGCGATAATTCATTACCAAATAAGGATAAAGCAATGAAACTTGGTAGGTGGGTTCGCCTTATGACGAAAAATTTAAACTTAGTAAAATTTTGGACAAAGGGCGTTACACCGCCCACTTTTAAAAGAAGGTAATTTAAAATTTATGCAAGTTGTAATTTGGCAGTCGTTGAAGGTGTCATGATGAAATTTGGCAGGAACGTTACTCCTATTACTATATGTGTGCTAAATAAAAATTAGCAAAATCGGATGACGAACACGCCCACTTTTTAAAAAAAATTTTTTTAAAGTCAAATTTTAACAATAAATGTAATATCTTTACAGTATATAAGTAAATTATGTCATACATTCAACTCCAGTAATTATATGGTGCAACAAAATACAAAAATAAAAGAAAATTTCAAAATGGGCGTGGCTCCGCCCTTTTTCATTTAATTTGTCTAGAATACTTTTAATGCCATAAGTCGAAAAACGATTTACCAATCCTCGTGAAATTTGGTAGGGGCATAGATTCTATGAGGGTAACTGTTTTCTGTGAAAATGGGCGAAATCGGTTGAAGCCACGCTCAGTTTTTATACGTAGTTGACCGTCTGTCTTTCCGCTCGACCGTTAACACGATAACCTTAGCACAAATCGAAATATCTTTACTGAACATAGTTCACATACTTATCTGAACTCACTTTGTCTTGGTATAAAAAATGACCGAAATCCGACTATGACCACGCCCACTTTTTCGATATCGAAAATTACGCAAAATGAAAAAATGCCATAATTCTATACCAGATATGAAAAAAGGGATGAAACATTGTAATTGGATTGGTTTATTGACGCAAAATATAACTTTAGAAAAAACTTTGTAACACCTACCATATTAAGTAGAAGAAAATGAAAAAGTTTTGCAGGGCGAAAACAAAAGCCATTGGAATCATGGCAGGAATACTGTTCGTGGTATTACATATATAAATAAATTAGCGGTACCCGACAGATGATGTTCACCCTGGTCCACATTTTGGTCGATATCACGAAAACGCCTTCACATATACAACTAAGGGCCACTCCCTTTTAAAACCCTCATTAATACCTTTCATTTGATACCCATATCGTACATACGTCGCATTCTAGAGTCACTCCTGGTCCACGTATATGGCGATATCCCGAAATGGCGTCTACCTATGGAACTATGGCCCACTCCCTTTTAAAATACTCTTTAATACCTTCCATTTGGTACCCATGTCATACAAACACATTCCAGGGTTACCCTAGGTTAATTTTCCTACATGGTGATTTTCCCTTATTTTGTCTGCAAAGCTCTCAGCTGAGTATATAATGTTCGGTTACACCCGAACTTAGCCTTCCTCACTTGTTTCTGCATAACATTCTTTTTGTAGCATACATACTCTCACTGCACATTTCTACGTGCATATATACGTATAATTTATCCCACTTGCGGCGATTTCTCAGCAAAAGAGTACCATGATAGTTTTCATATTATAATCACTTACCTTGTGACACATTTTTTTGGCTTGCGATATGTTGCTAAAGTAAAGTTGCTATAAATTTTGTCTCATGCTATTCTTGCGCTCTACCTTTATATTAATTTTGATGCACTAAATATTTTTATAATATATATACATACTTAGCATGTAAGTTTGGAAAGGCCTATGTAAAACATTACACATATAGATATGTTTATTTTTTTTTTTATTTAGTTCCAACATAATATGCATTAGGGTGACCAGCGAATAGAATTAGATTAAAAAACTTTAAAATCAAAAGCTTGGACATGAAGTCGGTTATCCTACAATTGTAGAATAAAGATTTTTGTATTTGAATTGGAAATATGTGTTGGTGAATTCAAATTTATTTTGGGAGATGGATTAAACCTTAGGTTCGTAAGAATGGTAGGATTGGTGATGCATAAGTGTATCTATTTACTGATGGGCAGGGAAGAGAAGGACGCCGTGTAACAATGGCATTCCTGGGATTAATTAGAGGAACTTTCATTCGAACAGTCTGTCCACTTTTCAGTGTTTATGGGATTTGATTTGATAATTTTTTTGGTGTTGTTGTTATTAAAGAAGTGCATGATTTTTCTTATATGTATATCGAGTTCATAGGCGGGTTAGTGGCGGCAAGGACCAACCCCAATCCGACGAGCTTTGGCCCGGATAACGCGAGCATGCACAGCTGGCTACGGTCTATGAGCAGTATGTGTTACATTACACATTAGGGATTAAACTCTAAAAAATAACTTACCCTTCTGGAAGTGGGCCTAAATTTCTGAATTTTAATTGTAATTTTCTGAATTTAAATCGAAATTTCTGGGCTTGAGTTATAATATTTTTGAATTGAATTTAAATTTTCTAATTCTAGATTACAACTTTCTAAACTTAAACTTAAAAAGTGTAGTTATACATATTCTTATAGAAATTGCACGGTCTTCAAAAAAGGTTCAAAAAGTTGTTTGCTACGCTGACTCGTTTAGATCTCTTATATGGGGCTAAAATTCAACTTAAAAGCACATCTGATTCCCCATTTGACTTGCACGGAAAACCTTAATTAAGTCTCGTCGAAACACCCTAATACAGTAAAAGAAAAACTGACATTTTTACAGTATACCTATTTAGCTGTCTTGAACAATATATGTGACCCGGTCTATGAAAAGGCGGCTTATGACTCAAAAAAGAAATTGCGAGAACAGCTGTTAAAGATAAACAATGCATTTCTGCAGTTTCTTAGTAGTAGTATTTTTTTTTTTTTTTTTTTTTTTGAGTCATAAACCACCTTTTCATAGATCGGGTCACATATACCAAAAGAAATATTTTTCTGCCCCATCGTGAGGGAGAATTTAGCGAGAGGACAAGCCAGAGAGCCAATACCAATGGTATAGCAAACCTGTCCTAGGAGAAAATCTTAATCCAAATCCTCCACGTAAATCTCCCTACCAATGAAAAAAAAATTGCCGACGAACCCCAAATGTGATCTTCGTTCTGATGACAACTTCAAAAAAATCTTAAGGACTATGATTTGAGGGCAAGTACTTCGAGAGTTCGTATCATGCAGGTGGAGGCACAAAGACCCGGCTGGTTGATGCTCTGGTGAAGGGAAATGCTGGTATCACGGCCATTCAGAAAGTGCGTTGGACGGAGCGAGGCTGAACAAAATCTGTTCATCTACAACACTAGCCATGAGAATGGAGGCGCAATTTTAAGCCGCGAGGCGGTTTCTTTTTTTTACTGCCGTCTTTAGCTGTAAACAAAATTGATGTCGGCTGAATTCTTTCATACGAAACTAGAAAATATATACGATGACCGCAACTGCCAGGACAATATAATCAACTGACGACGTTAACGCCAGGGTGAGTCCTGAAATCAGAAAATTCAGGTCCTAATGCTTTTTCGAAATGTGGCCATCTGCAGTAACAAGTTCCAGCGTTAATTACCCGAATAAAATTATATTACAACATATTGTAGTGTATGAGAGAATTTTTTTCCGGAAGATTTGTGCTCCTCTCCGTGATGCCGACTGCGATGGAAGTTTAATGTTTAGCGGTATTTAAAGTTTAAGTTTAAAGCTGTACTAGGCTAGCTACCTTATGGGAATGAAGGATGAAAGTATTTCCATTATCACCGTTGTTTGGAGAGGACTTTTGGTGATATGTTTGATCTCCCTTGGTACTCCCAATTGAAGTTATTTATCATGGAACAGGTATAGTAGGCCTAACTAATTACACAACGGTTCCCAAGTTATTCATCTTACTTACTTACTTAATTGGTGCTTAACCGTCAAACAGTTATGGCCGTCCAACAAGGCGCGCCAGTCGCTCCTTCGCTCCGCCAACCGGCGCCAATTGGTCACACCAAGGGAGTATACATCGTTTTCCACTTGGTCCTTCCAACGGAGTGGGAGCCGCCCTCTACCTCTGCTTCCATAGGCGGGTTCCAATAGAAACACTTTCTTGGCCGGAGCATCTTCATTCATTCTCATAACATGGCCTAGCCAGCGCAGGCGCTGCGTTTTAATTCGCTGGACTATGTTGATGTCTGCGTATAGCTCGTACAGCTCATCATTAAATCTTCTTCGGTACTCGCCATCGCCAACGCGTAGAGGTAAATCTTTCGAAGAACTTTTCTCTCGAACACTTCCAAAGCCGCTTCATCTGCTGTTTTCATGGTCCATGCTTCTGCCCCATATAGCAGGACGGGTACGATAAGTGACTTGTAGAGTATGATTTTCGTTCGCCGAGAGAGGACTTTAATTTTCAATTGCCTACCTAGTCCAAAGTAGCATTTATTGGCAAGATTGATCCTTCGCTGGATTTCAGTGCTGATGTTGTTGCTAGTGTTGATGCTGGTTCCCAAATAAACGAAGTGTTTTACTATTTCGAAATTATGGCTGCCAACAGTAGCGTGGTTGCCAAGGCGCGTATGCGCTGACTGCTTGCTACATGACAGCAGGTACTTCGTTTTGTCCTCATTCACCATCAAACCCATCTTTACCGCCTCCTTTTCCAGTTTGGAGTAAGCAGAGTTATTCATCATCCCACTTAAGCCTACATTCCACATCATACCAGTATATGTAATTTTATATTACTTTTTTACTTTTTTATGATACACCACACGCATGTATCTGTAGATCTTATTAAAATTACGTAACACCAATAAAGTCATTTCATAAAGCGGTTTTAAAATAAAGAGCAATAAAGGAAATCAAAAAAAATTGTCAAGTCAGTTGTGAATGACTTTTGAATGTGCTGCTGGAAATTACGTTACCAGTAAATGTGTGAACACTAAGTTCAAATATATAAGTATTCTAATGTTTTCAGTATTCAATTAATTTGCTAGCATCGACTTTCAAGTATGGTACGGGATTGAAGGATAACAGGCAGAGACAGGGCCTTTCTATAAAAAACTGGAACTTTAGCAGAATCCTAGTCAAATTACCGAATACTATACACTTTCATTTAATCTGGAATTTTAAGACAATATCTAAAATTTATTATCATATCCTGTTGAAATGGTCAAGTAAAAGGAAAACTGTCTCAGAACATGGAAAACAGGATTAATTTTCACTAGATATAATAATTTTTTCTGAGCTGAATAAATATAAAAGATTTCGCTCAGAACCGTCTCCATCTCCGTTTCAAACTGCATCTTTATCTCCATCTCAATCTCCATATACATCCCCAACTTCATACCACTTGTCTATATTTCGGTATATATTTCGAAACCAAGTAGAAACTAATCAACAGTTTCAGTTTTATAGGCTTATTCTACAGACCCATCCTAACAGTATTCCAGGTCCAGGTTTTGATCTGCATCTCGAAGCCCTAGTCACTCCGCAGTATTCGCATACCTACCAAATAAACGTAAAATATCATATAACGGTACCCTCGTCAATACTTTTACTTTTCATTTGATAACCATTTCGTAAAAACACAATCTAGGGCCACCCATCAACGAATCGTTAACTAAGAGATGCAACAGCGCTATTTCTGATTTCATGTACACAGAGTTGTTTCTTTTAATATTTTTATATATTTTTTGTGAAAGTTACTTTTCGAGATTACATTCTCCAACAACTTTGCCGACTACTGTCTTCACAATTCAGCCTTCAAAAAATTGTCTTAGCTTTTGTACACTGAGCATCTTTAATGATTTGTTAATTTGACTTTGGGCGGAAAATATGTTGATTCTGAGAACACAAAGTTTTTATACTCATATATTTTTGTATGAAAGTACATTTTTGGAAGTACTAACCAAAGTTCGCTTATAAAAATTCAACATTCAAGGATCTCAAAGAATACAACGTAACTTTCTAAGCTACGTATATTGGTTCTGCTACGTATATTGGTTCTATGGAGATAACACGAAAACCATTATTTAAAATATAAATATAAATTTATAAAAATTTAAAGTTCGGCCAAGGCAGTGAAATAACTTCAGCGGGATCTATCACTTTTTTAGGGAAATTTAACTTACTTGGATTTTTGCTGATAGGTTTGATACTGTAATAATTTTGTTTTATTTATTGTTTTTTTTTTTTCCTTCATTTTATTTAATACTTTTTTATTTCATTCAATTTTATTTTATTATACTTAATTTCTATATTAATTTATTGTCTTCAAGACCAAGTTTATTATTTTTGTAAAATGTATATTTTTACAAGTTATATTATATTAAGTTATTATACATAGAAAACGAGTAAAACTTGTAAAAATATACATTTTACAAAAATAATAAACTTGGTCTTGAAGACAACAAATTAATATAATAAATAATTATTTACAGACCAGTAAAACCAAACATAACGTTATATACTTTCATACTTAATTTCATTTAATTTAGTTTTGTGTTATTAAACGGTTTTATATAGCTTGACTTGACAGGCTGGCTGGTTGGCACGAATTTTGTAATTGAAATTTAAGTGACCTCCCGATAAGCTACAAGCTTGAAACTTGGATTATAGTTCAGAGCCCGATGACAATGCAATAATAAGAAAAAATCGCCGCTAGGTGGCGCACGGATCGAGATATTCAAAAAATTGTATTTGTGGTCCGATTTGGCTAATGTTTGGAACACATAATACATGCACGAATAGAAAGCGACCTGTAAAAAAATTGCCGCTAGGTGGCGCAAGGGTCGAGATATTCAAAAAAATCGTATTTGTAGTCCGATTTGGTTCATATTTGGAACACATAATACTGTGTCGAATATTAGTGACACTAAGTGATACTCACATCACTAGTCTGATGCTAAGTAAATGAAGTCGCAACAACAATAAAGCAGACAGTCACGTGTATCTACATAAACGAATAAATCATTATGTCTACACATATGCACGTACACGCAGCGGAGAAGCAACGTACAACCACATGCATATATCTGAGATACTCCCGAAAGTATGCAATGAGAGAAGCTATAAAATCGTACATCTGTAGTTACAATTGAGTAAATTTATAGCTGATAACTAACTATAAAGTTCTTGAAATAGGAGCGCCTAGAAATATGCCGGCGATGAAACCGGACGGTATAAAAGGCAGCAACAGTAGAGGCACGACAATCAGTTTTATCTAAGACGCTATCTGGCGAGCAATTGAAATGTTATTTTTAAAGTAGTCTAATAAAGGCAATTTTGCATTATTGAATAGTAGAGTTGTTTATTCAACAGTTTAGCGATTCGAATGTTAGCAGAAGGTTGCAAATAAGAGGAATTGCAGTAAATTCGTTACAATTGTACAATTGGTCAGAAGAGGAATTGTTGAACAAATTCCGAAGATTTCGAGTACAACAAGGACATGGCAAAGTGGAGTGAATTGAAGATCCAATACAACCGGCAATAAACTCGAACTTCAGGCAAGACTACGAGATGCAACGGAAGCAGAAGGAATTAATGTGGAAGAGCATGTCTTTCATCTTGATGGCTACGAGACAACAACAAAAATTGAAGAGAAAAACGAAACATCGCAGAAAGTTACGAGCACAGACTTGAACATGATATTGACTGCAATATCTGCACAAACATCGACAGTAACATCAATGTCGTCGCAAATGGCATCTCAACTAAAATCCCAGGAGAACCGTATAACATCCAAGATGGAAGAACAGAAGACACGTATTGCAGATATGTCGTCAAAAATAACATCGAAGATTGAAGCACAAGAAACGCGTATTTCAGAAATGTCGACACAGATTACATCTAAGATGGAAACACAGTTAGAAGAACAGAAGACATATTTGGATGAGCAGTTGAAAGCACAAGAAACTCGCATATCCTCGCAACTATCAGAACAGGAAGCAAGGGTATCATCAAAACTGGAAGCGCAGGATGCAAATATTGCTCAATTTCAGGCAGCAGTCGATGATTTGAATGGTTGTATGGAGCAGGTACAACTAAATCGCCCAGCTGTTTCAGCGAGTAATCCAAAGGTAAAAACACCATCCTTTGACGGTTCTGTTTCTTTCCAGGTCCTTAATCTTCAGTTTGAGAAGACGACAGCAGTGAACAACTGGAACGCGGAAGATAAAGCTGCTGCACTGTTCATGGCATTGAAAGGGCCCGCAGCTGAGATTTTACAAACCATTCCAGAGGGTGAACGGAACTGTTATGAAGCATTGATGGGCGCTCTAAAGAGACGATACGGAACTGAGCATAGGAGACGGATATACCAAATGGAGTTAGTGAACCACTTCCAGAGGCCTGGTGAAACATTGCAAGAGTTTGCGACGGATGTTGAAAGGCTGGCACATTTAGCGAATGTGGATGCACTCGTTGAATACACTGAAAGGGTAAAGATTCAGAGCTTTATTAATGGAATACGGGACATCGAAACGAAGCGAGCAACATACGCAAACCTAAAACCTACATTCACAGAAACGGTACCATATGCTCTGATTCAGGAAACAGCATCGCTTCTGTGTAAGCCAGTGTTCAAAGCACGCCGTGTGGAGGTGGAAAGGCTAGACTGGAGGCGCTGAAAAGATCGCAAAAGCGGAGTGAAAGAGTTATCAAATGCTTCAAATGCGGGAAGCCCGGTCACATTGCACGTCATTGCAGCACCGGTCCTGGTAGTTCCAACTTGGTGGGTCATAAACGTAAAGCTGGAGGAGATAAGCAAGAGCGATTCAGATGTAAAGATCGAAAACTTGTACCAGCTATTGAATTTCCTGTGATATCTGTGTCGCAAATTGGTAGAAAATCGAGCAGTCTTACCGCCAGAGGAAATGTGGATGACAAAGAACGTGTAATGACTGCAGATACGGGCGCATCTCATTCCTGAATCCGATCTGACTTGGTCAACAGGAGAGTAAAACCGTTACCTGGAGCAAGGTTGCGTGCGGTCACTGCCGACTATAACTAAGTCCAGGGAGAAGTGATATGTTAAGTCTTAATTGGAAAGGTCACAGTTCTACACAAATTAGTTGTGGCGGAGATCGTTGATGAAGTCATATTGGGAGTGGATTTCTTGGTTGAGCATGACATCAAGATCGTTATGCAGAGAAGGGTGATGTGTTATAAAAACCAGGATGTGCCTCTTAACTTCAGTTTGGAAAAAGGGTTCAGCAGTAATCGAGTGCTGGTGAAAGAGATTCGACAAAAACCATAGAAGTCAAAGGCAGCAGGTCGGGCAAGGGTTGATGGAATGAATGGGCCAAACAAATCAAAACCGAAGGTACCTGCGAGAAAAACACTGGCATTGACAAACCCTAATGGACACAATAAAATGACTGAAAGAATTTTCCAGAAAGAATGCAAGGGTGGTTTCAAGCCAGCGCGCACTACTCTTGTGAAACGTCAAGACGATACTGATGATGCAAAGCCAATCCGTCAAGCAGAAACTCTACGAAATATTTCATAGGCCAAACAACAGAGTGTGAGGGAACGGCCCAGGGTAATGAGTAGTAAGATGAAACGCAGGTATGATGAGAACAATAGTTCGGAAGGTTTCTTGATGGATGATTTGGTACTGTTATACAACCCTCACCGGCGGAAAGGTGTTCCATCCAAATTTCAGTGCAGTTGGGAAGGCCCGTACAAAGTTGTGAAGAAGATCAGTGATACCATCTACCGCATACAAACCATTGGTAAACCACGAAATAGAAAAGTGGTACATTGGGAGATGCTAGCGGCGTTTAGATCGAGAGATTTGTTCGATCCGGACGATAAGACTTTGGCGGAGGGCAATGGGACGAAAATTAGTGTAGTGTAGCCAAAATAAACACATTCATACATACATGTATAATTACAAAACCCTTAGCACGCGTGGCTTTTGAGTTGCTCATTTTTAGCGTAAACAAAACGCAACCAACTAAAATTATGCTTAGTTTGCGTATTCATGTGCACTAGCAAGTTCTCACGCTTTGCAATTATATGCATGTGTATGTGAATGTTCATGAGTACGTTTGGCTGCATTCTGTTATTAGGCTTAGAATTAGAAGTAAATATGTAACATAGTAAATAAATTATACATAAGAATTTGTTTGTAATATTTTTGTATAAATAGACCGAAAATATTTGAAATAAAGGCAATTCATTTTCTTGACGCTGAATGTCGGCATCGAATAAATACAATACCAGTGCCGATTAATTGGCAGTCACCAAAAAATCAAATCTATTAATTTTCCCATCCTACATTAGTGACACTAAGTGATATACACATCACTAGTCTGATCCTAAGTAAATGAAGTCACAACAACAATAAAGCGGACAGTCACTTGTATCTACATAAACGAATCAATAATTATGTCTACACATATATATGTACACGCAGCGGAGAAGCAACGCACAACCACATGCATATATCTCAGATACTCCCGAAAGTATGCAATGAGAGAAGCTATAAAATCGTGCGTCTGTAGTTACAGCTGAGTAAATTGATAAACTATGATAACTAACTAGTAAGTTCTGGAAACAGGAGCGCCTAGAAATATGCCGGCGATGAAACTGGACAGTATAAAAGGCAGCAACAGTAGAGGCACGACAATCAGTTTAATTTAAGACGCTATCTGGCGAGCAATTGAAGTGTTATTTTGAAAGAAGTCTAATAAAGGCTATATTACATTATTGAATAGTGGAGTTATTTATTCAACAGTTTAGCGATTCGACCGTTAGCAGAAGGTTGCAAATAAGAGGAATTGCAGTAAATTCTTTACAATACGTACAAGAATAGAAAGTGACCTACGAAAAAAAAAAAAATGCTTCTTGGTGGCGCAGGGATCAACATATTCAAAAACATCGTACTTTTGGTCCGATTTGGCTCTTATTTGGAAATATATTACATACAGTCCGGTAGAATTGGCTTCAAAATACTTTGGATTTCGAGGAGGGACAAGCATACGTGGCACAGAGTCGAGTAAAGTCTTTGGAAGGATTATGTATTGAGGAGTTAAATTGTAATAAATTGTCAGGAAAGAGTCCTTGTAATAATGAGTCACTAAATGAACTAAATATAATGAGAAATAATAGGCAATTAAATAAAGACTAAAAACATGAAAATAAAACAATTAAAATTTAGTTAAACGGATTAATTGAAAACAATACGGACATAAAGTAATAATAATTAAAAGCTAGAAAATAATTAGGTAAGTCCTAGGTACTAGTCATCACACTCCTCATCAACCTAGGGCGTTGATCAGGAAATTAAATAAAAGCGTTGAAAGCGTCAAATTTCTATTGATAGTCATATATAAGACCAACTGAACCTTAATAAGGTCATGCCAAGCCTCACATTTTTAGAAATTTCACGCGCCCAACGCTTTTATTTAATTGTCTGATCGACGCCCTAGATTGATAGGGAGTGTGATGACTAGTACCTAGGACCTACCTAATTATTTTCTAGCTTTTAGTATTATTATTACTTCATGTAAGTATAATTTTCAATAAAACCGTTTAACTAAAAAAATTTTTTTTTATCATTTTATTTTACCTTATTTTCCTTTAATTTAATTTATTTTATTTTCTTTTATTTTATTTTATTTTATTTTACTTTATTTTATTTTATTTTATTTTAATTTATTTTATTTTAATTTAATTTGTCCTATTTTTTTATATTTTATTTTATTTTATTTCATTTTTTATTATTTTATTTTATTTTACTTTATTTTATTTTATTTTACTTTATATTATTTTATTTTATTTTATTTTATTTATTTTATATTGGTTTAAATTAATTTATTCTATTTTATTTTATTTTATTTTATTTTATTTTATTTTATTTTATTGTATTTTATTTTATTTTACTTTATTTCATCTTATTTTATTTGATTTTATTTTATTTTATTTTATTTTATTTTACTTTATTTTATTTTATTTTATTTTATTTTAATTTATTTTATTTTAATTTAATTTGTCCTATTTTTTTATATTTTATTTTATTTTATTTTATTTCATTTATTATTATTTTATTTTATTTTACTTTATTTTATTTTATTTTACTTTATATTATTTTATTTTATTTATTTTATATTGGTTTAAATTAATTTATTCTATTTTATTTTATTTTATTTTATTTTATTTTATTGTATTTTATTTTATTTCATTTTGTTGTATTTTATTTTATTTTATTTTATTTTACTTTATTTCATCTTATTTTATTTGATTTTATTTTATTTTATTTTATTTCTTTAATTAATTTTATTTTATATTGTTTTATATTATTGTAATTTAGTTTATTTTGACTCATTTTGTTTTTTTTTTATTTTACGATAAATGATGTATATTTGAACGATTTTCCTTCAAACGATTAGAATTACTGACTTTTACCTCCTTCAGTCAGCGACACAAATCGATCAGTAAAAACCACCTCCAATTTGACATTTCCTGCTCATGTACCTACGAGCTGTAAATACAAGAAAAATGAAAACAAGAGATCAGAACGGAAATCGACACTGATGATGGAACAACGCCGAAACCCGTTTGTTTCAGAACCAAATTTGAAATCGGATGACGGAAAGTCGTTCCAATATACATAGTTTAATTTATTCTAAATTTTAATTTAATATTTTTGTATTTGAGGGACAAATTTTTGTAATTCCCCCCTTGTACAGAAATACATTCATCTAACATACATATATATGTATTAAAATCCTACGATTGTGTCATTATTTTTTGCTTCTTCTCTTGTATTCTTTATTTATTTTGGGGGCTGAAAAAAGAAGATTTTCTCCTCTTTCATTTCTATTTCCCATCTTTAAAAGACACCTCTAATATGCGCACACCACTTGTACCCCAACGTGATGTACATACATAGTTATACATGTTGTTTCTTAACAAAATAATAAAATGAAAGAATAAAAATTATGATGAACTTTTACATATTTATTACAGCCACTCAAAGCCGATATTATTTGAATTTAAATTAAATTCCATCTACCACGCCTCATTGTATTGGATATGCACAAATTTGTCCATACCCGTATACATATGTAGCTCACAAAGATTGTCCTTCCTTTTATGTTTGAATTCTATAGGAAACATATTTAGATGGAATTTGGCAAATTAATGAGTTATTTTTTGTGATAATTTTCCGTCACCTATAATGCAAGCGACTAAACTTTTTTTCTGCTTAACTTTACATTCTTAAAGCTTATGGCTGCCAAAAGAACATTTTCATTTTGAAAAGCGATTTGGGAGAAAGTAAGACCTACCTGGACAAGTCTATGTAATAATTAAGAATAGATGACGTCGACAGAGCAAAGTGATAAATGAGCACAGTATGAGAAATATTCTGAACGTCTAAGGAGAATGGGTACGTTTCCAAGAAAGGCAGTAATGCGTAACCATTCTAGGAAAGAAAACTGGCAATAGGAAACCTCAGAGAATTGAGGATCTAGGCTAGCAGCAAATAAAAATGTCTCAAAACGAAAATTTACTGCATAAGACCAAAGATAGCAAACCTAGTTTTTATACAACTCTAAGTGCTGCATAAAGAAGGATAAATTAGTGAGCCTTCTAAAGCATCGCCTCTCGATAGCGAGAATTGTACCACAAAAAGCATGGTTTCAGGAGAGTGGAGTCCACTTTAAATGCCTTAGCAGAAGGAATAAGCACAATCAAGAAAGCCGAGATAGTCTGCCACGAAGTAAGACCTTACTGACACATTGGAGATCAAAAGTGGGAAGACAATAAAACGCCATAATAACTATGTTGTATAAACTGAAGCACATATCAAGGACCGGTGAATATTATTGACAGGAAGCCATAACATGAACAGTGAATATTACCAATGGAATACAGCCAGCAGATACGTGAAGCACATACATTTCACCAAATTAAGGATTGATCGCTTAACGTGATTTTAGGTGTAGACAATTTTGCGGGATGTGGGAGGTTAGGTTTTAGTGGGTAGTCCTTCAAACAATTGATGAATCCCGAACTAAGACTTAAAAATCTCGGCTGGTATATCAAATATTTCTTCCTTCCAGACCCAACAAAAATTAAAAAAAAAAACGTGATTACCAAGTAGTTGTGAAGTTCGATGTCTAAACATAACTACAAATGAACGTCTAGAAAACAAATGTTTTCAAAGCAAATAGTTTAAGTTAAACAGATCTAACTTACCTTAAGCCAATAATTTCCGGCTTTTCGGGAAGAGCTTCGTCGGTTTCTCATAGGTAGCAACAAGTTACTGTATTATTATCGACTTATTATCCATACAGTTACCAGTAAAAATCTCGTCCGGTCTATCAAACATTTCTTCCTTCCCGATCCAACAAAACGTAAAAAAAAGCATGTGTATCAACCACTCGTAGGCCAGACGTATAAATATAAGGTGTTCATCTAGAAAACTAATGTTTTTAAATAACCAAAACTCGCCCAGTGGCTGTAGTTAAATTAGAGGGAACATTATAAGAAATAAATAATTTCGAACTTTTTGATGAGACGTCGATCGCCTTTTTATCGGTAACAAAATATAGCGAGCGACAGCTGTTCCAGCGAGCAACCCGAAGGTAAAGACGCCACCTTTTGACGGTTCTGTTCCTTTCCAGGTCTTTAAGCTACAGTTTGAAGAGACCGCAGCAGGGAACAACTGGAATGCTGAAGATAAAATTTCTGCACTGTTCGTGGCATTGAAAGGGCCTGCACCTGAAATCTTACAGACAATTCCAGAGTACGAACGGAACAGCCATCAAACATTGATGAGCGCTCAAGAGAGGCTATACGGAAGCGAACGCAGGAAACAGATATATAAAATAGAGTTACAAAACCGCTACCAAAAAGCTAATGAGACATTGCAAAAGTTTGCGTCGGACGTTGAAAAGCTGGCACATTTAGCGAATGCGGACGCACCCGTTGAATACATGAAAAGGTTAAAATTCAGAGCTTTGTTAATGGAAAAAATCGAAACGAAGCGAGCTACATACGCAAACCCAAAGCCTACATTCGCAGAAACGGTATCACATGCTCTGATTCAGAAAATAGCATCGCTTCTGTGTTAAGCCAGCTTTCAAAGCACGTCGTGTGGAAGAAGAAAGGCCAGACTGGGTGAACACAATTTTGGAGGCACTAAAAGGGTTGCAAAAGCGGAGTAAAAGAGTTATCAAATGCTTCAAATGCGGGAAGCCAAGTGGTTCTAACAGCATGGGTGGTCCTAAGTACAAAACTGGAGGAGCTGAGCAAGAGCGAGTCAGATGTAAAGATCAAGAACTTGATCCAGCTATTGAATGTCCTGTGATATCTCTATCACAAATCGGAAGAAAATCGATTAGTCTTATCATCAGAGGAAATGTGGATAGCAAGGAGCGTGTACTGACTGTAGATAAGGGCGCAACTCATTCCTTGATCCGATTTGATTTGGTAAACAGGAGAGTAAAGCCATTACCTGGAGCAATATTGCATACGCTCACTGGCGAGTATAACCAAGTCCAGGGAAAAGTGGCATGCGAAGTCTTAATTGGAAAGGTCGCGGTTTTGCACAAATTCGTTGTGGCAGAGATTGTTGATGAATTCATATTGGGAGTGGACTTCTTAGTTGACCATGGCATCAGGATCGATGTGCAGAGAAAGATTATACAGTATGAGAACAAGGATGTACCACTTAACTTCAGTTTGGAGAAAGGGTTTAGCAGTAAGTGAGTGCTGGTGGAGGAGATTCGACAAACACCACAAAAGTCAAAGACAGTAGATCGGGCAAAGGTTGATGGAATTAATGGGCCAACCAAATCAAAACCGAAGGTACCTGCGAGAAAAACACTGCCATTGACAAACTCAAATGGATGCGCTAAAACGAAGGAAAGAATTTGCAACAAAGAATGCAAGGGTGGTTTGAAGCCAGGGCGCACTACTGTTGTGAAACGTCAAAACGATGCTGATTATGCAAAGCCTATCGGTCTAGCTCAACCTCGTCAAAGTAGTCCAGTGACCAAGCAACAGAGTGGGAGGAACGAACCCGGTTAATGAGTAGTAAGATGAAACACAGGTACGACGAGAACAAAAACTCGGAAGGTTTCTTGGAGGTAGGTTTGGTACTGTTATACAACCCTCACCGCGGCAGAAAGGTGTTCCATCCAAAATTTGGTGCAGTTGGGAAGGCCCGTACAAAGTTGTGAAGAGGATCAGTGATGCCACCTATCGCATACAAACAATTGGGAAACCACGAATTAGAGGCGTGGTTTATTTGGAGAGGCTAGCAGCCATTGGATCCAGAGATTTATCTGATCGGGACGATCAGACTTATGTGGAGGGCAGTGTGACGAATATTAGCATCACTAAGCTGCTACTAAATAATCACGCAACAACAAAAACATGAAGCAGCCACTCTGGTGTACATGTACACTTTAAAGCTAGCAACACGTATGTAGAAGGCGTTGAAGAGATCTCTCACACACACAGATGTAGTCACCAGTCGAAATAGTTACTCACACATGCACACGCATATGGCTATAAACTACAAATATACATGTACTTATATTGCTGGTAGCTAACCAAGCATGAGCTGCAACTGTTCGCGGAATTACTAAACTTTAGGATAAATAGTAATCTAAATAAAGACCAGTTTTCAATACTGAATATTGCAGTGACTTATTAAACAGTTTAACGATTCGGACATTAGCAGAAGGTGCATAAAAATCGGAATTCCCTAAATTCGTTACAATATCAACTTTACAACGCATGTATATTTTTATCACATTACGGTGTGGTGTAGCGACTACGTTATATTCTGAATTTACACTGAGCAAAATTATTTACACATCAAAAAAAAACATTAAATCGCAATGGGTGGAAAAAATACTTGAATACCAAGTACTCGTGAAGTTCGATGTTTAAACATACAGAGGTAAGTCTAGAAAACGAATACAAAACAAATCTTGCCCAGTGCTTTAAGTTAAACCATATTATAGTTAACTTCACGAGAAGAAACCAATAATTTCTGCCTTTTTAGAAGAGCTGCGTAGGCTTCTTATTCTAAACACTAAACACAGAGAAGGTATTGTTCGCTATCGGCATACTGTCAACAGTGAGTGATGAGCTTCGAGAAATCAACCCCCCAGCGGATTTGGAGGCTTAGAATATACCCGCGGCAGGTATGCCTGTCGTAAGAGGCGACTAAAATACCCAAATGGTTGAAGGGGTTATGTAGAGCAACCCTTGCAAGGGGTTTCCAGTGCAATTTATAGATTAACCAACCCAATTGTCAACCTCATCTACCTGTGGCGAATCATGTTTCTTGAGCAGATGAGGCTCTGCTGGCAACCATATTCTATGGAACTAGGGGGTTGGGTCGGTATGGCCTAGAAGTTTAAATGTGGTCATACTAAATCGTTCCTGAAGTTGTCGGGCTTGTTACCTGAACGTATCGGATCTATATCCGGCAGAAAATCGTCAACATCGGTAACACTCTCAAAAACCTTCTTGGGGCGTCTTTATCAAAAACTTCGTATCGCTGAGTCATCGGCTTACTATTGGTTTGTTATCGACGGGTATCAGATGTGTCATCGATTTTGTATATATATTTTTCCGGCAAACCGATCACCTTTCGACAACAATTCGATAACAAATAGATGGCCTGTCACTCACTATCCCTGAATATGGCATATCACTTACAAAGACTGCTTACATTTTCCACCTTGCGCTTATATCGATGATTCCCCTAAACTATGAAAACTAAGACACAGGAAACTATTTAAAACTACACTTTTCCAAACTAAAATTTAATGCGCTTTAAAACTGCATTATCAGATTTTTCATTTGAAAGTTTTGAATAAGTGCTTTTGGAACTCGCTTCAAACCATGTCATATTTAAATTTTTATTTAACAACTTACACCAGACATGTGACTAAACATATCGCCAAACGGTACTACATAAAATTATCTAACATTTCCCGAACTGTTACACCAACCATATTCACTGTTATGTAGTTATGAAATTTGTATAAGAGTCGAAGAGGTATGTTCAGTGTGCCAACGCAATGCGCAGGCTTATCATTCGCCAAAAGAGCACGAGAAAGTAGAACAAATTCTTAAAAAAATAAAAATAACTCTCATTATCCACTCTTTATTACTTTTTACATTCAGCGCATGCTTTTCTCATATTACTATCTACAGCACGAGCATGCATTTCATATGAAAGTATGACGGTTAAACATAAAATAAGTATTCGCAAAATTACTCGCTTTTGAGTAACAATGAGTTAGACGAGTTGTCATCATGCATGAATTGCTGAAATGTGCAATTTCCTTAAGTACCTAAGCTCATAAATTATAAACTAGGTATTTGAAATAATTACAAATAAATAAATAAAAATTTCTTTTTGTAGAAACATCATAAGTGCTTATGAACATGTTTTGAAGTATGTAAATCATTTTTGAGGTTTTTTTTTTCAATGGCAATCTTATAAGAAAACTCAATTCGTGTTAGGATAAAAATTATGATTTGGCTTATTCACAGAAATCCGTCAAAGGTCCTTCAATAGTATTTCTCGCACATAAGATTTCTCTAAGCGATATAGGGCTGCCGCATAACAAAGAAAGTCACAATTATGAGATGCTGATAGCTTTTTTTAGTTAATGGTCAATTAATCACCAATAGCTTAACTCCTCTTAAGTTGTTTTGACAAAAGTCTTCAAAAGTTATATTAGGGTAGGTTGGCTGGCCGTTCCATGAGGACCTCACATAGACTGATTGGGTCCGTAGTGTTTCCAGAAGTTTGTTTTAACGACCAAAACCCTATCAAAAACCAGGACCTATGTTATAAAATAATTCCGTCCTCTTGGCAAATACTAGAAGCTTCCTAGGACTTAAGCCACATGCTGTTTCTAGATCTGACAGCTATATCACTCCTAATAGCTGGAGTCTTAGCCTGGCAAGTGCAGGGCACGAGCACAGAACGTGCTCGATCTTTTCCTCCTCCATCCCGCACTTCCTACATCTGCTATCACTGACCAGGCCTAATTTAAAGGCGTGTGACGCCAGAAGGCAGTGTCCAGTCAGAATACCCTCCCTTACCTACAGTTCCCTCTTTTTAAGAAAGATAGAAGCAACTTTGTTAGTCCAAGGTTGTAAGAATTATACATAATCTTCCACACTTTACAGCCCCGCGCTTGACCCCACGCCTTTCCCGCTTGGTCGATCATGTGCACCCCTCGCCTTCGCTTAATCTCGCACAGTCTAATTGGGACATTTGCGGAGCAATCTTAAAGGGATGCGCCCTTTTTAGCTAGTCCATCCTCTTTTTCATTGCCATCTATTTCCATATGCCCTGGGACGCAATACAGATGCATGTTTATCCCTGTCCCGATTCTCTCCAGGGACTGCTTACACTCTAATACGCATTTAGATGCTGCCGTATGCGATATTATTGCCTTAATTGCTGCTTGACTGTCAATATAAAAGTCAACACGGTTCCAGCTTAAGCTATTCTCTTCCAGGGTCTCTACTGCTTTGGTTACGGCTAATATTTCCGCTTGGAAAACGCTACAATAATCCGGCAGCCTGTAGCATCTGCTTATTTCTGGATCAGCACAGTATACTGCAGACCCTACTCCTTCCACTACTTTGGAACCATGTGTGTACACATGTATCGCCTCGTCCGCTATTTGCGCACCCTTGCGCCAACCGTCCACCTCTATTATGGTCTTAAGATCTCCTTCGAATTGCAGATAGGGAATCAGGTATTATGTTCATCTTGTGATTGGTGACGCTATACTACTATGGCCATATGGTCGGCGCTCAAGCTGCCCCGAGGCACCGAGCCTGGTTGCGGTTGTTAATGCTATGTTCTCTGCTACAAGGTTTACAAGTGGAATGGGCATAATGGCAAACAGTGCAGCCGTCGGGGTTGTTTTCAGGGCTCCCGTAATGCTAAGCATCGATAGTCTGCATGCCCTCTCTAATTTTTTGAGGTATGTTGTTTTTTTGTATGGCTTTCCACCAAACAATAACTCCATATTATAGAATAGGACTTACAATCGCTGTAAAAACCCAATGAGAAAGAGAGGGCGATAGGCGCCACGTACACTCTAGCATTCTTTTACATGCATAGAGCGCCGTTGAGGCCTTCTTGACCTTCTCCTCCACGTTGAGCTTCCATGACAGCTTACTGTCTAGGATGATTCCTAGATATTTTGTGCAAGGTTTCTCCTGTAAGGTCACCCCTCCTAACTTAGGCCTGGTCCAATTTGGGACCATGTACCTCTTTGTAAACAAGACCATATCCATCTTTGACTTTCACCCCGACATTAGCTGCCCAGGTATGAATATCCCGAAGCGCCCGATCCTTTAAAGAACTAATCGTTGAAAGGCACTTTCCACTTATGACAATTGCAACGTCATCTGCGTAAGCCGTAAATTTTACGGGTCCCTCATCGAATCGCCTGAGCAGTTGGTTGATGACCAGCGTCCACAACAGAGGTGATAGCACCCCTCCCTACGGCGTGCCCCTGCACACTGATTTCGTGGCCTCGTACAATCCCCATTGTGATGCAATCTTCCTGAAATTTAACATGCAGCCGATCCATCTGATTAAGGCGGGATGTACTTTAATGTAATTAAGACCAAAAAAAGTTATATTAAAAGTAGTAATTTTCAAAAGCCCCCGTTAGAACCCCTTCTCAATAAATCTATACAGTGAAGTTTATATAATTGAGAAGCTCTCCGGGCTTAACATCTTTGAATTCTAGGATAGTCCTGAATAGGAACTTCAGTTCTGCTTCTACAGTGCAAAAGTGTTATATCATTT
Organism: Eurosta solidaginis; assembly: GCF_040869045.1. Classification (NCBI taxonomy): domain Eukaryota; kingdom Metazoa; phylum Arthropoda; class Insecta; order Diptera; family Tephritidae; genus Eurosta; species Eurosta solidaginis. The sequence goes on along the minus strand of NC_090319.1, from coordinate 289,065,282 downwards.
CATACATTTCCTAAATTACATCTGGTAAATTAAAACAGGTTGAAATCAAGTGGCCTTAGAACTCCGCTATTCACGCACGGAGCTAAAGAATTGAATATGTGCATGCATATATTTTTTTGAAAAATATGGTCGGACGTACTCGGTCGGATGTACTCTGCCTGACGATTGGAATCTAAGTGCTCTTTGCCCAAGAAGAGGGATCCTGCAAAATGCGCGAACCATCGCGGAATCAGCATTTTTGGTACGGCATATAGGGTCCTGTCTTGTGGTAGTGACTGAAGCCCACAATGAATCGGCTGATTCGACCATGTAAGTTCGGCTTCAAACCCGATAAATCTACCATCAGCCCAATTTTGACTAACCAAATCTTGGAAAAAACTCGTGAAAAACGAAATGCGAGAATAATAAAGTCATATCCAAGCCGCTCTAAACTAGACGAGGTTTCAGAGAGGGTGACCCCTATCGTACAATTTTTTCCCTTGTATGCTGAAGAAAATAAGACTAGCTACAGAGCTGTACCGAGCTTCTCTTCCAATTTGCGTAGTGCTCCTCTTGATTTTCCCTACAAATTGGCCGGATGGGACCTACATGTTTTATTACGACCCCGAACGGCATCTGCAAGGCAGATGAGTTTTCACTGAAAGCTTTTCATGGCAAAAATATGCTCGGAGCGCTTGTCAAACACGGCCGAGGGGCGATCCCGCTTATAAAAATTTTCTTCTAATTGGAAAACCTTATTTCTAAAATTTTGATGTTGCTTTGCTCGGGGTGTGAGCCCAGGGCATATGGTGTGGTAGGCGGAGCACGCTACCATCAGACCACGGTGGCCATTGCCGTGCGTCTCTAAGGTTGAAAAGTCATCACACTGGCAGCTTCTTTCCAAAGTCCTTGCTGTTTTTAAAATCCAAACCAAGTTTATTTATTGTTTTAAAACTTAATAATTGATACTTTAACTGCGTAAGTAAGGGTGTTATGATCTTAGTGGTATTCGTTTAACCGTTGATCAACGAGCAACATAGCAAGATGAAAGCACGTATAATTTTCTTAAAATACTTCGTAAGCATCCTAAAAAATATATTTCTATAACAATATGGTAGTACCAAAAGATTTAAACAAAATAAAATGTGAACATTTGAAAGATTAGAGCTTTGCGCTTGAGCTATTTTTATACTCCGCTGTACTTGTACACAGGGTATTATAACTTTAATTGGATAACGGTTTATTTTATTAGTTTAAAGTTATCAGTATGGGAAAACAAATGATTAAGCTATGTCCGTCCATTCGTCTGTCTATTTGTTCGTCCGTTATACGATAACTTGAGAAAGTACTGAGATATCTTCACCAAATACGGTAAACGAGCTAATCTAAACCCATAATAGACTGGCATGAGCAAAATCAGACAATAGCCATGCCCACTTTCTCAATAACGAAAATTAAAAGGAATGGAAAAAATTTATTTAAAAAAGTTTAATTAATGAAATTTGGAATATGAGCGTGGCAACACCCACATTTAGAAGAAGAACATTTGGAAATATAACCTGCCGTAATTCAAAAGTCGTTAAAGATTTTACATTGAAATTTGGCAGAAACACTATCCTTGCCAAATTTTATAGATTGTGTGAAGATAATCAAGATCGGTTAATGGCAATGCCCTTTTTTACTAAAGGTCTAACCTTAACAAAGTTTGCAATAACTTTATGGTGTATTTAACTACACAAGTTTGGTATTCTACCTCAGTAGTAGTATGGTTGAGCTAAGAACAAAACTTAGACAAATTTTGAAAATTCCCGTGTACAATTACAGCTGGGTATAAAAAAGCTAGAAGCAATATCGCAATTTTTTTAAGTAGACAGTAGAAAAATCTTAATCTATACGGCTTAAATGGCAACACTTTTACTGAAACCTAAATTTTAGCTATTTATAACGTAGACATCTCAAATAAGTTTCAGTCAAATTCACATAGTCCGTTTTTTATTTATATATACATACATACTTATAAGTTTTTGTCCAATACATAATTTGTAGTGCTTAGTGAAAATATTGTTAAACATGGTGAAAAATCTTGTTTCGTTCCTTGGTGTAACACTTGTTGTTGTTTTCTGTTGTGCTGCCAAACAAATGGTAAAGATACGTATTGCAAACCTAGATCTAAGAGGAGCTAAATCAAAAATCTAAAATTTTAAAATATATTTTATTACCAAGCTTCGTAAGTCAATCAATATCTTGACTGTTAGTTTTAGGAGTTTCTTAAAAATTGAGATTTTTGAGTTGTTCGCCTTTTAGATAAAAGTGTGCAAACGGTTCACATAGATAAAGTTTCACAAGTTTCATTTAAAAAAGTTATTATGTAAGCTTATATTAAAATTACACAAATATATTTGTATATATTTTTTTTTTTGTAGATTGCGCACACAGAATCAAAACTATTTTAGGTGCATTAGAAGGTTTTGAAGGCTATCAGGCAGCAATCACGGATGTTGTTAAAAAGCAGAGTTCAACTTTTTCTAAGGATCGCACAAAAACTAATGTAATTGAAAAATTGAAAAAAATTGCTGCAATAAATTTGAAAGATATACAAAACTATAATGCAATGTTCACAAATTTAATGTACAATATCAATTTAATACTAAGTAACAAACGATTGTTTTCCAAAGAATTGAATATCCTTCAAAATACCATAGTAGCAATTCAAGATGCAAGACGAATCAGTAATGGTCTCCACGCTTTTCTTGATGCTCACAAATCCTTGAAATGAATATAATTTATGAATAATAAACAATAAAATAGTAAATATTTTTAATAAGGTACATTACTAATTTTTTTTATTGAGATCGTCGTCTAATTTATATTATTAAGTTACATCCACATCTTGTTTATACTAGGTATGAACATACCAGAGAGGCGGCCACGCTTAGACAAATTTTATTCTTATTGAGATATAGCCCAAAACGTGGAAAAGGGTACCCCTAGAATGTGTTTATACAATATGGATATCAAATTAAAGCTGTTGATGAATGCTATAGTACAGGATAATTTTCATACAACTGGGTGGCTAGGGTCTCGAGATATTGCCAAAAACGTGGACCCGGGTAACCCTAGAATGTGTTTATACAATATGGATATCAAACGAAAGCTGTTGATGAGTGCTATAGTACAGGGTAATTTTCATACAACTGGGAGCCTAGGGTCTCGAGATATAGCCCAAAACGTGGACCCGGATACACCTAGCATGTGTTTTTACATTATGGGTATCAAATTGAAGCTCTTGATGAGTGCTATATTAAGGGAAAATTTTCATACAACTGGGAGGCTAGGGTCTCGAGATATAGCCCAAAACGTGGAACCGCATACACCCAGAATGTGTTTTTACATTATGGGTATCAAATTGAAGCTGTTGATGTGTGCTATAATACAGAGTAAGTTTTACACCGCCGAGTGACTAGGGTCTCGAAATATAGGCCAAAACATGGACCCGGATTATGGATATCAAATGAAAGCTGTTGCTGAGAGCTCTGAAGTTCATTGTGATATTCGATTTAGTCGCATTAACCTGGCAAAACTGATAAATATGCATGCGAAGCCGAAAAAGACATGAATTAATAATACCCACATACTTATTTGCATACTTCCTATTCGATTTTCCTGAAATTTCGTATATAAATTTGCCTATATTAGTATTTACGATGCTTTTTGTCGGGAAGTATAATAGGGACGGACTGGGACTGGGATTAGGACTAGGACTGGGACTGAGAATCGGAGTAGGCCTGGGGCTGAGACTCGGAGTGGGACTGGAACAAAATACATACCACCCTCTGGGACTGGCAATAAGAGATGAAGAAGAAAGAGAAAAACTTGAGAGAAAGGAGAGAAGGAGACTGAGAAAGAGGTAGAATGAGGCGAAGATAGAGATGAAGCGAAAAAGACGGAGGGAGAAGTGAATAAAGAGATTAGGAAAAAGTGTAGAGGGGTAGAGCAGAGTTAGACGGAAAAAGCTTATTAAAATGTATGCAGATAGGCCGAATTTAGGGCAGAACAACGTCTGCCGGGTCTGCTAGTAATAAATAAAAGAATACTAAAACACGTTTTCAATGCACGTATAATTTCGACTGTAAAAAATTATTACAATATTTTAATTCATTGACAGAAATTCCAAAGCCAAACAAATTAGCAATTTGGAAACAGGTAAAACTAATTAGTGTACCTTTTGTACTTTAATGTGTTTATTCGTTAAAAATAAAAACATCATATCACCTTTCTCAATTCAATAGCACAATTAAACTGTACAAACATATAAACAAATCCCATGGAAATTTCCGTTTGAAAATAGCCAAATATTTGATCTGTGCCCATTTCTTGAAACCTAGAAGTTTCTACTTATTTTTTATTCACACAATCCACTAATGTATAAATAGCGCCCCCAAAACATATCTCGATTTACTTAATATTTAGCAGTCATCTGAAAGGGTCATAATTTAAAATGAATTTAAGAAATTATTCCGTGCTCTTGTTGGTCGCGCTTAGCTTCCCCTTTACCTACACGAATGCGGATTTTCGCGCTGGAGGTAGCAGTTCTGTGTATACAGAGCATAAACCATATGTGGTGGGAGTATATCATGACGAAAAATATGCTTGCGTTGGATCATTGGTCACTACGGAATACGTGGTTACAGCTTTCAAATGCCTGAGCATAAATGAACGGAAAAAGATCACAATTAAAGCTGGTGCAACGAAGAAACGGCAAGTTCGCGATGCGAGTTATCATGTTTATTATAAAAAATCAGACACGGGAAGCTACGAAATGGATTTAGGTATAATTAAAGTGAAACCCCACTTTAACCTAGATTCAGTAGGAATATTAAAACTATGCAGAACTGAATTAAGACCGGGCATGCAAATTCTAGTTAGTGGATGGTATTCACGAAGTGGACTTAGTTATAAAATGTGTTCTAGTCACGAAACTATAGCAGAATTGAGCTCTTGTGATCATAATTTCTACGGAGTAATTGAAAATTTGAGAAGAACAATGATTTGTGCGGGTCCAACACATGAAGTCGATTCTGGAGCACCGGGCGTTATGGAAGGAGCTCTTTGTGCTGTGGCAGGATCTTATATGGGTACTTCGTCAAGATTATATACACATGTACATGTTCACAGTTATGCTCTATTATATATAAAAGAAGTTACAGGTTGTTCATAAGTGTTTTTTAAATCAAATGCTGTCATAAAATTATATAATACTTCTAAATAAATAGTACAGAGAGGGCACACTCGCAAACATCAGAGTGCTGATATATTTCTGTTAAATGCTTTCGTTTTTCTTTTCCATGAGGAGATGTACCTAAATTATATTTTTTTATTGTAAAACTTACACTGCTACAATCAAAATACTTCGTGAATTTAAATCTCATTGCGCACATATATGACTGCTGAGTGGAATATCGCCCTAACTCGGCTGAAAGCCCCATTACAGATTTTTTTGTATAAATGCTCCAGATCACGTCAAAACATTTTAAATTTATGCAGAGGTAGCGCGTTTTCGAAATGGTGGCTGAAATAGCGTGAAATTCCACACAGCAGTCGAAATGGCGATATTTTTATGGGATTATCTACAAAGATATGTTGATGATTGCGATTTAACAAAAATATTTGATTATATTCATTGAAAGTGAGAAATTAAGTTGTTACTTTCTTTACTGACTTCAACCAAACTCATAAATTTATTTCTATTTCCACAATTATGAGTTGACAAAAAATGAATACTCTTCTCTTAAACAAGGTGAAAATTGACATCTCTCCAACTTCCTAATCAAGGGTGCTAGGCACGGTCCCTATTGCATGAATTGCAGCCAGGGGTATTTTCGGAACGGAGGCTAATAATGGCCTTACCACAGCAAGGGGCGCTGATGTAGCGGACGGTTTTTATCCCCACTTTTAACATAAGACCGCTGAGCCCGCCTTGTTGGGCAGGTGGTCGTACGACTAAGATGAACTAAAAAACTTCTAAAGTAAGCAAGGATGAGAAGTAAATAAAATAATTTAAAAAAAAAATGTTTAGTTAAACGGTTTTATTGAAAACAATACTTACATGAAGTAATAAAAATACTAAAAGCTAGAAAATAATTAGGTAGGTCCTAAGTACTAGTCATCACACTCCTCATTAATTTAGGGCATTGATCAAACAACATAATAAATAGCGTTGGACGCGTAAAATTTCTAAAAATGCGAGGTGTAGTATAACCTGATTAAGGTTAAGTTGGTCTTATATATAACTAAATAAATAAAAAAAAATAGAAATTTGACGCGTCCAACGCTTTTATTTAATTGTCTGATCAACGCCCTAGATTGATGAGGATTGTGATGACTAGTACCTAGGACCTAACTAATTATTTTCTAGCTTTTAGTATTTTTATTACTTCATGTAAATATTGTTTTCAATAAAACCGTTTAACATACAAAATTTTTTTTTAATTATTTTATTTGTTATATACTGCAGAGTAGTGTACAGGTTGCTAGCAGGCGTAGCGTTCCTACATATGTTGGGCATTATATATCGGGGCATGAACAGAGAGTCCTTGACAGGACATCCTTCTCAGGCCATCCACTATCAGCTTCAGCATAGAGAAGAGGAAACCCTTTAGAAACCCTAAGGCAACGGACTGTAAAGGTAAAGTAAAGCCACCATGGCAGAGTAAGGAGTTGATTATTCTTAGAGGGTAGGTAAAAGAAATTCTTAAGTTGGCAGAAGTTGCGGAAAACGAGGATTGCTGGGATGAATATAGAGATCTGTTGTGGATCTTTAAACGTAAATAAAATAAAATAAGATAATATAAAATAAAATAAAACAAAGAGAAAGAAAATAAAATAAAAGAAAAGAAAATAAAATAAAGTAGGTTAGGTTAGGTTGAACTGGCCGGTCCATGAGGACCTCACATAGACTGATTGAGTCCGTAGTGTTACCAGAAATTTGTTTTAACGACCAAATATAAATTACTCCGTCTTCTTGGCAAATACTAACCACTTGCTGCTTCTAGATCTGACAGCTGTATCACTTCTAATAGCTGGAGTCTTAGCCTGGCAAGTTCACGGCATCAGCACAGAACGTGCTCGATCGTTTCCTCCTCCAACCCGCACTTCCTACATCTGCTATTACTGACCAAGCCTAACTTAAAGGCATGTGACGCCAGAAAGTGTCCAGTCAGAATACCCGTCATGAGTCTACAGTCCTCTCTTTTTAATGATAGAAGGAACTTTGTTAGTCTAAGGCTGTAAGACCTACACATAATCTTCGACACTTTACAGCCCGCGCTTGAACCCACGCCTTTCCCGCTTGGTCGATCATGTGCACCTCTCGCCTTCGCTTAATTTCGCCCAGTCTAATTGGGACGTCTAATGAGCAAGCTTCAAGGGATGTGCCCCTTTTAGCTATTTCATTCGCTTTTTCATTCCCATCTATTCCCATATGCGCTGGCACCCAATATAGATGTATGCTTCTCCCTGTCCCGATTCTCTCCAGAGACTGCTTACACTGTAACACGCATTTAGATGCTGTGCTATGCGAGATTATTGCCTTGATTGCTGCTTGACTGTCAATACAAAAGTTAACACGGTTGCAGCTTAAGCTATTCTCTTCCAGGGTTTCTACTACTTTGGTTACGGCTAATTTTTCCGCTTGGAAAACGCTACAGTAATCCGGTAGCCTGTAGGATCTGCTTATTTCCGGATTAGCACAGTATACCGCAGAACCCACTCCCTCCACAACTTTGGAACCATCTGTGTACACATGTATCGCCTCGTCCGCCATTTGAACACCCTTGAGCCAACCCTCCAACTCTATTGTGGCCTTAAGATCGCCCTCGAAGCGCAGATAGGGAATAAGGTAGGCTGTTCGTCTTGTGATTGACGACGCTATACTACTATGGCGGTATGGTCGGCGCTCAAGCTGCCCCGAGGCACCAAGCCTGGTTGCAGTTGTTATCGCTATGTTCTTTGCTACCAGGTCTATAGGTGGAATGTGCAGAATGGCATACAGTGCAGCCGTCGGGGTTGTTTTCAGGGCTCCCGTAATGCTAGGTATTGACAGCACGCATACCCCCTTTAATTTTTTGAGGTAGGTGGTTTTTTGTGTGGCTTTCCACCAAACAAGAACCCCATAGTATAGAATAGGGCTTACAATCTCTGTAAAAACCCATTGAGAAAGAGAGGGCGATAAGCCCCACGTACACCCCAGCATTCTTTTACATGCATAAAGTGTTGTTGAGGCCTTTTTCACCCCCTGCTCCACGTTGAGCTTCCATGACAGCTTCCTAGATATTTTGTGCAAGGTTTCTTCTTTAGGATCACCCCTCCTAACTTAGGCCTGGTCCAATTTGCGACCATGTAGCCCTTTTTGTAATCAATACCATATCTGTCTTCCCCGCGTTGACTTTCAGGCCGACATTAGATGCCCAGGTATGAATATCCCGAAGCGCCCGATCCATCAAAGAACTAAACGTTGGAAGGCACTTTCCACTTATGACAATTGCAACGTCATCTGCGTAAGCCGTAAGTTTTACGGGTCCCCCATCGAATTGCCTGAGTTGTTGGTTGATGACCAGGATCCACCGTAGAGATGATAGCACCCCTCCCTTCGGCGTGCCCCTGTCCATTGATTTCGTGGCCTCGTATAATCCCCATTGTGATGTAATCTTCCTGCGATTTAACATGCAGCCGATCCATCTGGTTAAGGTACTTTAATATAATTAAGACCTTCCACAGTCGCCCATTTAAAAACATTATTGAAACCCCCGGAAATGTCTAAGAAGACGCCTAGAGCATATTCCTTATATGCAATGCGCTGTCTACCGACATGCATTTGGTGTACGCATGTTGTATTGTGGAGAGCAGCTTTTCATCCACATTAGACTTTATGTACACATCTATCAGCCTCTCAAAGGTTTTTAGCGGAATTGACCTAATGGGTCTATAGTCTTTGGGACCGATCTTCCCCGCCTTTGGTAGGAGCTACACGAGCAGTTCTCCAAGAGTGCGGTACATGATTCAGCTTTATGCACACATCGAATATTATTTTCTTTATTAGTCCCTGGATTATGTTTCCCCTTGCTAGGACTTTTTTCAAACCGGGAGCACTCTATGTCCGTACAGAAACTTTTCCATGAGATTCTCTTCGCCCTGGAAATTTCACGCTTGTAGATCCTCAGTATATCCCTGTACTCGTCCCGACACGCTTCGCTCTCTGCGGCCTTTGCGAGCTTAAACATTTCTTTTACCTGTCATCTTAGAAGGCTCAGCTCATTGCTTTTCCTCTTAATTTTCTTATAGGGCAAGCTTTGTTATACGCAGTCATAAGCGCCCTTGTTTGGAATTCATTAGACTTCTACAGTTCCTCTACATTGGCAACCCTTTGGGTTTTGTTTCTACCTGTTTCTGGAATTTGTCCAGTTCGTTGACCTAGGGTTTCTAAAGGTTCCTCCCTTCTCTACCCTCTTTAGCGGGATGCTGAAGCTGATATACGCATGGTCGGAGAAGGATAGTCTATCAAGAACCATCCAACCATACCTTGATATATCACGAAAAAAACCTAATATTTTGCCGTTGCTTTGCCTGGGGCGTGAATTCAGGATCTTCGGTGCGTTAGGCTTAAGCAATTTTTTTAACATTTTGGTACGAGACTGAAAATATTTGAGTTTGCTTCTACGTCTTCGGAATTTATTCGGTCTAAATTCTAAAGTAACTGAAAAATAAGCTTGGAATTTTAAAATGTTTCAAATAAAACCAAAAAGTTTGATAAATCTAAAAATAATTAGTTGTAGACAAGTTGCAGCGATTATGGATGCGGTGGATGAAATATCCAGTGCTACTACGGTTATGGAATTTAACAGCTATCAAGCAGCTATCAAGGCCTTGAGTTCAACTAAAGTGTGATCGAGGGTAGTATGGAAGTGTCTGACCTCGCTTGCGATTGCAGCGAACTATTTTACAATTAAGATTATCTGGTTTAGGGCCATAGTGATATCCCGGGCATTTGTTACGCGGATCTCTTAGCACGCATCGTTACAACTGGACCGGATGAAGACGGCTATAGGAATTTCGGAATTCCGCTGGCCACTTGTGGTATTGCTCCTCCATAGTTGGGCCTCGAGTCAGCTCAGCAAACGTTGGGCAGACACCACCGCTTGCAGGGTATCAAGATCTTTCTGGCCGGAAGTGAATGGCAGGAGGTCTGCCGAAATAACTGGGTTTACTAAGGCTCACCTATCAATTGTCTTTGGGTTTTTGGCAGGGAACTGCCCAATGGGAATCCATGCGGTATGTATCAATATAGTGAAAACCCCATCCTTCTGGGGCTGTATGGAGGATGATGAGGTAGAATCATGAAATCACTTTATGCTTGATTGTCCAGCTTTCGCAAGAACTAGGCGAAAGTACTTCGTCGCGACTCACTTGGACCTCCCGATGATTTATATAAGGTTGAGATCGGTATCATCCGGAACTTCATCGCTGCTACGCAACGATTCTCTAAATAGCTATAGCTACGTCACCGTTATTTTATTGTATGTGGTATCACAACGGACCTTCATGTTGCCCAAGTGAGCTTTCCCTATCAAGACAGCTACAACCTAACCTAACCTAACGTACTTATAAACACGTCTTCCTCTTGAAATAAAACCCAAAAGTATAAACCTACTGCAAATAAAAAACTTATTTTATTAAAAGGATCATAATTATTTTTTTTATATAAATACAAGTGTAGAATTTTACGGATTCGAAAGAATGGAACCCATTATCACGTAAACTTTCTTTATCTAAATTTCAAACCAGTATGGTTTTAAGAGTATAAAAGGGTATCTGATTTAGAATCAGTCTTTGAGCCGTTCAGGAGAAATTTGTATAAAAAAAATTTAAAAATCTATGGTGTAACCCTTGCTGCCATGGATTTCTAGTCGAGGTCACTACTTTCGAGTACCCTTATTCAGCGAGGTAACCCATAGATTTGCCAGTGTAGTATATTTCAGCTTTCATATCATTTCAGTTTAAAAGTATCTTTAATGGATGTGAAAGAGCACACATTTGGAATATAATGTTCGGTCTCGCCTGAACTAAGACTTCTTTACTTGTCTTACGTTCTTTCTCTTGTGTGTAAACGAGGCACTGTTTATAAGTGGGGCTGTTGACAGTTTTCGAATAATTCTATTAATCGATTATTCGATTACACATTTTTTATAAATCGAATTGCACTATTCAAATAGTTGAATTATTTAGATTATTCGAATAATCGCAGCCCAACGATTATGCGTTCACTAGATTTTCAAAATCAAATTCGATTTTGTATGAAGTGTTCAAATAAAAAAGTGCGTATACGCCATGCATGTATCAAATATTTCTTCGATGTTGAATCTTTGTTAATTCGATCGGTTAGCTGATTTTGAAACATTTGAAATGTGTGTCTTTAAAATGATGTCGTAAAATAAAGTTTTCCTAACTTTCCGATTCCGGGGGGATAAATTAGTAAGCATACAAAACTTTCAGGAAAAATTAATACTTTGGTACTAGTGTCAAAAAATTGAAATTTTTTAGAATTTTTGGGAACCCATTTGTTTTCATCGCAAATATCTTTAGTTTTAAAAATAAAGAATACGTTCGCACTTGTCCAAATTGTTATACCTGATCTTTTTGAATTGATAAGTGATAATCAACTCGCATGAGAGCTTTGAACACCGATTCCTCGGAAAGTTCTTCGCAACTAAACAAAATGTATCTCATGTTTTTGTCCAGGGATACGAGATATAATATTGCAGGGCACATTTGATTAAATTTATTCTCACCAAATTAAAAGCAAAAAAAGAGACGGTTTATATGAATACATACTTGAATGACAAAAAACGTGCCGGGAAGTGGCAGCTTTAATAGCCAATAACATATTACGAATGCATTTTCTTTCAGAGTTCTTTGACATATTGTTTCTTGATTACTATCAGATTACTATCAGAGTATTTCTCGATAATTTAAGGGGTATTACAGATTTTTCCCTTTTTCTCTGAAATAACCGCAGATTGATCCCAAAACGATAGCGGAAAACCCACAAAAGAGTCCTCAAATATTTCCGACAGCCCCTACAACCATTCCGATATAACCCCGAATGGCTCCTAAACCCATCCCGAAATTACAACGAAATTGGCGCTTAAAACCTTTTGGGAGGTGACTGGAATGAACGCGGAATTACTATAAAAGGCAATGCCAAACCTTTCCTACCGCTCTGCTACAAAGAGAATATCGTTCGTAGTTATTGCTTTGCAATTGCTGCGCTCTAAGATACGACGTAGATTACAGCACTGCCAGAGCATTACTCTCACTATTTATGCAATTGCTCTACTCTATAATCTATTCACCTTACATTTGTATATTTCGTTCACCAACGATTATTCAAATAATGGACAACGGGCAGTTATTGGAATAATCGACGATATACATTTATTTACTAATCAAATTCTTAAAATCGAATACTCAACAATTTAGAATATTCGATTAATCGAATATTACGAACTCTATATATAAGAACGAATTTTTCAGTATTTTTACTTATCTTAACACACCTTAACCATTTCCACGCCGAACCAAATTTTATAAGTGGTAGCGTCTACTTAAGTATTGAGTTTGATTTTGGATAAAAAATAGTTTTAAATTTTCAGGTCTACATAGTAAAAACTTAATTTTATCCCTTAACATTACGACACCCCTGAACAACTTACTTATTCACTAAAACTGCGCTTAACCGTTCAAACGGTTGTGGCCGTCCACAACAATGCGCGCCAATGGCTATGTCAGTCTGCTACATAAATGGCGCCAATTGGTAACATCAAGTGAATTTAAAACGTCTTACACTTGGTCCTTACAGCCGAGTGTGAGTCGCCCTCTTTCTCTGCTTATATAGGCGGATCCCCATAAATACACTTTCTTAGCCTGAGGGTCATCTTTCATTCGCATGACATGACATAGCCAGCGTAGCCGCTCAATTTTAATTCGCTGGACTATGTTGATATCTCCGTAAAGCTTGTACAGTTTATCATTAAATCTTCTTCGGTACTCGTTGTCTCCAACGCATAGACGTTCGTAAATCTATCGAGCGCTCCCAGAGCAGCTTCATCTGATGCTCTCATGGTCCATGCTTCTGCACCATAGATCATGATTTTCGCTCGCAAAGAGAGGAAGCTTTAACTAGTTAGAATGGTGATACATAAGGATCACCCGAATGTGCATATATGGGATATATGTATAATGGTCGGCATTATTTTGCGAACACACTACAGCTTAAGGTCACGTAAAAATATACATCATACATATATAAACACATATGTAAATGCAAGTTGAAGCACATTAGATTAAGCTAAAAGGCACAATTCTACATATTTTTTGTTTTAAAAGGTTTGCGATAAAAATAAATTAATTCTTTCGCCGTTCATAAATCACAATAGTCCATTTTTTTTTTATAAATAAATACAATTTTTAATTACTTTAGCATACCAAAGCAGCAATATTTAAAGCTTAGACATATGAAATTATTTTCATTCAACTGCAACAACTATTGCACTTAAAACTTTTTACTTACCTTGCGTGGTTGGAATTTATTAAAAACAAATAATTTGTCAAAAACAATTAAATAATGAAAAGGGAATTAATTATTGCATTTTTAGTAGCACTGTGTGCTATATCCTGTTTATCACAAGCAAGTGAGTAAAAATTCTTAGAGGATCATATAATATATATTTATGTATGCGTTCCAACATATAGAATATTGTTTGATTAAAATCAACTCTTAACTCTTACTTTTTATTCATACCAGCTATAAGCCCAGTGACGGAAGCAAGTTCTGCCGGCACAGAATCAGCAAGTAAGTCATTTAATTGAATATTTCAATTGAAAAACTTCGCAATGTCGTCTTTTTATTTGACTTGCTTATTGATCATATCGATGATTCATGGAAAAATCCTCACCTCAAGCAAGAGAAATGTTTCTCGAAATTTTTTCCTAAACAGGCCGATCGTTTGCAATGAGTTTACTAATCTATACGAGGGTATTTTAGTAAATTTGTGGTCATTATCACGTCGCTAAGTGTATGCTATATCCGGAAATATTTATGAAAACTTTTTGATAGTGCTTATTAAGCTGGGTCGATTTATTAGCCTATATCGCGCCATCGATTTTTCGATAGGTTTTGGGCTCAGGAAAAAAAGTTCCCCTAAGCATACCCAAAAAAATAATTTTCCAGCTTGCAAAATTTGAGTTTTTTGACTTTTTTTCTTTGACTTTTCGGTTTTATTCATGACCTACTTACAAAATTTTCATTTGATTTTAAAACTTTCATGTATACCCTGTCCGACTCAAAATTATCCGCTTAAAACTTTGACGATAAGAGTTTTTTTGGAAAAGAAAAAAGAAATTTTTTCAATTAAGAAAAAATATATTATAACAATAATAATGATAAAATAATTATTGTTAGGCCTTGAGCTCGATTCAAACTCGCGATCTTACAAATCAGTAGGCCGATATAACAACAAAAATTGGAAAGAAAAATATTTTTTGGGTTTTGAGGAGTGTTTTGGTGAAAAAATTTATTTTTTCGCCATTTTTGTTTTTAAGCGTTTATTCAGAAACGTATTATAAATATGTCCGATCTTGACGACCATTTATGCCCAATACGTAAGCTTGTGGTAAAATTGATGTTGCTAGCTGTTAAAATGAGGCAGAAATGGCGAAAATCCTCTTATTGAACAATCATTGACAAAGACAGATAAGGCGATGAAACGTGGTAGGTGGGTTGACCTTATGACGTAGAATAGAAAACTAGTAAACTTTTGGACAATGGGCGTGGCACCGCCCACTTTTAAAAGAAGGTAATTTAAAAATTTTGCAAGCTGTAATTTGGTAGTCTATGTATGCTTTATAAAAATTAGCAAAATCGGAGAACGACCACGCCCACTTTAAAAAAAAAATTTTTTTTTAAGTCAAATTTTAACAAAAATTTCAATATATTTACAGTATATAAGTAAATTATGTCAACATTCGACACCAGTAATGATATTGTGCAATAAAATACAAAACTAAAGAAAATTTCAAAATGGGCGTGGCTCCGCCCTTTTTCATTTAATATGTCTAGAATACTTTTAATGCCATAAGTCGAACAAAAATTTACCAATCCTTGTGAAATGTGGTAGGGGCTTAGATTCTAGGACGATAACTGTTTTATGTGAAAAAGGGCGAAATCGGTTGAAGCCACGCCCAGTTAATAACGATAGCTTGAGCAAAAATCGATATATCTTTACTAAACTCAGTTCACGTACTTATCTGAACTCACTTTGTATTGGTGTAAAAAATGACCGATATCCTACTATGACCACAGCTACTTTTTCGATATCGAAAGTTACGAAAAATGAAAAAAATGCCATAATTCTATACCAAATACGAAAAAAGGGATCAAACATGGTAATTGGATTGGTTTATTGACGCAAAATATAACTTTAGAAAAAAACTTTGCAAAATGGGAAAAGAAAATGAAAAAGTTCTGCAGGGCGAAATCAAAAGCCCTTGGAATCTTGACAGGAATACTGTTCGCGGTATTACATATATAAATAAATTAGCAGTATCCGACAAATGACGTTCTGGGTCACCCTGGTCCACATTTTGGTCGATATCTCGAAAACGCCTTCACATATACAACTGAGGGCCACTCCCTTTTGAAACCCTCATTAATACCTTTCATTTGATACCCATATCGTACAAACAAATTCTAGAGTCACCCCTTGTCCACCTTTATGGCGATATCTCGACAAGGCGTCCACCTATAGAACTAAGGCCCACGCACTTTTAAAACACTCACTAACACATTTCATTTGATACCCATATCGTACAACAAATTCTAGAGTTGCCCCTCGTCCACCTTTATGGTGATATCTCGACAAAGCGTCCACCTATAGAACTAAGGCCCACACCCTTTTAAAATACTCATTAATACCTTTCATTTGATACCCATATCGTACAAACAAATTCTAGAGTCGCCCCTGGGCCACCTTTATGGCGATATCTCGAAAAGGCGCCCACCTATAGAACTAAGGCCCACTCCCTTTTAAAGTACTCATTAACACCTTTCATTTGATACCCATATCGTACAAACAAATTCTAAAGTCGCCCCTGGTCCACCTTTGTGGCGATATCTCGACAAGGCGTCTACCTATAGAACTAAGGCCTACGCCCTTTTAAAATACTCACTAACACCTTTTATTTGATACCCATATCGTACAAACAAATTCTAAAGTCGCCCCTGGTACACCTTTGTGGCGATATCTCGACAAGGCGTCCACCTATAGAAATAAGGCCTACGCCCTTTTTTTTTAAATACTCACTAACACCTTTTATTTGATACCCATATCGTACAAACGAATTCGAGAGTCGCCCCTTGGCCACCTTTATGGCGATATCTCGAAAAGGGGTCCACCTATAGAACTGAGGGCCACTCCCTTTTGAAACCCTCATTAATACCTTTCATTTGATACCCATATCGTACAAACAAATTCTAGAGTCACCCCTTGTCCACCTTTATGGCGATATCTCGACAAGGCGTCCACCTATAGAACTAAGGCCCACGCCCTTTTAAAATACTCACTAACACATTTCATTTGATACCCATATCGTACAACAAATTCTAGAGTTGCCCTTCGTCCACCTTTATAGCGATATCTCGTCAAAGCGTCCACCTATAGAACTAAGGCCCACGCCCTTTTAAAATACTCATTAGCACCTTTCATTTGATACCCATATCGTACAAACAAATTCTAGAGTCGCCCCTGGGCCACCTTTATGGCGATATCTCGAAAAGGCGCCCACCTATAGAACTAAGGCCCACTCCCTTTTAAAGTACTCATTAGCACCTTTCATTTGATACCCATATCGTACAAACAAATTCTAAAGTCGCCTCTGGTCCACCTTTGTGGCGATATCTCGACAAAGCGTCCACCTATAGAACTAAGGCCCACGCCCTTTTAAAATACTCATTAACACCTTTCATCTGATACCCATATCGTACAAACGAATTCGAGAGTCGCCCCTTGGCCACCTTTATGGCGATATCTCGAAAAGGCGTCCACCAATAGAAATAAGGACCACGCCCTTTTAAAGTACTCATTAGCACCTTTCATTTGATACCCATATCGTACAAACAAATTCTAAAGTCGCCTCTGGTCCACCTTTGTGGCGATATCTCGACAAAGCGTCCACCTATAGAACTAAGGCCCACGCCCTTTTAAAATACTCATTAACATCTTTCATTTGATACCCGTATCGTACAAACAAATTCTAGAGTCGCCCTGGTCCACCTTTATGTCGTTATCTCGAAAAGGCGTCCACCTATAGAAATAAGGCCCACTCCCTTTTAAATTACTCATTAACACCTTTCATTTGATACCCATATCGTACAAACAATTCTAAAGTCGCCCCTGGTCCACCTTTGTGGCGATATCTCGAAAAGGCGTCCACTTATTGAACTAAGTCCACGCTCTTTTAAATACTCATTAAATCCCTTCATTTGATACCCATATCGAACAAACAAATTCTAGTTTAAACACTGGTCCACCTTTATGGCGATATCCCTAAATGGCGTCCACCCATAGATTTGTGGCCTACTCCCTCTTAAAATACTCTTTGATACCTTCCATTTGATACACATGTCATACAAGCACATTCCAGGGTTACACTAGGTTCATTTTCCTACATGGTGATTTTCCCTTATTTTATCTCAATAGCTCTCAGCTGAGTATGTAATGTTCGGTTACACCCGAACTTAGCCTTCCTTACTTGTTATTACTTGCTTTTGATGATTTCGGTGGTTCCAGGTTAAAGCCTCAGTTCATGTAGCAGAAATGTCTCTCGAAATTTTTTTCTAAACAAGTTGATCCTTGACAGTGATTTTACTATATTTTCCGACTGTATGTTAACAAATTTGTGGTCACTACCACGTCGGCAATCTTTCTTAAAAGTGTGACATCTCCGTAGCATATTACAAAATAAATTTTGATTTAACAGGGCAACAAGTTTTCCCTTTCAAAATAGGATAGAAAAAAATAGAATGGACAGGACCATATCATCCAAATTTAGATAGGTGTTTCAATTCCAAATGTGTAAGCAAATACCAGGCTATTGTAAGATTGGTAATTTCTGTATCTGAATTCACATTTCATAGTTTGGCACGGTGGGTCTTTGATATTAAACCATAGAATTGCAAAAACAAAATACATGTAGTGTGTGTGTTTGTTTGTATGTATGTCTCACTGCCGCCACCTTTCACAATTCCGCCATGGTTTGACGATTATGTTTTGGGATCTGAGTTCACGTTAAAATAAAGACAAAACGAATTTTTGGCTACTTTGAAATTTCAGATTTTATATATTAACATTTTTCACAGAACGGTCCAGTTATTTCAGTATTCAAGTTGCGGTCGTATTTTCTAGTTAACTTCTCTTTATATGACATAACTAAAGACCGTTTTCTCAAGTGAATGTTAAGGCTTATCTGTGCGATAAAAACATTTTTTGTGAACAAAATAAAACATTTTATGTGAACGAAATTTTAACATAAAATTTAACGTTCAGCTGAGAAAAATGTCATAAAAGTTTTAGATATTCAAATTGCATATTGCACATATATATGCAAATATAAGGAATAACTATTAGTAAAATTTTTTGAACCCTTCGAACTTTTTACTGTTCATTTAGCCTCCCTTTGGATCTTTTGATTTGTTTAGGGAACAGATATCAAAGGCGCAAATGTTTTTAAGGACTATTCCAAAAAGAAAGTGCACAACTTAAATTAATTTTTTCCAAAAATTTATGTGTGGGATTATTGCGGCTAAAGCACTGTTAGAGAAAGGGATCTATTCTGTTTTTTTTTTTTGTCACAAGGTTCTTCACCCGTAGGGTTTACGCTGTACCGCGAATTGAAGAAGAAGAACATGAATTAAAAGTGAACAGTGACCTCAATAAAAATAATCATTCCGATTTAAAAGTCACTAAACTTGCATAAGCCGATTAAAGAACTGCTCAATAATGATGTTTTATTATATGCTGGAAGAAATGAAAAAATATGTGTCGAGGATAAAAAAACACGAAGAAATATAGGGGCCTAAAGGCATAGAAATGAATCAGTGTCACAACTAAATTTCGGTAAAGGGTTGAGAACCACTAGCTAGCGCAATTAATCACTTATCAATAACATCATTTGAAATCCCTATAAGAGAGAAGTGTCAAAACATTGGGAAAAAACCGCTAATATTGGGAAGGGAGCACTGAAGATCCACGAACGTTTGATAGTAAAAAATATTAAGTGAATAAGGATGGTGGTAGCATGCTCCGCCTACCACACCGAAAAATCTGGGTTCTATCCTCGGGCAAAGCAACATCGAACATTTAGAAAAACATTATTTTTGTTTAACATAACATAACATTTAACATAACATAAGATTTATTTAATTAATTTCATTGTACAACTAAGACTATTCAGTCTTTTATATGTACATCAGCAATGGGACACATTCTCTTATTTAGTATTTATATTTAAAAAACATTACTTAAAAGATAAAATAAAATATATGATTCAAGCTTAATACTAATGTAATGGCACTTAACAATTTAAGGCAGTAAGTGATATAGATAGTAAGTGAAATTTAGAAAATAGAGAAAGACAGAAAGTAGAGATTAAGATATTAGCAGCTTATTTGTAGTTAAGAGGCCAGCGTCATATCGAGGTCACTAAAATATTTGTATATTCGCTTTCTGAAGTTGCATATATTTAGTTGTGATTTTAAATTTTCAGGAATCCTGTTCCACATTTTAATTGCACCAATGAAAAACAGCGGGCTAGATGTTAGTGTACTATATTTCGGGATTATTTAACTGTTTAGTCTCTGAGATCTGGTTAATTGAATCTTGTCATACAGATATTTAGGGGCTTTCCATTCCAGCAACTTAAACATGAAAATACAGTTCCTAGCAGCCAAATATTGCATAATACTACAACCCAACATTTTTTCGTACCATGGTGATATATGAGCATAACGACTTATGCCATAAACATACCGTGTAACATTGTTGAAGGCTACAATTACCTTATTTGCTGATAGCGAGTCAAGTTTACTATATACTAATTCCGCGTACGTAAAATGGGCCACAATCAATTGTATCACGAGTTTTTTACGTATCTCTAGTGGCGTAAACGCTGCAGACATTCTCAACCTGCGCAGAATAAAGTAAACATTGCTTACCAATTTGTTAACATGATCACCACAGATAAGTTTATTATTTATTATAAACCCAAGGTTCTTTATTTTGTGAGTGATCTCAAGAGCGGATGTGCCAATTACTAAAGGCGGTATATCACCAGGGTCTATTTCGGTTCTACATATGGGTACAACATATGATTTACTTGCATTTAAACACAAAACATTTTTTTGCGCCCAGCACAATATAGCAGACAGATCGTTATTTACTTTATAACATAAATCTTCTACAAGACCGGTACGATTTGAAAGATATAACTTAATGTCATCAGCATATGCGTGCGTACTAACATATGTACACACCGAAAATACGTCGTTAATAAACATACTAAACAAGAGCGGGCCAACGATTGAGCCTTGCGGGACACCTGCTTTGATAGCTCTGAACTGAGATGAGGCATTATCACATATAACACGTTGAACTCTTCCCGTTAGATAACTTAACAACAGTTTCGAGGAGCTATCAGAGAACCCGAAAAAATGCCTTAGCTTCCAGCATACAGAGAATGGTGACTGAGTCAAATGCCTTAGAGAAATCTAAGAGGCAAAGTATAGTTATATCTCCTTTATCAAAAGGCGTTCTTATGTCATCTACAATTTTAAGCATAGTAGTAGCACAAATGTGCCCAGGCCTAAACCCAGACTGCAATGGAGAAAGCAAATTATTCCTTTGAATATGCACCGCAATTTGGTCAGCCATCAAATTTTCACACACTTTTGAAAATGATGGTAGGATACTAATTGGTCTATAGTCACTCGTGTTGGACGCAAGAGGTTTTTTTGGAGTCGGAAGAATAATTGCCTTTTTCCAAGCATTCGGAAAACAGCCACTTGTGAAGATATGGTTAATAATGTGAGTGAGAGCACCTACTATATACGGAAGTAAAATTTTAACAAATTTCAGGTATATACAATCATTTCCAACTGCGTAAGACTTGTTTGCCATAACAGCTTTGTACACCTCATTTTCGCTAACGCAGATGAACTCAAAGGGGTTTTGGATTAAAAGTTGTGAGGGCGACTCTGTGTCAACACTAATACTGACGGGGCTTACATTATCAGTGAAATAATCGTTTCTAACATCAGGGTCAATTTCACATTGCATGCTATTCTATCCATGGATGTGCAGACTTTAGATGGGAGAGACGGATTCAATTTTAGTCGACGTACCGTCTTTTTGCTTGCCTAGTAACAACTGTCGCCGTGTTGCGGGCAACTTTATACTCACACCATGATGCATTCGTCTTTAGCCTTCCCACTTTGCATGCACCTTATTTCATTTTTGGATTGCAGCACTAACTCTCTTGGTAAACCAAGGGCAAGATTTATTTATAACTTTAGCATTACGTAGGGGCACGTGCCGATCAAAAACGGAAGTCAATTGATTATTAAGAAACTCGAGCTTTGAGTATACCGACTCGTAATTCCAACATTGATTCCAACAAATGGCGTTACAATCAGAGAAAAAAGCACTGGTATCTACAGAGCGGAAATCACGGTACGAGAAAGTAACACCAGCAGCAGGACGTTCTAACACTACATCAACAGTACAGAAGAGCAAAACATGGTCGGATATGAAAAATAGTTGGTCAAATTTAAGAATTAAGGCCAGATCAGTGGTAATAAAAAAATCTAGAATGCTTGGCCTAGCGTTATTAGCGTTTCTTGTGGGTATTTTCTCATTAACAATAGTTAGTCCAGCTGCTGATATTTGATCACGCAGTTTGATACTAATCGAATCTTTCACAAGTAAGTTTACATTAAAGTCGCCACATATAACATAACACTCATACTCAATAACATGAACAGACAAATCAGAAAAGAAGCCATCTAGCAATAAACATTTATTCGGGTTATATACGCATGAAACAAGTATTTTGGTGATACCATCTGTAACCTCTGAAATAATATATTCAGTACCACAACCTTCAGATTTAGCAAGAGTTTTGATTTTGAGCGATTTTCTGCAATATATAGCTACCCCACCCCCTTTTTTGTGCTTTCGATCATTTCGCACAACATTATAGTTGCTAATGCAGCAATGTAGGTCAGCGACATGTTCACCGAACCAGGTCTCAGATATACAAATGATATCTACCAACGAATTATTAAAAATATATCTAACATAGTCCATCTTATCAGAGCACAGGCTCCGTGCATTAAAGTGAACTACGTTAAGATCATTCGCTTGTTTACACAGTATATCCAACATCACCTTGTGTTTATCATTAGTGCCGAATATTTGTTGAACAGTCACGTTAAATGATACACAACTTCAATGAAAACATCAATGCAAACATTTCTAATCAGCAGTAAAACAAATATGCAAATTTGCCTAGTGATACAAGTAAAGTAAATATAAGCCAACAGAGGGCAAGTAGATAGTACAGGAAAAACAAGTGTAAGAGGAATTGAAGAAGTAAACAGGAAAAAGAAGAAGTGTAAGCAAAAATTAGAGCAAATAAGAATATAGAAAAAAGCAACACCAAACAATGAAAAAGAAATAAGAGATGTGAGAGAAAAATGCTTAGTGAAACTTATATTAAACAAAACAAATAAATCACCGCATGAGAAAATCATTCTTCCTATTCTATGATGTGGCGACAATTTCATCAATTTCTTGTTTACCATTTAAACGAGTCGCCTTCTCCCCGTCTCTTTTACGTACAAACACTTGCCCGCGTATCGAGAAAGCAGCTGCCAAATGTTTTTGGCGTTTGAGCTGGGCTGTATAATGCATAAGCTCACGTTTTGCTCTCGACAAACTTTCGTGCAGGTGAATGTTCGCTGCACCTTCAACAGCAATATCATGTAAAGTAAGAGCTCTCTTATTAGCTTTGCAGTAGCCAGCTACCGACATGAAGAGTATACTGCGGGCCTATGACGATTGAAGTTTCACGATGATTGGGAGGAAGTCGACGTCGAAGTGTGTGGGGGGCTGCTGCCACGGTTTGGTTTCGTATCAGGTACTCGGAAAATGTCTCTTACCGCTGGCATCTCATGTTTCACTGCTTTGCAAATATCGGAGAAGATCTCCAAGCAACTCTTATTTGCACAATTGGGTACGCCGTTAATTATAAGGTAAGTAGCAGCAGCTGCGTTCTCTTGCTTTTCCGACTCATTTTTCAGCAAAACCACTTTTGCCTTAAGCCCGGCAATTTCTTCACACGCTGATTCTACAGCAGTCAACCTCACATCAAAGAGTTTGACAGTGGTCTTAATACTTCGCAACTCTACTTCAATGTCATTGAATCGCTGCATAAGTCGCTCTTCACTACTCTTTATGTTCCCACTCAAATTCGCCACCATGCTCTCCAGTTTACTCTCCATATGTTTCATTTGTTTCAGCCATTGCGCCGCTTGTGGGCTCTCACCATCTCTAACTTTGCCATAAAGCGGGGCATTGCCCTTCGGCGGGGACAACTTTGTGCTTCTTGTCACTTTTTTATCAACCGTAGACATTAGAAAAATTTATGGAAATCAATATTTACGCGGAAAAAGTTAACTATAATATACTATTTCAATGCACGGGAGACAAGCAACAGATTAGCACTCAGTTTTTGGCTACTTTACGTGCATGTACAAATTATTATTACAGGAAAAAGTGACAAAACCAGCAGCACGACACAAACACGTCTACAATTGCATATTATACACTCAAAGAAAAAAACTCATTAAAAAAAAAAAAACAAAATTTTTTAAGCCTTGCTTATACCGTTCGGGGTCGGTAAAAAAAAATACGGGACACGACCCGCCAATTTGTAGAAAAATTAAAAGGAGTACGATGCATATTGGAAGTGGACCTCGGCCTAAACTATCTTCGGAGGTTATCGCGTCTTGAATTTAATTACTTTATTTAATTAAGTGAAGCTATATAAAAGTGAATGAAAAAAGTTAGATATTGCCAATTTTGTATTAAATCGAAGAACGTTACTATTTACTTTCCAGTGTCTCCTATTTCAATAGCAAAGTTGGGTGCAAAACTACTTTTTTGGAAAATATATTTATGGGAGTCTTATAGATGAAAAAACGTCTCAAATCTTTCTATTGCAGTTCATTGTGTTAGTTTCTGACCAAATTCGATTTCTGGACATTTCATCAGATCCAAAGCAGGATTGTAAAACAAAAGCGGTTCAATAGTTTATTAAAGAGAGGAGAGTCTACTAAACTTTTCAGAATTGTACCCAATCAAACGGTAATGGGTTAGGACATTCAAAAGTAAATCAGAGCTGACAAAAACAAAACACCATCAAAACAAAGAGATTAATTTATTTATTTTCTTCCTTTCGAAAGATGAAATAGCTATAAATTTTTATAATTCGCTACACTCGTAAGTTTTTTTATTGGAGAAATAAAAAAATTCCCCATCGGTTTGTAAAATTGTAAGGTTTAGGCTATTTCTATTGTTAACAATATAAAAATGATTCAAACATAGCACATAAATCGAATAGGACACCTTGTGAACTGCTTAGTAATCTACATATTTTTAAGGTAACATTTCATATAATGATTCAAATTTTAACTGATCAATATTTCAATAATTCTAGGTCTTCGTCATAGAGTGCAAACCTGACAAAACGCATTATAAATTGTTTAGACGGCAGCCAAAAAAAATAGATTACTTTCATTGAAACGGTCCGCTTTTTTGCTTATAGCCACTACATGATACTATTATTTTGATGGGTTGATGTAGCAGAGCAGAGACTTCCAAGCTGCAAAAAATCTCATTCTTGACAGAAATGTTACTTAGCGGGCTTAAACTCTCAGCTGATAACATATAATTGTTAGTATTAGGGAAGAATTTTGAATGTGACCAGGTGCGTTTTATGAGTAAACCTGATACTCCTCCCATAAATAAAAATAAATTTTAATAGGTGAACAATATTTTTATTTTTCATCATCTTATACAATTACTTACTTTAAAATATGAAAAACAAAGCTATTGCCATTAAATAATAGGTTCTTAACACTATTTTCGTGGAAAATATATAAGTTTAGCCACTTTGTACATTTTAGAACATATCTTTTTTTATGAATAGGTACAGCTAGCCCAAAAAGCTCAACTCAAAGCAGCACTGAAAGCAGCACTTCAGGTAATTTTATTATTATTATTACTTTTATTATTATATTTATAACTATATATTTATTATTATTATAACTATATATAACTGCTTAGATCCGATCTCACAGCTCACTGTTATTTTTAGTAATTGAATAATTTTGTAAAATAATCTTTAGATTACCAAGCAGATCTCCCATGGTATAACAGAATCATGTAACGCGTTATTACGTGCTTTTAACTTGCTATAGATTTTTGAAATCCCGAGGAAAAATCTCAATTCTAGGTATCTTAAAATTAAAACCAAAATAAAAGAACGTAACTTGAAATATATGAAACCCTTAAAATGAGTGCACGACAAAAGCAAGCAACTTTTAAAGAGACCCAATTATGGCTCCATATATTGCACCTTTGGGCAAAAAATTTAAACAGGCAAATTCTATAATATTCTACGAAGCTCCTCGAAAAGTTTCGTTGCCCAATCAGCGATACATTCTGAAATTTCGTCATTGTAAAAATGTCTGAAGTTACATGATTTTTTTAAAGCACCAAGATTAATGTCTGAAAAAAAATTTTTTTTTTTGGTACGTGCTTTTGTTATGACACAAAAAGGATTTTATATGAAATGCTAACATAATGTCATTTAAAAGGCGTGGACTTTACGTTTAACACTGCCAGCCCCACATGTATAAAAAACTATAGAGCTTAGGTTATCCCAAATTATAAATGTATTTTGAATAACTTGAAGTTTAAGGGAGATATGGACTTCGTTACGCTCTTTTTTTTTTGTTTTATCACGGACTAGTTAATAACTATATAATCTCTAAATTACAACGCAAAACTAATTTTTGCCGACTCTTTTTAAAAACGATTTTGTATTGGGAACAGCAGCTTTGACCTCACTTATTTTTATTTATTTTTTCTTATAATTGTATTAATGACATATTTTTCTATATAAATAGGTTCTGCTGAAACAACTCCCACAACTTCAAAAGTCACTACAGGTAATTTTATAAATCTTACCCAAAATATTTCTGAAAAATGCTTGAAATAGTTTTTAATAACAAAGCTATTTGAAATGGATAATTTTCCATTTTTCTTAAAAACCAATGAATATTACTTATACAGTAAACTGGATATATTTTGGGATGGTGGGTGGAGCGCGCACGACTCTGATACATGGCACCACCACCCGAAGCTTGCTGACGGAACTCACAATTTTTATACACAGCTGAACAGAGCTCACAGAGTATATTAACTTTGTTCGCATAACCGTAATCCGTAACGGCATAAACTAATCGAGTTAGATATACACACTTCTATATATCAAAATGATCTGGGTGAAAAAACAAATTCATTTAGGCATGTCCGTCCGTCTGTAAACACGAAAACTTGAGTGTATTTTGAGGTATCTTGATTAAATTTGGTATGCAGGTTCCTGTGCGCTCATCTCAGATCGCTATTTAATATTAACGAAATCGGACTACTACCACAGCGTGGCATCGCCCACTTTTAAAAGAAGGTAGTTTAAAATTTTGCAAGCTGTAATTTGGCAGTCATTGAAGATATCATAATGAGCATGACATTTAATATCTTTACAAACAAAAAACCTAATATCTTTACAGTATAAAAGTAAATTACGTCAACATTCGACTCCAGTAATGATATTGTGCAACAAAATACAAATATAAAAGAAATTTTCAAAACGGGAGTAACTCCGCCCTTTTCATTTAATTCGTCTAGAATACTTTTAATGCCATAAGTTGAACAAAAATTTACCAATCCTTGTGAAATTTGATAGGGAAATAGATTCTACGACGATAACTATTTTCTGTGAAAATGGGCTAAATCGGTTGAAGCCACGCCCAGTTTTTATACACATTCGACCGTCTATCCTTCCGCTCGGCCGTTAACACGATAACTTGAGCAAAATCGATATATCTTTACTAAACTCAGTTCTCGTAATTACCTGAACTCACTTTGTATTGGTATAAAAAATGGACGAAATCCGACTATGACCACGCGCACTTTTTCGATATCGAAAATTACGAAAAATGAAAAAAATGCAATAATTCTATACCAAATACGAAAAAAGGGATGAAACATGGTAACTGGATTAGTTTATTGACGCAAAATATAACTTTGGAAAAAACTTTGTAAAGTGGGTGTGACACCTACCATATTAAAAAATAAAATAAATGTAAGGCGCGATAACCCCCGAAGAGATCTAAGGCCAAGCTTCTCTTCCAATTTGCGTCGTGCTCCTATTGATTTCCCTACAAATCGGCCAGACAGGACCTACATGTTTTATGCCGACTCCGAACGGCATGATGGCATGACGGCAGATAAGTTTTCACAGAGAGCTTTTCATGGCAGAAAGACACCCGGAGCGCTTGCCAAACACTGCCGAGGGACGACCCCGCTTAGAAAAATTTTCTTCTAATTGAAAAACCTTATTTCTAAAATTTTGATGTTTCTTTGCCCGGGGTTTGAACCTAGGGCATACTGTGTGGTAGGCGGAGCACGCTACCATCACACCACGGTAGCCGCCAACCATATTAAGTAGAAGAATATGAAAAGGTTCTGCAGGACGAATTAAAAAACCCTTATATATATAAATAAATTAACGGTATCCAACAGATGATGTTCTGGGTCACCCTGGTCCACATTTTGTTCGATATCTGGAAAACGCCTTCACATATACAACTACCACCCACTCCCTTTTAAAATCCTCATATCCATATCGTACAAGCACATTACAGAGTCTCCCCTGGTCCACCTTTATGGTGATATATCGAAAAGGAGCCCACCTATAGAACTAGGGCCCACTCCCTTTTATAATACACATTAACACATTTCATTTGTTACCCATATCGTACAAACAAATTCTAGAGTCACCCCTGGTCCAACTATATGGCGATATATCGAAAAGGCGTCCATCCAATGAACTAAGGCCCACTCCCTTTTAAAATACCCATTAACACCTTTCCTTTGATACCCATATCGTACAAATAATTTCTAGAGTCACTCCTGGTCCACCTTTATGGCGATATCTCGAAAAGGTGTCCACCTATAGAATCAAGGCCCACTCCCTTTTAAAATACAAATTAGCACATTTCATTTGATACCCATATCGTACAAACAAATTCTAGAGTCACCCCTGGCCCAACTTTATGGCGATATCTCGAAAAGGCGTACACCTATAGAACCAAAGCCCACGCCCTTTTAAAATACCCATTAACACCTTTCGTTTGATACCCATATTGTACAAACGCATTCTAGAGTCACCCTGGTCCACCTTTATGGCGATATCTCGAAAAGGCGTACACCTATAGAACTAAAGCCCACGCCCTTTTAAAATACTCATTATCACCTTTCATTTGATATCCATATCGTACAAACAAATTCTAGAGTCACCCCTGGTCCACCTTTATGGCGATATCTCGAAAAGGCGTCCACCTATAGAACTAAGGCCCACGCCCTTTTAAAAATCTCATTAACACCTTTCATTTGATACACATGTCATACAAACACATTCCAGGGTTACCCTAGGTTCATTTTCCTACATGGTGATTTATATATATGGTGAGTACGTAATGTTCGGTTACACCCGAACTTAGCCTTCCTTACTTGTTCTTTATATTCGAAGTACAAGTTTGTAGCACAAAATCATCGAGGTGGCAAATTTTGTTGAAGTATAAATGTAAAAATGTAATAATTATTCGCTTCCATTAGTTAGATTATAATGTATAAATTACCATTTCATTCGATTTATAGCGAGAAGTAATACAAACAAGTAAGAAAGTCCAAGTTCTTGTGAAACCAAATAACAGACCCAGCTGTGCATTTGAAACATTGTTTGTTGTTTGCTTTGTGTGGCTAGTAGTGTTATAAGACTGCGCAGTAATACATATATGGTTATATTCTGAACTCATTTTCGTTCAAAAAAGTAAAAAGGATACAGAGGCTTCCACTAATCAACTTGAGAGCATGCAGTTCAACAGTTTTAGCTTTGAAAAAAAATTTTGGAAAGAGTAACGAAAAAGGTGCGGGTTACGCCCATTTTCAAAATTTGTTGAAGTTTTATTCTTAGCTCCACCATACCTCTACTGAGGTAGAATATCAATCAAATGTAGTTAAATACCATAGAGTTATTGCAACTTTGTTAAGGTTAGACTTATAGGAAAAGTGGATGTGGTCCTTAACCGATCCTGATTATCTTAACTCAGTCTATATAATTTGGCAAGGATAGTATCTCTGACAAATTTCAATTGAAAATAAATTTAACGGATTTTGATTTACGATGTTAAACTTGTTAAATTTCCAAATTTTTTTCTTCTAAATGTGGGTGGCGCCACGACCATATTCCAAATTTTTTTCGAATTTAAATTTTGCGTCACAAAACCTATCCACCTATCGAATTTCATAGTCTTAGCGGTATTCGTTTTTGAGTTATCTCATTTTATCCATATATTTTAGTTATCGTCCGATTTCTTTCATTTTCAATACCCGTCTATTCTGAGTCCAGATAATCCCGTATATTGAATTTGGTTAAGATATCTCAATATTTCTTCAAGTTATCGTCTTAACGGACAGACGGACATGGCTTTAGCAAATTTTTTTTTTTTTTTATGCTGATGATTTTGATACATGGAAGTGCATTTAGAAAATTAATTGCATTATTTTCGCAAGTTTTCCAAAATAATTTTTATACCCAATTCACATTCCACAAAAGCCTTCAACTTTGGGATACTACAACTACCACCACTCAATTTTAAAACCCTCATTAATACCTTTAATTTGATACCCATATCGTACAATCACATTACAGAGTCACCCCTGGTCCACCTTTATGGCGATATCTCGAAAAGGAGCCCACCTGTAGAACTAAGGCCCACTCCCTTTTAAAATACTCATTAACACCTTTCATTTGATACCCATATCGTACAAACAAATTCTAGAGTCAGCCCTGGTCCACCTTTAGAGCGATATCCCTAAATGGCGTCCACCTGTAGAACTATGGCCCACTCCCTCTTAAAATACTCTTTAGTACCTTCCATTTGTTACACATGTCATACAAACACATTCCAGGGTTACCCTAGTTTCATTTTCCTACATGGTGAGTTTCCCTCATTTTGTCTCCATAGCTCTCAACTGAGTATGTAATGTTCGGATACACCCGAACTTAGCCTTCCTTACTTGTTTTATATTCAGCTGAGCAGAGCTCACAGAGTATATTAATTTTGTTCGCATAATGGTATCCCGTAACGGTATAAACTAATCGAGATAGATATAGACTTCTATATCTCAAAATAATCTGGGCGAGAAAAGAAATTCATTTACCCATGTCCGTCCGTCTGTCCGTAAACACGATAACTTGAGTAAATTTTGAGGTATCTTAATGAAATTGGGTATATATTTTCCTGGTCATTCATCTCAGAGCGCTGTAATACCTTTCATTTGATACACATGCCATACAAACACATTCCAGGGTTATCCTAGGTTCATTTTCATACATGGTGATTTTCCCTTATTTGGATGAAGGATGAAGGAAAATCATTCCAAAAACGTCACCCTTGGTCCTCAATTTGGTCAATATTTCCCAAATATATGTGATATGGAATAAAAACCACTTATAAACCATTGACGAAACCAACGCAACTAAGCTCTCAGCTGAGTATGTCATGTTCGGTTACACCCAAACTTAGCCTTCTTACTTTTTTTTTTTTTTTGTTTTTTTTTTTTTGTGGAGGAGTCGATGATGGGGAACGGGTCGTCAAGCGTCGAAATCAGGTACAAAAAAGATATCCTCAGCTGAGTGTAATACTTTAATAAATAGAAAACAAATATTAGAAACATACAAACACAGTCTTTTTTATAGAAAGAAGGGAGGCCGAACTATGAAATGTGTTTGAGTGAGAGTTATAATCCTGGCATAAACACCGAAAAAGTTCATTCCTACTAGCGCGAGTTGAAAGATAAATGAGCTTTAACCGGTTAGTATAAGGTGGAAGATTAAATAAAGAGTCCGAATGAAAATATTTTAAGGAAAAAAATAAAAATTGTTTTTGTATGATTCTAGCATGGACTTGATAGCGAGAGTTCAAGATAAACGAGCCGTATTCTATTATTGGCCTAACTAATGTTGTAAAAAGAGCTTTAGTCTAGAAAAACACATAGTTTTATATTTACATTCCAACAAGTTACTAAATAACGATCCTGAATGGACGAGTAGAACCTAAAAAGTTATATACCGTCAGCACATACTAAAATTGCTTACAACTTTACTGAAGTAGCAATATTGTTTATGAAGAGCAAGAAGAGAAGTGGACCAAATTGGCTGCCTCGCGGAACACCAGAAGAAACGTCTATGGAGACGAAATATGAGTTTTAAATACGATCACTAAGATAGGAAGATATCCAATGGGTAAAAGCGGATTGAAATCCAAGCTGACCAAGCTTGTAAACAAGAAGAGAATGTCACGTTTTGTCGAGAGCTTTACAGAAATACGTGTAAATTACTTCAGTGTGAAGATTTTGTCTAAAACGGGAGTTTTGAACTCCACGGAATTGGTAATGATAGAGATATCCTTACAGAATTGTTGAAATATAGAAGATATATTTATTTATTTATTTATAATAAGATATGAAAATTTAAGCTGATGGGTAATGAAAGCTGCAAATAACTTTGAGATGGCAGACAGGTTAGCTATATACCTTTAGTTTTCTACAGAAGATCTACTCAAGTTTAAGAGACTAAACATTAAATCAGATTGCTTCGTATCATGTACCAAACCGAAGGGGAAAAAAAAATATTATAGATGAAGTAAATTAAAAAAATTTTTTTTTTTTTAATTATTTTGATGTATTATTTTCATGAGAAGTTTGTGACACACATTTAATTGTAAGGTTTTTACATGAAATTTACTTATAACATAACTTTCTCAATGAATAGGGGCTGCTGGAGGAAATGATGCAACTTCAGGAAATAATCAAAACGCTGATTCAGGTAATATAATTAATTCTTACCAATTCCTTTAGAAGTTGATGATTTTAATTATTATAATACTAACAATGTTAAAACATTTAATATTGTAACGAATTTACTGCAATTCCCCTTATTTGCCACCTTCTCCTAACGTTCGAATCACTAAACTGTTAATAAATAACTCCACTATTCAATAATGCAAAATGGTCATTATTAAAGTACTTCAGAATAACACTACTATTGCTCGCCAGATAGCGTCTTAAATCAAACTGATTGTCGTGCCTCTACTGTTGCTGCCTTTTATACTGTCTGGTTTCCTCGTTGCATACTTCTAGGTTTTCTACTTCCAGAACTTACTAATTAGTTATCAGCTATAAAATTACTCAGCTGTAACTACAGATGCATGATTTTATAGCTTCTCTCATACCCCATGCGCGTGTATATGTGAGCAACATTTGCACAACCATTGCATACTTTCGGGAGTATCTGAGATATATGCTTGTGGTTGTGCGTTGCTATTCCGCTGCGTGCACGTACATATGTGTAGACATAATGATTGAATTAGTGATGTGCATACAAGTCACTGCTTAGCATCGGCTTAGAGATGAAAGTATCCCTTAGTGCTGCTAATATTCGTCCTCCACGTAAGTCCGATCGTCCCGATCAGAAAAATCTCTCGATCTAAACCCTGCTAGCATCTCCAAATGAACCACCCCTCTATTTCGTGGTTTCCCAATGGTTTGTATGCGGTAGCTGGTATCACTGATCTTTTTCACAACTTTGTACGGGGCCTTCCCAACTGCACCGAAATGGATGGAACACCTTTCGGGTTATATAACAGTACCAAATCTCCTGCCAAGAAACCTTCCGAATTATTGTACTCATCGTATCTGCGTTTCATCTTACTACTCATTATCCTGTATCGTTCCCTCGCACTCTGTTGTTTGGCCAATGAACTACTTCGCAGAGCTTGCGCTTGACGGATTGGCTTCGCATAATAAGTAACGTTCCCACGTTTCACAAAAATGGTGCGCCCTGGCTTGAAACTATCCTCACATTCCTTCTGGGAAATTCTTTCCTTCGTTTTCGTACGTCCCTTTGGTTTTGTCAATGCCAGTATTTCTCTCGCAGGTACTTTTGATTTCGCTTTATTTGACCCATTGGATCCATCAACCTTTACCTTTGAATTTCGTGGTCTTTGTCGAGTCTTCCCCACCAGTACTCGATTACTGCTGAACCCTTTTTCCAAACTAAAGTTAAGTGGTATATCCTGGTTCTTATAACGCATACTCCTTCTCAGCATGTCGATCCTGATGTCATGGTCAACTAAGAAGTCCACTCCCAATATGACTTCATCAATAATATCCGCTACAAAGAATTTGTTTAGAACCATGACCTACCAAATTAAGACTTCACAGATCACTTCTCCCTGGACTTGGTTATACTCGCCAGTGACCGTACGCAACCTTGCCCCAGGTAATGCTTTACTCTCCTGTAGACCAAATCAGATCGAATCAAGGAATGACATGCGCCCCTATTTACAGTCAATACACGTTCTTTTCCATCGATATTCCCTCTGACGGTACGACTGCTTGATTTCTTTCCAATTTGCGACACAGATATCACAGGACATTCAATAGCTGGGGCAAGTTTCCGATCTTTACATCTGACTCGCTCTTGCTTATCTCCTCCAGCTTTGCGTTTTCGGTCACCCAAGTTGGAACTACTAGGACCGGTGCTGCAATGAGGAGCAATGTGGCCGATTTCACCATTATTCTTCTGTTGCTTCTAAAATATCGTCTACCCACTCTGGCCTTTCTACTTCCACACGTTGAGCTTTGTACGCTGACTTACTCAAAAGTGAGGCTGTTTCCTGAGTCAGTGCATGCGATACTGTTTCAGCAAATGTTAGTTTTGGATTCGCATATGTAGCTCGTTTCGTTTCCACATCTCGTATGCCATATATGAAGCTCTTGATTTTTACCCTCACGGCGTATTCCACGGGTGCGTCCGCATTTGCTAGGTGGGCCAGTCTTTCGATATCCGACGCAAACTCCTGCAAAGTTTCATTCGCTTTTTGGTAGTGGTTTTTCAACTAAATTCGGTATATCTGTTTCCTGTGTTCGCTTCCGTATCGCCTCTCTAGAGCGCTCATCAATGTTTCATAGTTGTTCCGTTCGTTGTTGTTGTTGTTGTTGTAGCAATGCTCGCCCCACTTAATAGCCGCGACCGATCACTAATTGTCATAAATATCCTCTAACGGGAGTCCAAGGAAACTTGCCGTTTCAACAGGGGTAGACGATAAGGAAAGGGGTGTTAGAGACGTTGGTTCCACATTACAATTGAAGAGATGGGTGGTGTCATGTGGGAACACATTGCAAGCGGGGCATACATTTTGTATGTCGGGGTTGATTCTGGATAGGTAAGAGTTTAACCTGTTACAGTATCCAGAACGAAGTTGAGCAAGAGTGACACGCGTTTCCCTGGGGAGTATGCGTTCCTCTTCCGCAAGTTTTGGATAATTTTCGTTAAGTACCGGATTCACCGGGCAATTCCCGGCATAAAGGTCCAACGCCTGTTTATGGATTTCACCAAGGACCTGCTTGTGTTTTTTCACTTCATACGGCTGGGTTCTCAGGTGCCGTATTTCCTCAAAATGCTTACGGAGATGACTCCTTAAGCCCCTAGGCGGTGCTGGTTCATCAATCAGATGTCTGTTGGGATGACCAGGTTTCTGGGTATTCAACAGGAACTATTTGGTCAGCATCTCATTTCTCTCCCTGATGGGGAGTATTCTCGCCTCATTATGCAGATGGTGTTCTGGGGACACAAGAAGACAGCCCGTGGCGATTCTGAGAGCAGTATTTTGGTATTGTTCCGTTCGTACTCTGGAATAGTCTGTAAGATTTCCGCTGCAGGCCTTTTCAATGCCACGAACAGTGCAGCAACTTTATCTTCCTCATTCCAATTGTTCACTGCTGCAGTCTTCTCAAAATGTAGCTTAAAGACCTGGAAAGGAACAGAGCCGTCAAGAGAAGGTGCTTTTACCTTTGGATTACCCGCTGAAGCAGCTGGGTGATTTATTTGCAACTCCTGTATATGACCTCTCAAAGCTTCTATGTCGGCATCAATTTTATCTTCGAGCTGTACAATTTTTGTATCCTGTGCTTCCAGCTTTGTTGTTACCCTTGCTTCATGTGCTTCTAACTGCGAAGACATTTGTGCCACCTGCAATGATAAGCGCTCCTCTTGTGTTTTCAACTGCTATGCCATATACGTATCCTCTTCTTCTAGTTGAGATGACATACCCGTTGAAATTTGTGATGATATTTCTGAAATGCGTGTCATTTGTTCTTCCAGTTGAGATGTTATTCGTTCTGTTATACGTATTTCCTGGGTTTCCATTTTTGTCGATATCTGTGATAACAAAGCCAATATCGCATTATTCTCGCCGCTTGCTACTGGACTCGGACTTCCGTTCTTCTATTCCATTTTTGTTGTTGCCTCTACCCCATCAGGATGAAAGACATCATCGTCCACATTAATTCCTTCCGACTCCATAACTTATCATAGCCGTGCTTGAGGTTCGATCTTATTGCCGTTTGTATTCAATCCGCGGCTCTCCAGCTCTTTCTTCAGTTGCTGGATCCCCAATTCACTCAACTTTGCCATGTCCGGGTTGTACTCGCAATATTCGGAGTTTATTCAACAATTCTTCTTCTGACACCAATTGTTACGAATTTACTGCATTTCCCCTTATTTGCAACCTGCGTTCGAATCACTAAACTGTTGAATAAATAACTCCACTATTCAATAATGCAAAATGGTCTTTATTAAAGTACTTCAGAATAACACTACTATTGCTCGCCAGATAGCGTCTTAAATCAAACTGATTGTCGTGCCTCTCCTGTTGCTGCCTTTTATACTGTCTGGTTTCCTCGTGGCATATTTATAGGTTTTCTATTTCCAGAACTTACTAATTATCAGCTATAAAATTACTCAGCTGTAACTACAGATGCATAATTTTATAGATTCTCTCATGCCCCATGCGCGGGTATATGTGAGCAACACTTGCACAATCATTGCATCGGGAGAATCTCAGATATATGCATGTGGTTGTGCATTGCTTTCCCGCTGCGTGTACCTACATATGTGTAGAGATAATGATTGAATTATTGATGTGCATACAAGTCACTGCTTAGCATCGGCTTAGAAATGATAGTATCCCTTAGTGCTACAAATATTCGTTACAATATTATGAATTATTTTTTTCAATTTCTTTTTTTTCTATATAT
Organism: Eurosta solidaginis; assembly: GCF_040869045.1. NCBI lineage: Eukaryota > Metazoa > Arthropoda > Insecta > Diptera > Tephritidae > Eurosta > Eurosta solidaginis. Next base: position 289,028,623 of record NC_090319.1, on the reverse strand, counting down.
ATATGCTGTTTGTGACTGTGATGGGCTTTCAGGCAACACTGCAGGCAACAATCCAGGTAACACTTCAGGCAATACTCCAAGCAACACTCCAGGCAATACTTCAGGCAACACTCTAGGCAACACTCCAGGCAACACTTCAGGCAACACTCCAGGCAACACTTCAGGCAACACTTCAAGCAACACACCAGGCAACTCTCAGACCGGCAATGGAAACAGTAATACAGGTAGGCATAGGTACATGCGAGTGCACGAATTTTTCTTGTAAGTTTCAAAATTTTCTACCACGATAACAAGCCACTCAATAATTGACTTCAAATAAATCATCATCATTAATTGGCGCTTAACCTTACTATTTCGGTCACACAAAAAAGAGGTATCTCCCTCCTTAATTCTTTACTTTGAATTAAACTTGGTCTAAGGGGTCGTGAGTTGGAACTAACCAGCATTTAAATCCAATCGCGGGCTTATTTATTTATTATACTCAGCGTGCTTTGCACACAGATTATATAAACTTTGATTGGGTAACAGTTGATTGTACAGGCATAAAGGAATCGAGATAGATATAGACTTCCATATATCAAAAGCATAACTATCGAAAAAAATTTCGTTAACACGATAACTAGAGTAAATATTGAGATATATTCACCAAATTTGATACACCAGCTTACCTGGGCCCAAAATAGATTGGTATTGAAAATGAGCGAATTCGGATGATAACCACGTCCACTTTTTATATATATAACATTTTGGAAAACACAAAAAACCTGATTATTTAGTAAATAATACACCTAGAATTTTTAAACTTGACGTGTGGACTGATATTGAGACTCTTGATAAAAATTTGGAAACACTTTTTAAAATGGGCGTGGTACGCCCACTTGTGATAAAATCAATTTTACAAATATTATTAATCATAAACCAAAAATCGTTAAACCTATCGTAACAAAATTCGGCAGAGAGTTGCCTTTACTATAACGAATGCTTTGGAGACAAATTAACGAAATCGGTTAAGGATCACGCCCACTTTTATATACAAGATTTTTAAAAGGGTCGTGGACGAATAAAATGAAATATATCTTTGCAAAAAAGAGCTTTATATCAATGGTGTTTCACTTCCCAAGTGGATTTATAACAGTAAATAGGAAAAACTTCAAATTTTAAAAAATGGGCGTGGCACCACCCCTTTTATGACTAAGCAATTTTCTTTGTTTCGGGAGCCAAAACTCGAAGAAAAATTAACGGATCTTAACAAAATTTGGTACACAAATTTACTCTATAGCAGGAAATATTTTTAGAAAAAACGGACGAGATCGGTTAAAGACCACGCCCATTTTTATATAAAAGATTTTTAAAAAGGTCATGGACTAATAAAATACGCTATATCTTTGCAAAAAACAGATGTATAAGAATAGGATTTTACTTTCTAAATTGAATTATAACATTAAATTGGAAAACACTAAAATTTTTGAAAATGGGGGTGGCACCGCCCCTTTTATGGCTAAGCAAATTTCTATGTTTCGGGAGCCATAACTCGAAGAAAAATTTATACATCGTAACAAAATTGGGTACACATATTTTCCTTATAGCAGAAAATATTTCTAGTAAAAATGGGCGGGATCGGTTAGAGACCACGTCAACTTAGATATAAAATATGTTTAAAAGGGTCGTAGACTAGAATAATAAGCTATAAATTAGCAAAAACTAGTTTTGAATCAATTATATTTAACTTATCAAGTTTTACTGTAAGAGGAAATGGGGAGACATTTTTCCTTTAAAACGGGCGGTGTCACGTGTTATGTATAAAAGTAATATATCTGAAAGGAAATGTACAATTGAAGTTCACGCTAAGTATATAATGTTCGGTTACGCCCGAACTTAGACACCTTTACTTGTTTTTTTGTTTTTGCGGTGTAGTCGTTAATGGCAGCGGTTTGTCAAGAGTCAAAATTTAAAAGTAATCAGGTACAGAATAGGTATCATCAGCTGAGTGTAACACTTTAATATATAGAAAAAAAGATTAGAAACATACAAAGAACAGTCTATTTTATAGAAAAAAGGGAGTCCCAACTATCAAATGCGTTTGAGTGAGAGTTATAGTCCTGGCATAAACACCGAAAAAGTTCATTCCTACTAGCAAGAGTTGAAAGATTAATGAGCTTTAACCGGTTAGTTTAAGGTGGAAGATTAAATAAAGATTCCGAATGAAAATATTTTGTGGCAAAGAATAAAAATAGTTTTTGTATTGATTCTATCATGGACTTGATAGCGATAGTTCAAGATAATCGAGCCGTATTCTATTACTGACCTAACTAATATTGAAAAAAGAGCTTTAGTCGAGAAAAACACATAGGAGAGGCATATAATTTACATTCTTCCAAGTTACTAAATAACGGTCCTCAATCGACGAGTAGGGCTTAAATAGTTATATACCGTAAGCGCAAGCTACATTTTTTAAAATTTTACTGTAGTAGCAATATTGTTTATAAAGAGCAAGAAGAGAATTGGACCAACTTGGCTGCCCTGCGGAACAGCAGACAAAATGTCTATGGTGACGAAATGTTAGTTTTTAGTACGATCATCAGGATAGGAAGATATCCAACGGGTTAAACCGGGTTGAATTCCAAGCTGAGCAATCTTGTAGACAAGAAGAGAATGTCATGTTTTGTCGAGAGCTTTACAGAAATCCGTGTAAATTACATCAGTGTGAAGATTTTGTCTGAAACGTGAGTTGTGAACTCCAAGAATTTGGTAATGGTAGATTACAGAACCCATGTTGACAGCTTGAATTAGAGAAGATGTAGAAAATTGAAGCTGATGGGTTAGAAAAGCTTCAAATAACTTTGAGTTGGCGGACAGATTAGCTATACCCCTTTAGTTTTCTAAATTCCTTTAGAAGTTGATAATTTTAATAACTACAACACTAACAAAGTTAAGACATTTAATATTATGTATTCAATTTCTTTTTTTTCCATATATGGATACTGTTTGTGATTGTGATGGGCTTTCAGGCAACACTCCAGGCGACTCCCAGACCGGCAGTGAAAACAGTAATAAAGGTAAGTTTAAAATTTTTTTTACCACGATAACATGTCACTCCATAATTCATGTAAATCATCATCATTAATTGGCGCTTAACCAACTAAGTGGTTTTGAACGTTTCGTAACAAGTCACGCCAACTATATTTGTTTCACTATAATTGACGACAATTGGGAGCACCAAGAGCGGAGATCAAGTCTTCCTCCACTTGTCTCTCCCAATCGGTGGAAGTTTTCCATTCTCTGCTTCCAGACTGCGATGTAGACTGAAGTACTTTCTTGGCCGGAGCGTCTTCGTCCATTGGCATAGCGTTACCTAGATAGCGAGTCCTTTCCTTTTTATTCGCTGCACCAACGACCTGTCTGCGTAAAGCTCATAGACCGCATCAATATATCACGTAAATACATTGCAGTAAATTGAGTGATCCACAAAAAACTATGTACATTACCATTAAGCCGCACCGTCTCAAAGTTATCGAACTGTAGCCCAACTACTAACAACTTAAGAGGCGCAGACAGCCCTGTATTTTACTATTTTTAAACGGGTTTATTTAGATTGACTTGACAGGCTGGTTGGTTGGCTGGCTGGTTGCCACGAATTTTGTAATTGAAATTTAAGTAACTTCCCGATAAGCTACAAGCTTGAATATTGGAATATAGTTCATACCCCGATGACAATGCAATAATAAGAAAAAAATCGCCGCTAGGTGACGCAAGGATCGAGATATTCAAAAAAATCGTATTTGTGGTCCGATTTGGCTCATATTTGGAACACATAATACATAGAAGAATAGAAAGCGACCTATAAAAAAAAACATCGCTAGGTGGCGCAAGGAAGGATTCAAAAAACATGCGCCCAACGCTTTTACTTAATTGTCTGATTAACGCCCTAGATTGATGAGGAGTGTCATTACTAGTACCTAGGACCTACCTAATTACTTTCTAGCTTTAAATATTATTATTACTTCATGTAAGAATTGTTTTCAATAAATTCGTTTAACTTAAAAATTTTTTTTATTATTTTATTATTTACAATTTTTGTGTTGAAAATTCACACCTGTTTAAAGGGTTTTCGAAGCAACACAGCCAACAATGAATTTTGCATCACTAGTTTCCTTAGATATTTTTACAGTTTTTACATTTCTCGATCTATGTTGGCTTCATATTATTTGATACTCACACGCATTCACCCCTTACTTAATGTCACGATGTATTCATCTTTATTTGAAAAAAAAAAACGAACAGTCCCTATTTTATTGTATGAATCGACTAGTTTGAATTGACAAAAACGATTAGTATCGTTTTTACTTCGCTTTCAAGAATATGTTTGTGGGTTTCGCTTTTGTTCAGATTTAACATAAAACCAATTTTTAATGCAAATTTTGTATAGCGAAATGGATAATTTACGGATATTATTGTTTTTTCTTAGTCCTGCGCTTTAAGCAATAAAACCAGACCGGTGAAGTCAGTAGTACAACAACACAAATTTTACGGCCCACATAATCCGGTCATGGATTTCCGAGTAGTATAGAGGAGGAGGAGAAATTGTTGGTGCTATTTTGCTACTTTTTTACTACTTTTTTCATGCAATATTCAAAAAAAGTCAGGCTTTGGAAAAGAGGAATCGGAAGGAAAGAGATAAGAAAAAGGATGGGTGAGAAATCAAAAGAAAAAGAAAATAGGGAGGCAGAAGGGAGATAGAGATGGTCGGGACAACGTCTGTCGGACTTGATCATAAGACTGAAAGTACTCCATGTCGTTTCGAGCAATTCTAAGGTCAGCCGAAACTACTTAAAACAAGTAAAGGTGTCTATGTTCGGGTGTAGCCGAACATTATATACTCAGCGAGAGCTTCAATTTCACATTTCATTTCAGATAAATTACTTTTCTACATAACACGTTGCACCGCCCGTTTAAAAAAAATATCTCCCGATTTCCTCTTACAATAAAACTTGATAAGTGAAATATCATTGATTCAAAACTATTTTTTGCTAAGTTATAGGTTATTATTCTAGTCTACGACCCTTTTAGACCTTTTAAACTTGTTTTATATCTAAATTGCCGTGGTCTTTAACCGATCCCGTCCATTTTTACTAGAAATATTTTCTGCTATAAGGAAAATATGTGAACCCAATCTTGTTACGATATGTAATTTTTTCTTCGAGTTATGGCTCCCGAATCATTGAGAATTGCTTAGACAAAAAAGGGGCGGTGCCACACTCATTTCTTCAAATTTAAGTGTTTTCCAATTTAATGTTATAATTCAATTTAGAAAGTGAAATTCTATTGATACAAAGCTCTTTTCCGCTAAGATATAGCTTATTATTTTCGTCTACGACCCTTTCAAAAATCTTTTGTATAAAAGTGGGCGTGATCTTTAACCGATCTCGTCCATTTTTTCTAGAAATATTTCTTGCTGTAGGGAAAACTTGTGTACCCAATTTTGTTAAGATAAAAGGGGTGGTGCCACGCCCATTTTTTTTAATTTGAAGTTTTTCCTGTTTATTGTTATAAATCCACTTGGGAAGTGAAACACCATTGATATAAAGCTCTTTTTTGCAAGGATATAGCTTATTTTATTCGTCCACGACCCTTTTAGAAATCTTTTATATAAAAGAGGAAATGGTCCTTAACCGACTTCGCTAAATTTCGTCAAAGCATTCCTTATAGTAAAAGCAACCTCAGCCGGAGTTCATTACGATAGGTTTAACGATTTTTGATTTATGATTAATAATATTTGTAAAATTGATTTCATCACAAGTGGGCGGTACCACGCCCATTTTAAAATTGTTTTCAAATTTTTATCAAGAGTCTCAATATCAGTCCACATGTGAACTTTTAGCATTCTAGGTGTATTATTTACTAAATAATCAGGTTTTTTGTGTTTTCCAAAATGTTATATATATAAAAAGTGGGTGTGGTTATCATCCGATTTCGCTCATTTTCAATAACAATATATTCTGGGTCCAGATAAGCTCGTGTAACAAATTTGGTGAGTATACCTCAATATTTACTCAAGTTATCGTGTTAACGGGCATACGTATGGACGGACGGACGGACGGATAATGGCTCAATCAAATTTTTTTTCGATACTGATGACTTTGATATATGGAAGTCTATATCTATCTCGATTCCTTTACACCTGTACAACCAACCGTTATCCAATCAAAGTTAATATACTCTGTGTGCAAAGCACGCTGAGTATAATAAAGATGTTATAAGCCAAGTACTTCTTTTTTGCCATCAGCTAAATCTACAAGCTCTGATTTTTTGAAGCATCGCTGCTTTAAAACCTCTTTCTTACTTACTTACTTAATTGGCGCTTAACCGTCTAAACGGTTATGGCCGTCCAACAAGGCGCGCCAGTCGCTCCTTCGCTCCGCCAACCGGCGCCAATTGGTCACACCGAGGGGGTTTAAATCGTTTTCCACCTGGTCCTTCCAACGGAGTGGGGGCCGCCCTCTACCTCTGCTTCCATAGGCGGGTTCCGATAGAAACACTTTCTTGGCCGTAGCATCATCTTTCATTCGCATAACATGGCCTATCCTCTACCTCTATAAATCTTAAGACCTGATGACGCTGTTTCTTTTCAATGAGCCCAACTCTTAACGTTTGTTTTACATGGGCAATAGTTAGTTCTTCGGGCCTTTTAGCGTCAATGCCGAGTTTGCACATTACAAGCCCCGCAATTACCCATCTGCAACTTTATGAATCATCACATCAATCAATCAATTATTTAAACATTTCTGATCTTATAATGCAGTTTCTTGATAATTCATTCTTTACATAGGTGGTTCGGGAAAAATCACTGATTGTTGTGGCGGTTCAGGTAATTATTATTTCGCTCAGTAAAAAATATTAATTCTACTGCTCTACTTCAATACTTCATTAGGTTCCCCAAACACAAAGGAAAAGCTTGAAGAGATTAACAGGAATGAAAAGCAATTTTATGATGACTTTGCTGAAACTAATTTGATAGGAAATATGGATAGATTATTAAGAAATCCAAGGTTGCCATACCATTCCAGGATAGCTCTCCAAAATGCTAAAGATCTTCTCCGTCGTGCTCGTTACTCTGACAGTGTAGCTTTCAAAACAACCGCTCTTGAGTCTGGAACAAATTCATATCTTTCAGCAGTTCAGTCTTTATTCAGTTCAGTCTTTTAAAATCAAACACAGATTATCAGAAAATGTGATACATTCATTAATAAAACTTTTTATATTATTATATAAGCATGCGTATACATATACACACATAATTATAAGTTTTGGTTCCAAATAATGTATTGTCTTTAAAATAAATGAATATGGTAGTGCACGAATATTACAAAAAATTTTAACAAAATTTTTATAGGGCTTTTTCCAAAAGTTGGTCGCAAAAGGATGAGCCCAACACCTGTCCAAGAACATACCAGAAATGCATCAGTGAGTAAATATGCATCTCGAGCATTTCTATTCTGTTCAAAATAATGTTTGTTACGAGCTCGACCCCTACGAAAACATACATCCTAGTTTTTTTTTCCACTAGTGGACCTGGAGATATAGGTAGATATCTATCTATCTAACTTAGAGATTGAAGTAAGGTCATGTAGCTGGACGAACAAAATATAGCACGACCACCCTAAATTCAGCAGGTACAATGAATTCAAGTCGATAAGCCCGTGCAAAATAAGTACCCTGGAATAGTTAAGTTTCTCCAATTGAAAACCATGTGTGGTGAAGTCGAAGGACACATCAAACCGGTTGCAGCATCCGAACAAAAGCATACTGACAGGGGATTAAAATTGCTTCGCATTCACCCATTCTCTAAACAAACAAGAATGTATACTCCATACTCCATATGGCAACCACGCTACTGTTGGCAGCCATAATTTCGAAATAGTAAAAGACTTCGTTTATTTGGGAACCAGCATCAACACTAGCAACAACATCATCACTGAAATCCAGCGAAGAATCAATCTTTCCAATAAATGCTACTTTGGACTAGGTAGGCAATTTAAAAGTAAAGTCCTCTCTCGGCGAATGAAAATCATACTCTACAAGTCACTTATCGTACCCGTCCTGCTTTATGGGGCAGAAGCATGGACCCTGACAACAGCAGATGAAGCGGCTTTGGGAGTGTTCGAAAGAAAAGTTCTTCGAAAGATTTATGGACCTCTACGGGTTGGCGATGGCGAGTACCGAAGAAGATTTAATGATGAGCTCTACGAGCTATAAGCAGACATAGACATAGTCCAGCGAATTAAAACGCAGAAGCTGCGCTGACTAGGCCATGTTATGCGAATGAAAGATGATGCTCCGGCCAAGAAAGTGTTTCTATCGGAACCCGCCTATGGAAGCAGAGGTAGAGGGCGGCCCCCACTTCGTTTAAAGACCAGGTGGAAAACGATTTAAACTCTCTTGGTGTGACCAATTGGCGCCGGTTATCGGAGCGAAGGAGCGACTGGCGCGCCTTGTTGGACGGCCATAACCGTTTGGACAGTTAAACGCCAATTAAGTAAGTATACTCCATACATTTGTTATATCCAGAGCAAGTAATTACGTAGTCTTAATGCCTGAAATATTTGATGAGGACTAACAGGCCAATTTCGCGATTCTTAAAGATCAACCTCAAACACAGTAAAGTGGCATGGAGCGAACTCATTTTCATACCCTTCTGTTCTTATACACAGGGTATTGTTACATTGATTGGAAAACGGTTGATTGTACAGGTATAAAGGAATCTAGATGGATATAGACTTCCAAATATCAAAATCATCAGTTACGAAAAAATATTTGATTAAGCCATGTCCGCCCGTCCGTCGCTCTGTGCGTCCGTTAACATAATAGCTTCAGCAAATATTGAGATATCTTCACTAAATTCGGTATACGTGCTTATCTGGACCCAGAATAGATTGGTATTGAAAATTTGCGAAATCGCACGATAACCACGCCCACTTTTTCGATATCGAAAATTTAGAAAAATTTAAAAAATTAGATAATTCAAAAACGAATACCTTTAAGCTAATGAAATTTGGTAAGTGGATTGGTTTTATAATGCTAAACATAAATCCAAAAATGCTTTGCAATATGGGTGTGACACCACCCACATTTAGAAGAAGAAAATTTGGAAGTTTAACAAGCCGCACACCAAAAGCCTTTACAGATATTAATAATAATAATAATAAACCCAACGGATTAATACCCTCCAAAGCCTGCGCGATCGGTGCGAGGAGCCCATCCGCATGACGCACGCATTTGTTATTGCCGAGTTGTTAATAGGCGGGGGTTTGTTAAGCGTGGAGATCTAAAACTGCTCAACTACAAAATAAATATCATCAGCTGAGTACTATACATAACAGTTAGAAATTATATATATACTACATTGTTAAATAAGTGAACATTTTTAATTTATTTGATTTTTTTTTTTTTTGTGTTAAGAGTTAAGAGAGGATAAGACAATTTTCTTTATAGTAAAAAGTGAATCCATTATATCATATGAATTAGAATGAGTGTTAAAATCATGACACGAACACCGAAAAGGTTCATTTAATTCTAAAATGGTTCTACACTGCCTCAAAAGAAGAGGTTTGTAATGTCTTGACAACCGTGATAGGACCTTAAAGTTTACTTCGTTCAAAGGAATTGGACTAGAAATCAGTCAACAGACTAATATAAGTTGGAAGATGATACGCAGAGTCCCACTGAAAATTCCTTAAAGAGAATAGTAGAAATTGCTTTTGTATTCATTCGAGTCTATCTGCATGAACTCGATATTGTGGATTCCAGACTATTGATCCGTATTCTAGTATCGGTCAAACTAAAGTGATCAAAAGAGCTTTAGTTACATAAGGGTCACTAAATTCTTTGTACCACCGTTTCACGAATGAAAGAAACCCTCTAGCCTTATTGACAGTATCATTAATATGAAGGTTGAAACTAAGTTTAGCATCTATCGTGACTCCCAAGTCCACAAAATAGTTTACTGATAGAAGAGAAAAATTATAATTACGTAAGAGGCTGCTGGCAAAGATCTTCGAGATAGTCAAATGAATTTGCATTTATTGAAGTTCAGCGGCATTGAATTTACGTTGCACCAAGTAACCAGGCAGTTTAAATCCGCTTGAAGCAAGGGACGTTCTTCGATAGTCGCATAAGACCTAAAAAGTTTTACATCATCAGCATACATTAAGATTTTGGAATATTTTATAGTGGTACAGACATCATTAATATCATTACATCAATTATATTTAAATTTTGCAGAGACACCATTATTGTCAAATTATAAAGACTGAGTGAAGATAATCAAATTCGGTGAAAGACTACGCCCATTTTTCTTAAGGGTCTAGCCTAAACAAAGTTTGCAATAACTCAAAGGCATTTGACTGCTATTCTACACCAGTATTGGTATGGTTGAGCTAAGAACAAAACTTAAACAAATCTTGAAAATGGGAGAGATCCGCCCCTTTTTTTTTTTGTTGCTCTTTCCAAAATACTTTTAATGCCATAAGTCGAACGAATTTTGGCATAAGTATTTTTTTAACTGCATTTTGACCTGCTCAAGTTCATTAGTGGCAGCCTTTTGTTGTTGTTGCTGTAGCGATAAGGACACTCCCCAAGGCCTTGGGGAGTGTTATCGATGTTGATGGTCCTTTGCTGGATGCTGATCCGGTGCGCTGCGGTAACAAGCACCATTAAGGCTCCAGCCCGATCATCTCGGGAACGATTTTGTATGACCACATGAAACCTTCAAAGCCATAACGTTCTCCCACCCCCTAAATCCGCGAAAATGTTGGGGTCGCCAGAGACTCGGCTGTTAAAGTTACAGGATTCACCACGGGTAGGTGAGGTTGACAATTGAGTTGGAGAAGCTATTTTTTGAACTGGCAGCACCTTGAAAAGGTTGCGCTACACAACCCCTTCAATCAATTTGGTATTTTAGTCACCTCTTACGACAGGCATACCTGCCGCGGGTATATTTTAAGCCCCCTACACCGTTGGGGAGACTAGTGGTAGCCTCTGTATCCCTTTTGTTTCTTTTGAACGAAAATGAGTTCAGAGTAGCACCACATATGTATTATTGCGCAGCCTTATAATACTTTAAACCACACAAAAGCAAACAACAAGAGCGTTTCTACTTCACCCGAACTTAGACTTTCTTACTTGTTACTATTCAGCAGATTTCGATGTGGTTGCATTTTATCAGTTCACACCTTTTAACAGCTCTGTAAATAGTTATCCTTATAATGCTGAAAGATGAAAAAATACACCATAAAAAATAAAAAATTTTCAAAACATTTTGTTGATGCTTTTCCAGCATTTGACAAATTGTATATCTGACAACTTACAGAGTTTACTTCGAATAGGTCCAAGTGGAATTACCTTGTTTTGTGGTATAATTAGTATAAAATTGTAGTGACCATAGAAAATATTTTGCAAAAGTATTTTGTTCCTGTGTGTAGAAAGTGCATCGAAAAATTGTCCAAGTGTTCAATGATTTTAAGACACAGATATTACAAATATTGTATAATGAAAATAAAATTTCTTAAATTTATTTAAAATTTGGTCTTCCCTATAAATACAAATTTTGCTCACCTTAGAAAATGGTCCTAAAAAATACTAAGCAATCCGAGAATCTGTTAACATTAGCCGTACATTTTAATTTTTTCTTATTTTTTTCAGCAATATCTATTACTAATACATGTGGGACATGATATACACGCACCACATAGTTCAGTTAATAATAATGTTTATTGATTAATATTAGAAGTAATAATTACATTGAATTATAATGAATGTTAATTAGTTAAAGTATTAAAATAAGTACATGTATTAATTCATTGATATTTTATACACTTGTTGGCACTAACTAAGTATTTTTGCGCTTAGGCAAGCGCACATGACAACAACCGACCGACAACTCTCTATGATCACGACTAACTCGCTAACATGTTGCTTCTCGTATTCCTTCGCTATCCCTTGCACGGGTTGCCATTCTTGCCGTTCGTGGGTGAATTGGTGGATTTGTTGGTGATGCCACCATTCCATATCCCACAATCGGCTGTCCTGACGTATTATTCGCCCCGAATAATGTGCTCCATGGTTTCATGTTCTCTACTACTGATGTTGTCGCAATAGGGCCTTCTTGCTCCCCTACTTTTTGCACCTTATACCTTCCGTGGTTTAACTTCTCCGTAATTTTATACGGTCCTAGATATTTCGGTCTTAATTTCATACCCGACCCGAACTGGGTTCTTTTTATTGCTACCATATCGTCTATCTTATATTTATACTCTGCTTTGCGGCGTTTATTAAATGATTCTCGATTTTCTTTTTGGATTTTAGCAATATTTTCGCGAGCCTTGTCGCGCACTATTTCTCTTTCCCTATTTAACTCCTCAAGTCCCATGTTAAAAATTTCTCTTAGATCAGGATTTTCCTCTACGCGCATATCTAAACCTGTCAAAATCTTGAAAGGCGTTACTCCCGTACTTCGCGGAGCGGTGTTATTAATTATCTGCTGTACCTTGTCTACATGTGCGTACCAATGGGTGGGGTTTTCGTGACTCATTTTTGCGATCATTGGAATAACTATCTTGTGGATTCTCTCCACCTGCCCGTTCCCTCGTGGTACCCCCGTAGCAATTGTTAAATGTTGAATGTTTTGTTTCTTACAAAACTCCTCAAAAATTCCAGACGTGAAAGCAGATCCCTTATCTGATATTATTCGTCTTGGATTCCCAAATACCGCCGCGAGTTTCTGTAATTTATCGATTACTTCCTCAGTCCCCGTTGACTTGGTCGGATAAAGCCACACGAATTTAGAGAATCCATCCACGACAACTAAAATATGGTTATACTTTTTACGAGTATCGGTTAAAGATCCTACGTGATCTACGTGCAAAGTTCCCAATGGCTCACTGGCTTTGTCAATTGAGGTTAACAAGCCCTCTTTTTTGCCCTGTTTTGCTTCCATGACAATACATTGAACGCAGCTCTTTACTACCTTGTTAACTTTCTCGCTCAAATTCGGTATAAAATATGATTTTTCAACTATCTGTGTAGTTTTTCTTGCAGAAAAGTGACCTTAAACATGCGCTAATCTGATTACTTCTTCTTCTACTGATGATGGTACTACCAACAGTTCCTTGAGGGGATCCTTGAATAATAACTCATTCTTTATATAAAAATCTTCATACTCTTGGCTTTCTACTATTTTCCTTACCGCCCTAATCCAATCGTCTTCCCCCTGTGCTTCTTTAAACCTTACTTTCATCGAATCCGTGGTAACAAGACAATATACCCGACTTAAGGCGTCCACATGTTTCATGCTTGAGCCTTTACGGTGCTCTACTTTAAAATCGTATTCTTGCAGTTGCATGGTCCATCTCACAACCCTATCTGGAATATCCTGCTTGTTTAAAGTTTGCGTAAATGCATTGCAATCCGTAATTATTTTGAAATGCATGTCTTTCAAATAAATGCGCCATTTCTGTAAAGCTTTGATTATTGCTAATACTTCGAGTTCGTATGACGAATATTTTTCTTCTGGGGGCGAAGTTTTTCTGCTCATATATTCCACTGGGTGTAAAAGCTGATCCTCTGAATCTTTCTGCAGTAAAACTGCGCCGTACCCATACTTCGATGCATCTGTGTGCACTTCCGTCTCAGCCCTTGGTCTATATAGTTTTAAAGCTGGAGCGCTCATGAGCGCCTCTTTCAAAGATTGTATCGCGACTAAGTGTTTTTCTTCGATTCGAAACTGTTCGTCATCCCTTAGCAAGACTGTTAGTGGCTTTGCTACTAAAGCATAGTTTTTTAAGAAACGTCTAAAAAATGATGTCAGTCCTACGAAACGCTGCATTTCTTTCTTACTCGTGGGAATAGGAAAGTTTTTGACCGCCATTGTCTTTTCTTCCGAAGGAAGAATTTGCCCTCTCTCTATTTCATATCCTAAAAACGTTATTTTCTTCATCAAGAATTGACACTTTTGCCATTTTATACGTAGTCCATACTCGCTTGCTCTCTCTAACACGATTCTAAGTTTTTTCAGACTCTCCTCATCATCCTTTGCTGGAATAACTATGTCATCCATATATATCAAAACCGTACCATCTCTTAGCAAATCTTGAAAAACTGAATTAATATAGCGACAAAATACTGCCGGTGAATTGGAAATTCCAAATGGCACGAAACGAAACTCATACTGCCCGCTATGTGTCACAAAAGCAGTATATTTTCTAGAATTTTCCTCAATAGGAACATGGTAAAACCCGTTTTCTAGATCTAGTGTGGTGAACACACTCGCTTCACTAAGGCTATCTAGCACCTCATCTATTACGGCCATAGGAAAATTATCCCTAATAGTTTTCGCATTGATCTTTCTATAGTCGCAGCATAACCTTTTACTGCCGTTCTTCTTTTTTGTAAGGACTATCGGCGATGCGAATTCAGACGAACTGTTTTGGATTATCCCCTCACTTAACATTTTAACAATTTGCTCATCCACCCAACATTTGTCTACATATGACATTCGACGCGGTCGTTGATAAATCGGAGTTTCATCATATAATAAAAGCTTCATTTGTACTGGTGCGACTTTTTCTTTCCTCGGCCTATATTCCCTAACTATCTGTTCGACCTTTTCCGCGGTTACCCCTTTCAAGTGTTCCAACTTGACATCCACTTCTTTATCATCAAGTCTCTCCTCGATGTTAATGCACAACGCTCTGAACTCTTTCAAGCACATATTCTCGTCCCTCTTGTTTACTACCTGCACGGACCTTGCCTCTGGCACCAACTTGGACAACGTGTGTCTGTCCCCCTGGCTTGCCACCTGCACTAACCCTGCCTCTGGTGCAACCCTGGACCACATGTCTCCGTCCCTCTTGTTTGATACCTGCACTAATCCTGCATCTGGCACAATCCTCGACCTAGCTTCTTCAGTCTGGGTTCTCTGATTTAAGATCTTCCTATCTTTCAATCTCTCGATGGCTGTCTTCATTGCCGCGTTTGCTTCAGATTCGAAATCTTTCCCTTTTGTAACCGGAAGTTCAACCCCTTAGATATTTTTGCTAGCACCCTGCTCCAAATCTTCCTGTACTACCGCTACCGTTTCACCTTTTACAATTTCCTCTTTCGAAACGTCTACCGTTTTGGCGTCAAACTCCTCCTTTTTCCCCAACTTTTGAAATTCCACAACATCACCTCTTATGATCACCTTTGCTTCCTTCAGTATATCGGATCCTAAAATAGCTGCATAGGGAAAATCTTTTTCCTTTACCACGTAGAAAGTGATGTTAAGAACTACGTCGTCTATCTCTATTTCAGCATCGAAACATCCCATTGTCGTGAGAGTTCCTTTGCCAACGCCCAATAACTCTAGCTTTTCTTTCTTCAGCTCAATGTCACCCAACATCATGAGCGTATCGTATCGTAAAATGCTAACCTGAGACCCCGTGTCTACCAACGCACTAAACGTATGTGAATTCATTGTTACGTCTATAAAAATTAAACCTGTTTTCGGTGCTTTTGTTTTCATTCTCGAAATCATATTTGCATGTTCACTTTTCACTTCTGGTTTCGTAGACTTTTTGTCCTTATTTTTCTCTTTGCACTGAGATGAATAATGACCTTTCCCATTACAACTAAAACACGTTACCTCACTACTCTTCTCACTGCGACAATCTTTGGCCCGATGCCCTTCCTTGCCACATGAGAAACATTTAATTTTTGAATCTTTATTAACTTTCTCTGCAGTATGCGTACTTGGAGAATTTTGAAATGCACTCAACCTATTTTGCGAAAGTTGAGGCCCTTTTACTCTTTCGTACACGCGAATTTGTTCTTTAAGTTCACGTAAAGATTTGGCCTGGTAAAGCATAGTTTTGTTGGCCCTGCTATCGGGTATACCCTCGACAAAATATTCACAAATACTGCGGTCGTCCAATGCTATTGGCTTACTCATCTCGATAAGAACATACAAGTATTCTTGAAAACTTTCTTTTGCTAATTTGCGCCTATTACGAAGCGCACGATGTACTTCTGAAGCACAAAGTTGTATGCCAAATTCTTCTACCAGAGCGGATTTCAATGAATCCCAGTCCCTTACACCCGTTAAACCTCTAGCAAATAACTTAGCTGCACCCTTCAACAATTGCTTAGCGTACACAAATTTTTGCAAGTTATTCCAGTGCACTGTATCCGCAATATCTTCGAACTCCATCACCCACTGGTTCACATCTTGCGAACTACCATAAAATGAACTAACACTGTCTTCAATATCGCGCAACGTAAAAGCAACGCCCCTAAATCTTGGTGCAAGCATTTCATCGGCACTTGCTTCAGCATACACAGAATTTTGAGAATTTCTACGACTTAATTCCCTACCTGAATTTTCTTCACTATTATTCAATCCGAAATGTTGTAAGAGCCTTTCTTGTAACTCTCTTTTCAACCCTACTGCACTCAAATCTAATTCTCTTAGTTTTTCCTTTAACGCTTCCACTGTAAGCGAACGAATCTGATCGGCATCCATTATTATTGTTAGCAAGTGTCGGTTAACAAATCAAATTAAATAAATTGTATAAATCTTTACTTACTCTACTTCACCGCGCATTAGTTGATGCCACTGAATGTAATACTGCTTAGACTACATACACGAATTAAGTGATCAAAACAAACAATACAAAACAAATACAATTCAAAAGAAATTCAATCAATTGTTCTTCTTCGTTGACGTTTGACGACGTTTCGCTTCCATTCGTTTGCTCCCTTCTCGTGCCGATCTCGCTTATCATTTAATTTCAACACTGCCTTGCTCGATATTCAATAATTTCAAACACCATTTCTTCTATACTTGTTGTTGTTGTATGTGGTCACATTCAAATTGTAACATACCTTTGTTATGTTTGCTATTTCGTTGTCTTTGCTGACAGTTCTGCTTGTGTTTATTTTATTAACACATTCTCATTTTGCTGATTGTTCTTTTTGTTTTTTTTTTTCAATTCTGTTCTCTAAGCATTCTCGCTCCACTGTGTCGCTTTCGTTGATTTAAACAGTCTCTCTGCTTTACTGGATTTGTCGCTGAATACTTTGTCGGTTATGTCGCTTGGTTTGAATTGTTTTTGCACGCCACGAACATGTAAAATTGCGTTTTTGTGGCTATCTAACTACAACGGCCAAATTCAAATTTGATGGCGTTTGTTTATATGTATGTACATATAAATGCATCTATACGTATATTTGCTCACTTTTTGCATTGAACTGTTCACACATACAATTATACATTTCATGCGTCTTGTACATGAATTTTCTTGTTGAATAAGATGATTCTTTACAATACTGTACTCGTTTTCTTACGAGGATTTTGTCAAAGCATTATTTTATTTAAATGCGCACTTTCCACAATTGTTACTTCACTTTCCTGAGCCCATTTACTTAAGCTCCTTTGGTTGAGCCCCCAATTTGTGGGACATGATATACACGCACCACATAGTTCAGTTAATAATAATGTTTATTGATTAATATTAGAAGTAATAATTACATTGAATTATAATGAATGTTAATTAGTTAAAGTATTAAAATAAGTACATGTATTAATTCATTGATATTTTATACACTTGTTGGCACTAACTAAGTATTTTTGCGCTTAGGCAAGCGCACATGACAACAACCGACCGACAACTCTCTATGATCACGACTAAAGCCGTGGTTACTCACGAACGTACGTAGAAAAAACGTGTCAGCTGACACGACCTATCTTATGAGTGTGCAATGTAAACGAAAACTCACCGACGTGCAACGCCCGTACGTACGTAGCCCGGAACGTAGAAATCAAAACAATTTTGATTTTTTCCGTAAGAACGTGTCAGCTGATCGCTCTCTCACTAGACAGAGTTGCCTGGTAAACTTTTGTGCGCTAATTTTTGACCGTTTGCAGTCTTATACAAAAACACCTAGTTAAAGTTTGAAAAATTTTGAAAATAATTCGAAATAATTATGTAAAAGTGCAGATTAGAAATATGTAATCTATTTATATTTAATTAATATTAATTCCAGCCTTTTACAACATCAAAAATTAAATTGGAAAAAGTTGATGTTTCCATAAACATGCATGCAAAATGGTCAATGGCAACAGTGCTTATCTGTAAACAATACACACACAAATATGTTATGTACATGTACACAGACGCACACATTGATTCCTACGGGCCTGAGAGTTCGGTCAAACGTGCTTCGTACGACAAACGTCCATACGTACGGCACACGTTCGTGGGTAACTGCCGCATAATGCGGCAGTTACCCACGAACGTACGTAGAAAAAACGTGTCAGCTGACACGACCTATCTTATGAGTGTGCAATGTAAACGAAAACTCACCGACGTGCAACGCCCGTACGTACGTAGCCCGGAACGTAGAAATCAAAACAATTTTGATTTTTTCCGTAAGAACGTGTCAGCTGATCGCTCTCTCACTAGACAGGGTTGCCTAGTAAACTTTTGTGCGCTAATTTTTAACCGTTTGCAATTTTATGCAAAAACGCCTAATTAAAGTTTGAAAAATTGTGAAAATAATTCGAAAT
Source organism: Eurosta solidaginis (assembly GCF_040869045.1). Classification (NCBI taxonomy): domain Eukaryota; kingdom Metazoa; phylum Arthropoda; class Insecta; order Diptera; family Tephritidae; genus Eurosta; species Eurosta solidaginis. Next base: position 289,010,025 of record NC_090319.1, on the reverse strand, counting down.
AAATATGGAAAAGTGCTGATTATAAATATTTAATCTATTTATACTTATTTAATAGTATTCCGGCCTTTTACAATATCAAAAATTAAATTGGAAAAAGTTGATGTTTCCATAAGCATACATGCAAAATGGTCAATGGCAACAGTGCTTATCTGTAAACAATACACACACAAATATCTTATGTACATGTACACAGACGCACACATTGATTCCTACGGGCTTGAGAGTTCGGTCAAACGTGCTTCGTACGACAAACGTCCTTACGTACGGTACACGTCGGTGGGTAACTACCGCATAACTCGCTAACATGTTGCTTCTCGTATTCCTTCGCTATCCCTTGCACGGGTTGCCATTCTTGCCGTTCGTGGGTGAATTGGTGGATTTGTTGGTGATGCCACCATTCCATATCCCACATACATTATAGGAGTCAATGTAGTAAAATGTATGAATATGAAAAATTTTGCGGTATTAACTTTGCATACCGAAGCCGAGTAGCATGATGATCAAATATTGTTGTTAATTGCACACATACATACATAGAAAAAGCCATGTTATTGGTTACAATATGACTGCCCTACTTTTCGCTAACGCCGCTAACAACAATAGCGTAAATTGTTAGTAATATTTTGCAAATCCCATCTTTTATACGAGCTACAAGAGACACACAGTTTTATGCAATAAAATATCGAGGCAAAATTGTGAAAAACCACGGTTCAACCAGGCATTAACCCCATCTCTCCCTGCCACGAAAAAATGGTGGTACTATCACATTTATATATTAGCGTGGTTCTTGTAAATCAAATCGAATTTTTTTTCCGTATCACCTCTGCAAAGAGTTATGTCAAAGTCAAAAATGTATCATATAAATTTGGTCCTGATTTTAGACAACTAAAGGGTGTCGCAAATGAATCAAAGCAAATATTTCTCTACTAATACCCAAAAATCAGTAAAATTATGCTTGGTGATATTACGTATTATTTTATATATTACTAGCAGGCCCGGCAGACGTTTTTCTGCCCTAAATTTGGTCTACCTGCATACATTTTAATAAGCTTTTTCCGCCTAAGTCTGCCCTACCCCTCTACACTTTTTCTAATCTTTTTATTCTCTCCTCCCTCCGTGTTTTTCGCTTCACCTATCTCCATCTTCGTCTCATTCTATCTCTTTCCCAGTCTACTTCTCTTCCTCGCTTTTCTCTTCTCTCAAGTTTTTCTCATTCTTCTTCATATCTCATTGCCAGTCCCAGAGGGTGGTATGTATTTTGTTCCAGTTCCATTCCGAGACTCAGTCCCAGTCCCACTCCGAGTCTCAGTCTCAGTCCCAGTCTCAGTGCTAGTCGTAATCCCAGTTCCAGTCCGTCTCTGGTATACTTCCCGGAAAAAATCATTGTTAATACTAATATAGGAATATGTATATACGAAATTTCAGGCAAATCGAATAGGACATATGTAAATAGGTATGTGGGTTTATTAATTCTTGTCTTTATTTCTGCTTCGCATGTATATTTATCAGTTTTGCCAGGTTGATGCGACTAAATCGAATATCACAATGAACTTTAGAGCTCTCCGCAACAGCTTTCATTTGATATTCATAATACAAACACATTCTAGGGGTATCCGGGTCCACGTTTTGGCCTATATCTCGAGACCGTAATCACCCAGCGGCGTAAAACTTACTCTGTACTAAAGCATACATCAACAGCTTCAATTTGATGCCCATAATGTAAAAACACATTCTAGGTGTATCCGGGTCCACGTTTTGGCCTACATCTCGAGACCCTAGTCACCCAGCGGCATAAAACTTACTCTGTACTAAAGCACGCATCAACCACTTCAATTTTATACCCATAATGTAAAAAACTATCCTAGTGTTACCCTGATCCACGTTTTGGCCTATATATCGAGACCCTAGTCACCAATAGGTATGAAAACTACCCTGTACTAAAGCACTCATCAACAGCTTTAATTTGATACCCACATTGTTAAAACATTGTCTAGGCGTTCACGGGCCCAAGTTTGTCCTATATCTCCAGACCCTAGTCACCCAGGGGTATGAAAATTATCCTCTAATAAATCACCCATCAACAGCTTTCATTTGTTATCCATATTGTATAAGCACATTCTAGGGGTACCCGGGTCCACGTTTTGGCCAATATCTCGAGACCGTAGTCACCCAAGGGTATGAAAATTATCCTGTACTATAGCACTCATCAACAGTTTCATTTGATATCCATATTGTATAAACACATTCTAGGGGTACCCGGGTCCACTTTTTGGGCAATATCTCAAGACCCTAGTCTCCCAGTTGTATGAAAATTATCCTGTACTATTGCATCATCAACAGCTTTCATTTGATATCCATATTGTATAAACACATTCTAGGGGTACCCGGGTCCACGTTTTGGGCTGTATCTCGAGACCCAAGCCTCCCAGTTGTATGAAAATTATCCTGTACTATAGGACCCATCAACAGCTTTCATTTGATATCTATGTTGTATAAACACATTCTAGGGGTACCCGGGTCCACCTTTTGGGCTATATCTGGAGACCCTAGTCTAACACCGTGACACAAGGATTTTATATATTAGATTTCTATTTGCTGTTTTTATGTGCGACTTGCACCTTTTTCGCTCTTATTTGGAATCAAAATCTATAAATAAAGTTTTGATTGTCAAGATGGAGATTCGTGCTATTAGCGAGCTTAGGTCATTATTGGTCGTAGTGCTTTTGTTTTGCTATATTATATAAAATAACTAGAAGACCCAGCAGATGTTGTCCTGCCATAAATTTGGCCTATCTGCATACATTTTAATAAGCTTTTTCCGTCTGAGTCTGCCCTCCCCCTCTTCACATTTTCCTAATCCTTTTACTCACTCCTCCCTCCGTCTTTTTCGCTTCATCTATCTCCATCTTCGTCTCATTCTATCTCTTTCTCAATCTCCTCCTCTCTTTTCTCTTCTCTCAATTTTTTCTCATTCTTCTGCATCCCTTATTGCCTGTCCCAGAGGGTGGTATGTATTTTATTCCAGTCCCACTCGCACTCCGAGTCTCAGTCCCAGTCCTAGTCCTAATCCCAGTCCCAATCCGTATCTGGATATAGTATTACTCTGTACTAAAGCACTCATCAACAACTTTCATTTGATATCCATATTGTATAAACACTGTCCAGGCATTCACTGGCCCACGTTTTGGCCTATATCTCGAGACCCTAGTCACCCAGGAGTATGAAAATTACACTCTACACAACTAAAGACTCTCCTGAAAAATTTTCATAGTACCTCTAAATCGCGGGCCCTCAGAACTCCTTCCCCCCCCCCCCCCCCCCCCCCCACACACATTCTCGGCGGGCATGGTGATGTGTTATACTTGCTATCATTCGCTATAATATTTTTTATTGATAAGCAGGTTGTTTAATTAAACACCGAGCAATTACGCGAAAGTATATCCGCACCACCTGAAAATATGAGTGCCACTGCGTATACGTAACATTTTATTATTACATAAACAAATAAAAAAATTTGCAATAAAATAATATTGCGACTATAAACTGAGATATAACCTACCCTATCTCTCAAGTTAGATCAAACTACACACGGTGTGCAAAACAAATTCAAAATCGGTTCAGTAGTTCAGGAGTGCATCGCGCCCGAAAATGTTGTGACACGTGTTTTTTATATATTAAGATTTGTTAAAAAAAACGATTTTGATCACACAAAGAAATCTATTTGTACTATGGCACTATTGTGAATATTTCGTTAGAAATAATACTGCATTACCGGCAGTTGGTAACATTCGCCAGATGGCAGCGCAAGAATATGTAAGTTTTTATTGATAGATGATTGCTTGATAGAACAGCTGATTTCTGTTGATGTTTGATAAAAGACTTTTATATTAGTTGCGCAAGATGCATATAGTTTTAACTAATTTGTACTCTTTACTTTAATTTTGAAAATAATTTTTAATTGAGTTTTCGTTTTAACTTAAAATTTTTGAATAACTTCAAAAAATGATTCGTATTAGTATTAAAATATCTAAACTCAAAAATAAACAAAAATAAATTTTTAAAAATAAAATAAATATTTGGTTTATTACCAAAATGCGCACGGGTCCGGCTAGTAACTTATATTTTCGATTGGAAACAGTGAGATCGTGTTGCATAGGGGTAACAGCTGCGATATCCCTTAATATATTCCAATGAGCAGCAATATTTATATGTGATATCGCCTAGTAAAAAATAATCGATTTTGGGTATAAGAAACCAAATAAAATTAATTTCATTTCTTGAGCCTTCAACGGGGACCAAAGTTACGTGTGGCGCTTGTGTCCTTCAAATGGATGGGACCGGAAAAATCGGAAATTGTATTTGCAAAAACCACCCTTATTTATGTACATACATATGGAGGCACTGAAAAACTGCAAACAAAATGCCAATAATCCATATTTAGCAAAACAAAAAATTTTTGAAGTATATTTGTCCCAAGGCAGCAGTGCTATAACTAAAATATTTTTACGAGTACAACACTTGGAGTTGTGTGAAAATTAGACTGGTTTTAAAAAATTTTTTTTTTTATATTATGCTTTCACCAAACTTTAGCTCTGTGTTTTATAGCTGCTTTATGCAAAGCATCTCAAAACAGAAATGAGATTTTGATTTCGCTTTCGGATTATTTATACGGATGTTAAAAATACATTTTTTAAGGTTCCTGCCAATATTTTTAGGCCTGTTTCTTTTTGTAGCTCGTCGACACGAAGTGTGATTTTTGGCAAACACGAAGGTTGGTTTTGGTTATGTTAAAGAGTCTCAACCGCTTGGGTTCGATTCTAGCGCCCAATTCCTAACGGGAAGTTATATCTTTAAGCCAGAGTTTGCTTCTTATGACGGGTTAAGCTCTAACTATTGAAAGTTTTTGAAATAACGTCTTAATTAGAAATTTCTGCAAGTGGGCCTAATAGTTCATATTGTTTATATTAACAGTTAGTATTTAAAATTAAAAAAAAGAGAATTTTTCGGTACCTTTAAAAAACAGTAAGGAATACATTCATTTAGTTAGATAATGCCACAAGTATGATATCTGCTTGCTTGATTAATTGACGTTTAAACGGTTATGGCTGTCCATCAAGTCGCTTCTTCGCTCTGCCAATTGGCGTCAATTGGTCACACCAAGGGAGTTTAAGTTGTTTTCCACCTGGTCCTTCCAGTGGAGTAGGGTCCGCCCTCTTCCCCTTCTTCCATAGGTGGGTTCCTATAAAAAAGTTTTCCTGGCCGAAACGTAATCTTTCATTCGCATAACATAGCATAGCCAGCGTAGTCGCTGCGTTTTAGTTCGTTGGACTATGTTGATGTCTGCGTAAATCTCGTACAGCCCATCAATAAATCTTCTTGAGTACTCGCCATCGCCGACGCATAGAGGTTCATATATCTTTCGAAGAACCTTTCTCTCGGACGGTTCATGCTTCTGCACAATATAGCAGGACAGGAAAGATAAGTGACTTGTAGAGTATGATTTTCATTTGCCGAGAGAGGATTTTACTTTTCAATTGCCTACCTAATCCAAAGCAGCATTTACTGACAAGAGTGATTCTTCGCTGGATTTCAGAGCTGATTTTGTTTGTTGTATTAATTCTGGTCGCCCAATAAACGAAGACTTTTACTATTTCGAAATTATGGCTGCCACCAGTAGCGTGGCTTACAAGGCGCAAATGCGCTGGCTCTTTTTTCGATGACAAGAGTACTTCGTTGTGTCCTTATTCACCATCAAACCCATCTTTTCCGCTTCTTTTCCAATTTGGAGTAAGCAGAACTTACGACGCGGGTATATTATATTTGATATCCTTATTCATTCTTCTTCAGTTTTGTTTTTTTTTTTAGAATATATGAAGTTTGTATTTTTCAGGACAACGTCAACATAAGTTTAATGTGGCTATATAGATAAGGATAAATTCCGATGGATTAAGCTCTGAGTGAATACCTTTACAACAGGGCTGTGAGTATTGAATGTACTTGGTAGCGGTAATTGGTCAATTACAAGTATTTGGTAATTAAAAAGTTTAATTATCTAGTTCAATTTCGGTGGTACTTGGTAACGAATACATTTTTTTCAAATCTTGATCAATTATTTCAAATACTTTCAACTGCTTTCATTTACCTGTTAATATCTAATAAAAAAGCGACAAAGGAATTCAGGTAACGGAGCTCGAATGATTTTGAGAAATCAGAAAATAATACTTCTGTTTTTTTTTTTAAATAATTAGTAATATATTTCAAATTATTTTCTTATCTTAAAAATTAAAATTTTTAATGAATTAAAAACCCCTTTTTTGCCGCTTTGAAGATATACATTACGATTCCTCTATACATAAATGAAATATGTATCTCAGTTTAAAAAAAGGATTGCCCATAAGCGATTTCCTACACAGCCAATAAGAAATCGGGTCCCATATTACTCAAACTTGAAATATAAAGGAATTTTGGATGTGGTGTTTTGCTCATAATTTTCCTTGATATTTAAAAAAATGTCATGAACATTCTCTTTCTTATTATAAACACTTTCAGTAAAAATTGGTTCAAAGTATGATTGTAAAACAGTGATTGAAGGATTGGGTCAATGCGAATTTCATGGCTTAAATAAGTATAACTAATTTTCTCTATTTATTTTGTAATAACTTGGCATATACTGTGTTAACATCAGTATCCAATGCCACTAATAGCTCCGTCACATAAGCAGTTTTTCATATAGATGAGTCTCACACAAGCTTATGCGTGATGTGTTGTTTGCACGTATTTATATGGAGAACGACAGATCGAGCAGCACTGGCGCCATCTGATATGAAAGGGTAGCCAACTATCAAATTTTGTTGCAAGAGCATAAGAAGAAGAATTTGAAATTTGATTTGATTAAGGGTGCTGGTACACTTTGCAAGTAAAATTATTATTTCCACTCGTTGGTAGCTCTTCTAACATTTTTCGCAATTAGAAACTGCAATGTAACAAATGTATATGACACAAAATATGTTAGCAAGTATTTTTGTTATATAGGGAGAATTTGCACAACAGTACTTCGCGAAATTTTATATGGGAATGGGCTAGGCGAAATAAACTTCAATTGCCAACTCTGAAGTTTCTTCATATTTATAAACGCAACATCTTGTTACTGGAATGCATAAGCTTGTGTTAGACACATCTATGTGAAAAATTTCATTGTACCGCGGCCTTAAAGGAAAAACCTATTAAAATATTACTAGTCTACATGCTATACCAGGAAATATTTTGGAGATACCACCGGTGTCCCATATTCGCGATAGGGTTAAATAAAAAACTAATCTTTGTCAGTTTATAGAGTGATTTTTTTTTTTTTTTTTTTTCATTTTTGAAATCTCTACGAGGAAAGTATTCGAAACTGGGAGGCACATTTTAAACTTTTTTTGTTGATACGCTCTACTGTGTACTACATTACTAAAACATGAACTGCTAATTATAAAAATAAACTAACCTGCCGGACCCGTGCGCATCTTGCGCAAACAACATACAAAAGTCTATCAATCAATCATATATCAATAAAGACTGACATGCGCTTGCGCTGCCATTTGGCGAATGTTACCAACTGCCGGAAATACAGTGTTAGTTTTAATCAAATATTCACAATAGTGCCATAGTACAAATAGATTTCTTTGTGTGCTCACAATCGTTTAGTTTTAATAAATTTTTAATAAAATAAAATAAAATTTTAATAAAATATAGCTAAACAAAAGCACTACGACCAATAATGCCTAAAGCTCGCTAATATCACGGATCTCGAACTTTGCAACCAAAACTTTATTTATAGATTTGGATTCCAAATAAGAGCGAAAAAGTGACCTGCACATAAAAACAGCAATTTGAAATAATATATAAGATAGTTGACTTATATAGGGGATTCCGGAAAATCCCTGACTTTGAACCGTTTACAAAAAGTAAGCATTTAACTGGTTAAAATTCCATGCAGCGTTGCCATGGCAACCACAGTAGCGTAGAAATCGAAAAAAATCAAAATGTAATGCTTCTAAGGCAAAAAACAATGCGGCATATTCATAGTCAAGTTAGAGTATGTTAGAGCATATTTCAATAAAAAGTGTACTTTATCTTTATCATAGTCGAAAAAAGCCGGATTCATCAGTTGGAGCCATCGATAAAGTTAGAGAGGCGTAAAGCTCTTACTAAAATCTGTCAAATGAATTGAAATGAAATTTACGTGTATATTCGGTACTTTAATCTGTATTTTTGATTCAAGAAGAGTGAAAATGTCTTACTTTGAGGAAATCGAAAGAGATTTTGAAATTATTTACGATTTGCGATTAATGAGAATGCCAAAAGTATATAAAGAACGATTTGATCCATTTGTTTTAGGGTAAAATGTTTCTTTAAATACTAAAAAAAACATAATTCGTTTTGCGAGCAAAGCTCATTATTTAATACAATTTGTATTATTTTTGGAATTAGACAAAAAGTGCACACGGCGATGGTTACTAGGACATGTTTCTGAATTTCACTTCGTCATCGGATGGCGAGCTTCGAACTCAAGTACCTGCATTTGAAAAACAAGCTGATGACACAGTGAAATTCAGAAATAAGTCCTTGTAGCCTTCTCTCTAATATGAATAACAAACGTAATTCAATCTAAATATTTCAAATATACTACATGTTAACACCGTTCTATCATTTGGTGCTAACCACTTCTTATTGTATTTGTATCTGAATTTGTGTATAAAATGAATAATTAAACTAATTACTACAAAATACTTAAATGGAATCATTATTCCAAGCAGATATGCGTATACATACATATGAAGCAGCGAACAGAAAACTAGCAGCGCAATTTTTATTAAATTTCGTCAATTTTCTATAACATCTATGTGGCAGTATCTCGCGGTTATTCCAGTTTTGTTCTCTTTTATTGTTCTATAGTAATAAATACAAATTTTAATTAATTAACGAGATTAAAATACATTTTTAGTTTACAAATTACTTACCTTTTGCATTTTTAGCAATCAGGCGCAAGAAATAAACAACAACGTCAAGACGGGTGATTTGACAGCATTGCTTAATAGATTTTTTTATGTGAAAGAATTTTGCCTAAAGTAGGCCCTCGTTACAGCATGCCACTAAACTGACTATGATATACTTAGAAATGGAATGTACTTTTTCTACCAAGTGAAGCATACTCTAACTCAGGACTATGAATATGCCCCAATTTCTCTAAAAAAGAAAGTTGTAAGACATAAGAAAAATTTTATCTTTTAGCATGGTGGTTTTTATTATTAACAAATAAAAGTTGCAAAAGAAAACATATAAATTAATGTTTCGTCAGATCTGATTTGAAGCATCCAAAATAAAAGTTATAAAACCTATTAACTATTGCAGCAATACGGGCCATATTTTACATATGGATATGTAGTTTTTAACTCGGTTTCACTGTGCAAAAATTTTAAATGAAATCCAACTTCACACCTAATCAATGCGGAACCATACAAAGTGGCAGCATGGTGACATTCCTACAAATATAAATAAAAGTTCCATGTACTTTGTTTTTGTAAATCGATGGACTAATGTGAAAATCGCACTGGGCCGGAAGTTGATGTATTAAATCATATTAACAAAGTCAAAATCATCTCTCGCCGTGCTGCAACCTTGTAAAGTTCCGCATGCACCTAATATACTTGAACTTGAACTAAACTCTGTACCTTGTCTCTCTGGGCGCAGTTCTCGTATGAATAAGCATTTCGTGATAATAATGTTAGGTTCTTATACATAAATACAACAAGTAAGGAAGGCTAAGTTCGGGTGTAACCGAACATTACATACTCAGTTGAGAGCTATGGAGACAAAATAAGGAAAATAACCATGTAGGAAAATGAACCTAGGGTAACTCTGGAATGTGGTTGTATGACATGTGTATCAAATGGGAGGTATTAAAGAGTATTTTAAGAGAGAGTAGGCCATAGTTCTATGGATGGACGCCATTTAGGGATATCGCCATAAAGGTGGACCAGGGCTGACTCTAGAATTTGTTTGTACGATATGGGTATCAAATGAAAGGTGTTACTGAGCATTTTAAGAGGGAGTGGGCCTTAGGTCTATCGGTGGACGCCTTTTCGAGATATCGCCATTAATGTGGACCAGGGGTGACTCTAGAATGTGTTTGTACGATATGGGTATCAAATCAAAGGTGGTAATGAGTATTTGAAAAGGGAATGGGCTTTAGTTCTATAGGTGAACGCCTTTTCGAGAAATCGCCATAAAGGTGGACAAGGGTGACTCTAGAATATGTTTGTACGATATGGGTATCAAATGAAAGCTGTTAATGAGTATTTTGAAAAGGAGTGATCCTTAGTTCCATAGGTGGACGCCGTTTCGAGATATCGCCATAAAGGTGGACCAGGGGTGTCTCTAGAATTTGTTTGTACGATATGGGAATCAAATGAAAGGTGTTACTGAGCATTTTAAGAGGGAGTGGGCATTAGGTCTATAGGTGGACGCCTTTTCGAGATATCGCCATTAGGGTGGGCCAGGGGTGACTCTAGAATGTTTGTACGACATGGGTATCAAACGAAAACTGTTACTGAGCATTTTAAGAGGGAGTGGGCATTAGGTCTATCGGTGGACGCCTTTCCGAGATATCGCCATTAGGGTGGGCCAGGGGTGACTCTAGAATGTGTTTGTATGATATGGGTATCAAATGAAAGGTGGTAATGAGTATTTTAAAAGGGAGTAATCCTTAGTTCTATAGGTGGACACCTTTTCGAAATGTCGCCATTAGGGTGGGCCAGGGGTGAACCTAGAATGTGTGTGTATGATATGGGTATTAAATGAAAGATGGTAATGAGTATTTTAAAAGGGAGTAATCCTTAGTTCTATAGGTGGACGCCTTTTCGAGATATCGCCATAAAGGTGGACCAAGGGTGACTCTAGAATGTTTGTACGATATGGGTATCAAACGAAAGGTGTTACTGAGCATTTTAAGAGGGAGTGGGCATGAGGTCTATAGGTGGACGCCTTTTCGAGATATCGTCATTAGGGTGGGCCAGGGGTGACTCTAGAATGTGTTTGTACGATATGGGTATCAAACGAAAGGTGTTACTGAGCATTTTAAGAGGGAGTGGGCATTAAGTCTATAGGTGGACGCCTTTTCGAGATATCGCCATTAGGGTGGGCCAGGGGTGACTCTAGAATGTTTGTACGATATGGGTATCAAACGAAAGGTGTTTCTGAGCATTTTAAGAGGGAGTGGGCATTAGGTCTATAGGTGGACGCCTTTTCGAGATATCGCCATTAGGGTGGGCCAGGGGTGACTCTAGAATGTGTTTGTATGATATGGGTATCAAATGAAAGGTGGTAATGAGTATTTTAAAAGGGAGTAATCCTTAGTTCTATAGGTGGACGCCTTTTCGAGATATCGCCATAAAGGTGGATCAAGGGTGACTCTAGAATGTTTGTACGATATGGGTATCAAACGAAAGGTGTTACTGAGCATTTTAAGAGGGAGTGGGCATGAGGTCTATAGGTGGACGCCTTTTCGAGATATCGTCATTAGGGTGGGCCAGGGGTGACTCTAGAATGTGTTTGTACGATATGGGTATCAAACGAAAGGTGTTACTGAGCATTTTAAGAGGGAGTGGGCATTAGGTCTATCGGTGGACGCCTTTTCGAGATATCGCCATTAGGGTGGGCCAGGGATGGCTCTAGAATGTTTGTACGATATGGGTATCAAACGAAAGGTGTTACTGAGCATTTTAAGAGGGAGTGGACATTAGGTCTATAGGTGGACGCCTTTTCGAGATATCGCCATTAGGGTGGGCTAGGGGTGACTCTAGAATGTTTGTACGATATGGGTATCAAACGAAAGGTGTTACTGAGCATTTTAAGAGGGATTGGGCATTAGGTCTATCGGTGGACGCCTTTTCGAGATATCGCCATTAGGGTGGGCCAGGGATGACTCTAGAATGTTTGTACGATATGGGTATCAAACGAAAGGTGTTACTGAGCATTTTAAGAGGGAGTGGACATTAGGTCTATAGGTGGACGCCTTTTCGAGATATCGCCATTAGGGTGGGCCAGGGGTGACTCTAGAATGTTTGTACGATATGGGTATCAAACGAAAGGTGTTACTGAGCATTTTAAGAGGGAGTGGGCATTAGGTCTATAGGTCTATAGGTGGACGCCTTTTCGAGATATCGCCATTAGGGTGGGCCAGGGGTGACTCTAGAATGTGTTTGTATGATATGGATATCAAATGAAAGGTGGTAATGAGTATTTTAAAAGGGAGTAATCCTTAGTTCTATAGGTGGACGCCTTTTCGAGATATCGCCATAAAGGTGGACCAAGGGTGACTCTAGAATGTTTGTACGAGATATGGGTATCAAACGAAAGGTGTTACTGAGCATTTTAAGAGGGAGTGGGCATTAGGTCTACAGGTGGACGCTTTTTCGAGATATCGCCATTAGGGTGGGCCAGGGGTGACTCTAGAATGTTTGTACGATATGGGTATCAAACGAAAGGTGTTACTGAGCATTTTAAGAGGGAGTGGGCATTAAGTCTATCGGTGGACGCCGTTTCGAGATATCGCCATTAGGGTGCGCCAGGGATGACTCTAGAATGTTTGTACGATATGGGTATCAAACGAAAGGTGTTACTGAGCATTTTAAGAGGGAGTGGACATTAGGTCTATAGGTGGACGCCTTTTCGAGATATCGCCATTAGGGTGGGCCAGGGGTGACTCTAGAATGTTTGTACGATATGGGTATCAAACGAAAGGTGTTACTGAGCATTTTAAGAGGGAGTGGGCATTAGGTCTATAGGTGGACGCCTTTTCGAGATATCGCCATTAGGGTGGGCCAGGGGTGACTCTAGAATGTGTTTGTACGATATGGATATCAAATTAAAGGTATTAATGAGGGTTTTAAAAGCGAGTGGCCCTTAGATGTATATGTGAAGGCATTCTCGCGATATCGACCAAAATGTGGAACAGGTGATCCAGAAAATCATCTGTCGGGTACTGCTAATTTATTTATATATGCAATACCACTAACAGTAATCCTGCCAAGATTCCAAGGGCTGTTGATTTCGCCTTGTAGAACTTTTTCATTTTCTTCTACTTAATATGGTAGGTGTCACACCCATTTTACAAAGTTTTTTCCAAAGTTATATTTTGCGTCAATAAACCAATCCAATTACCATGTTTCATTCGTTTTTTCGTATTTGGTATAGAATTATGGCATTATTTTCTTTTTTCGTAATTTTCGATATCGATAAAGTGGGCGTGGTTATGGTCGGATTTCGGCCAGTTTTTATACCAAGATAAAGTGAGTGCAGATAAGTACGTGGGCTAAGTTTAGTAAAGATATATCGGTTTTTGCTCAAGTTATTGTGTTAACGGCCGAGCGGAAAGACAGACGGTGGACTGTGTATAAAAACTGGGCGTGGCTTCCACCCATTTCGCCTATTTTCACAGAGAACAGTTACCGTCATAGAATCTATGACCCTACCAAATTTGAGAAGGATTGGTAAATTTTTGTTCGACTTATGGCATTAAAAGTATTCTAGACAAACTAAATGAAAATGGGCGGAGCCACACTCATTTTGAAATTTTCTTTTATTTTTGTATTTTCTTGCATTATATCATTTCTGGAGTTGAATTTTGACTTAATTTACTTATATACAGTAAAGATATCAAATTTTTTGTTAAAATTTGAATTTTAAAAAATTTTTTTTTAAAAAGTGGGCGTGTTCTTCATCCCATTTTGCTAATTTTTATTTAGCACATATATAGTAATAGTAGTAACGTTCCTGCCAAATTTCATCATGATATCTTCAACGACTGCCAAATTACAAGCTTGCAAAACTTTTAAATTACCTTCTTGTAAAAGTGGGCGGTGCCACGCCCATTGTCCAAAATCTTACTAATTTTCTATTCTGCGTCATAACGTCAACCTATCTACCAAGTTTCATCGCTTTAGCCGCCTTTGGAAATGAATTATCGCATTTTTTTTGTTTTTCGAAATTTTCGATATCAAAAAAGTGGGCGTGGTTATAGTCCGATATCGTTCGTTTTAAATAGCGACCTGAGATGAGTGCGCAGGAATCTACATACCAAATTTCATCAAGATACCTCAAAATTTACTCAAGTTATCGTGTTAACGGGCAGACGGACGGACGGACGGACGTACGGACGGACATGGCTCAATCAAATTTTTTTTTTTGATATATGGAAGTCTATATCTATCTCGATTCCTTTATACCTGTACAACCAACCGTTATCCAATCAAAGTTAATATACTCTGTGAGCTCTGCTCAACTGAGTATAAAAACGAAAAAATTTTGTTTGTAGCAATTTTTTTTTTTTTTGTGGAATAAGTCTAATGTATATATATCTATATATATATATATATATATATATATATATATATATATATATATATATATATGTCTGTATGTATATCTTCATGATGGGTCATAGGCATATGCGTAATTGCTATGCAATGCAAAGCTTTCACTCCTACTTTCACCATCGCATTGTCGTGGGTGCCATTTCCGTTCGTTTCCACATGCTAAGTGTTCTTTTTCAGATGCGTTTGCTTGTTGAATATTCTGTAAAGCGTTCACCCGCGAAAAATTAAAAAATACATAAAAAGTTGGCAAGTGTGAGTCAGAGAGAGATTGAGAGTGAGCTAAAGATTAAATGAATAAATTCTTTGAATGGGTGCAACATACGACAGGTACAATGGGACAATAGTAAATATATTTATTTATTTTCCTCTTTTAACGAAATATTATTTTATACTAAAGCCTTTATTAAACTGTTATTGTTGGTTAACTAAAAACAAGCAGGATAGGTCAGTCGCTGTTACTGTATAACGTAATTCGTTAAAAGACGTAAGGAGACCGAATAGGCAGTAGACTAGCCTCCAAAGCAGAAAACAAATTTGTGAAAACGAAAAAAATAACTCCAAGGTGTTATCGTCATGAAATTTGCTTAAAAGCAAAAAAAAGCTTCTCTCTAGTATTACTCTCAAAAAATCTGGATCAACCTTATATTAAAACAAGTAAGGAAGGTTAAGTTCGGGTGTAACCGAACATTACATACTCAGTTGAGAGCTATGGTGATAACATAAGGCAAAATAACCATGTAGGAAAATGAACCGAGGGTAACCCTGGAATGTGTTTGTATGACATGTGTATCAAATGAAAGGTATTAAAGAGTATTTTATGAGGGAGTGGGCTATAGTTCTATAGGTGGACACCATTTAGGGATATCGCCATAAAGGTGGATGAGGGTTGACTCTCGAATTTGTTTGTACGATATGGATATCAAACGAAAGGTGTTAATGAGTATTTTAAAAGGGAGTGATCCTTAGTTCCATAGGTCGATGCCGTTCCGAGATATCGCCATAAAGGTGGACCAGGGGTGACCCTAGAATTTGTGTGTACGATATGGGTATCAAATGAAAGGGGTTAATGAGCATTTTAAAATGGAGTGGGCTTTAGTTCTATAGGTGGACGCCTTTTCGAGATATCGCCATAAAGGTGGGCCAGGGGTGACTCTAGAATGCGTTTGTACAATATGGGTATCAAACGAAAGGTGTTAATGAGTATTTCAAAAGCGCGTGGGGCTTAGTTCTATAGGTGGACGCCTTTTCGAGATATCGCCATAAAAATAGAACAGGGGTGACTCTAGAATGTGTTTGTACTAATGGATATCTCGAGATATCGCTATAAAGGTAGACCAGGGGTGACTCTAGAATGTGTTTGAACGATATGGGTATCATACCAAAGGTATTAATGAAGGTTTTAAAAGGAAGTGGTGGTAGTTGTATAGGTGGTCGCCTTTTCGAGATATCGGTATAAAGGTGGACCAGTGGTGACTCTAAAATGCGTTTGTACAATATGGGTATCAAACAAAAGGTGTTAATGAGTATTTTAAAAGGGAGTGGGCCTTAGTTCTATAGGTGGACGCCTTTTCGAGATATCGCCATAAAGGTGAACCAGGGGTGACTCTAGAATGTGTTTGTACGATATGGGTATCAAATGAAAGGTTTTAATGAGTATTTTAAAAGTTGTATATGTGAAGGCGTTTTCGAGATATCGACTAAAATGTGGACCAGGGTAACCCAGACCATCATCTGTCGGGTACCGCCAATTTATTTATATATGTAATACCACGAACAGTATTCCTGCCAAGATTCCAAGGGCTTTTGATTTCGCCCTGCAGAACTTTTTCATTATCTTCTACTTAATATAGTAGGTGTGTCACACCCATTTTACAAAATTTTTTTCTAAAGTAATATTTTGCGTCAATAAACCAATCCAATTACCATGTTTCATCCCTTTTTTCGTATTTGGTATAGAATTATGGCATTGTTTTCATTTTTCGCAATTTTCGATATCGAAAAAGTGGGCGTGGTCATAGTCGGATTTCGGCCATTTTGTTTACCAATACAAAGTGAGTTCAGGTAAGTACGTGAACTGGGTTTAGTAAAGATATATCGATTTTTGCTCAAGTTATCTTGTTAACGGCCGAGCGGAAGGACAGACGGTCGACTGTGTATAAAAACTGGGCGTGGCTTCAACCGATTTTGCCCTTTTTCACAGAAAGAAGTTATCATCCCAAAGTCTAAGCCCCTACCAAATTTCACAAGGATTGGTAAAGGTTTGTTGGACTTATGGCATTAAATATATTCTAGACAAATTAAATGAAAAAGGGCGGAGCAACGCCCATTTTGAAATTTTCTTTTATTTTTGCATTTTGTTGCACCATATGATTACTGGAGTTGAATGTTAACATAATTTACTTATATATTGTAAAGATATTAAATTTTTTGTTAAAATTTGACTTTAAAAAAAATTTTTTTTTAGAAGTGAGCGTGGTCGTTCTCCGATTTTGCTAATTTTTATTAAGCATATATATAGTAATAGGAGTAACGTTCCTGCCAAATTTCATCATGATATCTTCAACGACTGCCAAATTACAGCTTGCAACAGCAGTACAGCTTTTAAAAGTGGTCGGTGCCACGCCCATTGTCCAAAATTTTACTAATTTTCTATTCTGCGTCATAAGTTCAACTCACCTACAAAGTTTATCGCTTTATCCGTCTTTGGTAATGAATTATTGCACTTTTTCGGTTTTTGGAAATTTTCGATATCGAAAAAGTGGGCGTGGTTATAGTCCGATATTGTTCATTTTAAATAGCGATCTGAGATGAGTGCTCAGGAACCTACATACCGAATTTCATCAAGATACCTCAAAATTTACTCAAGTTATCGTGTTAACGGGCGGGCGGACGGACGCACATGGCTCAATCAAATTTTTTTTCGATCCTGATTATTTTGAAATATGGAAGTCTATATCTATCTCGATTCCTTTATATATGTACAACCATTCGTTATCCAATTAAAGTTAATATACTCTGTGAGCTCTGCTCAACTGAGTATAATTAAAATCTCATCACAATAACAATAATATCTTGGCGCACTAAACATCTGTGGAGATTAAGGGCACACAAACTGCATTAATTTTTTTATAAACTAGCGGACCTACATGTCTAATGTCGACTTCGAAGGATAGCTGCTAGACATATTCTTAATAAGATGCTTTCCAAAATAAGGGCGACCCACATGAAGCAAAAGTGGATGGGTAACTTCGAACTTCGTCACCAAAGTAGTGAATTATTTGGAGCTCTAACCGTACATTTTGAAGTATCTAAAAATAAAATGTAAGGCGCGATAACCTCCGAAGAGATTTTAAGCCGAGCTTGCCTTCCAATGTGCGTCGTGCTCCTTTTAGTTTTTCTTACAAATTAGCTGGAAGGAACCACCTTTTTGTATGCCGATTCCGAACGGCACCTGCAAGGCATCTGAGTATTCACTGAGAACTTTTCATGGCAGAAATATACTCTGAGTGTTTGCCACACCACACTTAGAAAAATTTGCTTCAAATTGAGAAAAATTGTTCTAAAAGTTTGATGTTGTTTTGCCCGAGGCGTGAACCCAGGATATTCGGTGTATTAGGCGGAACACGCTACCATTACACAGAGGCGACTACTAGTTTTTGAAGTATCTGGGGAATAAATTTTTCTGGAAACTCAATTTTAGAAAGACAGCTTCCAAAACGCTGTTTTTTAATGTCGGTTTAACACGTTAAACACACTGTACAGGATGCAGTCATTAGTAAATTGTGCATTTGTCCATATATGTCTGTAAGTAAGCGTAGATAACAGGTGCAATTAATGGTAATCAAACACCGCTTATTTTAATCCTTAACGTAACAGTTGATGTTCGCTTTTTTCGACTTATGAAGGCACCTTATGTTAAGGTCAACATAAAATGCAAATCGAGTCGGAATTTACATATGTAGGTATATGTTGACATTAAATACCAATACTAAAATCCATATGGAGCAAGTATAAATATAGCCCTGCTTCCTCAAAGTTGGATTAGTTTTAAAGTCATCATCCCACCTAAAAGGGGCAGCTGATCACATGAAAATGCTATTTCCCTCAGACTTATAGACATAAGGTCCTATTTTTGAAATTCTCATAAGTCAAACCCAAGCTATCACTGGTGCAATATGCATAAATGAAAGGTAGGTTAGCTCTTGCCTTTCAAACAAAAAAGAGCGGGGTGCACTAAATGCAAGAATAGGGTAAATAAACTTGTCGCGGATTCGATAACAACAGTCCTCTTTATAGGCCGATCAATTGCAAATTTCCGTTTTGAGTTCTATGTGTTCTCGCGCTGAACCAGACTTTGCAAGAGTTTGTTAAAAATGAAGTATTTTACCGACGTCCTTATCGCTGTATCATGTCAACTTCCCTCGAACTTAAGTAAAGTCTTATATAGGGCGCTTAAAAACTAGTTGCCTGTATAACCCACAGCGACCTCATTAAAACCAAATTGATTGGGAATAGCCTTCAAAGCTTAATACCACCGTAATATCTTATAATGGGAGTATAGTATTGTATATTTGAGAAATAACACAATATTAAAAACCTAAATAAAGTATAGCAAAAAGCATTCGAAGGGAGGTAACAGGAACAGTAAATGTCATGTCCAACTGATACACCAAACATGACCCACAACCAGTTGCCTCAGGATCTTCACATAAGTGGAACTGAAAATTGTTTGACAGTAAAACTAGAGTGCAGACAGGATGTGCTCATTGTGGCGTAATAACCCTTTTTATTTTGTGAGCCATTAAGGTCACGTTTTTATTCAAAACCTCCTGTCGGAAACATGTATTTACACAGAAAATTCTATAGCGTGTTATCTTGGTAGAATCATTTTAAGTATAGAAGCGAATATAGAAAGCAGTAAATAAAATTAGGTTAGGTGGTAATCAAAAGCATTCCATGACCCTGACAGGGTTCGTCAAAATCATCCTCAGATACCCCCAAACGACTGCAAAGTGATCGCCCGATGACTCCTGGAGAACACCGAGAGTGTCTTCAAAATTATCTTGAAACAGCCCCAAAGTAACTGCAAACGACCCTCGAGCTACCCCGAAAGGGCCCCTATCATGCCGAAGTTACCTAAGAAAAGCCCCTGAGATGCTCATGAGCTACACTTGAGCTAAATGCCCATATGGGTATATTTTTGTGGAGTTTCGCGGTACTTTTTCTTTATATAAAAATGTTTTAAATAAAAATGGATGTTTGCGCGCGTCCTTTGGCGACCCAAATTACTTAACCGATCTTGACAATGATTTCACAGCAGGCTCACGTCGTAAGCCGGATTATTCTGAATATATAAAATTTTAAAAATTGCAAATATTTAAATTCGCTATATATCTGTAATTTTTTGTTGGGGGAATGCAATGTTTGCTATATAGATTATATTTGATATAATTAAGTAGGAGAGGTAGAGGGCATGTAAGTGGGGAAAGAAGTGAGTGTATGAGTGAAACAACAATTGATTTTGCAATTTCTTCTTAATTGTTTGAAGGGCATCCAATATATTTTTTATAAATTCCATATATGAGGTAATATGGAAGGGAGAGGTAAAAGTACTCGCAGCGGGAATGAGATTGGGAGTGGGGGTGGGGTAAGAGTGGATGTTGGAGGTAGCTTGGGGGTTTGTTTTTAAAATTTTCAAACTAACGAGCAACTTTTTGTTCGAACAAGCGTCATTAGTTAAAAATTGTTTAGATATTTCATACCTTGGGTTTGTGAAATATACTAGTTCTAGATGTGAACTCTAACACCACTTAATGCTAATCACATTACTCACAGAAAATAAAATAGTTTTGTAGGCGCTAGTAATTGGAAATGCATATGGATTTTTCATTTTAAGAAGCTTTATAAACCTATCGTATTCCTTATGAGTAAGGAAGTTTATTAAGATAATAATATAATCTAAACAACTGAGCGCTAAACCTAAAAATATGTCACATAACGAGATTTACAATAAAACAGAAATCATTGCGTGTATAATTTGCGCGACCAATTTTAGTTTTAAATTTATGTTACAAACTTTTGTAAAATAGAAAAATATGCTAACGTAACTATTATTTTCAAATACTTCAACAAACCCATATCAACAAATTTATTATCCCAAAGCTTTTGTTTTCTATTTGACGATTTCACATTTGTTAAACTGAGTAAGCATTCCTGAAGTTTTAAATAGCGATATTTTATTTTTGTTCGCGAAGTAGAATTTATTGCACTTTGAATGTTGACGCTTGAGTGAAAGAAAACCAAAACAAAAAACAAAAACAAAAACAAGTAAAAATATGCTCAAGTGTACATAAAATAGCGCTCTATTCAAAATAATACCCAGTGCCTTTTTTTGGCGGGTACCGAGTAAATATGTAGCATACTTAAGCTAAGAAAAACAAGTAAGGAAGGCTAAGTTGGGGTGTAACCGAATATTACATACTCAGCTGCCAAATTATAGTTTGCAAAACTTTTAAATTACCTTCTTTTAAAAGTGGGCGGTGCCGCTTCCATTATCAGGAATTTTACTCATTTTCTATTCTGCGTCATAAGGTCCACCCGCCTATCAGTTTCATCGCTTTATCCGCCTTTGGTAACGAATTATCGCACTTTTTCGGTTTTTTTCGATATTTTCGATTTCGTTCATTTGAATTAGCAATCTGAGATGAGTGCCCAGGAACTCACATACTAAATTTCATAAAGGTAAACTCAAAATTTACTCAAGTTATCGTGTTTACGGACAGACGGGCGTAGGAACGGACATGGCTAAATGAATTTCTTTTTTCGCCCTGATCATTTTGATATATATAAGTCGGTATCTATCTCGATTAGTTTATGCCGCTACGGGTTGCCGTTATGCGAACAAAATTAATATACTCTGTGAGCTCTGCTCAGCTGAGTATAAAAATACAAGGCGCGATAAAGCTTCGAGGAGACTTAGGCCGAGCTTCTCTTCCATGTTGCGCTGTATCACCATTACATTTGCAAATGGTCGGGCGGGGTCTAAATGTGTGTGCCACCCCGAATGACATCTGCAAGCAGATGAGTGGCAGAGTTGATAAAAGCGAAATCAGACTGCAAATTATTTAATGGAAATTAACGAGACAAAAAAAAAATTTTAGAAATAAAAAGAAGGTAGCGAAACGACAAAGAAATATAATGTAACGAATTTAGGGAAACTCCGCTTATTTCACTAACGTTCTTATCGCTAAATATTTGAATAAATAACTCAAATATTCTATAATGTAAAATGGTCTTTATTAGACTACTTTGAGGGTTCTTCACAATAACACTTGTACTTCACAAACAATAGCGTGCTTAAATCAAACTGATTCCATGATTGCTCAACTTGCGCTGTTTTATACTCTCTGCTGCTTCATTCGCATATTCCTACTACAGTTTAAACGTTTCGCCTCCTATAACTGCTGTACATATCTCCTACTTGTAATTAGCTATATACGTGTATATTTTTAGTTTGTATCCATATGAGTGTGTATATGTTAGTAATACTTCGCTGATGATGACATGCGTTTGTGAGTATCTCTCTGCTGCCTTGCATGTATGTGTGTAGATGATTGATTTGTTTACGCACATAATGCTTATTATCGGCTTAGTGGTGGTAGTATCGCTTAGTAATACTGATATTGTCTCACTGCCTCCACCTAAGTCGGATCGACTGATCAGACAAATTTCCTGATCTAAACGCTGCTAGCCTCTCCAAATGAACCACCCTCCTATTTCGTGGTTTCCCAGTGATTTGTGTGCGGTAGATGGCATCGCTGATTCGCTTCACAACTTTGTACGGGCCTTCCCAACTGCACCAAACTTTGGATGGAACATCTTTCCGTCGATAAGAGTTGTATAGCAGTGCCAAATCTCCTCCAGGAAACCTTCCGCATTATTGTTCTTGTCAAACCTGTGTTTTATCTTACTACACATTACCCTGGTTCGTTCCCTCGCACTCTGTTGCTTGGCCAATGAACCACTTCGTAAAGCTTGCGCTTGACGGATTGGCTTAACATAATCAATATCGTTCCGAGGTTTCACGACAGTAGTGCGCCCTAGATTGAAACCACCCTTGCATTCTTTCTTTGGTTTTGATTTATTTGGCCCATTCATTCCATCAACACATGCACGATCTGCTGCCATTGACTTTTTTGGTTTTAGTAGAATCTCTTTCACCAGCACTCGCTTACTGCTGAACCATTGCTCAAAACTGAAGTTAAGTGGCACATCCTCGTTCTTATAGCACATAGTCCTTCACTGTATATCAATCCTGATTTCAGGGTCAACTAAGCGGTCCACTCCCAATATGACTTCATCAACAATCTCTGCCACAACGAATTTGTGTAGAACCGTGACCTTTCCAATTAAGACTTCACATATCACTTCTCCCTGGATTCGGTTATACTCACCAGTAACCGTACGCAACCTTGCTCCAGGTAATGGCTCTACTCTCCTGTTCACGAAATCAGATCGGATTAAGGAATGAGATGCGCCCGTATATACAGTCAGTACACGATCTTTGCCATCCACATTTCCTTTGACGATAAGACTGCTCCATTTTCTTCGAATTTTCGAGATAGATATCACAGGACATTCAATAGCTGGGGCAAGCTCTCGATTTTACATCTGACTCGCTGTTGCTTATCTCCTCCAGCTTTGCGTTTAGAACCAGCCAAGTTGGAAGTACCAGGACCGGTGCCACATCAGGATAAAACACATACTCATTCACATTAATTCCATCCAATTCCATTACCTCTCGTAGCCGTGCTTTAAGTTCGATCTTATTACCGGTTGTATTCAAACCACGGATCTCCAACTCTTTTGTTCAGTTGCTGGATCCTTAATTAACTTAACTTTACCATGTCCAAGTTGTATTCGAAATCTTCAGAATTTATTCAACAATTCCTCTTCTGCCACCAATTACCAATTGTAACGAATTTAGGGAAACTCCGCTTATTTTACACCTTCCACTAACGTTCGTATCGCTAAATTGTTGAATAAATAACTCCAATATTCAATTATGCAAAATGGTCTTTATTAGACTACTTTGAGGGTACTTCACAATAACACTCATACTTCACAACCAGTAGCGTGCTTAAATCAAACTGATTCCATGATTGCTCAGCTCGCGCTCTTTTATACTCCCTGCTGCTTCATTCGCATATTTCCAGTACAATCTAGACGTTTCGCCTGCTAGAATTGCTGTACATATGTCCTATTTGTAATTAGCTATATACATGTATACATATATGTAGTATGTAGTTTGTATCCATATGCCTGTGTATATGTGAGTAATACTTCGCTGACGATGACATGCGTTTCAGAGTGTCTCTCTGCTGCCTTGCATGCATGTGTGTAGATGATTGATTTGTTTACGTGGTGGTAGTATCGCTTAGTAATCCTGATATTCGTCACAATAAACTAGATAAAAGAAATATAAACTAACTAGAAGCTAACGGTTTATTATCGATGAGTAAACGGTTTGTCGGCTTGTTATTGGTGTGTTATCGGCGAGGTAAAAATGAGTTAGCGAAAGTGTTTTAATTTTTTTATCGATTACAAATGTTACCGCTAAGTTATCGATTTTTATCGACAAGCTTTAGACTTTTTATTGAAAAGTTATTTTTTAACGAAAAATTATCGATTTGTTATTGCAATGTTATCAGAATATTATTAAAATAAATGAAAGCTATCCATTTTTTGTTCGAGTAGTACTTATTAGTTAACTTGTTAAGGGGTTGTTTTGGATCTGATATCGACAACTCAATAGTTTCTTATGAAGAAGATACCGCTAAAACTTTAATGCAAAATCGATGATATATATATAACCCATTGATAACAAGCCCATCAGATTAGATTAGATTGAACATAATTGAACGATAGTTTGGCGATAATAAAACAATGACTCGTCGGTATCACTTGTTACAAATAAGAAGCCCATGAAGCTCTTCTCAAATAGACCGCAATACTAACTCTGCGGCAGTTAAGTTTAACCCCTAAGAGAGTTGCAGTTAATACATAAACATTAATTTTCTAGACGTACACTTGTATGTTTACATATCGAACTTCGCGAGTACTTGATATGTTACTTTAAATCTACTTGACATTTTAATTTCTGTGTTAAAAAAAACAAGTAAGAACGGGACTGTCTTCGGCTGTGCCGAAGACTTCATACCTTTCATGTATGGGGCTGAACAATAATCTTATCCCGTTCGTAATCTCCGAATAATCGGATGTATAAGATAAGAAATATATAGTAAACAGATCTACATACCTTAACGATTTTTAAGGTAAATATAAAATAAAAAACAGGTAGGTACTTTGTGTGAGGATGCAAAGCTTCACGGTTTTTGTGGTCTGCATGTAAAAAATATGACTACGAATCACGTGTTTTAAAAATATATGACGTAAACGTAACTATTTGATGAAATTTGATGAATTTTGAAGCTTCTTGCCGTAAAAAAGGGCAAAAATTACAGTTTATATGAAGTATATAATATATATACCACCGATCTCTACGATTTTTTCAGACAACAATATATGCTATATACGTAAGCATTTTGTGAAATTTGAAGCTTCGAGCTGTTAAAACGGGGCAGAAATTGCGCAAAGTTTCTTATCTGAACAATCGGTTGTATGAGATATATACTATGTATACCACCGATCTCAATGCTTTTTTCAGACATCAATATATGCTATACACGTAAGCATTTGGTGAAATTTGAAGCTTCTAGCTGTTAAAATGGGGCCGAAATCGCAAAAAAAATATATATATACTATATATACCATCATATATATATTATATATATCACCGATCTCTATGATTTTTTGACACAACAATACATACTATATACGTAAGCAATCGGTGAAATTTGAAAGTTACAGCTGTTAAAATGGGGTAGAAATTGCGAAAAGTTTCTTATCTGAACAATCGGTTGTATGAGATATATACTATATATACAACCG
This sequence comes from Eurosta solidaginis, assembly GCF_040869045.1. Taxonomy (NCBI): domain Eukaryota; kingdom Metazoa; phylum Arthropoda; class Insecta; order Diptera; family Tephritidae; genus Eurosta; species Eurosta solidaginis. The sequence goes on along the minus strand of NC_090319.1, from coordinate 288,984,598 downwards.
ATCTCTATGATTTTTTCAGACAACAATATATACTATATACGTAAGTATTCGGTGAAATTTGAAGCTTCTAGCTGTTAAAATGGGGCTAACATTTGCGAAAGTATTTATATATACTATATATATATACTATATGTACCACCATATATATACTATATATACCACCGATCTTTATGATTTTTTCAGACAACAATATATGCTATATACGTGAGCATTCGTTGAAATTTGAAGCCTCTAGCTCTTAAAATGGGGCAGTAAGTACGAAAAGTTCATTATCTGAACAATCGGTTGTGGGGGATATATACTATATATACAACCGATCTCATCAATTTTTTCAGGCAACAATATGTGGAATATACGAAAGTATATGGTGAAGTTTGAAGCTTCAATCTGTTAAATTGGGTAAGATATTACAAAAATCCTCTTTTTCTGAAAAATCGGTTGTATGTAGGATATATGCTATAGTATTCCGATCCGGTCGGTTCCGACAAATGTCTAATCGGACACCCAAATACACCCGCTCACCAAATTTTATCAAGATATCTCAAAAATTGAGGGACTAATTTGCATACAAACAGACAGACGGACGGACGGACAGACGGACAGACGGACAGACGGACAGACGGACATGGCTAAATCAACTCGGCTCTTCAACCTGTTTATTTCGGTATACTTAATGGTGGGTCTATCTATCTTCCATTAAGGACTTTCAATTTTCGGTTTCGTGACGAAATTAATATACCATTTCATTTTCATGAAAGGTATAAAAACTATGGAAGTACTAATGAAAGAGGGTTGAAGTGTTGGCATGAAATGTTAAGATTTCTACAAAGAGCAATCTTTTCAAGGACACCACCGGGCCCCTGGGACAGTTCGCGTTTACAGGCCCCCTAAAAAATAAACTCAATCCATTAAAAAAAATAACAACCAAAATTTTTCAATTCACATGGTCAGTTTTATGTCATATAAAATAAGATTTACTGGAGCACTTATCTACATAAATGAAATGTTAGATTTCACTCCTTTTTCTTTAGAATAACCTGAAGATTTTGTCAAAGCTGATCGGGTATTTTCGGAAATTTTGCTGAAAAGCCGGAATGGAAAACAAAAAAGCGCTTCTTTTATTGCACTCCAAACGAGCCAATCACGTTTTATTTTTTCACGGTTTTTTAGAGTAGTACGGAGTATGATTTGAGGGAAATGGCGGCCACTTAAGTCGTTGGGAAATTCGAAAGGATATGATTGAGGTCCCAGTTTACAAGACTCTTCATCCTGGCTACATTTTATTTCCGCGTACTCTATGCTACCAATGTCAAAAGAGCTTAGTACTTCTTTGGATCCACCGTCCACTGCTTTGTATCTTGTACAGCACGTGTATCTTGCTCAACGTTTGGATATGGCATATCATTTCTAGCAGCTATGAAATTATCTGAAGAGGTGCTTTCGTCTTTTTCAACCTCACCATTTGTAGGTTTCGTATTGTCCCTAACACCTCTGGAAGGGCTTAAAGCCATCCCTTTGTCTACATCGGTGTTACTTACGCTAAAATTAAACTTATAGAGCGTTTGCTGTCCCTTTTTTCCGGTTTCTTTGCGCTTTTTTCTGTTTATAATCCATTTTATATAGTTTATTCAAAATATAAATAAAATTTGTATATTACTGAAAAAAACGCACAGATGTATGATAATGTATTTCACATGCTTGGTATTGTGTTTTCACGTGAAAAATCTTACAAATTGCATAGAAACTCTTTAAAATCACATTTTCAATATTTATAATGAAAATTGTATTCCTGTCATCGTTTCCCATCATCCCATTCTTTTTACGCCTTTTTTCAAAACGTAGTATCCTTGGCAACATTTTTCCCCAACAAAACTTACACATGCACAAATATATCGCCCATTTACTTCAACAGAGAGCCATTTTAAGATTTCAACAGACACATTGTTTCGAGACATTAAAGTTTAAAGTTGAGTACTTATTGTAACTTCTGGGTAGTAGGGTTATAGCCCGGCCATAAACAAACCCTGTGTCCATAAACAAAACCATACAAATAAGAATGTAACTAAAAGTTAGAAAAAAAATTTCACTTTGAGCCTTTTGCTTCTAAACCCTTCATATATTGGGCGCGTAAAGCTAGAAATAAATTTTTATCTCAAGCCCCCAATTTTCGAGGAATCATCAAGACTTTTTTACACAATATAGATCATGATGTTTTTTATACTCAGCTGAGAAGACCTCACAGAGTATATTAACTTTGTTCGCATAACGGTAATCCGTAACGGCATAAACTAATCGATATAGATATAGACTTCTATATATCAAAATGATCTGGGCGAAAAAAGAAATTCATTTAGCCATGTCCGTCAGTCCGTCCGTAAACACGTTAACTTGAGTAAATTTTGAGGTATCTTGATAAAATTTTGTATGTAGGTTCCTGGGCACCCATCTCAGATCGCTATTTAAAATGAAAGAAATCGGATCATAACCACGCCCACTTTTTCGATATCGAAAATTTCGAAAAACCGAAAAAGTGTGATAATTCATTACCAAAGACGGCTAAAGCGATGAAGCTTTCTAGGTGGGTTGACCTTATGACACAGAATAGAAAATTAGTAAAATTTTGGACAGCAGGCGCGGCACCGCCCACTTTTAAAAGAAGGTAATTTCAAAGTTTTGAGAGCTGTAATTTGGCAGTCGTTGAAGATATGATGATGAAATTTGGCAAGAACGTTACTACTATCACTATATGCGTGCTAAGGAAAAATTTGCAAAATCGGATTACGAACACACCCACTTTAAAAAATTTTTTTTTAAAAGTCAAATTTTAACAAAAAATTTAATATCTTTACAGTATATAAGTAAATTATGTCAACATTCAACTACAGTAATGATATGGTGCAACAAAATACAAAACTAAAAGAAAATTTCAAAATGGGCGTGGCTCCGCTCTTTTTCATTTAATTCGTCTAGAATACTTTCAATGCCATTAATCGAACAAAAATTCACCAATCCATTTGAAATTTGGTAGGGCCATAGATTTTATGACGCTAACTGTTTTCTGTGAAAATGGGCGAAATCGGGTGAAGCCACGCCCAATTTTTATACACAGTCCACCTTCTGTCCTTCCGCTTGGCCCTTAACATGATAACTTGAGCAAAAATCGACATATCTTTACTAAACTTAGTTCACGTACTTACCTGAACTCACTTTATCTTGGTATAAAAAAAGGCCGAATTGCAACTATGACCACGCCCACTTTTTCGGTATCGAAAATTACGAAAAATTAAAATAATGCCATAATTCTATACCAAATATGAAAAAAGAGATGAAACATGGTAATTGGATTGGTTTATTGACGCAAAATATAACTTTAGAAAAAACTTTGTAAAATGGGTGTGACACCTACAATATTAAGTAGAAAAAATGACAAAAGTTCTGCAGGGCGAAATCGAAAGCCTTTGGAATCTTACCGGGAATACTGTTTCCGGTGTTACATTTTAACACTTTACATTTGATACTCATATCGTACAAACACATTCTAGAGTCACCCCTGACCCACCTTTATGGCGATATCTCGAAAAGGCGTCCACCTATAGAACTAAGGCCCACCCCTTTTAAAATACTCATTAACACCTTTCATTTGATACCCGTATCGTACAAACGCATTTTAGTGTCACCTATGGTCCACCTTTATGGCGATATCTGGAAAAGGCGTCCACCTATAGAACTAAGCCCGCGCCCTTTTAAAATACTCATTAACACCTTTCATTTGATACCCATATCGTACAAACGCATTCTAGAGTCACCCCTGGTCCACCTCTATGCCAATATCTCGAAATGGCGACCACCTATAGAACTATGGCACACTTCCTTTTAACCCTATACACCTAACCTTCGTCGAATCGTCGAAGAGAAGATAGAAATATCGTTGTAACTTTTTAATATTCAGGATGATCGCCATACCTTTACTTGTCAACTCAGTATTCATTGAGCTCTCTTGAGAAGCGGAGTTGTAAAGCGCGTAGTTTGGTAGTTTTTTGAGATTCCGAGATTCGAAATGCAATATTGCAATTTGTGGTGAACACAAAATCGACTTTTGCACACACTGTGCTTCAAAAAATTTGCAATGAAATTTTATTTCATATTAAAAATAGAATATAGTTAAATATCGCCAAAGAAGAAGAGGCTGGTTTTGTTGCGTTTGTTTTTTTTTAGATTTTATAAGGATGTTATCTCACAGTGATCTCAAAAGAGAGTGTTTTATAAAAACATAGATTATAAAAAAATATACTAACAAAAAATTTAATTTATTGTGTGTTTTACTTAAAATATACTGGGTTAATAAACTTTCAGAAATATATATTTTCAACCGATTTTATATATCGCGAATAATAGCTCGTTGATATGACGAATGGTTATGTTTAAAAGGGCATCTTAGAAGGTTATGTGTATAGGGTTAAAATACTCTTTAATACCTTCCATTTGAAACCCATGTCATACAAACACATTCCAGGTTTACCCTAGGTTAATGTTGCTAAATGGTGATTTTCCCTTATTTTGTATCCAAAGCTCTCAGCTGAGTATGTAATGGTCTGTTACACCCGAACTTAGTCTTCCTTACTTGTTTTTTTTTTTGTTTTTTGAACTGTAAAATGATGATTTTTGAGTTGTGACACACTCGAAGTTAATGAGTGAGGCAGTCATTTTTTCATTTCATTTATTCAATAGATTCTTACCTTTAAATTTTATAAATCAGTGCTTAGTGTATGTCTTTAGAAGGCCCGTGAAGAATTAGAATCGAAATTAAATTCACAAATTAAAAAATTTACTAATAATTGCACCACTGACAAAAGAAATTCGAAGCGTGCAACAATTAACGCGAAACTGACTTATGCAAGGTCATCTACGGCATACTCATATGTTTTCACAAATTAGCGCTTCGCAAACCAAGTCAAGTGTACTAAATTTTTCAAATTAACGCTCTAGTTTATTATCAATTATTATGAAAAAGCAATACGACCAAACCGATAGGGGCATAGCTTTGGTCGAAGTATAATGTGATTTTAAGTTATTTGAAGCATTTTTGACAGATAGCGCTTATAAAATTGTGTCAAAAACGTTTATCTAACTTAAAATCACATTTTATTTCGACTATGACTATGCCCCATAGTATTTGATTGGATGCTTATGATTTTAATTTAGTGATTTTTAATTTTAAAACAATTTTTTGTAGCAACATATATGTATCTATGAAATCCTAGTTAGAGTACTGTCAATACTGCTTTGCCTTGCCGGGCCCCCAAAAACCTTCCGGACAGGGCAATTGCCCTGGCTGCCCCCCCCCCGCACTCCTCGGCCCAGACAGCTTTTTGTTGCTCCTTGATCCTTAGGTGCAAATAAAAATTAACTTCGACCTGTTCAGCAGACACAAAAACAGTTATGAAACGAATCACTTTTAAAGTATACGGAAAATTCCAATTCCTACAAAAACGAATAAGATAAACGTGGATTTTTGGCATAAATAGGCGTTGATAAAAGGAGATGTTATTTCTGCCCAAGGTGGGCATGTGCCCTTTAAATAAGTAATGATTCAGTTATGTTCATCGAAAATGGTCTCTACAAAGTTCGTTTTCAGGAAAATGCCATGCTTACATTGTTGCAAGAATAAGTTCCACACATTAACACTACAAAATTGCCTGATTATGATTACGTTGGAGGTTTTCGAAATGTTTCCATCGCAATATGCCAATAAATGTATCTTTCGTTTCAGTTTCTCTTAGAAAACATAATAAATGAAATTCATTTATTATAAGCCGGTGTTAAGCTCATGAATTCTTAAATATAAGTTCCAATTTTGTTAAACTCTGTAGTTTGGGATAAACTAACTTTGATCCGCAAATTTGAAACATAAGAAAAAAAATGGACCAGGTATTAAGGATACCATAAAAATCGTAGTCATGATCTTAGATTGTTTAGGTTTATTGTCTATTTCTCTGCTTGGCATTTTCCATACTTATAAAAAAAGATAATTCTCTATGTAGAGTTTTTCGTTCAAGCATACATAACATAAGTAAGACGATACACTACATATGCTAGTGTGATGACTGCTTAAGTACACGCTGGGTGTAAAAACGACGTAGTTTTTCCAACGTCGCTAAAACTTTACCGATTTTTACTTGTAACGAGCAGTCAAATAAATAAAACAAACAAAAAATAAATAAGCTTTTATAAAAAAACTGAGCAATCAAAAGCGAAAATCTGAATTATTGTTGTTTGTGGAAAGTTTCGCGCTATTAGATTTGTAAATGTTAAGTTAGAATAGTTAGCAATCGAGCGATTTAACCTGAGTTCAGGGCTATTTTTTAGATACAGCGGTTTGGATTTCACTAAGAAGCCATGATTTGTCCGACACCGCGTTCAATATCTATTTGACTAATAAAAATGTTCAATAAAAATATTAATAATTGTTTTTGTTTTTATCGAGATCAAATCAAGGTCAGAACTATAACTTTTATGAAAATTGTATTTTTAAACGATTTTATTTAGGTTGATTTGACAGGCTGCACGGTTGCACGGCCGTTGTGAACGAATTTTGTTATTAAAATTTAAGTAACTTCCCGATAAGCTACAAGCTTGAAACTTGGATTATAGAAAAAAATCGTCGCTAGGTGGCGCAAGGATCGAGATATTCACAAAAATCGTATTTGTGGTCCGATTTGGCTCATATTTGGAACTAATAATACATACAAGAATAGAAAGCGAGCTATGAAAAAAATCGCCGCTAGGTTCCGCAAGGATCGAGATATTCACAAAAATTGTATTTGTGACCCGATTTGGCTCATATTTGGAACACATAATACATACAAGAATAGAAAGCGACTTATGAAAAAAAAATCGCCGCTATGTGGCGCAAGGATCGAGATATTCACAAAAATCGTATTTGTGGTCCGATTTGGCTCATATTTGGAACACATAATACATACAAGAATAGAAAGCGACCTATGAAAAAATCACAGCTAGGTGGCGCAAAGATCGAAATATTCAACAAAAAGCGTATTTGTGGGCCGATTTGGTCCATATTTGGAACACATAATACATACTAGGATAGAAAGCGACCTATGAAAAAAATCGCCGCTATGTGGCGCAAGGATCGAGATATTCACAAAAATCGTATTTGTGGTCCGATTTGGCTCATATTTGGAACACATAATACATACAAGAATCACCGCTAAGTGGCGCAAAGTTCGAGATATTCAAAAAAATCGTATTTGTGGGCCGATTTGGCCCATATTTGGAACACATAATACATAGATGAATAGAAAGCGCCCTACGATGCCCAATTTGGCTCACATTGGGAACAAATATTACATACAGCCCGGTAGAAGTGACATTAAAATATTTTGGAGTTGGAGGAGGGGCAAGCATACGTGGCACAGAGTCGAGTAAAGTTTTTGGAAGGATTATGTATTGAGGACTTAGATTGTAACAAATTGTCAGGAAAGAGTCCTTGTAATAATGAGTCACTAAATGAACTAATTAGAACGAGAAATAATAGGCAATTAACTAAAAACTAAAAAATTGAAAATAAAATAATTAAAAAAAAATAAATTAGTTAAATGGTTTTATTGAAAACAATATTTACATGAAGTAATAATAATACTAAAAGCTGGAAAATAATTAGGTAGGTCCTAGGTACTAATCATCCCACTCCTCGTCAATCTAGGTCATTGATCAGACGTTTAAATAAAAGCGTTTAACGCGTCAAATTTCTATTGATAGTATTATATAAGACCAACTGTACCTTAATCAGGTTATGCTGCGCATCACATTTTTAGAAATGTCACGCGCCCAGAGCCTTTATTTAATTGTCTGATCAACGCCCTAGATTGATGAGGAGCGTGATGACTAGTACTTAGGACCTACCTAATTATTTTCTAGCTTTTAGTACTATTATTATATCATGTAAGTATTGTTTTCAATAAAATCGTTTAACTTAAAATTTTTTGTTTATTATTTTATTTTAATTTCATTTTTTTATAATTTCAATTTTGATTTCCAAAATAAAGAAATAATTTTTCAATTATAGAAAAATTAAAAAAAGCTGCAATTGTCATAACAATTATTATTCTGGTCAAGGCGAATCCATACCAGGTGATGGCAAAGCGAATTTAACCAATTCGTCGTGAAGAGGAATGTCAATTCAGACGAAAATTTTCATTTATTCCGATAAACTGACATGCCCTAGTACAAGGCGTTGTATGGAAAATAATCAAGCAAAAGCAATCCCCTATTGGGATAACTACACCTGGTACTGAGTTCGCCTTGGTTCTGGCCTTGAGATGGAAAACAAACCTAGAAATGTTAATAACCTAACCAAAAACAAAGACATCTACTAGGAAATACGAAATTTTTTATTTATTTTTTTTTTTTTTTTTTGATGGGAATGTTTCAAAATTCTACAAAAGATATGGCCTAGTTAACTTGGAGCATGAGAAAATCTAATGGCAGTTAGTTTAAACTGTCCAACATAACAATGGAATCATCAAAATGATGCCTAACAATACGTGCCTCAAATAATATCCTTCCCACTAAAATTAGAACAAAGCTTTCAAAATTTTACTACTTAAGTTGTTTTCTCAATCAACGAAATGCTTGCTCCAAATTTTCTAATACACATACTAATATAAAGTTCAACCCTTACAAATACATCAAAGAGTTCAAAAATATGACTCAACGAAAGTGTGTGCTACTTTCAATAGTAAAGTAAAAATGGAAATGATGGTTTGATAATCGACATATCCAACACGCATGAATTGTGAACTACTAATGCGCAAATAACAAACCCGTGTTTGGCTTCTTAAAGAAACCAACAAATCGTGTATACATATATCCCACATTTGTGTAGATACGAATCCACCTCAGTTCTTTCACCCAAATAAAAGCAATGCGTAAAATCAAAAAGCCATGAAATAAGCCAATTTGAAAAGTTTAAAAACTAATTTTTCGCTTAGTTTGTCAAGTTGAGCGTATGTGCATACATTGGCGTGCCCCTTGACATCAAATTTATGAATTTTCTTAGTCTTCCTTCTTCAAACTGGCATTTACTCTGTCAAAGATATCCCATACGTTTTTGAGGCGCGTAAGCTTGTCGCAGAAGTCTTAAATTTCAGCTTCCCCTCTGAGTACTAAAATCAAGAGTGATTTTGCCAAACATATCACTTTGATTCGAGCTAAAGCGTCTCATTTAATACCCTTCTTTAGGCGATAATATTTCAAAATTTCCTGAATTAATACCAAAAAAGTCGCTTTGAACCGTTATCTCACAATTTCGGGTTATGGTCAAATAAGTATCATGAAATGTTTATGTACGTTCCCTCTTTCCACGTGTAGCTTCTATCTACACCATCTCTCTTCTAACAGTTTGCATCTGTAATTCTCTCCGTCCTACTTGTTCCCCCTTTATGAACCAATCTCTTTCGCCACCATATCTTAATACTTCTAATTCTACTTTAGTTCCTTTTTACTGCAAGCCGCCTGTCTTTTAATATCGAAAGCATCTTTAAAACGTTGCCAATATAGAGGACCGAATTATTTTAAAGGGCACTCAACAGAGATTTATGGAAAGAGCTTATCCAAAGGGGAAAGATTGCCAAGTATCAACTGATCGACTGCTCAGTGGAATATCACCCTATCTTAGCTACCGTTTCAAAAACCTTCTGTATCAGAAAGCTTTTCATTAAAGCTCTTTTTCAGAATTGATTTCAAAAATTCCTTTTTCAGAAGAAGAAGGCTATATTTCAGAATTTGCTTCAACACATTTACATCCGAGCTTAAATTTAAAACCCTTTGACATTAGCTGGAGAGTTTATAAAAAAATTCTGAGATAGGGCATTTTTCAACCGGATTCTGAAAAAGGCCATTTTCGAAACGGCAGCCGAGATAGGCCTATATATCCCACTCACCAGTGGTGATGAAGATTAATTCTGCTTTGATGCTCTGATTTTGTCATGAATGCCTTAATCGTTGAAAAGATTCTTAACGCTATTACGAGATATCAATGTTTTATCATTCACTCCGAGAAAAAACTAAGTTTTTCGTACTCAACCTTAGTTTTTTTTTAACTAAAAAAGGGCTTAAAATAATTAATACTAAAGTATACAAGGAAGTTTTATATTGAGTTTGATGTTTTTGAGAACCTAATACAGAAAATAAAATCAAGCAAAATTAAAAATTTATAGATTTTTTCTGTTTTGAAGTCAATAATGTTAACGTCTTATTTATTTCAAGAACGTTTGCTTGATTTCAAAAGATTCTCAGCGACTTGTTTGGAGAGGATAATTTTTTCTTGCTAAGCCGAACACTTTCTGACTAAAAATAAGTTAAGAACATCAAACTTAACCCTCACTTTTACGTTTTCCTTAAAAAATCTAACGAGAATCTTAAAGAAATTTGTTTTTTCTGCCAACAAAAAGGTGCCACAAAATCAGTTGAGGCTCTTGATGTACTTATTGTAGCAAATTTTAGCAAAGTCCACAAATCACAATCCCACAAGAAAAAAAATGCTGCTGACGACAGAAGATAAACTTCCGGCATACATACACAGATTACAACAGAGAGTGTGAGATGAAGAAACAACAAGTATCTAAAGGTGTCTAAGTTCGAGTGTAACCGAACATTATATACTCAGCGCGAGCTTCAATTGTACATTTCATTTCAGATAAATTAGTTTCCTACATAACACGTGGCACCGCCCGTTTAAAAAAAAAATGTCTCGCTATTTCCTCTTACAGTAAAACTTGACAAGTGAAATATCATTGATTCAAAACTATTTCTTGCTAAGTTATAGCTTATTATTCTATTCTACGAACCTTTTAAACTTGTTTTATATCTAATTTGCCGTGGTCTTTAATCGATGCCGTCCATTTTTACTAGAAATATTTTCTACTATAGGGAAAATATGTGTACACAATTTCATTACGATGTGTTAATTTTTCTTCGAGTTATGGCTCCCGAAACATAGAAAATTGCTTAGTCATAAAAGGGGCGGTGCCATACCCATTTTCAAAAATTTTTGTGTTTTCCAATTTAATGTTTTAATTCAATTTAGAAAGTGAAATTCTATTGACAGAAAGCTCTTTTCCGCTAAGATATAGCTTATTTTTTCGTCCACGATCCTTCTAAAAATCTTTTATATAAAAGTGGGCGTGGTCCTTAATCGATTTTGTTAATTTTTCTTCGAAGTATTCCTTATAGTAAAGGCAACCGCTCTACCAAATCGTGTTACGATAGGTTTAACGGTTTGTGATTTATGATTAATAATATTTGTAAAATTGATTTTACGACAAGTGGGCGGTGCCACGCCCATTTTAAAAAAATTTCCAAATTTTTATCAAGAGTCTCAATATCAGTCCACACGCCATTTTTCAACATTCTAGGTGTTTTATTTACTAAATTATCAGGTTTTTTGTGTTTTCCAAAATTATATATATATATAAAGTGGGCGTGGTTATCATCCGGTTTCACTCATTTTCAATACGAATCTATTATAGGTCCAGATAAACTAGTGCACCAAATTTGGTGAAGATATCTCAATATTTACTCAAGTTATCGTGCTAACGGACGGACGGACGGACATGGCTCAATCAAATTTTTTTTCGATACCGATGATTTTTATATATGGAAGTCTATATCTATCTCGATTCCTTGATACCTGTACAACCAACCGTTATCCAATCAAAGTTAATATACTCTGTGTGCAAACCATGCTGAGTATAAAAAGTAAATAAGCAACTATTCGGGAAGGCTGTTTGGAAAAGTTTAGGCCCTGGGAGAAAATAATGACAAAATAACGGAGTAAAATTTGAGCATCGCAATCTGGGGAAATATTAATGCATTTAAGTTTAAAACGTGGTAAGTGATAAATATAGAGAATATATGGAATTTCGGAATTTATTTGGAACACTCCACGGTTTCTAGGGGAAATATTTTCAGTTTCCGACTTAAGTTAAAAACAAACTATAAACTATAAACTATCTAAAGGCTTTTTAAGACAAACTGTTAAGTACAATACATCGCGTGGCGAAATCTAAATAAAAACCTGATTTTGAAATATTTGAACATATGTGCGATTTTTGAAGAGAGCGGATTCTGCAGCTACACTGAATCAAGTGAAATTTCAGCTAAACTAGTAATATAAGAAAAAACCAAAAACTATATTTGGTAGTTCTTGCGTCAAGGTTTGTTAAACTATAAAAAAAAATAATAATTGTATTAGTTTTGTCTCGTTATTGGCCGTTAGTGTTTAGAAAAACTGAAATTTTTGGTTGAGCTCAAGGCCGGGTTTTCTTAAATAAAACACTTGGATTTGTATTTTATTTTGTTTTCAGACTGAAGTCGAAATATTGAAAAATAAAAACAAAATAAAATACACATCGAAGTGTTTTATTAAAGAAAACCCGGCCTTGAGCTCAACCAAAAATTTCAGTTTTTATAATTTTATTTAAAAAAAATTATTTTCTCGTTTCTAAATTGTTTCACGGGACAGCTAGAGCCTCGGCTGTTGAAGAAACAGGATACGCCACGAGTAGGTGAGGCTGACAATTGGGTTTATATGTTGCGCTGGCAACCCCTTGAGATGATTGCGCTACACAACCCCTTGTACCAATTTGGTATTTAAAAAAAAAAATAAAATGTAAGGCGCGATAACCTCCGAAGAGATTTAAGGCCGAGCTTCCCTTCCAATTTGCGTCGTGCTCCTCTTGATTTTCCCTACAAATTGGACGGACGGGATCTACATGTTTCATGCCGACTCCGAACGGCATCTGCAAGGCAGATGAGTTTTCACGGGGAGCTTAGAAAAATTTTCTTCTAATTGAAAAACCTTATTTCTAAAATTTTGATGTTGTTTTGCCCGGGGCGTGAACCCAGGGTATACGGTGTGGTAGACGGAGCACGCTACCATCACATCACGTTGGCCGCCGGTATGGTATTTTAGTCGCCTCTTAAGACAGGCATACATGCCGCGGGTGTATTTTAAGCTCCACAACCCGTTGTTGAACTGCTGTGAAAAAGGTGACCTTTATAGTTATGAAAAAATTTAGGCATGCTGAAAGGAGCGCAGAGAAATGCGCATACGAGGTTGTGGCGACTAAATCGCCTCCCCCAGTTCTGTTATGTCTAACGTCGGTCCCACGTGGTGCGGACACATGAACAGGATTGGCCTGGTTTCATGTGGCCACTTGAGGGTAGTGCGCTACCCCAACGTCCAATAAAAAAAAGCTTCCCAACCCACTGGGGTACTCGGGAGTCTCAGTTTTAGTGGAAAATATTTTATGAAATTGAATGTTTTGAGAGCATTTTTTTAAATTTTCAGCATCGTCCAGACAACTATAAAACAAAACAAAAAATAACGTCGCTAAAAACAAAGACTTCTTTCACCTTTCTCAGCTGGCTCAAGTTAAACTGCATCTTATAAACACGTACATACATACATAGCGTAAAGTGTGTTGGGTTTTATAATTTTTTTTTCTGCAAGCTTACGCCAGCTGGAAAAAGTTTGTCAATTTAAATGTTGTTTATGTCGACATTTTTGCTAACTTTGTATTCTCGTCTAATTCATATTAGCATTTATGACCAAATAAATCTTGAAACTTCCCATGAGAATAGCACTTTTAGCCTTCAATTACTTTGTATGTATGTAGATAAAGAGCAACTTTTTAAAAGATATTGTCATAAATAACAAAAGCAATTTTTAAAAGATTAAAATGCTTAAACCATAAGTAAATTGAAAAGTACCACAAAAATGCAAATAAAATATTGTTAACATAATAGGTTTTGACATTATGAATGAGTATTTGATAAAAGTATAATAAAAATTATGCATATCAAGTGATTGATGTTGATACCATAGGTAAAGTCGTTTAAACATTTTATATAAAATCTTGGCGGCTGGGGTTTAAGGTATTGTAAAAAAATAAAAAAATTCACTTTTTTAACAACTTTTTTTTTTTTGTCGAGGCTACGCCCGCATAAGAGAAATAAGCAAACTAATTTAACAGAAGTATTTTAAATTTTATATTTTGTACAAAAATGTCTTTTACTTCAACTTTTCTCTGTAAACAATATTTTTGACCTTCTCAACTCGCGAACACCCAACTTTAAGCGCTCCGTGAGAAAAGCAAGGTTAGTATATGTAGGTGTATCACAGCCACTTTGACAGTTTGCCCTTGACTCTTATTTACTGTTATGGAAAACGGAGTTTTCACCCAGACTTACAGACTTTTAAATTGAAAAGGCATAATAGGTAAGGTTGGTATTAATATTATTCTTCCTTGGTCATTCCGGTGGTAATAGTAGGTTGTAATTTTTATTCTTAAGTGAGCCATAGACCAGATATAGGCCTGAAAAACAACCTTCTATCTGAGTCCGAATAACAACCTTAATTCTCCAAATGAACCCTTAATAAAAAATAAATAAATAAAAAAAAAAAAAGACTTTAGGCTGAGCTTCTCTTCCGATTTGCGTTGCGCTCCTTTGAATTTTTCCAACAAATTGACGGTACGGGGCCTTTATGTTTTATGCCTACTCTGAACGGCATCTGCAATGGAAGAAATATACTCGGAGTGTTTGCTAAATCCCTGCCTATTTTCCCGGCTTGGGTGTGAAAAAAACTTTATTTATTTCAGCAATGATTACGAACTTCCCCCATTACAAAAGATGAACATGCCTAGGCAACTAGAGCCAGGTTAAACGCCAACGAGGAAAACCCGATCTAGTATTATTTACCAAGATATGTAAGATCCACAAGTGGAATAAGCCTAAGCTTGGAGAGCAAAAACGATGCAGGAAATATGTTAGACAATAAGTTGTGGAAACTCAATGTTGAAGAGAAGCGAAGAAAGCCTTCGTGGCACTGTATGAATGCAAGAGGATGCTATGATGCACAGAGTCCTTGTTTGGTGGACACCCACACCAAAATGTACGTATACCAAAAAAGTAAAGGGGTCATGCAGATTATCAATGCTAAGCGTAACGGAAGCCCTAAAATCTACCCTCACAGCAACATTGCAGTCCATGCTGACCATCACGCCTGCAGGTCTAATAGCCAAACATATAGCGTTAGCAATAACAACAAGACCTTTGGCCTCGAGGCAGCTTAAGTACAGGCGTTATGGCCATATCAGCATAGCGCTATTAAATATAGGGTGAAGGGATTGTATTGTACCGTTTCTGAGCTTCGAAGGACATCTTGGAGCTACATAAGAGCTGGAGGGTTGCCGCAATGGCGCAGAGATTTTGCAATACACTATACATGTGTAAACTGACATTTCTCAATTAATTAACGGAAGGGTTCGGCTCTGATCTTTACTGTGTCCATCAAAAAAAAAAAAAAGTATATATATCCTGCACATCAGTGCAGCAGAAATTCTGGTGGAAGCGCGTTTAAGCTGCAATCGCGTCAAAATATAAGTATGTTGATATTCTGACGGTGATCAAGGCAATAATCTCACACAATACTTCATAAAATATGTAGAGGAATGCAAAGCATTGGAATGACTTTGCATGGGACCACCATCTATTGTACTGGGTTGCCGGCCATAAAGGGATAGGAATAACGAAAAGACCGATGAGTTGGCAAAGTACCAAACCTAACCTTACCTCCTTACAAATTTATCTCGTATACCAATATTAAATAGAACAAAACTTTAGTTCTAAATGGGTCACATGTTTGCATTTTTCTAAAATTCTATGATATATTACGTGAAAGTCCTGAAAGCAGGTGTACCAAATTTCATCCAATTCCACTACGCAGTCGATATGTACTCTGAGAGTGTTAGGGTTAATGCTCTGTATTAAAAATGCTGCCTACAGTGGTTGCGCTCTAAGAAAATACTAATAAATTTGAAGTAGATACTGCTGATTGTGTATATGCCTATAGCAGCAGTTTTAAAAGCGATGTATGCTTGTCCCTCCTCCAACTACAAAATATTTTGATGTCACTTCTACCGGACTGTGTGTAATATTTGTTCCAAATACTAGCAAAATTGGTTATCATAGGTCGCTTTCTATTCATGTATGTATTAGGTGTTCCAACTATGGTCCAAATCTGACCAAAAATACGACTTTTTTGAATATCTCGATCTTTGCGCCACCTAGCAGCGCTTTTTTCTTCATAGGCCGCTTTCTATTCATGTATGTATTACGCGTTCCAAAAATGAGCCAAATCGGACCACAAATACGATTCTTGTGAATATCTCGATCCTTGCGCCACCTAGCGTCGATTTTTTTCTTCATATATCGCTTTCTATTCTTGTATGTATTATGTGTTCTAAATATGAGCCAAATCGGACAACAAATACGATTTTTGAATATCTCGATCCTTGCGCCACCTAGCGGCGATTTTTTTTTTTTTTTTTGATAGTTCGCTTTCTATTCTTGTATGTATTATGCATTCCAAATATGAGCCAAATCGGGCCACGAATACGATTTTTGTGAATTACTTGATCTTTGCGCCACCTAGCAGCGATTTTTTTCATAGGTCGCTTTCTATTCTTGTATGTATTATGTGTTCTAAATATGAGCCAAATCGGACTTGAAATACGATTTTTGTGAATATCTCGATTCTTGCGCCACCTAGCGGTGATTTTTTCTTCTTATTGCATTGTCATCGGAATCTGAACTATATTCCAAGTTTCAAGCTTGTAGCTTATCGGGAAGTTACTTAAATTTCAATTACAAAATTTGTGCCAGCCAGCCAACCAGCCAGCCAGCCAACCAGCCAGCCAACCAACCAGCCTATCAAGTCAAGCTACATAAAACCGTTTAAAAAGATTCAGACGTGCTGAACTGTAGGTATGTTCAGCGTAAATGATCTGATCGAATTCTGTAGCATACTAGGATTATGCAAGGAATAGCTCTAATTTTGCTGTATTGTCAGCACACCACCAAAACTTTCCTTCTCCTTCTCAACTATTTTTCCAATCGCTTATTGGGTATGTATGCATGCATGTACTTATGTGTTGGTATTATAGTAATACGCCATAATTTTGCGGTCCATGCAAAAGCTTTGCTCCATGTGCATATGATTATGCGTGCGTACTCACATACATACATACAACGAATACTCCTACATAATAAGTAATGCAATTTTTATTAAAACCTCTCACGGTCACCGCTCATTTGTTGCTCATTCGCCACAGAAATCACATTAGCCAACCACATTAACATTCGATTTTATGCGTTGGCCTAAAGCAGCGGCATAAGGGCGAACCATGTAAATATATCGATTGACATACTTACATACATATATAGATGCTTACTATATATGTATGTATAGATGCTTACTATATATGTATGTAGATTTGCACATGTGGTAAACAACAAACAATGAGATGCATGTAATAGTTAAGCATAGAATTCATGCTGCTTTTATCATTTGAGGCACTGCACGTCCCATGTCGCTAGATTATTTTATATCCTTTACAGCTATTGACAATTTATTCGCTGTTGTAATACAGTTGTGTACATTAGGGTGGACGAATTTGTATGGAATATTGGAATGAGATGCTAACTTATTTGTATCAAACATTTAATGTTAAATAGACTGCTAAGAAAAATATGATTTCAATGTCAATTTCGAGCTTACCAAATTATGAAGATAGGACTTACTGTAAACATTTAAGACTTATCAACAAGGTTGTTCAACAAACGAAACAATACAACTTCGCTTCATTAAAAATCTAATTACCTTAACGAAAAACTCCGTTTCGTTTCGCCTGGAAACAATTGAATATTCTTGATTATACAATAATACAATAATTTGATATGTTCAAGAAAGATGTTTGAGGAATGCGCGGAAGAGGACTAGGATGTGTCATTTGCTGCATGTTTTTGGTAAAATGTTATTTAAACATCATGCTATTATTAAGTTTATCGATATGTATAAAAAAAGTAATCTAAGAATTGTGGATATGTTAGCCAAATAATATCGATTTATAATCCAAAAGTTGCCGATCATTTATAAATAATTAATGGATATTTTTTATCGAAAAGATATATATTATTAATTCGTTATCAGTGTTATCTTTTTTTTTCATCGAAAAGTCGTCGATTTTTATAGGCTTGTTATCATTTTGTATAATCAATGGGATGTCTATTGTATTATCGATTGGTTACCAAAGAAGTATTGATTTGTTTTCAAAGCATTCCTGATTTGTAAGCGAAAAGATATCGATGTACTTTCAAAAATGTTTCTAATTGTTATCGAAAAGTTATCGATTGGACGTATGTTTGTTATCAAATTTTTTTCGAAAATTTATTCATTTTTATCATTAAGTTATCGATTTATTAAAGGCGTACTGTCGATTTTTTGACAACGACTCATCTGATTTTTATGAAACAGATAAAGATAAAACTTCAATAACAACCCGATAAGAAACCAATAAAATGCCTGAAACTGTTTTGAAATCCGTCCCTTAAAGGTTACAAAATTTTGGATCTTTTGCTGTTTTTCAATCCGAAAAACTGATAATCGATCATTAACTACAACTTATTTCTTCATGCATGTGGAGTTTAGAGTTGTATGCGACCGTTCTGCCTGAAAATGTGTTTCGTTTTAACAAAAGCTAAAATCAGGACTGGCAACCACCTCAAAAAAGAAGTGGTTCAGTTAAGTGATTCTAATTATCTTGGTAAGATTCGTATTAGTGAATAAATCGGCTCCTGAGCACCTCTCAACCAAAGCAATGCTTCGGTTACTATGGTTTAAGCTAAGCGGTACGAATGCAATGAAAAATAATAATAAGATATCTCGTTATCTTAAAACATATCGACTACTGTGTGGAAGATCATCCTATAGCGAACGCCGTTTCGAAACGTCCTTTCTCGAAAACCTTTGGAAAATCCCTCCCATTCAGAATCTGTTCCAAAAAGCCCTATTTGAATACAATTTTAATACATTTGACGTTAGATAAATATGTTATGAAAAGAATTTTGATATTATTTTGTTTTTTTTACGTAAAGTGAGAATGATCATAAGTTATACATTAAATTCATCAGATTAAGACACCATTAGGCAAATTTTGCTTTGTAAATCGCGGCATAGAATTCCAGGTAGAGTACATACTTACACCCTAAAACAATTTACTTAGTCGAAAGCATCTTTCATAAAACGGACCCTCCCTAATGTACATACAAACATTCATGCTTAAATTTATCCAACACACTTTTCGGTTGCACATGCACGTTTCGCTCAAGCAGAGATTTAATTGTATTTGCTGTTTGCATTTTATGTTATAATAGGGATAATAGCAAGTGCATGTAGCAAATGTGTTATGCACATGCACTTGTTTTAGGCCCTTTAAATGTAAGCAAAATAGTTATGTATGTATGGTTATTAGACAATATCAAATAAAATTTGTAAAATTTCGGCACTTTACTTAAAATATACCTTTTATATTGAGAGGCGTTTGAAACAGTACAAAATTCCAGATGGTCACCCTATCTCCATAATGCGTTTTCTTAAAGTTGGTGCTGGATAAAAACAACACAAGCTGCAGAACTAAACCGTTATGAAACATAATAAAGGGTCATGGCATTTATGCTTTGTTAAAAAATATTTTTCTTGGCAAAAACTAGAAGCTCCGGAAGAAACAAAAATTTGTTTTGGCATCTAGGGGGATCTCTCTACCTTGTCTTATTTTTAATTATTGACATGTTCCATATGAAATTGTTCATTTCTTCTCCATGAAATTTGTTCTCTAATCAACTTTATCTTTTAAAACTGAATCGGTTACATTCATGAAAGGTATAATTGGCTTAAAATCTGAAAAAATATAGATGATATGAGACAGATCCCATGAAATGGGAAATGAAACCAAAAATGTAATTTTAATTTTTTATTTTAATTGTATGATGTGTAATCATAGTCTAACAATCTTGAAATTGTGCAAAATTAAGCCCGAGTTGGTCTGAAAATAAATACGAATTGATTTCAAAACAATCTTGAAATGATCCCGGGAACATTTGAGGAATGACCACGAACACAATCACTAAACAGTACTGAAACTATTTTAAAACTATTCCAAAATGATTCCGAAAATATTATTCCAAAACTATTCCAAAATTATTCCGAAATTATGCTAAAATAGTTCATAATTTATTCCATATAATCCCAAACTGAGTAGCAAAATTTTCCTGCCATCCATATATTCCGAAGCTATTTTGCAATATTGCCGAAATTATCGCGAAATCGTATCGAAGTTAACTCGAAATCAATCCAAAAATGCTCCGGAAATAGTCCTCAGGTTAACGCTAAAATTTTCCAAAATTATCCCGAAACATTTTCGAAATTATCCAATCCACTCCGAAACCATTCCGCTGGGTGGGGAGTCTGCTTTCACTTACTTACTAACTTAATTGTCGCTTAACCGATGAAAGGGTTATGACCATCCAACAAAGCGCACCAGCTGGAAGGTCTGCTTACTTTTACTAAATTGCTTAGACCTTGAGGCATTCGCCTGAAACAAAGTAACACAGCGTTATACCGATCTGAAAAGCCCTTGCTATCAATACATTAAAGAAAATTTATTTAATAATTTGGGAAAAATTTAAACAATGTGACATCAGCGCGAACAAGGTGACAGCTGTTTCGATTATACGTTGTAAATCTATTCAAAGCCTTTTCTTCCGGGAGTGGGATTTGAATCCGCACTCCTACGATGGTTGAAGTGATACAAACGCATTCAGGCACGTCATGCCTTAGTTGTAAGTAAATGTTTTCAGTGATCTTGGGATTATAGTGTTTTCCAAATTCGTAGCCAGTGCATTTTTCAAGACTACTGGCTGGTTAATTTTATTTTTTTTTTTGTTGATTTTACAACAGAGTGGATAATAAAAGTATATTGGATCCAAAATCCCTTGTAAAATTTGGTTTCGGGACAGAAAGAGGACGGAAACTGACACTGATGATGATGACAAGGGATGAAGGAAAATCATTCCAATATACACCATTCGCTATCTTCTTGCAAAACTAATATAATAATATATAAAAATCACGTGTCACTATATTTGGCGCAAATGGACTCCTAAACTACTTAACCGATTTTGAATTTATTTTGCACCCCGTGTGTAGTTTGATCTAAGTTGAAAGATAGTATAGATTATACTTCAGTTTATGGTCGCAATATTATTTTATTGCAATTTTTTTATATGTTTATACGTAATAATAAAATGTTACGTATACGCACCGGAACTCAAATTTTCAGAAGTGCGGATATACTGCCGTGTACTTGGTTGGTATTTAACTAAACAACGTGCTTATCAATAAAAAATATTATAACGAATTATATCAAGTATAGCACATCACCAGGCCCGCCGAGAGGGTGGGGGGCCCGCGATTTAGAGGTACTATGACATTTGTTTTAATTCAGGAGAGTCTTTAGTTGTTCCATGTGCAATTTTTAAGCCGAATTTCAAAAGCAACGAAAATCTGCATTTCGTTTTAATATTATAGTGAAGTGTGAAAAATAAAAACCTATATCGCGGGTTCGAATCGAGCTCAAGGCCTAACAATAATTATTTTATCATTATTATTGTTATGACAAATTTTTTCTTAATTGAAGAATTATTAAATTAGAATAGAAGAAAGAAAAGATTTAGACAACTGCCAAAGCTCGTTGTATAGATCCATTTCGGGAACTGCTAAATTCCTTCATCGGCAACGTTTAGGCGCCGCAGCTATAACCATTAGCAGTTCCCGAAATGGATCTATACAACGAGCTTTGGCAGTTGTCTAAATCTTTTCTTTCTTCTATTCTAATTTAATAATTTTTCAATTAAGAAAAATTTATCATAACAATAATAATGATAAAATAATTATTGTTAGCCCTTGAGCTCGATTCGAACCCGAGATCTTACAAATCATAAGGCCGATATAACAACAAAAAATCTATATATATAAAAATAAAGGCTAAAATGTGTATAATTGAAGAGATGCGTCGGTCGATTTTGTTCAAACAGGGTCTCGAGATGTAGGCCAAAACGTGGGCCAGGGAATGCCTAGACAGTGCTTATACAATATGGATATAAAGTGAAAGCTGTTGATGAGTGCTTTAGTACAGAGTAATATACTATCCAGAGGCGGACTGGGACTGGGATTAGGAATAGGGCTGGGACTGAGACTCGGAGTGGGACTGGGACTGGAATAAAATACATACCACCCTCTGGGACAGGCAATAAGGGATGCAAAAGAATGAGAAGGAATTGAGAGAAGAGAGAAGAGAGGAGATTGAGAAAGATATAGAATGAGAAGAAGATGGTGATAGATGAAGCGAAAAAGACGCAGGGAGGAGTGAATAAAAGGATTAGGAAAAAGTGAAGAGGGGGGAGGGCAGAGTCAGATGGAAAAATCTTATTAAAATGTATGCAGGTAGGCCAAATTTAGGGCAGGAGAACGTCTGCCGGGTCTGCTAGTATTTTATAGATTACTATTTAATACCCGCGCCTCCGACCGCACCAAGGAAATATATTACAAAATAATTGCGATAAAGCTCAGATATGACCCTTTAAACAGTTCTGAAAGAGTTAAAAATAATCTTTAAACAGTTCCGAAATAATTCAAAAATGATAACGCAAGCAAGCGCAAAATAGTCCAAAGAAAAGCCTGAAATGATCTACGGAAATGATGCCGACATGATAACGATATGATGCCGAAAATAATCACGAAGATCATTTCGGAACCTTATATGCATCATTTTGGTTTTAATGCATATCCAGTTCCGAAAAGATCTCAAAATAAGCAGAGATAGTCCCAAAATGAAGCGAACTGGAATCATCCAAAAAGCAATGCGGAGTATTATCAAAAATAATCCCCACACAATACCGAAATAGCATTACTACTAAATTTCTCGAAAGGATCGAAGTAATGTCCCTATATAATGTAGAGCTGGTACTGAAATGGTCGTGAAATCGGCTGCCAAGTGTAGTATGAACTTATCTCCGCTGCAACTTCGAAAACGTTCTACCTCAGAAAACTTTTGGAATTGCAAAATTTCATAATCAGTTTAAAAAGAGCCCTACATAATAAACGTGAGATGGTGCGCTGATGAAACAAAAAATGAGAAAAAACGTTCTGCAACAAAATTTTGAGACAGGACGTTTTTCAAAAATATTCAGCGCCTATCCCGAAAACGACCTACTTTTCCAAAATTGAAAATTTGGATGCTAAGATGTCGGAATATGTCGGATAGTTCTGCAATGTCCCGACAGCCATGTTTGAATTATTGCGGAAACAATTCCGGAAATCGAAATTTTTTTGTTTGGTTTTTATTAAAAGAATTGATTAGCGTTCAAAAACTACATTGTGCTGCAAAAAAAACACTAGCCAACACGACTGCGTAGATCAAAGTTTTATACAAAGAGTTCAGCCTTAATATATGTTTAATTTCAATCAATAGTTAAAATATAAAACTAGGTTTGAAATCTGCTTGTAGATGTAGCGTGTACATACTTAATAATAGGCCTATTCTCTAAAAGTGCATTCTATAACGTTACACAAATTTGAAGTTTCATTGTGTTTTCATAATTTCATCGTCCTACAGATTATACAAAATTAAATTTTGCATATTTTTAGGCGCAATACATAGCACTATTCTTACGTGGATTATTGCATCAAACTCTGGTGCTATTTCATTAAACACAATTAGGTACATGCGCCATTATGTTGCACATGTATGCATATACATATGTTGTTGTTTTACATAAGTATTTATGTACAAACGAACACATGGAAAATATACTTGCAGCGCGAAATTTAGCTTCGCTTGGAAATAATTTCAATTTCATGCTTCAATATGCATGCAAATTGTTCGCAGAATATTGGTTGTTTTTCACTGTTATTGTTGTTTTGTAGTGCAATGAAACCACGTATGTGTTCCCTGTCTTGCAAATTAAAGCTTAATATGATGTAATAACCTTAAACTTCTAATAGTTAATATCATCTTCACGAACTTATTCTAGGTTTTGCACGGAAAGCTAAGAATGATAGCACAAAGTTCAGTGCAGATTTAACAAAAGGAAAGATTTATTCTCCTCCTACTTGGTTAAGAATATAACACAATTTATATATCATTTAAACAAAATAATAATGCTATTTAATTTCTGTCTATCTTATTTTTCTTTTTGATTAACTAAAAAAATAAAAACTTGTTCTTTACGTTCTCCTTTTGAAAATTTCCCAGTACTAAAACCTTCTATTGTAGAAATAGCTTTCGGACAAAGCAAATAAGCAAACAATCATAAAAAGTAAAGCAAAAGGAAAACATTTCCTCGGAGCCCGTAGTCAAGAGATTTTCTTTTCCGCTTCACAATTTTGCCAAACAGTGCAGAAACAATGCAACATATTTTGAAAGCAAATACGCACTTTCTATACATATGAGCAAAAGTAAAGTAGGTTTTCAATCGACTAAAAAACGAAGTTCAAAGTAAAGAAAAAAACTGGGTATATATGTATGCTGATGTTGCCGCCTTGTCAGAATTTTGGTAAAACCTGTGGAATTATTACTGTATGTGACATAAGTCTGAAAGGGATATGATTTCTTTGCGGCCTTTTCCAAAGGTTTTCCATACGTTGTTGTTGTTGTTGTATTTACGATAAAGATTCTCCCCGAAGGCTTTAAGGAGTGCTATCGTTGTTGATGGTACTTTGACCACACCATAACACTGTCACCGCCACAGTATTTTATTAACAAACGGACGGCATTGTTAGCACAATGGTGGAGACGGTATTTTCATCGAGAGGAAAACCAAAAATTTGCATCGCACCCCCCAAAATGAGTTCCATAGTTTATAAGGAATTATTGGACGTTGCTCTCGTTTGATTTTCAGATGACAAAATGGATGAAGGCAGCATTTTTCCACAGGATAACGCTGCCATTCATGTTTCTAAGGGGTCTTTGAAATGGCTTGCAGAACACAACATTCCACTTATGAAGTGGCCTGCCTGCAGTCCCGATTCGAAGCCGGTAGAAGAACTTTGTAGAGCAAAATTTATGCACAAAATGTTCACGGACACCTCTACAGAACTCCATTAGAGTTGAAGTTGGATATTAAAGAAGCTTGGGAAGATTTAAGCAGTATGCTGCTGCAAAATTTAGCCAATTCGATACCCAATCGAATATATCAAGCCGTTAATAAAAATAGTAGACCAATTAATTGGTAAAAATTTAATAAATGAATAAATATTTAAAAATAAAGTTTAATTAGATCAAACTAATAAAACAGGCCATTAAATTAAACGGAATTATATGGATTACTTCATCTATTGCATAAATCCAAACCCATTATAAGAACTACTGCCTAAAGGTATGCTACATATATTGCATTTTTCCGCAGCGTTAAAGGACTAGAGTACTAAAACGTATATATCAATAAAAATTTAACAGCGCTTGTGAGGTTAATCATTGTGTTTTCAAAGGGTATTTATAGATTTTTAATGAAAATAAGTTTTCATGACAATATTGAGTATTAAATGTAACAGAAAAAAGTCATTGTAAGATTATGCAAGAACGTCTAAAAACAAGAGCAAAAATTAAAAATATGATTTGGTATTCAGATCTATTGAACCGAAGACACTTCCAAATGTATAAACTCTCATTTCTGTGTCTGCTGCAGAGTAAAGCGCAGTCACTTAGATACCTGGCCATCAAGGCCCTTTTCCCGTTGCCCACCACTAGCCAAACAGGTCGGAAGAAGAAAGTTGAATGTAATAATAAATTTCAGCAGACTTTAAGTGAGTTCAGTCCAACCCTTTTTGAATAACTCAGGGAAGGACATTTGCAAATGTCCCTTTGTTGCGCTAGGAGACCACTTTATTACTCCCTAAAAAATTCTTGAACCAGAGAGATTTATTTTTTTAATATGAGAGGGAGGCATTATATTACCACGCAGTTTTGGAGAATGAAAGAGTCTTTGCTGACCGCGATCATATATAAGCAGCTGAGAAGCAAACGGTCATATGTCGAAGAAAAAGTTCATTTTGAGAAATGGGTAGAAAAAGTTAATTTTTTACCTCAGTAATAAATAGAGATACAACATTTTCTGATTCAATGGGAAAGGTAACAAAATAATATCCGAGAAGATAGAGTGAAGTTAAAAAATTATATTACGTCAAGTTTTGCTAGAATTTGAGCTACTACTTCTCAGCTACGTATATACCTCGTCTACCAAGAGCAATAAAATAAAATCGATTGTGGTGGCGTGCGTTCTGCAAAACTTATCTCATTACAAGTAAAATTTCTTATTTTCCCCATTTACTAAGGCCACATTAGTCTGACTTTATAGCTCTTTCGTTCAGTGATTGCTTAAACTTTACGTTGCTTTAACCACTTCTCCTTGCCTTACTAAGAAAGTGAATTCATCGTTAATTTCAGTTTACCTAGGTGATATCGGGTGCGGAGAGCTGTTCTGCTTTAGTTGCTGTATCTGCCAAATCTTCTTCAAGGATATCCGGCTTCTAGTGGGAAGATCCCATCTGCTTTAATTTATGTATTTGCTACACTTCTTCAAGGACATCCGGCTGCTCATTGCTTTCACGTTTTTCATTCCATTGACGGAAACCTTAATGGAGGATTGCTTGGTGCTAAGAGATTCGCGGCTTAAATAGAAAAATATTGGCGTTATGTTCTGAAACTCGTTGCAATATCTGCTAAATCTTCTTCAAGGATATCCGGCTTCTAGTGCGAAGATCCCACCTGCTTTTATTGATGTATTTGCTACGCTTCTTCAAGAACATCCGGCTGCTCATTGCTTTCACGTTTTCCATTCCATTGAGGGGAACCTTAGCGTTGGATTGCATGGTTCTAAGAGATTCGCTGTTTAAATAGAAAAAAATTGGCGCTATCTTCTGAAATTCGGTATCCCGAACCCAAAAAATGCTCCAGAAATTCTCTTATTTTCCTCTTTTATGCCAAACTTAAAAATTTTCTGCAAATTATTTCTCTAAATGCATTATCTACTGCAAACTTCTGACAGGTAATAGATTGACAATGATCCCGATTCCAACAATTTTGCGCCGTATTCAGTAATTCGAGCCATAGCCAAATTGTTCCTTCGGCTTTTTTTTTAGTTCTTCAAAAGTATTCTCAGGTTGGGAGTTTTGGCTGTTAAAATTACATCCTTTTAGGCCACACTGTTCAGTAACCGACCAAACTTGTATCTATTTCTTTCTTACCGTTGTCCAGCAGATATCTTGTACTACATATGTACATACGTAACATATTCTATGGTTCGTTATTATTTTTTCCACAACCTACTAAAGTCGTTTAGCAGAAAACGTACGTTTGAATGTTGATATTTACAAGTAAGTTTTCATAAAGTATATTTGCTTTGCTCCATGAGCTTCACATATACATACATATGTTTGTGCGTTTTTTATATACTCACTTACTCTTATTCATATGTGCATGTTTGCTTACAAATATTCAAGTTATAGGTTTTCTGTAAAGTTTTTCCACCTGAACTACAATGAACTATTCCACATTGTTGCAATTCGGTACGTTTTTCACATTTCTTGCAATTTCTTGTGTTTTATGTTTTCATATTACGTATATTAACAAGTTAACAATTTTAAACTTGTATATTTTTTACTACTAATGTATAATATTCCTTAAATAAGTAGCTTTATAAAAAAATAACTATGCTATATGCAGCAACATGCTTATTTAAGAAAATGTAAACATTATTTAAAAAACAAATTGCACAACATTTTACATCATTATAAATATATTATTAAATATGTATGATTTTTGTCATATACTAAGCGCCAACTTCATATTTCCCAGTTTATCTTTTAATATTTCAAAAAGCGCTCTATTTAGTGTCTATACTCATTATGAACTCCTTCTTTCCGTTAGGGAAGATTCGATACAATACCCTGCAGAGAATGTGTGTAGTCTAGGATGAATGCAGGATGAGTCGCAAAGGAGTATGCGACTATAGCCAGTTCTGTCCTCTTTATATGGGTTGAAGTGATCCGATCCCTTTTGTTTCAGCATGTCCTATAGAGAGACCGATTGTACCTGTTTATGCCTGAAATAGTAGTGTCGGACTGGCCCTCTTTATATCCCTACGGTTATTGTCGGACAGACCTTTACTGTACTGTTCGACACTTCCTCCTTGTACCCCTATGGGAAGCGTCTGACAGGCCCGTTTTGTATCTCTACGTAAATTTCAAACTGTTTAATGCCAAATATACGCAAAAGGGACTATAGGGAATCAATTATACCCCAATGTGGGCAAAAGAAATCATTCGTAGACTTTTCTCTTTACGGATTTATCGCACGATTTTTTCTTCAACACTCCTAAGATGGTTTAACTGTTTATATGTATTGAACTCTTTTATGTCAAATAATAATAAAATGTTACATATACGCACCGGTACCCATCTTAATTGGTGGTATTGTATACATACATGTTTTTTTCTTTTTTCAGGCGAGGAAAAGTCTCAAAGTCACTAAACTTACTACCGCCTAAGTACCATTCCCCTCGCTTGCCACTGTCAAGTATTCCGTCGGGAGGCTGGTTGAGCACTCGGCTCTACGTCTGTTGCAAATCTTTTAAAGTCGCACGGCATTCGATAAGCTGAAAACCGACATACATATATGCAGCATTACTTATTTCGGCACTCTCTTGCCATTTATCCAAATCACTGGCGAGGGACGACCACGCTTACAAATCCATTTTTCTAATTGAAAAACTCGTTTAAAAATGTTTGATTTATTTGTTTGCCAATATGAGCATATATTTATTTGCACTATTGGAGAGCCTTTGACTCCGTACGGTACGGATATACTTGCGTTTAACTGGTTGGTTTTTAAAAGGAACAAAGGCTTTGAGTACCCAAGCTTCATATTCAATATGCTGTTACCAAACACCATCTGTGTCGAAGACTTCATGAACGGAGCATTCCTGAATGCACCTGAACAAACATATATTACCATTTGTATAGAACTTATATATTTGTCCGATCTTCGCGACATTTTCAGGCAATAACGAATGACATATAAGTAAGCATCTCATAAATTTTTGAAGCATCTTGCTGTTAAAGTAAGGGACAAATGGCGAGAAACTTCTTATGTGAACAATCGCTTGTATGAAATATATATTGTGACGAATATTACCATCACTAAGCTGTTAGTAAATAAACACAAAAAATGTACATGTACACATTAAAGCTAGCAACACTTATGTAGAAGGTGAAAAAGAGCTATCTCATACACACAGATGCGGTCATCAGCCGAAGTAGTTACTCACACATACACACGCATATGGCTACAAACTACAAATATGCATGTACTCATATAACTGATTGCCATGCAGGAGATACAAGAGTTCTAGAAAGTGAAACGTCTAAACCTTTGGAGAAATATGCGAACGAAGCAACGGAGAGTATAAAAGCCGCGCAGCTGAACAATCAATAATTAGTTTGATTTAAACACGCTGCTGTGAAATACATGATATTGAAGTATAATTGTATTACTCCCAAGTAGACTAAATAAAGGCCATATTGCAATAATGGAGATAGGAGTGATTTATTCAACAGTTTAGAGATAGAAACGTTACCAGAATGTTTGCAATAAGGGGAATTTCTCACAATTCAATCTCGATCATTTCTAAGACAAAAATTTATCACTTATATGTAAGCATCCTGTGAACTTTCAACCTCCTAGCTGTTAAAATGTGTAAGAAATGACGAAAAACCTTTTATCCGAAAAATTGGCGAAAATGAGAGATTAACGCTATAGACGTCCGATCCGCTCAATAAATTTCATTAAGATATCTCAAAAATTGAGAGATTGGTTTTCGTTCAAATAGACTCTGATCATTTCGGGGAAGTTAGTGGTGGATGTATCTCAATCCCTTTAATGGGAATTGGATCAAATTTAATATTCCATTCCATTTTAATCAGTAAGCCGATAGAAGCTTATTTCTTTTATCAAAAATTCGAAACAGAAATAAAACCCATTGCGTGTTAAAGCTCCGCCTAGTATCTTCCCATTAGTACTTATATTGTGTGCAATGAACCAAGTGTAATCTCCTTTTTTATTGGCCGTTGGGGCAGCGCACTACCCTCAAGTGGCCAAATGCAACCAGGCTAATCCTGTTTATGTGTTCGCACCCCGTGGGACCGCCGTTAGGCATAACGTCACGGGGGGGAAGGGCGATTTTGTCGCCACAACTTCGTATGCGAATTTCTCTGCGCACCTTTTCAGCATGCATCAATTTAGTCATAACTATAAAGGCCATCTTGCTCACAGCAGTCCAACAATCTATTTTTGCGCACATTCGGGGAAATAAATTCCTATTAGAAGTTTCCTCTCCAAAAACTCTGTGAACAGAGAGTATTTCGCAGTGAAAACGAGGGCAGTGAAACGTTGCATGTTCTGCGCTTTATAATTCGTAGGGACAGTGTGGACAGAAAGGATCGTCCTCTATCCCACGCTTATGTATATATTCCTTTAAGCTGCCGTGCACGCTCAATATCTGTGTGAGGTGGTAATTTAGTTCGCCGTGTTTTCGCTCATACCATTCCGCTATATTCCGAACTAGCATGAAGTTCCAGCGCCCTTTTCTCAATTCTTCCCACCGTTCTTGCCACCTAACTATTGTTCATGACCTTGCGCTTTTCTTAGCAACTTCAGATCGTCGGCTGATTCCAATGCCATAGAGATCGGCCATTTCACCTGAGACTAGATCTACTATGACGGTTAGCTTCGCCTGGGCCGCCGATGTTGGGCATTATTCGCGTTAGGGCTCAGCTAACGCGCTTACCTAGCTACACGCTTAACAAGTCACGCTAGCTATCATCGTTCCGCGGTAACTGAGTCCCGTTGGGAATAACAAGTAGTTTTGGTCTTCGTGGAACTGCCTTGCTCGTCTATTTGCTTCCAAATAAATATTACAATATTATTACTCTCTTGACCATAACAAGCCAGCATTTGAGCATATCAGTATATTTTAAATTTTTATTTAAAAATTGTAAGTTTTTAAAAGAAAATAGATACACCCACCATTAAGTATACCGAAATAATCAGGTTGAAGAGCTGAGTTGATTTAGCCATGTCCGTCTGTCCGTCTGCCTGTTTGTATGCAAACTAGCCCCTCAATTTTTGAGATATCTTGATAAAATTTGGTGAGCGGGTGTATTTGCGTGTCCGATTAGACATTTGTCAGAACCGACCGGATCGGACCACTATAGCATATATCCTCCATACAACCGATTTTTCAGAAAAAGAGGATTTTTGTAATATCTTACCCAATTTCACAGATTGAAGCTTCAAACTTCACCATATACTTTCGTATATTGCACTAATTGTTGCCTGAAAAAATTGATGAGATCGGTCGTATATATAGTATATATCCCCCACAACCGATTGTTCAGATAAGGAACTTTTCGTAATTACTGCCCTATTTTAAGAGCTAGAGGCTTCAAATTTCAACGAATGCTTACGTATATAACATATGTTGTTATTTGAAAAAATCATAAAGATCGGTGGTATATATAGTATATATATGGTGGTATATATAGTATATATATATATATATTTTTTTTTTTTCGCAAATTTTAGCCCCATTTTAACAGCTAGAAGCTTCAAATTTCACAGAATACTTACATATATAGCATATATTGTTGTCTGAAAAAATCATAGAGATCGGTTGTATATATAGTATATATCTCATACAACCGATTGTTCAGATAAGAAAATTTTCGCAATTTCTACCCCATTTTAACAGCTATAAGCTTCAAATTTCACCGATTGCTTACATATATAGCATATATTGTTGTCTGAAAAAATCATAGAGATCGGTTGTATATATAGTATATATCTCATACAACCGATTGTTCAGATAAGAAACTTTTCGTAATTTCTACCCCATTTTAACAGCTATAAGCTTCAAATTTCACCGATTGCTTACGTATATAGTATATATTGTTGTCTGAAAAAATCATAGAGATCGGTTTATATATAGTATATATCTCATACAACCGATTGTTCAGATAAGAAACTTTTCGCAATTTCTACCCCATTTTAACAGCTATAAGCTTCAAATTTCACCGATTGCTTACGTATATAGCATATATTGTTGTCTGAAAAAATCATAGAGATCGGTTGTATATATAGTATATATCTCATACAACCGATTGTTCAGATAAGAAACTTTGCGCAATTTCTGCCCCGTTTTAACAGCTAGAAGCTTCAAATTTCACAAAATGCTTACGTATATAGCATATATTGTTGTCTGAAAAAATCATAGAGATCGGTGGTATATATATTATATACTTCATATAAACTGTCATTTTTGCCCCTTTTTTACGGCTAGAAGCTTCAAAATTCATCAAATAGTTACGTTTACGTCATATATTTTTGAAAGACGTGATTCGTAGTCATAGCTTTTACATGCAGACCACAAAAAACGTGAAGCTTTGCATCCTCGCACCTATTTTTATACTCAGTTGAGCAGAGCTCACAGAGTATATTAAGTTTGATTGGATAACGGTTGGTTGTACATATATAAAGGAATCGAGATAGATATAGACTTCCATATATCAAAATAATCAGGATCGAAAAAAAATTTGATTGAGCCATGTCCGTCCGTCCGTCCGTCCGTCCGCCCGTTAACACGATAACTTGAGTAAATTTTGAGGTATCTTGATGAAATTTGGTATGTAGGTTCCTGAGCACTCATCTCAGATCGCTATTTAAAATGAACGATATCGGACTATAACCACGCCCACTTTTTCGATATCGAAAATTTCGAAAAACCGAAAAAATACGATAATTCATTGCCAAAGGTGGTTAAAGCGATGAAGCTTGTTAGATGGGTTGACGTTATGACGTAGAATAGAAAATTAGTAAGATTTTGGACAATGGGCGTGGCACCGCCCACTTTTACAAGAAGGTAATTTAAAAGTTTTGCAAGCTGTAATTAGGCAGTCGTTGAAGATATCATGATGAAATTTGGCAGGAACGTTACTACTATTACTATATATGTGCTAAATAAAAATTAGCAAAATTGGATGAAGAACACGCCCACTTTTTAAAAAAAAAAATTTTTTAATTCAAATTTTAACAAAAAATTTAATATCTTTACTGTATATAAGTAAATTAAGTCAAAATTCAACTCCAGTAATGATATGATGCAACAAAATACAAAAATAAAAGAAAATTTTAAAATGGGCGTGGCTCCGCCCATTTTCATTTAGTTTGTCTAGAATACTTTTAATGCTATAAGTCGAACACAAATTTACCAATCCTTCTCAAATTTGATAGAAGCATAGATTCTGTGACGGTAACTGTTCTCTGTGAAAATGGGCGAAATCGCTGGAAGCCACGCCCAGTTTTTGTACGCAGTCCACCGTCTGTCCTTCCGCTCGGCCGTTAAAACAATAACTTGAGCAAAAACCGATATATCTTTACTAAACTTAGCCCACATACTTATCTGAGCTCACTTTATCTTGGTATAAAAAATGGCCGAAATCCGACCATAATCACGCCCACTTTATCGATATCGAAAATTACGAAAAATGAAAAAAATGCCATAATTCTATACCAACTACGAAAAAAGGGATGAAACATGGTAACTGGATTGGTTTATTGACGCAAAATATAACTTTGGAAAAAACTTTGTAAAATGGGTGTGACACCTACCATATTAAGTAGAAGAAAATGAAAAAGTTCTACAAGGCGAAATCAACAGCCCTTGGAATCTTGGCAGGAATACTGTTAGTGGTATTGCATATATAAATAAATTAGCAGTACCCGACAGATGATTTTCTGGATCACCTGGTCCACATTTTGGTCGATATCGCGAGAACGCCTTCACATATACATCTAAGGGCCAGTCGCTTTTAAAACCCTCACTAATACTTTTAATTTGATATCCATATCGTACAAATACATTCTAGAGTCACCCTGGCCCACCCTAATGGCGATATCTCGAAAAGGCGTCCACCTATAGACCTAATGCCCACTCCCTCTTAAAATGCTCAGTAACATCTTTCGTTTGATACCCATATCGTACAAACATTCTAGAGTCACCCCTGGCCCACCCTAATGGCGATATCTCGAAAAAGTGTCCACCTATAGACCTAATGTCTACTCCCTCTTAAAATACTCATTACCACCTTTCATTTGATACCCATATCGTACAAACACATTCTAGAGTCACCCTGGTCCACCCTAATGGCGATATTTCGAAAAGGCGTCCACCTGTAGACCTAATGCCCACTCCCTCTTAAAATGCTCAGTAACACCTTTCGTTTGATACCCATATCGTACAAACATTCTAGAGTCACCCCTGGCCCACCCTAATGGCGATATCTCGAAAAGGCGTCCACCTATAGACCCAATGTCCACTCCCTCTTAAAATGCTCAGTAACACCTTTCGTTTGATACCCATATCGTACAAACATTCTAGAGTCACCCCTGGCCCACCTTAATGGCGATATCGCGAAAAGGCGTCCACCTATAGACCTAATGCCCACTCCCTCTTAAAATGCTCAGTAACACCTTTCGTTTGATACCCATATCGTACAATCATTCTAGAGTCACCCCTGGCCCACCCTAAAGGCGATATCTCGAAAAGGCGTCCACCTATAGACCTAATGCCCACTCCCTCTTAAAATGCTCAGTAACACCTTTCGTTTGATACCCATATCGTACAAACATTTTAGAGTCACCCCTGGCCCACCCTAATGGCGATATCTCGAAAAGGCGTCCACCTATAGACCTAATGCCCACTCCCTCTTAAAATGCTCAGTAACACCTTTCGTTTGATACCCATATCGTACAAACATTCTAGAGTCACCCTTGGTCCACCTTTATGGCGATATCTCGAAAAGGCGTCCACCTATAGACCTAATGCCCACTCCCTCTTAAAATGCTCAGTAACACCTTTCGTTTGATAACCATATCGTACAAACATTTTAGAGTCACCCCTGGCCCACCCTAATGGCGATATCTCGAAAAGGCGTCCACCTATAGACCTAATGCCCACTCCCTCTTAAAATGCTCAGTAACACCTTTCGTTTGATACCCATATCGTACAAACATTCTAGAGTCACCCTTGGTCCACCTTTATGGCGATATCTCGAAAAGGCGTTCACCTATAGAACTAAGGATTACTCCCTTTTAAAATACTCATTACCATCTTTCATTTGATACCCATATCATACAAACACATTCTAGAGTCACCCCTGGCCCACCCTAATGGTGACATTTCGAAAAGGCGTCCACTTATAGACCTAATGCCCACTCCCTCTTAAATGCTCAGTAACACCTTTCATTTGATTCCCATATCGTACAACTAGAGACACCCCTGTTCCACCTTAATGCGATATCTCGAAACGGCGTCCACCTATGGAACTAAGGATCACTCCTTTTCAAAATACTCATTAACAGCTTTCATTTGATACCCATATCGTACAAACATA
Organism: Eurosta solidaginis; assembly: GCF_040869045.1. NCBI lineage: Eukaryota > Metazoa > Arthropoda > Insecta > Diptera > Tephritidae > Eurosta > Eurosta solidaginis. Next base: position 288,949,110 of record NC_090319.1, on the reverse strand, counting down.
TTCTAGAGTCACCCCTGGTCCACCTTTATGGCGATTTCTCGAAAAGGCGTGCACCTATAGAACTAAAGCCCATTCCCTTTTAAAATACTCATTATCACCTTTCATTTGATACCCATATCGTAACACATTCTAGAGTCAGCCCTGGTCCACCTTTATGGCGATATCCCTAAATGGCGTCCATCCATAGAACTATGGCCTACTCTCTCTTAAAATACTCTTTAATACCTTCCATTTGATACACATGGCATACAACCACATTCCAGGGTTACCCTAGGTTCATTTTCCTACATGGTGATTTTCCTTATTTTGTCTCCATAGCTCTCAACTGAGTATGTAATGTTCGGTTACACCCGAACTTAGCCTTCCTTACTTGTTTATTTTATATTTATCTTAAAAATCGTTTAGATATGTTCAAATTTCACCAAATGCTTACGTGTATAGCATATATTGTTGTCTGAGAAAATCATAGATACCGGTGGTATATATAGTATATATCTCATACAACCGATTGTTCAGATAAGAAACTTTGCGCAATTTCTTCCCCATTTTAACAGCTAGAAGTTTCAAATTTCACCAAATTCTTACGTGTATAGGATATATTATTGTCTGAGAAAATCATAGATACCGGTGGTATATATAGTATATATCTCATACAACCGATTGTTCAGATAAGAAACTGTGCGCAATTTCTGCCCCTCTTTAACAGCTAGACGCTTCAAATTTCACCATATGCTTACGTATATAGCATATATTGTTGTCTGAAAAAATCATAGAGATCGGTGGTATATATATTATATACCCCATATAAACTCTAATTTTTGTCCCCTTTTTACGGCTAGAAGCCTCAAAATTCATCAAGTTTCATCAAATAGTTACGTTTACGTCATATATTGTTGAAATACGTCATTCGTAGTCATAGTATTTACACGCAGACCACAAAAAACCTGAAACTTTGCATCCTCACACATATTACCTACCTATTTTTTATTTTATATTTATCTTAAAAATCGTTAAGGTATGTAGATCTGTTCACTATATATTTCTTATCTTATACATCCGATTATTCGGAGATTACGAGCGGGATAAGATTATTGTTCAGCCCCATTCATGAAAGGTATGAAGTCTTCGGCACAGCCGAAGACAGTCCCGTTTTTATTTGTTTTCATTAAATTTGTTACTATATCTGAAACTATCATTGCTACTCTTTAAAATCCATTTCAAGTTTTTAGAATATCCATTTTTGCATCCGAGAAGTCGTTTTTGTACCTATAATAAGAAAAATATTTCATACTGAATTTCCAAACCTTCCCGGGACTCAACTTTCAGATGCCAAAAATCCCCAAGAGGAAAAAGTTCCTGAAAATCGCTATCCCTAGTGGGAACAATGTACACATTATAACGAATTTATGGAAATTCCTCTTATTTGCAACCTTCTACTAACGTTCCAATCACTAAATTGTTGAATAAATAACTCCACTATTCAGTAATGCAAAATGGTCTTTATTCAAGTACTTCACAATAACACTATTACTTCTCGACTGATAGCGTGCTTAAATCAAACTGATTGTCGTGTCTCAACTGTTGCTGCTTTTTATACTGTTTGGTTTCCTCGTTGACATATTTTTAGGCGCTTCTATTTCTAGAATTTACTAGTTAGTTTTCAGCTATAAAATTACCAGTTATAACTACGTTTATAGCTTCTCATATGCGCGTGTATATGTGAGTGATACTTGCACAGTTATAGCTTCGTGTGTATATGTGAGTGATACTTGCAAAAATTATTTCCTACTTTTGGGAGTATCTCGGATATATGCATGTGGTTGTGCGTTGCTCTCCGCTGCTTGTATGGACATAATGATTAATTTGGTTATGTGCATACAAGTCAGTACTCAGTATCGGCTTAGAGATGGTAGTATCGCTTAGTGTTGCTAATATTCGTCACAATATGTATGTCTTAGGATTGATATGAGCGAAATCAGAAAGAAAACTAAAGCAAAGTGGATGAATCGTTATCAAAGTGATAATAGTTTGTTATCGACGAGTTATCGGTTTCTTACAGATGTACTATTGACGAGGTATAGACTGGAGAAACAGATTTTCATAATGCGCCAAATCTTGGAAAAAATCAGCGAAAAAAGAATCGAAACACATCACCTCTTCGTCGATTTTAAAGCCGCCTTCGACAGCACGAAAAGGAGCTGCCTATATGCCGCTATGCCTGAATTTGGTTTCCCCGCAAAATTTATACGGCAAGTTGACGTTGAGCAACACCATCAGCTCAGTCAGAATTGGGAAGGACCTCTCCGAGCCGTTCGAAACTAAAGAAGGTTTCAGACAGGGTGACCCCCTTCCGTGCGAATTCTTTAATTTCGTGCTGAAGAAAATTATACTAGCTGCAGAACTTAACCGCTCTAGAATAATATTTCATAAAAGCCTGCAATTACTGGCGTATGCTGATGACATTGATATTATCGGGCTAAACACCCGCGCCGTTAATTCTGCTTACTTCAAACTGAAAGAAGAAGCGGTAAAGATGGGTTTGATCGTGAATGAGGACAAAACGAAGTACCTGCCGTCATCGAGCAAAGAGTCAGCGCATATGTGCCTTGGCAACCACGCTACTGTTGACAGCCATAATTTCGAAATAGTAAAAGACTTCATTTATTTGGGAACCAGCTGCAACACTAGCAACAACTTCTACTCTGAAATCCGGCGGAGAATCACTCTTGCCAATAAATGCTTCTTTGGACTAGGTAGGCAATTGAAAAGTAAAGTCCTCTCCCGGCAAACGAAAATCATACTCTACAAGTCACTTATCGTACCCGTCCTGCTATATGGCGCAGACGCATGGACCATGACAGCAGCAGATGAAGCGACTCTGGGAGTGTTCGAGAGAAACGTCCTTCCAAAGATTTATGGACCTCTACGCGTTGGCGATGGTGAGTACGAAGAAGAATAACCGATGGGCTGTACGAGCTATACGCAGACATCAACATAGTCCAGCAAATAAAACGCAGCGGCTGTGCTGGCTAGGACATGTTATGCGATGGCGCTCCGGCCAAGAAAGTGTTTCTATCGGAACCCGCCTATGGAAGCATAGGTAGAGGGCGGCCCCCACTCCGTTGAAAGGACCAGGCGGAAAACGATTTAAACTCCCTTGGTGTAACCAATTGGCGCCGGTTGGCAGAGAAAAACCGTTTAAACGGTTAAGCGCCAATTAAGTAAGTAAGTAGACAACTTATCGACTTGTTGTTGTGTTATACATTTACTTCCCATAGCAGTGATTTTAAATAACTCAGCAGCTTTAGGCGATGACTTATCGGTTTGTATCCGAAAAGCTATCGCTTATTTTCAAGTAGTTATCAAAAAGTTATTGAAGAGTTATCAATAACTGATCGAAAATTAATCGCTTTTCTATAGAACATCTATCGATTTTTTATCGATTTGATATAGAAAAGTTATCGATTTGTTGTTTTGATGTTACCACTCTGTTATCATTATTTATTTTACGAAATTCGGGTGTCGATGAGGATACTTTCTATTCCGAAGCCCTTTTGATCCATTCGCATAACACGTCAGCCCTCAATTTTTCGCTTATAAAAATGTTTTAATGATGTTCTGTAGGGATACTATACAATTGCTTACATTACTTTTTTAGCTATGTATGTATTTGCACAAGTATACTATATAATCATACATAAATATATATAGGAATAATACCATAGGTATATTGCCAAAAGCGCATTGGTGTATAACACCTGCCTACATACATATACAAACGCAAATATATATGTACATATAAAATTCCGATTATTTGCACAAAAATAACACTCACGAAGGCTTCCATAATTGAGCAATAAATATAAAGAACATAATTGAGAAATATTTACCGTTTACTTTGCTGCATTTTTTATAAGCTTTTAGTACTGATAGTATGTGCAAAAAATAATCAACTTTAAAGGAAGTAAAAAACTACAGAGAAATAAGTAGTGAGAAGTAATGCAACAAAAAAATTCGTGAGTACCCAGTATTCATGGAGCACAGGTTAAAGTCTAGAAAAGTAATGCTAGCTAGAGCTTGGAAGTTAAATCACGTCAGAGGTTAGTTTAGCAGAAATAAATAGCATAGGGCTTTGAGACAGAAGCTTCGTTGGGTGCTTTACTGTAACAAACGATACTGCTGAATATAACCGATAAAAGCTTGTTACCTCCAAGTCATCGGCTTCTTATTAGTTTCTTTATATAGAAGTTTTATCGGTATCTCTTACATTAGAATCCGATGACGCCGATAGTAACTTAAAACAACCCCAATAAGAAATCGATAATTTTCCGATATCAACTCGATAATTTTCCGTTAAATTTTCGATTACATTTGAAGCTAGGAGCACATACCACCAATTGGGGCTAGTTATTGCGTAGCAAGACTTATCGAGAAATTCTACCACCTTTTAGTACATGCACAAAATGGAATTTTATCGATATGGTCATCACTGTTCTATATGAAAAAGTATGTGTGTGCATGTATTTTTATTCTGCCTTGTAGACTTTTACAACCCGCGATGCTTTATAATTGAGCATACATCAAACGAACATATTTTCCATAGTATTGCAATTTTTGCAGCCAAAGCTATGTGCTCATTTATTTGGCGTAAAGCGTAATAAAAAACAGTTCAAGTGCATAACAGTTAATTGCCGAAAATGCGAACACAAAAATAGAGCCGAATTTTACTTTAATATTATCATTCGCTCAAAAAAAGTTCACTGGTGCAAAAATTAAATAAAACAAGTAAGGAAGACTAAGTTCGGGTGTAACCGAACATTACATTCAGCTGAGAGCTTTGGAGATAAAATAAGGGAAAATAACCATTTAGCAAAATGAACCTAGGGTAACCCTGGAATGTGTTTGTATGACATTGGTATCAAATGAAAGTTGTTAATGAGTATTTTAAAAGGGAGTGGGCCTTAGTTCTATAGATGTACGCCATTTAGGGATATCGCCATAAAGGTGGACCAGGGCTGACTCTAGAATTTGCTTGTACGATATTGGTATCAAATGAAAGGCGTTAATGGGTATTTTAAAAGGGCGTGAAAGGGAGTGGGCCTTAGTTCTATAGGTGGAAGCCTTTTCGAGATATCGTTATAAAGGTGGACCGGGGTTGACTCTAGAATGCGTTTGTAAAATATGGATATCAAACGAAAGGTGATAATGAGTATTTTAAAAGTGAGTGGGCCTTAGTTCTACAGGTGGACGCCTTTTCGAGATATCGACCAAATTGTGGACCAGTGTGACCCACAACATTATCTGTACCCGCTAATTTATTTATATATGAAATACCGCGAACAGTATTCCTGCAAGATTCCAAGGGCTTTTGATATCGCCCTGGTAGGTGTCACACCCATTTTACAAAGTTTTTTTCTAAAGAAAAAACGTTCGTCAATAAACCAATCCAATTACCATGTTTCATCCCTTTTTTCGTATTTGGTATGGAATTATGGCATTTTTTTAATTTTTCGTAATTTTCGATATCGCAAAAGTGGGCGTGATCATAGTCGGATTTCGGCCATTTTTGATACCAATACAAAGTGAGTTCAGATAAGTACGTGAACTTGGTTTAGTAAAGATATATCGATTTTTGCTCAATCATGTTAACGGCCGAGCGGAAGGACAGACGGTCGACTGTGTATAAAAACTTGGCGTGGCTTCAACCGATTTTGCCCTTTTTCACAGAAAACTGTTATCGTCCTAGAATCTAAGACCCTACCAAATTGTACAAGGATTGGTAAAGTTTTGTTCGACTTATGGCATTAAAAGTATCCTAGACAAATTAAACGAAAAAGGGCGGAGGCACGCCCATTTTGAAATTTTCTTTTATTTTTGTATTTTGTTGCACCATGTCATTACTGGAGTTGAATGTTGACATTATTTACTTATATACTGAAAAGATATTAAATTTTTTGTTAAAATTTGACTTAAAAAATTTTTTTTTTTTAAGTGGGCGTGGTCGTTCTCCGATTTTTCCAATTTTTATTAAACGTACATATAGTAATAGGAGTAACCTCCCTGCCGAATTTCACCATGGTATCTTTAACGACTGCCAAATTACAGCTTGCAAAACTTTTAAATTACCTTCTTTTAAAAGTGGGCGGTGCCACGCCCATTGTTCAAAATTTTACTAATTTTCTATTCTGGGTCATAAGTTCAACTCACCTGCCAAGTTTCATCGCTTTATCCATCTTTGGTAATGAATTATCGCACTTTTTCGGTTTTTCGAAATTGTCGATATCGAAAAAGTGGGCGTGGTAATATTCCGAAATCGTTCATTTTAAATAGCGATCTGAGATGAGTTGCCAGGAACCTACATACCAAATCATATCAAGATACCTCAAAATTTACTCAAGTTATCGTGTTAGCGGACGGACGGACGGACATGGCTCAATCAAATTTTTTTTCGATCCTGATCTCGATTCCTTTATACCTGTACAACCAACCGTTATCCAATTAAAGTTAATATACTCTGTGAGCTCTGCTCAACTGAATATAAAAACTCAAATGTTCTGTTTATTTACAGCACAGTAGAACGTCACTATTAAAATTATTTGCGTACTTCACTTACAACGTCTTCAAATCAAAGTGATTAGCCATTAATTGGACTGCGTCGCTTTTATACTCTCAGTTGCCTCGTATGCGTTTTTCTCCCAGTTTTTAACATTTCGCAAATAGCCTCCCCGATTAGTTGCTTACATACTTCCCAAACTCATATTCGCTGTTGTCTCCTATGTATATGTGTGAGTAATGTCGCCTGCACTCTTTGTGGGGTTCACTTAGTATGTCGAAGACCTTCTCCATCTCACCCCTTTTTAATAGATTTCAAGGTTGTGTTAAAAGTTTCAAGTCTCTAGATTGATTTACAAAATATTGTTTCAGCAATTATGTACTGAAACTTACGAAGAAACATGATACCGACATAATTTTAAGGAAATAACAGAAATCACTCACAGGCTTGTGGCACAATTGCAGCTCCATTTTTTTACTTTTTTATTTTCAAATCAAGAAATTTTTCTCTGAGTTTTTGGGAGATTCAAAATACAAGTATTCTTTGACGATCCTGGCAAACGACTGTCGCCACTTTCTATAGAATGGAGTTTTGAAGAAAATAGACATACGATTTTGTCAGTTGTGGGTTTCGTCGAATTCTGAGGAAGCCTTCAATCAATCCAGGGAGTTGCTATATTATAAAAAAAACTGCGAGGACGCGGCTTCAGCATAGCCTCCACGCTGAACATTATATAGCATACAATACACAATAAAGTGTTAAAAGAAAATGAGATTGTATAAGCTGATAGTTCTTAGATCAATCTGTCGGCTGAGTGGAGATACTTCCCAAACGGCCATGACCAGTGTTACAACTGAAGAAAAAGTATGTTGTATTTACAAGAACCACAGCTGTCCCTACTTTAATGGAGCGGCTTGTAGATAAAAACGCTAAATGCCCGTCGTCCTTGCAAAGTGAAGGGTGGCCCGCGCCATATCAGCGCTTATTCCACCAAGCCAGCTAACTGGTTTAGGGATGAGTACCTTAAAGGCAACGGAAGAGAAATCTTTACTTGACAATCACGTAATTGTCATTGTCACTGTGGTTGAAGTAAAATGGAAATGTACACAATAAAAAAATGTATTTAATAGAATTATGTAAGTGTCAAATTTCCTGTTATTTTACTTTATTTATGCTTGTTGTTGATGCTTTTTTTTATAAAATTGTCAGGAAGGCGTGAGAGCGTAAAAACGCGTAGGAGGGAAAGATGAAAATTTAGCTTTGCCATGTCATATATCAGCCGTAAGTCTCAATCGAAGCGGACTTGCCGTTCGACTTTTCTATTGTCGTGCTACACCAGAGTAAATAGAGCTTTTAGGCGCTAGTGAAGTTATGCGTTACAGAATGAATGCATACATCGGACCACCTATCCACCCATCCTAACCTACGTATTGCCTTATCAATTAAGATAACCAACGTGGTGTAATTTAAAGGCTTGCCATACGGCAATGTTCTACTTGAATTCGCATCATCAGCACACCGGTATATCTTTCTAATGTCATTGGACTAAAACCAAATTTTGAGAGTTTGCAGCCCGTGCTTTGTTCCATGCCTTAAATGCCATGTTTAACGTGCGTCTCTTTATCAAATCAAATCTGAATGGTAAATCTACAATATCTATGTCGTTATGGACTGGGATCCAATATAGCTGTTAGTTTCTTTCGTTGCTATTTTTTTTTAAACACTGTTTGATGATGTGACAAATTCCGGGTTACCGGATTTAGTTTCTGATGCGACACGAGTATTGGAAGTGTCATCTGCATACGCTTTATATTTCCTTGGTTTCTCGTCGAGCTAACAAAGAAATTGTTTAATGACCAATGGCCACATATTTCTGATTTTGTGGCCCCATATAGAAACCATCTTTCTTAAAGTTTTCATTATAATAGGTCCGTTCTTTTTCCATAAAAAAGTATCCCAAATACTAAACATTTCGAAGGTACAAATTTTCCAGCAAATCGCACCATAAATAAGATTCATAAGAATAACTAACCCTCTGGCCAACTTCTCGGAGAGAAATAAAAATAAATAAATACTTCGTGTGACTAACATCCGAGGAGTTTTAGGCAGAGATTTCCTTTGTCGGGCTATTTTTAAATTTTTTTATTTAATAGCAGGATTGGTCCTATTTAAAGAGGTCGACCCCCTTTGTTCAAACAAATCGTACGCCTCTGGTCCACTTCGTGGGGGGCGGTATTATCTAGAAGGTTTAATTTAGTCTTTAAATGGGGTGTGTCTATTTTTCGAGGTACTGAACTTAAATGAATTTTTTTTTAGAATAAGTCGTCCCCTGGCCCACTTCCCGGAAAAACCAAATTGTGAAACCAAACCATAATCAAATACCCTTGACTACACACAAAAAAAGTCCTCGAAATCGGCGCGATTTACCTGCGAGGTGATTGAGGCTGAGCCCCTTTTCAATTTTCGCCTTACTCCTTTTTAATTTTCCCTGCAAATTGGTGAGACCGGACCAACGTGTTTTATGCCGACTCCGAACAGCATCTGCAAGGTAGGGGAGTTTTCACTGAGAGGCTTTTCATGGCAGAAATACACTTAGAGTATTTGCCTAATCACTGCCGAGGGGCTACACCAATAGAAAAGCGGAGCACGCTACCGCCACACCACGGCGACCGCCTGTTGTTATATGCCTAAAATAAGATTTTTTTTTTTTAATATTATGGGACTCCTTCAACTCTTCTAAGGTGCAAACTCGTTAGGTTGCCCAAATCTCGTATCTACAACTGAACTCCAGTTTCCCGCGAATTTTAAATTCTTTCACGTTCTCTACCCTCTTTAGGTATATGCACGGCTTGAGAAAGAGGCGACGAACAAAAATTTTATATTGGAGCTCTTATTGCGGAAATCGCGAATATGCTTTTCTACAGAAATACCATAAATATTTCAATAAACCGAAACACAAATATACACGTGTGTCATCTATACCTTAAAAAGGTTTAATTTTAAAATAATTCTTAACCATGACATTTTTCTTCCATTACGCCAATTTCAATTGCATATTAGCCTACTCTACCAATAGTAAATTTCTTCAAAAAATATTCTCATAAATTTATGCCAAAAAGAATTTCAACAATTCGCACAGTGAATGACAATAATTTATATAAATTGGCAATGAAATATATTTACATACATACACAAATGAAATGTTTGCTCACATCAACACCTACAACTAACAAAGCAAATGGTGAAACTTGGAAATTATTCAACAAACAAATAAAAGTGTCATTGAGGCGCACCAAAGCAAAAAGGGCTGGAGCTGGACATTTCGTTTTCAATATAAACATTTGGCAAAGCGCCACTTGCCACCGATTGGCACGTACTTTTCTCTCTAGCTGCCGATGCAATTCTTCATTGGAATTCAATGTAGCGGAATACACAAAAACTTAAATGAGCTTACCCGGTCTTAGATATGGCAAAATGATGACATCGCAACCGCCACAGCACCACTAAGGTAAGTGGTAAGTGTGTTTGAGTTGAAGTACTTCAAAGATTTTCATAGGCAAACATAAATAGTGAACGTAGTTGTTGTAATAAATTCAACATCTTTCAGCGCATTCAACTTTTTTTAAATTGAATGCCAAAGCCAGTTTGATATTATTGATTTCAATGACGAAGTTGTATGTGTGTTGGTGATACTCTGTGGCTGCCGCTTTCGTGGCGAAGGGTAAGCGAAGCGAACAATACTTCAAGAATATCGAAGCATATAATAATATGAATTATGCGAAAAGCTATTCACAGTTCTCAAGATTTTTGTAGACTTACTGCTTAAGTCTATGCAATTATTTGAGGACTACTCGAAAATGACTGGGTCGTAATAAATTTAATCAGATTTGAGAGAAGTTAAAATTATTTTCAGATTCTTCTATTAAATTGTAATGCAAAATTTTTGATTATCAGCTTTTAAAATTACTAATGATTTAAAAAAATGTTCCCTACTAAGAAAATTTTATTAACGTTGATTATCGTAACGAAATGATATCGTTTCGTTCGTTAAGCATGCCTGTCACAGACAAATGTGCAACAGATATGGTACACAATTTTTTATTTGCAAACGTAAATGTAAACGTAAGGTGTGTATCAGCGTTAGCGTAGTCTTTGGAAGTAGTGTACTATACAGAGAAATAATGTGTGTACAGTCGTAGTGTGTAGGATTGATATGTTGAATGGAAAATATAGATGGTAGGCGTAAATGAAGTGACTACACTCTAACTAAATGTGAGGAAAATGTACGTGATAGAGTTGATATGAGCAAAATCAGACAGCCAGTAAAGGCAAGACAAGGCGTTGTATGCATTTGTTATCGAACCGTTAATGATGATGTATCGCTTTGTTATCGACGTTTGAGGGGAGTTTTTGCAATGAGGTATATACGAGTTATCGATTTGTTCTCGAAGTGTTTAAAATTTGCTATCTATAACAAAGGCTAGAAATGAGTTACCGATTTTGTATCGTCGAGTTAGCGGTTTGTTATCGGTTTACTATCGAACAGTTATCAACTTTTTGTGGAAAAGGTTTTAGTACGTTATTCAAATATTAATTAATTAGAATTAGCGGTTTGTTATCGGTTTACTATGTTATCAACTTTTTATGGAAAGGTTTAAGTGCGCTATTCAAATGTAATTGATTTGATATAGAGGGGCTGTAGAATGGTTATCAAAAAGTTATCGAAGTATTAACGAAATATTTTCGAAATCAATAAAATGTGGAATGTTACCGATTTAATATCTTTTATCGATGACTTATCGGCTTACCTCGAAATAGGTACCGATAAATCTTCGATATAAAATCGACGGCACATTTGTAACCCGTCAATAACAAGCAGAGAAGAGCCCATAAAGATGCCGATGACTGCGTGACAAAATTCGATACCCCACGATAATAATTCCCTATTGATAATAAGCCGTTAATAAAACAATAAGTTGGGCGGTATCGGCTGTTATCGTAAAGCTCGAAATTATATGTTTCTGGTAAAGTTGCCTCTGTTGTGGTTAAAATTCAAGCCCTTGGCGAGCTCTAATTTTTTTTTCTAGACATACACTTATATATTTAAAAATCTAAATTTACGAGCTTTTTTTAATCCTCTTATTTAATATCTCCGGACCCACGGAAGACTAACACGTTTCTGTTCTTTGCGTAGAATACCAGCATAGTTTCAGTTTTTTCTTGAAACGAGCTAGTTTTCCACAGGAATGTGAACCGTGTTAGGCTTCAATGAGATCGATGATATATTGTCATAATATGACTATGAATAATATCTTATTAACCCTAGTACTAGCGTTGGAGATAGCCATGCAGATATTCTTCGCGGAACCCGCCTATGGAATAGTAGCGGCAACAAGGCGGCCTACACTGCGCTGGAATAACCAGGTGCATACAAATTTGAATTACCTTAGTGTTACCCAAAGGCGCCAGTAAGCACTGCGAAGAAGTAACTCCGTATCTCCTTTATTCATTTTTCAAAGAAGGTACGGCGCGGAATATTCGTTTTTTAAAAAGTTGTAGTTTGCTGAAACTAAAATGGACTAAGCCAAGGCCTACAGCAACAAGGTGCGTCATACCAACCGTGATAGTTAGCTCGCGGCTATCCTATATATTTCTACTTTTTTCAAACATTTCACTTATTCTCGTGAAGTTTGAACCTATAAGAAAAAAACCTTTAAAGTACGCTTAACTCTTCTCCCCCGTCACGATTATAAGCATGCACGTGTTGAGGTTAGCAAAGGTATTATCCGCATTTCATGATGAACCTCCAAAAATTTCTCAGCAGTTTAAAACTCATACGCAATGAAGCTCAATAATCTAGAGTGAGTAATAAAGCAGCTGTGATAAGCATTGTGATGTATAAAAAAAGTACAAGGCGCGATGTACCTCCGAGCAGATTTTGGCCAAGCTTCTCTACCAACTAGCGTCGTGCACCTCTTTATTTGCTCCTATCAGTTGTCGGGATGCAACTTACATATTTATGCCGACCCGGAACGGCATCTGCAATCAGATTCATTTTCGCTAGAGAGCCTTTCATAGCAGAAATACGGTCGGAGTGTCTTCAAAAGCACGGGCGATCCCGCTTAGAAATTGTCTAAGTAAACAAACATTTTTCAAGAGATTTTGATGTTAATTTTCCCGGGCCTTGACTGCAGAACTTTCAGTGTAGTAGGTGACTACGCTATCACCACACAACAGCGGCTGGCTTCGTTTAATGCCCAATGAATAACCTACACCCATATATTTTGACCAGCAATGACAAAAGACTCCTGTCGTAAGTACAAGAAAACTGAATAATTCATAACTATGGCGTAAGCATTATATTTCTAGAAAAACTTTATTTGCATTGTAAATGCTAATGAAAGCGGTAATAATTAAAATAAGTCAAGTACTCGGGTCTTAGGGTAATTTATGAAGTGAAGAAAGTTGGTACCCTATGCACTAGGACAAGACGGGGTACGTGGCGGATTCGTACCTTGTAAGCCTCTCTAGGGGTTGCTAGAAAAATGCATAGCTTCTTCAACTCATTTTATGGCCTAGCCTACCCCTAACGAATCTGGATTATTTAGCAAGCGGCGCTCTGGTGACCTCATGTTCCTCACGAAAGGGGAGTGACCTTGAAGGTGAAATGTGGCCCGCATGGTCGAGCTAGCATCTTAATGGTGCTATTTTCCAACATAATACCATAAAAAATTAAATTGACCTGCGTACTTTTTATCAGAATGACAAATATCATTTAGACTACTAAGCGACAGTTTTTGATAATTATGACGACATTGACAGTCAGAAATAAGTAGCTCGGGGCTCGGTTCTTTTTATCTCGATATTAACTACATTTCGAAGAACAGAGAACTCGCATTTTTAATTAACTTGAGGTTGGTACTAGTGATTATTCAAATAATTCATATTCAGCAAATAACGTAACTGGATTTCCTAAAATCCACGCTAATTGTATAGAGGATTGAATTCAATAATTTAAAGAAACCGTTCACTACATTTATTTATATTTAAAAAGATAAAGCCATTTTTGCATTGTTCTCTATTATTCCACCTACAAGGGTACCCATTTCCCATTAAACAAAAAAAATTAAAAAAGAATTCCATGAAATGCAAAGTATTTGAGCTCACACTTTATAACTTCCCCAATTTGCGCTGATCGCATCGCACTGATTGTGCAAGAATGCTGCAACATTTTGATAAAAGGAAATTAAACACGTAAGGACGGGACTGTCTTCGGCTGTGTCGAAGACTTCATAACTTTCATGAATGGGGCTGAACAATAATCTTATCCCATTCGTAATCTCCAAATAATGCGCTGTATAAGATAAGAAATATATAGTGAACAGATGTACATACCTATACGATTTTAAGATAAATATAAAATAAAATAATTTAAAACAAGTAAGGAAGGTTAAGTTCGGGTGTAACCGAACATTACATACTCAGTTGAGAGCTATGGTGACAACATAAGGGAAAATAACCATGTAGGAAAATGAACCGAGGGAAACCCTGGAATGTGTTTGTATGACATGCGTATCAAATAAAAGGCATTAAAGAGTATTTTATGAGGGAGTGGGCCATAGTTCTATAGGTGGACGCTATTTAGGGATATAGCCATAAAGGTGGATCAGGGTTGACTCTAGAATGCGTTTGTACGATATGGGTATCAAATGAAAGGTGTTAATGAGTATTTTAAAAGGGAGTAATGCTTAGTTCCATAGGTGGACGCCGTTTCGAGATATCGCCATAAAGGTGGACCAGGGTTGACCCTAGAATATGTTTGTACAATATGGGCATCAAACGAAAGGTGTTAATGAGTATTTTAAAAGGGAGTGTGCCTTAGTTCTATAGGTGGACGCCGTTTCGAAATATCGCCACAAACGTGTACAAGGGGTGACTCTAGAATGTGTTTGTACGATATGGGTATCAAATTAAAGGTATTAATGAGGGTTTTAAAAAGGAGTGGTGGTTGTTGTATAGGTGGTCGAATTTTCGAGATATCGCCATAAAGGTAGAGCAGGGGTGACCCCAGAATTAGTTTGTACAATATGGGTATCAAAAGAAAGGTGTTAATGAGTTTTTTAAAAGGGAGTAATCCTTAGTTCCATAGGTGGACGCCGTTTCGAGATATAGCCATAAAGGTGGACCAGGGGTGACTCTAGAATAAGTTTGTACGATATGGGTATCAAATTAAAGGTATTATTGAGAGTTTTAAAAGTGAGTGGTGGTAGTTGTATATGTGAAGGCATTTTCCAGATATCGACCAAAATGTGGACCAGGGTGACCCAGAACATCATCTGTTGGATACCGCTAATTTATTTATATATGTAGTACCTGCCAAGATTTTAAGGGTTTTTTATTTCGCCCTGCATAACTTTTTTAATTTTCTTCTACTTAATATGGTAGGTGTCACAACCATTTTATAAAGTTTTTTCTAAAGTTATATTTCGCGTCAATAAAACAATCCAATCCAATTACCATGTTTCATCCCTTTTTTCGTATTTGGTATAGAATTATGGCATTTTTTTCATTTTTCGTAATTTTCGATATCGAAAAAGTGGGCGTGGTCATAGTCGGATTTCGTTCGTTTTTCATACCAAGATAAAGTGAGTTCAAGTAAGCACGTGAACTAAGTTCATTAAAGATATGTCGATTTATGCTCAAGTTATCGTGTTAACGGCCATGCGGAAGGACAGACGGACGACTGTGTATAAAAACTGGGCGTGGCATCAACCGATTCCGCCCGTTTTCACAGAAAACAGTTAGCGTCATAAAATCTATGCCCGTACCAAATTTCTAAAGGATTGGTTAATTTTTGTTCGACTTATGGCGTTAAAAGTATCCTAGACAAATTAAATGAAAAAGGGCGGAGCCACGCCCATTTTGAAATTTTCTTTTATTTTTGTATTTTGTTGCACCACATCATTACTGGGGTTGAATGTTTAAAAAAATTTTTTTTTTAAAAGTGGGTGTGGTCCTTCTCCGATTTTGCTAATTTTTATTAAGCGTACATATAGTAATAGGAGTAACGTTCCTGCCAAATTGCATCATGATATCTTCAACGACTGCAAAATTACAGCTTGCAAAATTTTTAAATTACCTTCTTTTAAAAGTGGGCGGTGTCACGCCCATTGTCCAAAATTTTACTAATTTTCTATTCTGCGTCATAAGTTCAACTCATCTACCAAGTTTCGTCGCTTTATCTGTCTTTTGTAATGAATTATCGCACTTTTTCGGTTTTTCGAAATTTTCGATATCGAAAAAGTAGCGATCTGAGATGAGTGCTCAGGAACCTACATACCTCAAAATTTACTCAAGTTATCGTGTTAACGGACGGACGGACATGGCTCAATCAAATTTTTTTTCGATCCTGATTATTTTGATATATGGAAGTCTATATCTATCTCGATTCCTTTATATATGTACAACCAACCGTTATCCAATCAAACTTAATATACTCTGTGAGCTCTGATCAACTGAGTATAAAAATGTTAAGTTAAACGGTTTTATTGAAAACAATACTTACATGAAGTAATAATAATACGAAAAGCTAGAAAATAATTAGGTAGGTCCTAAGTACTAGTCATCACGCACCTCATCAATCTAGGGCGTTGATCAGACAATTAAATAAAGGCTTTGGGCGCGTGAAATTTCTAAAAATGTTAGGCGTAGCATAACCTGATTAAGGTTCAGTTGGTTTTACTTATGACTATCAATAGAAATATGACGCGTCCAACGCTTTTATTTAATTGTCTGATCAACGCCATAGATTGATAACGAGTGTGCTGACTAGTACCTAGGACCTACCTAATTATTTTCTAGCTTTTCGTATTATTATTACTTCATGTAAGTATTGTTTTCAATAAACCCGTTTAACTTAAACATTTTTTTTTTTAATTATTTTATTTTCAAGTGTTTAGTATTTATTTAATTGCCTATTATTTCTCATTCTATTTAGTTCATTTAGTGACTCATTATTACAAGGACTCGTTCCTGACAATTTGTTACAATTTAAGTCCTCAATACATAATCCTTCCAAAGAATTTACTCGACTCTGCGCCACATATGCTTGTCCCTCCTCCAACTCCAAAATATTTTGATGTCACTTCTACCGGACTGTATGCAATATTTGTTCCAAATATGAACCAAATCGGACATCATAGGTCGCTTCCTATTCATGTATCTATGTATTATGTGTTCCAAATATGGGCAAAATCGGACCACAAATATGATTTTTGTGAATATCTCGATCCTTCCACCACCTAGCAGCGATTTTTTTTTTGATAGGGCGCTTTCAATTTTTGTATGTATTCAGTGTTCCAAATATGAGCCAAATCGGTCCACAAATACGATTTTTGCGAACATCTCGATCCATGCGCCACCTAGCGGCGATTATTATTGTATTGTCATCGGGTTCTGAACTACATTCCAAGTTTCATGCTTGTAGCTTATCGGGAAGTTACTTAAATTTCAATTACAAGATTCGTTCATAACGGCCGTGCAGCCGTGCATGCGGCCATGCGGCCTGTTAACTCAAGCTAAATAAAACCGTTTAAAAATGACAAAAACCCCCTTATCTGAGAGATCGGTTGTATGGGATATATATTACATATAGCTCCGATCGAAATGATTTTTACAGGAAATCTTCTGTGCTATATTAGAATATATATCATCAAGTTTCACGTTTTTATATTGAAAACTAAGGGAGAAATGGCCAAAAAATTTTCTATCAGAACGATCGGTTGTATGGGATAGGTATATACTATATACATTAGGCCGGGTCGATTTGTGGGGAGGCAATAAAATTGCCCATTGCTCTGTGAAAATCGTATTCTAGGGATGAAAATAAGAAACTTTGCCGAAGGAACCATACCTCTAAAACGAATTCTGGTGTCGCCCAATTTGGGTCGAACTTTTGGGTAGGGGCAAATTTTGAAAAATCCCACTTTGACTCACTTAGAGTGCTCCAATCGAGTCCAAATGTATTACCGACCCCCACTAACTTTGGAGGTCCGACCCACCGATGCCAGTGGCACACCCCCTGGAACCACCCTGGGGGTTCACCATACAAACATTTCAAAAAATCGCCGGTTTTGCACTTTACATGAAAAAATCAGCGAAATGCCTATGTTTTTTCTTTTTGAAGTTTATTTTTCTCTTTAGAAATTTATTTAGTCAGAACATATGTAAATGAAAAAATGAATTTAACTTAGTGATAGAAAAGAAATAAAAAAAAAAATTATTAGAAATTAGCGTTTTTACAACCCTTTTAAAACCAAGGCATCACTGTGATGCATTTGCATGTCGTAAACATAGTTGTGTGGGTTTTTTATTCAACCATTTTAAAAAATAAAGGTATCACTGTGACACAATTGCAGATCGTAAAATTTCTTGTGTTGTTTTTTTTAAGCCACCACAAGACACAGCAGGTAGAATTGAAATTACCATTTCATTCTTATAACCTCGTCTCGTAGATTCAACATACCCGATGATTCAACATACGCACCGCCACCGGTTCAAGAAGATATGGATAGAAGCACAAGTTCACAATACACAGAGAGATACGATTGTTTTAACTTTGCCTTGGTATGTAACAGATTTGGTGTGCCTGACATAGTAGCATCAGCATTGGGAACCGCTCTTTTGCAAGATTTTAAAATTAAAGATAAGCATGGGAAACCTCTCATCGTGGATAAATCGAAAATTCGCAGAGAAAAAGAGAAATGCAGACAAGAAGTGCTTCGCAAACGGTTAGATGATACCAATTTGTTAGCGTTTTCATTCGATGGCAGAAAAGATGATACTTTAACGATAGATAAAATTGATGAGAAGTATCATACTACATAATACATTCTGAATTGATTGGTTACGTAAGACTGGAACATGAAACCGCTGAATACAAAACAACCAAATTAAATGGTTTCGATTTGAATTGCTGTTAAAAAGACCATTGCATTGGTTCGTTTGCCTTTTACACTTCAACGAACTTCCGTTTCGGCATTTGCTTGAAGCTTTGGATAAATCAACCAGCACTGGACCAAGATCGGCAACCGGAAAACTCAGCCGTCAAATCGAAACTTGTGAAACTCTTCCGGTAAGTTATTGCTATCACTCATTTATTATAATTGTCAACCATTTTTAATTATTTTATTATTATATATTTTCAGGTGGTGGACGGCTTCCAGAAAACTGAGTTGCAAAATATGCCCCCTGCTCCAGAAAAAATTGAATTTTCCACCGATTCGAAGTACTTATACGACATGGCTCATGTAATTTCTAGCGGCGTGGTTCCGGTGGATCTGGATAACATCAAACCAAGGAAAATTGTACATTCTCGGTGGCTCACCAAGGCCGCTAGATTATTGCGATTATATGTGACAACGGAAAATCCAGATGCAAATTTAAGATTCTGGTTGAATTTATAATTAAATGTTATGTGCCAATGTACTTCAATATCAAGTATCACAGCTCTGTCGTGTACGGTAGTGCATTATTTTTCAAGTTCATTGGTTGGTCACGTTTTCTAGAACCTCGTTTACGCAAAATTGTCAATCAAGTAATTAAAGATAATTCATATTATGCTCATTCGGAAAATATCTTGCTATCAATGTTGTTTGATGATAGCAATGAAAAGCGCGACTGTGCCATCAAGAAAATTCTACGCTATCGAACCGATATTGACGAGCCAATGGAACTTAGAGTTTATAAAAAACCAGATATAAACTTTAATTGCACAAGTTATACGGAAATGATCAATTTGAATGATATAAATATCGTATTTGAACCACCATTCACGCGAAGCATTCCGTACGATACATTGAAAGAATATCTAAATCAAGATGATCCACCGTTTAATGATCCAAAAATTCCATCACACATACAAGGAATGGAACGACATTTTCAATTGCTAGCTAGCGTTTCCAAACGGTTTATACCGGAAAATGTAGAGGCTGTTATGGCGACGACATTAGAAAGCCGTGCGAAATTGCCCAGACTTGAAAGTAAAAAAGACTTCAAACAATAATTTTTTTTAGTTTCTTTTCTATAACTCACTTAAATTAATTTTTTCATTTACATATGTTCTGACTAAATAAATTTCTTAAGAGAAAAAATAGATATTATTATAAAAAAAAATAATAATAAATGTAAGGCGCGATAACCTCCGAAGAGATCTAAGGCTGAGCTTCTCTTCCAATTTGCGTCGTGCTCCTCTTGATTTTCCCTACAAATTGGCCGGACGGGACCTACATGTTTTATGCCGACTCCGAACGGCATCTTCAAGGCAGATGAGTTTTCACTGAGAGCTCTTCATGGTAGAAATACACTCGGAGCGCTTGCCAGACACTGCCGAGGGGCGACCCCGCTTAGAAAAATTTTCTTCTAATTGAAAAACCTTATTTCTAAAATATTGATGTTGCCATCACACCATAAAATAAATAAATAATAAATATTATTATAAATAAATAAATAAAAATAAAAAAAAGCATAGCTATTTAGCTGATTTTTTCACGTAAAGTGCAAAACCGGCGATTTTTTAAAATGTTTGTATGGTGAACCCCCAGGGAGTTCCAGGGGGTGTTCCACTGGCATCGGCGGGTCGGGCATCCAAAGTTAGTGGGGGTCGGTCATACATTTGGACTCGATTGGAGCACTCTAAATGGGTCAAAGTGGGATTTTACAAAATTTGCCCCTACCCAAAAGTTCGACCCAAATTGGGGGACACCAGAATTCGTTTTAGAGGTATGGTTCCTTCGGCAAAGTTTCTTATTTTGATCCCTAGAATACGATTTTCACAGAGCAATGAGCTATAAATTGACCCGCCCTAATATACATATAGCTCCGATCAAAGTGATTTTTTCAGGAAATCTTCTATGATATATTAGAACAAATATCACCAAGTTTAACGTTTTTATATTGGAAATTAAGGGAGAAATGGCTAAAAATCTTTCTATCTGAACGATCGGCTGTATGGTATATGTATTATATATAGCTCCGATCAAAGTGATTTTTTCAGGGTATCTTCTATGATATATTGGAATATATATCACCGAGTTTCACGTTTATACTTTCTAAATTGCGGCAGGAATGACCAAAATCGTCTTGTCTGAACGATCGGTTGTATGGGAGATATATGTTATAGTGGTCCAATCCTACCGGATCCTACAAATATTTATTATAATACAAAAATACATCCTTGTGCCTTATTTCATTAAGATATATCAAAATTTGAGGGACTAGTTTGCTTTCAAACAGACAGACGGACGTGCGGACATGGCGATATCAACTCAGTTCGTCGCCATGATCAATTCGGTATACTTCATGGTGAGTCTGTCTTATATTTCTCAACGTTGCAAACATCGGACCAAAGTTAATATACCATTTCATATTCATGAAAGGTATAAAAATCTTCAACCCCAATATGGCTTTAACAAGCGGAAATTGAATCAAATCGAAGTGTAGCCAAAGGTTATTTTAATCATTCAATAAGTTGTAATCACCACTCTGGAAATAATTTTCTCTTTCAGCATAAACTTTTGTTCTTAAAATTTAACTATCCGCAGAACAATTTTGTTGCTTGAGTGTGTCTCTGGCACCTGCATAATAAAATAAATTATAGAAATAATACAAGAACAAAATTAACTTTTCTCTTTCATGAAGAAGTTTCGCTATATTTTTAGATTATAGCCGACCTTCTTTTTTTACAGGTGAATGATTTCGTTGAAAGATGTACATTAGTACGTAAAATAGGTTAAATAATAAAATGCAATTGCGGCTATTGTTTTATGTGGGTGTTAAAAATTCTAAAATAACTAAATCGAAAATTTTCATTTTGAAAGAACATTAAAAGTAAAGTAAAATAAAAATAATTTACAAAAATGCAGTATATTTAATTTAAGTAGATAACGCTACATCTACTCCCCCTCAGTGAAACGAAAAATTTATCATATGTATTTAATTAGCGAGCTTTGCTCATATTGCTTTATACAATGGTTTTTGTAATTGATATTAGAGAAAAATTGTAAGTTTACAAACGGCGATGGTTACTAGGACATGTTTCTGAATTTCACTTCTTCATCAGCTAGCTTTTCGGGAACTAAGCGTTGAACTCGAGTCTCCAACATTCATATCAGTGCAAGCCTTTTTTAGCTGCTACGCCATATGAATGTTCCGTTGTTCGCTGTACAATTGGTCTCTAAGAGTTGCCTTTTTTGTTTATATTCCTTTTGATCACCATGTAGGCACATACACTCTGTATGTAGTTTATTCCTAATGGTGTGGATATAATTTTTAGGCGTGCTTTTGAAAGCTTAGTAACATTTGTTCGGATTTTTACAGTATTTGTTTTTAATACTTCCGCTGTTACTATTATATCAATATGATCATATGTATTTAATTAGCGAGCTTTGCTCATATTGCTTTATACAATGGTTTTTGTAATTGATATTAGAGAAAAATTGTAAGTTTACAAACGGCGATAAACTTACAATTTTTCTATAATATCAATTATAAAAACCATTGTATAAAGCAATATGAGCAAAGCTCGCTAATTAAATACATATGATCATATTGATGTAATAGTAACAGCGGAAGTATTAAAAACAAATACTGTAAAAATCCGAACAAATGTTACTAAGCTTTCAAAAGCACGCCTAAAAATCATATCCACACCATTAGGAATAAACTACATACAGAGTGTATGTGCCTATATGGTGATCGAAAGGAATATAAACAAAAAAGGCAACTCTTAGAGACCCATTGTACAGCGAACAACGGAACATTCATATGGCGTAGCAGCTAAAAAAGGCTTGCACTGATATGAATGTTGGAGACTCGAGTTCAACGCTCAGCTCCCGAAAAGCTAGCTGATGAAGAAGTGAAATTCAGAAACATGTCCTAGTAACCATCGCCGTTTGTAAACTTACAATTTTTCTCTAATATCAATTACGAAAAATTTATTTGTTTATTTGAATTTTGTGTTAACTGCGTTAAAAGTTTATGTTGGTATTTATATAAGTACCCAATCTTTTGATGATTCGATGTACTTTATAGCTTATTTTTAGGTGTTGTTATTGTTATATTGTTAAGGTTTAAAATATCTTAATAGCTGTTTGCGAAATATTGTCAATTATAATAATGTATTTGAAGAACCTAGAATGAGGTTGAACGATAGTAGATGGCAACTTTGTGTACACAATTACTCAAAAATTAAAAACTTGTATTATGCTGCATGTGTGTTCGATATATAATTGTACTATGTATAATGTATGTCCAAGTTGTTGATAAGGAATGAAAAGTTGAATATTTTATTCGTTCATGGGTTATATGAATTTATCATTAATTGAGTCATGTTAATAGGTATAATGTTGAGTTTTTAATAAGATTTATATTTCAATGTGAAATATGGATATTTAGGAAAACATTTTGTTAAAATTTATTTTAAAAAATCTTTAGAGATTTTTTTTTTTATTCAAAATTATTTCTGTTTTTTTTTAGTGTTTTATGTTATTTTCGAATTGAAAATGAGGTTATTGTTTAAATATTAATTTATTCGTTTTGCAGAGACTGTATATCTGTTGTTGTAAAATTTCGTGTACGAATGGGTGATCGATACATTTTAAAACAAATTGGAAAAGGAGTGTACAAAGTAAAAATAAATTTGAAAATATGTAATTGAATGAATAAAAATCCAACTCAATAAAAAGGTAATCTAGAAAAAATATTTTATTTTAAATAACTAAAATGTTAAATATTGATAATATATTAAAATAAATAAAAAATATGATTAAATAACTTGCTGTGAATTTCAATTAAAATTTGTATAATTGATTGTTGTTGTTGTCAAGGAATCTTCAAAAATGTTGCAATGGTTTTAAGTTTGATTATTGATTGTTGTTTTTGTCGAGAAATTTTCAAAGATATTGTAATGGCTTTAAATTTGTAATTATTATTGCATATGAAAATCGTTTGGCATAAACTGTTCCAATATGATTTGGTGTTGCACTTAAGTTAATTGTTTGTAATAGACCGCATAGACAAACTCCGACTCGTGCGTACTGAGTTGGCCAACAATATACAAAACGCTTTTGAGAAATCAGCTCAACGCTACAGCCTCCGAAGCAGAGTAAAACCATTTAGTGTTGGTGAAAATGTATGTCGGCGCAATTTCGTTCTGAGCGACAAAGCTGATAAGTTTAACGCCAAGCTAGCACCCGTTTTTGTTAAAGCTACAGTTCTCGCCACAAAAGGAAATTCCATGTATCAATTGCAAGACATACATGGTAAGATAGGGTGGTACCACGGAAAAGATATTAAGGAATGCAAGGGTTAAAATACAATTTACAGATAATGTCCTATAAAACAACTAAAAAAGGACAAATGTTTATAAATATCGATCTCCATCCCTGTTTAATTATCTCTGTTTCGCATCACGCCACCTTTTTGACTTGTTTTTCCGTGCCTATAAAAGCTTCGGATTTAGACATAGCGGGGTCTTTTGCTGGTTTGCCTAAAATGTATATTCGCGCGATGAAGCTAATACCGGCCAAAAAGGTAAAAATCGTGCAGAATTAAATTCCGCAAGTAAAGCGGAAAGTTAAATGTGCGTTAACCCTCCCTAGAGGAACAATAATTCGGTTTTTTCGGAAACTTAAACGCCCTAAACCGTCATCTAAATAAAACCATAAAAGTTTAAAAGGAAATCAATGTCCGGATTGGGACTCGCAATGACAAGGACTGGGGCTACATCATCATCAACTTCAGCATGTTAAACTCGCAGGCTATGTTGCAGTGACGAAATGTGGAGTGTTAAAATAGTTTCATAAGTGCATTTTACTTAAGACCTTTTCAAGAACAAAAAAAAAATATATACAGAAGTAAATTCAGTCAAGAGTTAGGAGAAATAGAGAAATTCCAAGTTCCTCTTGACTTCCAGTATACAACAAGTTTTGTCGCGGTATAGTCGTAATAGTCTGACTAAAAATATTTTCGAGGTGAAAATCGAGAAAAAAAAAACATATATAATAGAAAAATTTAAGTTAAACAAATTTGAGAATATAGGATTTTCAAAAAAAAAAAAAGAAAAGAAAAAAACACGGAAACAATTTTTAACATAAAAAAAATTTGTTAAAATTAAATCTTCCAATTAAAGTTATAAATATATGAATATGTATACTTCAGTGAAATACATAACTTAAAGAAACAAAGCATACACTTAATATGAAAGAGAGAGAAAAATATAGTGTAGGTGATATAATTTTATCGAATTAAATGGTATCAAAGTTTCCAATGCATTTCCTTTCAATTTAACAGAGAAAATTACAATCTTTTTGAGATTCATGGTTCATGAAAATTAAGGTAAAATTAGTATAATAATATAGTTTATTATAATTAAATGTTCAAGTTAGAAAAGGAGAGAGTGATATTTTTTTAAGTGATTGGAGAGAGAGAGTTTCCAATGTCTTATTGGCGTTCCAATAACAATAAGAAAACAAAAATCTGTTTGCAACTCGAAGCAATCGCAATATCAAATTCTAATTAGAATATTTACATATGTGCTAAAGTACCATTTTACAGCAAAGCAGAACCATCGTAGAAGGCCTTCATCGAGTTCCTGCAACATCAATGCACGTAAGTTTATAACACAATTTTTATATTTTCATACCACTTGGGTTTTTTGTTTTGCATATGTACATATAATTTTTTTATTTAACTACCGTGTTAATGATGATTAGAGAACGAGAGAATCAACGAAACGAGTTGGTATTAGAAATGTCTTTAAATTATTTGAGATTAATATTTACTAATACTGAATTCGTAACATACTTCAAAACCGCGGAAATTTTAATCAAATAAGTTATATTTGATTTAATATGATTCCTTTTTCTGTGTTAATAATATTTCACCTGTTTAAATATGACACACTCTTTAGTAAGTTTGTAAGATTCCTTTTTGAATATAGTTTCGATTCCATGCCGTTCCTATAGGTGTTCGGTCTTAAGCCCAATAGTAAAAATTGGTACTTTTTTTGCTTTAGTACTAAATTTAGCATCAAATCAAATTCTGATCTTTTTCTTTTTAGTTGATTAGTTTTATTATTAAATAAAACATGAATTGTTAAGTTTGTAATAATGGCCTGAAATTCGTTATGGTTGTTGTTTTACTTTGGGACATCTCATTAACATCTGAGAAGTCATGGTTGGGTGGGTTAAGAGCGGTAAGTAATTGGTAGAAGAACCGCTAGGCAAAAGACAAAGTGTTGTGTCGCTTTCTAAAAAGTTTAATCAACGATCATATTGAGTGATGAGGTAAGAAGTTCCTTAACCCTACGTGTGCGTAAATTTTTTCTTGTTAGGCCTTGGGTTTGTCGTAACTGGTGGTTTGGTCGGTCGTTTGGTCAACGAACTCACATAAGTGGCTGAAACTCCGGGACAGCTAGACGCACACGGGCAGACGTCGATCATCTTCTTCGTGCTACCAGGTAAACTTGGTACAACTGCGAAACAATTGTCAACCCAGAGTAAGTATGCTTTTCAAAGGTCCCATAACATGTTATTGCGTGTATTTTAACTCAAAAAATACCAACGGAAATTTCGGAAAGTTGTAAAGTTTGATGAAAAAATTAAATTTCGTGAAAGTGATACTAAATGATTTTGCTTTTAATATTTTCTGCGTTATTTTGTCATCCAGATAAGATAAATGTATAGATTTAATTGTCTATGAATGTAAAATAATGCATCTCACAGATTAACATTATAAATTCGCGTGAAATTATTCAGCATCTTTTGAAAAACAATTTAAGCACGGATCGCCAATATATTTGGTAATAAACCAGATATTTATTTTATTTTGAAAAATTTATTTTTATTTATTTTTGAGTTTAAATATTTTAATATTAATAAGAATTTTATTTTTTTGAAGTTATTCAAAAATTTTTAAGTTAATACGGAAACACAATTAAAAATTATTTTAAAAATTAAAGTAAAGAGTACAAAGTAGTTAACACTATACCTACCAATAAGAGTAATATCACGATTGAAGGTGATTGCCATTTCGCATATACAATTAGAGTATAATTCTGCTATGAAATTCAGACCCCTGGTTTAGAGCTAAACTTTTTAAAATTTTTTTCGTTCTGAAAAAAAATCCTTTAAGTTAGTGTGTGATTTTGGCCGCAATGGACCGCCTAACGTCTAAATACCAGACACCCTGATCAACCGTCAAATATTATGTTAGGAGGCGAGTTGATCACTACGTCTACTGGGGTGACATTGGTATTCTCTCCCAGTCGCGCGGCACTCCCGCTCTTGCTAAAACGTAACTTAGATGTGTTCATTGTGGACCAAGCTCTTTAAGAAAGAGAAATTTATATACTGACCACGAGTTATAGGTTTGATGACTGAAAAATAGAAATTAATATTCATAGACCGAACTTCAAAAATCAATGCCAATGGGATGTTATCCCCTCAATTTTCAAGCAGAAATCTATGCAATAAAAGGGTGCGGTAGAGAATGTCTACGAAGAGGCTTATCCTCCAGGTCTATCCTCTTTTGCGTGCCTTGTAGTCCTACACAATTACTTCTAAGGTAGTGGATGAATGTACTGGAGTCTTAAATGATCTGCGAGCGAAAAATAAGGCCGTTTTAGGATGGATGGTACATGGACATAAAAGTAATGAGCAGGCAAACCACCTATCCAATCGGCATTCTATGGTTCATAGCCCTTCTGTGAGCCCACAAAGGGGCACACCAGGGAAACTGTAAGTAATTGGGAAATAAAGCAGTGCAGACAATACTGGAGTGGCTGTCCAAGGCAAAGTCAAGTCAAATTGCTTATGCTGCCAACAACGAAAGTAACAGTCAAACTCATTAATATAAGGAGTGAAGACATACAAACTCTCTCTGGATATTTTACGAAACACAGTAGTCTACGATATCACCTAAGTAAGCTAAATATGTCCAATACACAAATTTCTCACTTTTATGAGCTCGAGGATGAAACGCCGATTCACATTCTCTGCGAATGCATCGCTCTGGTAAGACACAGAAATTATAACATCTAGGTGGTATGACTCTAATTCCTTTTGTGATATGGATTAAAAAGCCTGAAGAGGTGCTTAAATACATAAAAAGTCTCAACATACGGTAATAGGCTGAAAGGTCAATCACAATGTATGCTACTAAAGGTCACTTCGTGGTGCACAAGTTGCTTCGAGGCCTAAACATAATAGAGAAATCTTTGGGTTAATACCAAGTTTTTCAGTAGCACAGTAAATTAATAGTATGGTCAAATCAAAAATATACACGTCACAGCAATTCTCGAATAAACGAAGGGCAGTTGTTTTACGATTCACACAATCACACTTCTAGCCGCTACAGCACTAAATTTGTGTTCATTCGTAACAATTTTGTACGCGGTGTTTGTTTTTAATTCAAAAAGCCATCTTTGTAGATAAAAAAACTTTTTCAAGAAATTTGCAGCCCAATACATTCAGTAGAATCCAAGAAAACCTTTTTTCGAAATAAAAGATTTTGATTTATAATATATTAAAAAACGTATACTTCTTCTAAACAACTCAGAACTTCAAGTTAACGAAAGGGGGACTGCTATTTACTGGTGGATCCAGACATAAGCAGATCCCATAGGCTGCCATATTAGCGTCTTTCTGTTGTAAATTACAGCCGTTAAGAAAGCAGCAGAAGCTCTGGAGGAAGCGTGCTTAAGCTGCGGTCGCTTAAATATATATATTGACAGTCAGGCAATTATGGTAATATTCCCAAACAGTATTTCATAAATAAGTTTGCTATAATGCAAAGAAGCATTGCGAAAACTTCGCTCAGGCCGGACCATACATCTATAATTGGTTTCTGGTCATAAAGGGATAGAAGGTAACAAATAGACCGATGAGTTGGCAAATGAGGGTGCCACACTCGCTGAATCAACGATAGACGTCGCAAAAGAGACAGGAGTTGCATATAACTCATCAAGCAGGAAAGGCGTGTACAAAATCGCGCGGCTACAAGATTTCTAAGAAAAAAGAAGCTCAGATCTCTGAAGTGAAAAGTCTTCAGGCTCAAGATGAGCATATTAAGAGGACACTGCCTTGCGGCGTCACATGCTTATTAGTTAGGCCTCGTCAGTAACAGCAGATATAGGAAGTGCAAACTGCAGGAAGAAACGATTGAGCACATTCTGTGTTCATGTTCTTCGCTTGCCAGGTCAAGGCTCCAGCTATTAAAGGCTCAAGGCAGCATTAAGCTAGGTTCTAAGAAGCTTCTGGTATTTGCAAAGAGGACGGAGTTATTCTATAACATAAGTCGTAGCACCTGATTGGGGTTCTTCCGTTTGGTCGTCAAACAAATTCTGGTACACTATGGACACATTCGGTCTATGTGAGGTCTTTATTGACCGGCCAGCTCAACCTAACCTGAGTAACTCAGAACACATAATATTTTGGATTTGTAAAAAACATTTCAAAAAAAGTATACTTTTTCTCCCAATATAAAAGTACATATGAATGTATATTCATATCACATTTACATGCATGTTATTGGTGGTACTAAAATTCTGTACAATCCTACTCAGATATACGGCATTTGTCTATACAAACATATGTTTTATAAACGTTTTCTACAAACTCATTTCAAACAAAAATATCTCACGCTTGAAGCACTTTATAAGAGCTTTTTCATCAATCTGACCACATTCTTCCTTGTTAAATTTCATTTCATAATCAGATATATATTTATATTCTTTTGGAAACGTAGCCTACATATATGGTACGTTTGAAATCTTACTAAATTTTTTCAAAAGAAAACTGTACCATTTACCTACATTTCATAGATAGATATATAAATAAAAGCATCATATTTCTTACAAACTATAAATTTCAATAGCACATTGTCTGACCTCTTCACATATCGTTAGATATATATATGTATATATACATGTTTGTATGTTTTCATACATACTATAACCACAATAAAAGCACCACTAAGAAGCAAGAGTTTTGACGGCACAAAATACTTGTGTGCCTAAGATGATCCTTGAAAGCTAATTGAGTACCCAGAAAGGCAATGCCACATTCTACAGACAGCCAGCCAATCAAGCAGTTATACAGCACACATACTGTATTGTGTATAACAGTAGCAACAGAAAAATGACTGCATCGTTTCAAAGTCGATTTTTGCACTAGAAACCATTAATGCTGTGCTGTGATAATCATCATGAAGAACAACTCTTTTCATTCATTTATTGCTGCTTAAACGTAAAGCGCAAATAGCTCTCTATAATACGGCTTCACGGTCAAGATCATAAATCCTGAAGAACTCTCCTCTCACACATTCGTAGGGTCATCGCATCGCCTCTCGACCCAGCCCGCGATTCCAAGTCATACATGAGGCAGGTATGATGAAAACTTGAGTTACGTTCGTCGAGTGAGAACTTTACTTTTCTGTTGCCTACTCAGTCCGAAGTAGGCATCCAGAGCAGTCGGCTCGCCTATGATGTGACTTCCTCTCAGCAAACCAATCGGACGTTGGAGTTATGGCTGAAAAATACCTTGTCCCATTCGCAACTTCTATGTAACGTGTAAAAATAAAGGCAGATGTATCAAGCAAAAAATAAATAATCCGAATTCTGGCAGTGTTTTTATAGGCGACCATAGCGCCAAAAGAAGCTGCAACCGTCGACCACTATCCCTACAAGATAAAATACTACTATAAGCTAAACACCGACCACCGCAACATTTCCGTTATCACCAACGCTCCCATTCCTCTGCTACTCAACTGTTGTCAACCATTATTATACCTCCGCTCAACTCTGGTACGTAGTCCTTCAGCTCCGTCATCGCAATACTGGTATTATTATTATATTTATTAAGCCTCGATGCGCTGGAGGCTTTTAATGTATTTAATTATCTCTTAAGCCTTCTAACGCCAGTTCACTAGGGGACAGACAGTGAGTGCTTACGGGAGTCCCTGTCTTCGTAGACTTACCTCCGGTGTAAAACACAGACCAATTTCCGTTGATCTACGGCCCAACAAGTTGGTACCAAATCGGTGAGCTGGGGTGTTCAAGTCAACCAGCCTTGGTTTGGCCGAGGAGGACTATCCATCCTCCTCTTCCATTTTCGGGTAATGGCACCCGGTTGCACAGCAACTCCACCACGAGTTCCGTTCTTGCCTCAGAATCCCTCTTTCATTGATTTTGATATCTCGATATCTGATTAACTTGTTAATCAGATTGAGATATTGTGTTTTTGTCGTAATTTAGGGAATGTGACCAACCTTTTCTGTCCTGCAGTGTTACAACAATGTATAAATACATTGTTAACGACGGAGCTTGGTTTTGCTTAGATATTGCTTAAAGGGCCGCACTACGTTGACAAACAGAGTGAGCTTGGCATCAAATTTTGCTCCGTCTTAAAACTCCATCACAATTAAAATCAAGGGATGTGACCAACCTTTCCTGTCCTGCAGTGTTACAACAATGTAAAACATTGTTGACGGCGGAGTTGGTTTTGCTTAGATATTGCTTAAAGGCCGTACTACGTTGACAAACAGAGTGAGCTTGGCACCAATTATGATCCGTCTTAAACTCCATCACAATTAAAATCAAGGGATGTAACCAACCTTTTCCGCACACAGACCTGTGAGTGCCGAGAGCCCGCCTCAACAATGCCCCTCGACATCGCTTGAGGCCACACTACGTTGACAAACATTGTGTGCCATATTGTGCTACTATTGGCTTCCATTTTTGCTACTAACTTCGCTCCAATTTTCACTCAATTACGCAACAATTATGCTCCATTATGCCTCCAAATAAACTCCTACCACAATTAAAGGGATGTATCCAATCTTTTCCGCTCACAGACCTGTAAGTGGCCGAGTACCTGCCCCAGCAACATCCTTGCATTGCAGTCCGCCACACTGCAGTGATTTGACAACGTCAAATCTTGCCACATATTTGGATGTGGCCATCCACACCGCCTCCTATTCGCTTACGCAGTCTAAAGCAGCCTCAAACATCTCAAAAGACGAGATGAGCACCGGCCCGCTCGTACAATTATCGATTGTTTTTCGGCTGACGATAGACATGCGTTCCTTCACCATCTTTCGTCACCGTTTAACAGCATATATTACCGGCATCTCCGGTTGCCACAATTAAGGGATGTGACCGACCTTTCATCTGCCCCTCAGGGTCAGTTTCTCAATGAAATTAGGATTCTTGTGGCAAGCATGAGACCGAATTCCCTTGGGTCTTGGGTCCCCAAGGGAAAACAAGTCTACTCAGAGCGTGTGTCATAAGTGAACTCTATTTGAAACCACAGCCACCGCGATGCTCCCACAAGGGGGCCATCCCAGGACAGGAGGTGAGACCTGAGTACAAAGCATCGTTCGGTGCAGTGCACCAGATCACACTGGCTTCTCCTGCTCCCGCGGTAGCAGTTTTTATAAAGACCTTGCATAGGGTCCCACAGGGTGATACCCGCGTCCACCCTGCTACCTTTCGAGTAAAACACCTTACTCATGGATTGGGTACCCATGGTATTATGGTCGCCTTTTACGACCGGTATACCTACCGTGGGCATATTCTAACCCCTAACCCACAGGGGGAAGTTCACTAGCGGATTAAGAGCCACGCCACCTAGATGGGAGAGCTAGTCATCCTGCTACTCTACGTGTGCCCTCCATTATCATATTGATGCTCAGCTCCGCCGGTGCTGACTCCGATTATCTCCGATGCTATTACGACCATAGACGATTCGTTATCATAGCACCACACCACTGTCATCTTCCTCAAGATGGCCAGAATAGTTAGTTTCAAATTTTACTTGCAAAACTTCTACAAGCTCCTTCTAAATTCAATGGGTCATGCAACACTTCTTCAAGCTCCCTCTAAATTCAATGGTACAATTAAAGTTAGAAATATAGTTAATTACATATGGGCATTGCATTTGCTGCTTTTTATTTGTACTCATTTTAGTTATTGCAATTATTATGAACGCTGCTGTATATTTATAAATATAGGTAAAGTGAAACCTTTATTCGTTTGGTTATTTGAGTACTACAACTTACTGATACCACTTCTTTTTCATTTTTTTCAATTGTATCTTCCGGTCTTACTTGAACATTTGCTCTTTATTGTGTATACTCAGTTGTGGTTAATGTTTAGGATGATGCAAACAAGTATTTGGAAAGAAAAATAAAACAAACAAAATCGTTTCACCATTCATCCAAGTAGTCGTAGTAGTTAAAAGCGTCGTTTAACGCTCTATTATCTCTACATTACAGCAAAAGTAATCAAACATTCCCATTTTTCTTAGTAAAACCTGCAGCAAGGTATACGCAAGTTATACAATTCTACCAATTTTATAATTTAACTACCTGATTTTTGTATCATTGAGGACCAATAAAGCCACAAAGAGTGATTGTCTGTTATTGCCAAAAAGCAATTAAGAAAATACATGATGTCATAGTATGATTGCATGTCTGTACTTACTTTTGATCAAACACACACACACACAGATACATGTATGTATACAAATGTTAGCTGAATGAAGAAGGAAGAACGTAGTTATTGACCTGTATGTAGAGATGAACAAGTGGCAGATACAGAGATATGTACATATGTTAGTGCATACATGAGAAAAAGATTTACACATTGAGAAACGAAAAATTTTACTATTATACTTCTGACTTAAAAGGTTAATAAGGTAGAAAACCATTGTAATATTAAACGAAAAGTTTTCTCAAGGTGTACAAATAAATGGAAAAACATATCACCTTCACGTGACACATTGACACGCTCATATAAAATTGCGCATATTGCAAATCTTTAGAACACATGTAGTGGTGGGAAATGTTATTTTGAAATGGTTGTTCAATTTCGTGTAAGCTAAAAGGGTAATATGTTTGACAAGATACTGCAGAGCATCTAAAAGCATACAGCAAGAATATGTCATGTAAAAATATTGTTTTATTTTTAAAAATACCCCAGTGTGAGTCATTAAATTTAAGTCAATGCCAAATTTGTGTTTTTTTTTAAATAATTTTATTGGAATATTTACAACTAATATTACTCGTACGACATATTGCTATTTTTAACAGGAAATTACATACACGTTTGATGAGGCCACTATGTTGAACCGCACTTAAATAATGACACTGGTTTACAGCCAAAATGCACCAGAGACGCCATTATGAAATTCCTATGTAAAATCACTCCCTGATTCTGAAAATCAAAGTTATTTTTAATTCTATGGTAAAATTTTTGAGATATTTACGAATTACTGTTATTTCAAAAAAATAAAAAATTTGGTCCACTTAATCATATATATCTCAAGAACTAATTAAGTAGTTTCAAAACGGTTTGAAGATTTTAAAACGTAATAAAATTTGCTATAAACATATTAATATTCGCTAACTCACTGATATACCAATACTAACTACCAACAGGGTACTTAAGTATTAAATGGATATATTTACTTGAATACTTATAACTTTCGTATTAGTCCATCGATTTTGTTGAATGAAAGCTTATTTTTTTTTTTTTTTTGTAATAAAACAGAGCTTAGAGAGAAAACAACTGATATCCAATTACTAACATATATGTACCAGTAGGGTACTTAAGTATTAAATGAGAATATTTACATGAATGCTTATAACTTTTGTATTAGTCCATCGATTTTGTTGAATAAAGCTTATTTTTTTTTTATAATAAAACAGAACTTTGAGAGAAAAGAAAACATCTGCAAAAAAATAAAAAGTTTTCGAGATCCTTCCTCGCAAAGTACAATTTTTTTTATATTTTTACAATAAAAATTTAAAAAATCCGTAATGATTGTTCGTTTTCTTTGAATCTGCAGGGCCCGTAAAAAGTGTTGTATGCACAGTTTATAGAAAATTTTATTGCCTTTTAAAAATCTTCAAACCTTTTTGGAACTGCTCAATTCGTTCTTGAGTTATATTTAATTAAGTGCACCCAATTTTTTATTTTTTTGAAATAACGGTAATTCGTAAATATCTCAAAAAACCTTCCCATATAATTAAAAATGACCTTGGTTTGCGGAATCAGGGGGTGATTTTACATAGGAATTTCATAATGGCGTTTCTGGTGCAGAAAAAAAGTTGGAATTTGTGATCCAGTGTGATCAATTAAAGGCTGAAGCACAAACGACTTTTTCGTGGTTTTTTTATGAATTTTAATATTCTTAAGGAGGGGCGTGACACCGCTCATTTTTAAAAATTGTATATAAAAATAAGATACGTAAGAATGATAACCACCGAAGAGGTGGTGTGGATAACGGTACTACGTGTTGGCTTAAAAGAATCGAGATAGATATAGACTTCCTTACACCACACTTTTTAGCATCGAACAAAAATTTATTGAGTCATGTCCGTGCGTTCAACGGTTAACAAGATAAGTAAGGTAAAAAGATGTATATCTTTACGGAATTCTGTATGCTGGCTTATCTGCACCCAGAATAGATTGGTATTGAAAATAAGCAAAATTGAACGATAACCACACTCAATTTCTCGATTCCAAAAATGGAAATAATACGATAATTCTATACTAAAGACCAAACAAGCATGAGTCTTAAAACTTGGATATTTTAAAAAAGTTGTATAATTGGCGTGGCACTGCCCGCACTTAGAAAAAAGGATATTGAAATGTTTTTCAAGCAGTAAATCAATAGTCGTGGAAGACATCGTGTTAAAATTTGGCATGGTTTTCCTTGCCACTATACACAGATTTTTTGAAAACCAACAAAATCAGTTAGCGACAACGCCCACTTTAAAAAGAAATCGATATTGTAATTTTGGAAAAATAGAAAAAAATCTATAATGTATTACCAAAGGCTGATGAAGTGATGAATTTCATTGTATTCTCTGACGAAAAATAGAAATTGAAAAACAATAAAGTGAAAAACTTTGATAAGAGGTTTGACTTTATGACTAACAATGAATATTTGATAAAATAAAAAAAAAGGGCGTTGCACCGCCCACACTTGGAAGAGAATTTTTTTTAATTCTTAAGCCGTAAATCAAAAGTCGTTGAAGATATCATATTGAAATTTGTTGTGTAGATTGTCCTTCCTATTATATTCACACTGTGTGAAAATCAACAGAGCCGATTGGCGGTCACGCCCACTTTAATAAGAATCGATATCAAAATTTCAAAAACTGGAAAAAATGCCACACATTATTATCAAATACCAATGAAGCGATGAAGTGCGATATGTGGGCTGACTTTATGACGAAAACCATAAACTTAATTAAATTTTAAAAAATAGCACAACCCATATTTAGAAGAATTTAGTTTAGCAAGCCGCTAAATCGGTAAACTACCAGGCAATCTTTTAAAAACATCGATATCGAAATTTCAAAAAATTAAAAATATGCTATAATTCAGTACAAAAGACCGAAAAATTAATGAAACTTGATACCTTTAGTACGAGAAATAGAAATCTGGAAAAAAATTTGCAAAATGGGCGTGGCATCATTTAATAGAAGTAAATTTATAAATTTTTCAACCTGTAAATCAAAAGCAATTGAAGATATCGTGTTGAATTTTAGCAAGATGTTATCTTTGACACTTTAGTTATAATCAACAAAATCTTTTTGAGACCACGTCCACTTTTAATATTCTTTTTTTTAAGACTAAAGTGAGAAAATTTATATGGTGTGGCAAAGTACGAATATAAACGAATTTTGAAAATTGGCGCGGAGCCGCCAGAAGCCATTAGTAATACTTAGCATAAATATGCTTTTTGTATTACATTAATGTCTAAGGATAAAGTTTTAACCATCACAAATTTGCAATATATTTATGACGCACAACTTCAATACTAATGTAGATGTGGTGTTGCAAAGTACAAAAACAAAAAAAAATTTAAAGTTTTCCCCAGGATCCTGTGCTAACGCCCCCGGAAACGCAACATTCTACCAAAAAATATGGCGACAGGCGGAAGGTTTTAAGACCGGGACAAACTCCTGTAGGAATGAAAACTGCGACCTTGTAACTGATGTCCAGACAGTGCTTAGATTATGAAGGGAATACTTCTCTGCTCACATAAATGGAGGCAGCAATTCACCGCGCAGAGATGAAGAACCCGATCCCGCAATCGATCATGATGGAATATATGTCGCCCCGCCCGATTATGACGAAGTTAGAATAGCAATAACCAGATTGACAAACAACAAGGCCGTGGTCGCTGATGGATTGCCTGCGGAGCTATTCAAGTACGGCGGCGAGGAGTTGGTAAGGCGCAGGCAGCAGGCTGATTGGACCTTATCAGCGCGGCTTCAGACCTGGTAAATCTATCATCGACCAGATTTTCACAATGTGCCAAATCTTGGATAAAACCCATGAAAAGAGAATCGACACACATCACCTCTTCGTCGACTTTAAAGCCGCCCTCGACATCACGAAAAGGAGCTGCCTATATGCCGCTATGTCTGAATTTGGTTTCCCCGCAAAACTTTTAAAAAAAAAAAAACTTATACGGCTGTTCAAAATGACGTTGAGCAACACCATCAGGTCGGTCAGAATTGGGAAGGACCTCTCCGAGCAGTTCGAAACTAAACGAGGTTTCAGACAGGGTGACCCCCTATCGTGCGATTTCTTTAATTTGATGCTGGAGAAAATTATACTAGCTGCAGAACTTAACCGCACTGGAACAATACACTATAAAAGCGTTCAATTACTGACATATGCTGATAACATTGATATCATCGGCGTAAACACCCGCGCTGTTAGTTCTGCTTACTCCAAGCTGGAAAAATAAGCGGTAAAGATGGGTTTGGTGGTGAATGAGGACAAAACGAAGTACCTGCTGTCATCCAGCAAAGAGTCAGCGCATACCCGCCTTTGCAACCACGCTACTGTTGGAAGTTATAATTTCGAAATAGTAAAAGACTTAGTTTATTTGGGAACCAGCATCAACACTAGCAACAACATCAGCACTGAAATCCAGCGAAGGATCAATCTTGCCAATAAATGCTACTTTGGACTAGGTAGGCAATTGAAGAGTAAAGTCCTCTCTCGGCGAATGAAAATCATACTCTACAAGCCACTTATCGTACCCGTCCTGCTATATGGGGCAGAAGCATGGATCATGACAACAGCAGATGAAGCGGCTTTGGTAGTGTTCAAGAGAAAAGTTCTTCGAAAGATTTGTGGACCTCTACGCGTTGGCGATGGCGAGTACCGAAGAAGATTTAATGATGAGCTGTACGAGCTATACGCAGACATCAACATAGTCCAGCGAATTAAAACGCAGCGGCTGCGCTGGCTAGGCCATTTTATGCGAATGAATGATGATGCTCCGGCCAAGAAAGTGTTTTTATCGGAACCCGCCTATGGAAGCAAAGGTAGAGGGCGGCCCCCACTCCGTTGCAAAAACCAGGTGGAAAACGACTTAAACTCCCTTGGCGTGACCAATTAGCGCCGGTTGGCGGAGCGAAGGAGCGACTGGCGCGCTTTGTTGGACGGCCATAACCATTTAGACGGTAAGTAAGTAAGTATGACGTAAATTAGAAGAGAAACTCGGCCTAAGATTTCTTCGGAGGATATTTTGTAGTTTTTCCGATTTAGTTAGTATGCGGAAAATGTATTTGAATATGACTCGAGGTCCGAATCAAGCTCAAGGCCAGAACAATAATTTTTTTCTAATGATAATTATTGTTTTATTTTTTAAATTTTCCAATAATTGAAAAATTGTATTTTGTTTTTGGCAGTAGAAAATTTTTCAGCCAAACTGTCATAGCTGCGCAGATAGATCCATTCCGAAGGGTGCTAAGCCTTCATCTTCGGTGCGCTTTAGGCACGCTGCGCTAACCATTTAGCTATACAGCGGTGGTTTGTTTGACTGATAAATTGCTACTTCTATTCCTTCTTACCAACCATATTTAATCAGCGTTGCGTCATCTGTTGCAAATCACTGATAATGCTGGATTCGTTTATTGTCAATTACTTTGTGCGACTTTCCCAAAAAACCAGGCTTTAAAT